>NW_024081201.1:0-737653 GCF_003009895.1 Hyaena hyaena | reverse complement strand
TTTTTTTTTTTTTTTTTCTGGGCCTCTGTCTGGCTTGGGAATCAAAGTGATGCTGACTTCATAGAATGAGTCTAGAAGTTTTTCTTCGATTTCTATTTTTTGAAATAGCTTGAGAAGAATGGGTATTAATTCTGTTTTAAATGTCTGGTAGAATTCCCCAGAGAAGCCATCTGCCCCAAGGCTCTTATTTGTTGGGAGATATTTGATAACTGATTCAATTTCTTCACTAACTATGGTCTGTTCATATTTTCTGTCTCTTCCTATGTGAATTTTGGTAGTGAGTGTGTGTTTAGGAATTTGTCCATTTCTTCTACGTTGTCCAGTTTGTTGGCATATAATTTTTCACAGTAGTTCCTGATAATTGTTTGTATTTCTGAGGGATTGGATGTAATAAGTCCATTTTCATTCATGATTTTGTCTATTTGGGTGCTCTCTTTTCCTTTTGAGAATCCTGGCTAGAGGTTTGTCAATTTTGTTTATTTTTTTCAAAAAACCAACTCTTGGTTTTATTGATCTGTTCAACTATTTTTTTTTATTCTATATTGTTTATTTTTGCCCTGATATTTATTATCTTTCTTCTCTTACTGGGTTTGGGGTGCTCTTGTTGCTCTGCCTCTAGTTCCTTTAGGTGAGCTGTCAGATATTGTACTTGTGTTTTTTTCTAATTTCTTGAGATAAGCCTGGAGTGCAATGTGCATTCCTCTTAGGACTATGTCCTCTTAGGACATCCTATAGAGTTTGGATTGTTGTATTTTCATTTTCATTTGTTTCTATATATTTTTAAATTTCTTCTCTAATTGCCTGATTGGCCCATTCATTCTTTAGTAGGATGTTCTTTAACCTCCATATTCTTGGAGAGTTTCCAGACTTCTTCCTGTGGTCGATTTCAAGTTTCATAGCATTGTGATCTGAAAGTGTGCATGGTATGAACTCAATTCTTTTATATTTATTGAGGGCTGCTTTATATCCCAGTATGTGATCTATCTTGGAGAATGTGCCATGTGCACTTGAGAAGAAAGTGAATTCCATGGCCTCAGGATATAGAGTTCTAAATAGATCTGTCAAATCCATCTGGTCCAATGTGTCATTTCAAGTCCATTGTTTCTTTAGTGAATTTTCTGTCTAGTTGATCTATTCATTGCTGTAAGTGGAGTATTAAAGTCCCCTGGTATTAGCACATTCTTATCCATAAGATTGTTTCTGTTTGTGATTAATTGTTTTATGTATTTGGGTGCTCCCATATTCAGTGCATAGACATTCATAATTTTATCTCTTCCTGATAGATAGACTCTGTAATTATTATATAATGCCCTTCTTCATAGCTTGTTAATGCCTTTAAAGTCCAGCTTGTCTGCTATTGGATCTTAAATAGTTTAAAACACATTACTGAAGTCTTTGGAAATATGTATCTTTTATGATGACTGTCATGCAGCCACAAGGTGGTAGCCTGTATAAGTATCTCAATTTGTTTTTTTTATAGTATTACATACATTAATATCTGGGAAATTTCAAACAACTCTCCTCCATTGAGAATTTTATCTAACATCTTACACAAGGCTTTATGTTTTATCACCCGATCATGTTACATCTTGTAAATGATAAATTTAGTTTTATAAACAAATAATGCATTTGGTGAGTGACTGGTGTGAGGGCTGAAGCTTTCTTCCCATGCCTTTGTATCTCGACTGAAGAGGGAACTGGTCTTCTGGTTCACAGCCTTCTGCAACTCTTTCCTTCCTCAAAACCTCATTGAGCCTCCATTGGTTTTCCCATATCATAGTCTTGGATTTGAGATTTATGGATGTTCTCTAGTGTAGCCCTTGCTATTTGCTCACTTTGCTTATTTACTAGGAAACTGGACCACACACAGAGAAGGCTCTGTAACTTTAATGGAGGGAAAATGAAAAAAATCTGAGGACATTCTTCTTTACAGAATTTTGGCTTTACTTCATTCCTAGCTTTACTTTAGTTTCCTCCAGGCTACTGTCTATGACTTTTTTGCTAAGAAGAGACTAACTTGTGTCCTTAACCTTGGCAGAGTACCAGTCAACCAACAGTCTTTAGAATCCCGATGTAAAGCTTCTGCTCTATAGTCAGCAACTGGTCCCAGTGATGGCAGCTGGGGCTAAAACTGTCAGTTTGCTAACTTGGTTCTACCTTAAATATTATCTAGAATACACATATGCATATCCAATGCATCTATGTACTTTTACTTTAAACTTTTGTATGTTATCTAATGAGTAACTTTTGTAAACTCATGAAGTTAGGACTTCAAGGTAGGCAATGGCCTGTAAGTCCTACTTAAAAGGATTTTAACATATGTATTTAATCAATACATAGAGATGAGTGGAATATGGGTTTAAAACATAATCATATGTTTATCTAGAATATTTAGTTAAAAATTCAAGTTTGTAACCAAAAGAGCTTAAAAGGGCTATTAAATTTTTTCTGTTAATTTTCCATACTTCATTAAGTATAAGACTAGAACACTTGTTTTTAGTTGTTCTTTTTCTTATGCGATGGTGCCCCTAAATCTGTGTATAACATGTTTATAATGATATTCTACCTTCTAGTAACTTCACATTAATATCTAACAAAATTATCATTGAATTTTCTGTTACAATTGTGAGAACAATATGTAAAATATAAAAGTGCAAAAGCAAATATTTTCTTATGGTAATTTACCATATGGATGTTTTGAAAGTATCTGTGTCTAGATATGAGTTATAAAGAATCAGAAAAATAAGTTCTATGAATACTGTAGCAATAGTAAAAAATACATTGTTTGTAGAAAATTATCATTAAATTAAGTTCTGACCAGTGTTTTAAATAAATTTTATTTCATTAAAACTCCACCCCACCAACTGAAGTCGCATCAGTGATAATGGAAGGGAAGAGTGGCAAACTACATTATCAGCATGAACTCTAGGAAGGTCAAGATACCAACCTTGGATTAATATGAGGAGGCCTTCATAACTTAAGAGACTCAAAAACACGCAAGTTGCCTGACGGTCCTAACTGTGATGAAAATCATCCACTGAAGTGGGTATTATTGTAAATCTTTGTCTACATGACAGATTTACATCTCCTTACCTCCATAAAATTCACCGTTAATGGCACAACACCTATTAAGCTGAGATATTTCTAGGTGTAGTACGTCATGGTATTTTCCTGTATAGTTTACATTATTCTTGGCATTTCACTGCCTGTCTCATGAGATGGCTGAGAAGGAAAATATAGTAACTTGCACTCACTTCTCAAGGACAAAATGCCATATCTTACCAGAGGAAACATTCAGAAAGTGAAAACCAAACACTGAGAATAATAAGGTTGAAAAATGTAGCACATGAGACATCTGGAGACTTTAGGGGGCAAACATTTTGTTTTGTGGAATACAATTTTAATACAGAACCAAAATCCCAGTTTTTAGGGTTTTTCAAAAAGGGACAAATAAACATTGACAAAAGCTCATTCTTGGAGCTGAGTATCTACAAGACAGAAAATATGATTTTTGACATAAACCCAGCCTTAGAGCTTAAGCTTCCACCAGTACTTGTATAGGGAAACCCTGGGGCCTCAGAAACATTTGGGTAAAACTACTGTAGCACTTTCTTACAATACAAGCTAAGCAGGCTTTGTGAAACAGAAGCAATTAAAATGTCCAGGCTCTCCCTTGAGATATGTCATCACATTGAGAACCAGGGATTCTGAATAACTTCTTTCTTATTCACATATAGCCTGAGAGGAAAATAATGTCAACTTTTAAACCACCCCCCCCCCAATATTTCTATTTTCTCTCTTAGGTGAAACAATTAAAGAGTTACAAGCATGTAATATACTTTTGACACATTGTGGTGAAGGCTTTGGCCATAATGTAGGGTAGAAAATCCTATAAGCTAATGTCACTACATTTTATGTGAACTAAAAAGAAATTTTTAAAACCAGATTGTAGTATTGTGCAACTGAAAGAAATTGGTGATATTTTCACATGCTGAAACCTAGTTTTGTATATGAGAGAAGTGCAAAATGATCATCCCAAGTTCATGTTATTACCTAATGGTGGGACCAGGGCTGAAGAAACAGGTGTTCTTCAGGAAACTTCTCTTGAACTCAGATAAAGGGCAACCAAATGTTGCTTCTCATGGAGCTAGCTATGGGGAATGTTATAGAGTAGAAAATATTTTCCTTAGCCTTTTGCCTTTTTACCATGGAAAGGGAAAACCGAGAGATGAAAATATTGAAATATTAAGCAAGTTTTTAGAAGGAGAACTCGTACTTCTTTTGTATGTAGTGTATATTGCTTCCTGAACCATTTCCTTCTTTGCAGCAACATCCTGTTCATTTTATATTTGTAATAATAAAGGGCACAGTGGAAAAGCCTCATGTGCAGCAATGTAGTCATTACACAAAGCTTTGGATATATGGTGTTTATTGGCACTACAAACTATTGGAAATAGCCATATAGATCTTGTGGAAGAACCCTCTTATAATGGCTGGTAATGGCTTCACATAATAGGGGCTCAGAAAATATTTATTTGATTTGCTTTTTTTGTAGATATTTTTGGTTGAACCTATGTTTAAGATGGGAATGTGAGAGGCCTGAAAAAATTAGTATACTGAAATGTTCAACATGCATCATGTGTTTATAGGTTTCTTAAAAGGATTTTCTGGAGACTGTGCTGCACAGTTTTACTATCTCCACAAAGTACGGTGGGAAAGTTCCCACAATCCTACGTAATAACAAGTAGACTGTGCTTCCTTTTGACTTACAAGGAAAGTGCAAGAGCTTTCAGGTTAAACAATTGTCCATTAGATGACTTCCCAGCTGCTAATTAAGTCATGTGAAACCTAGGGTGCAGGGATCCTTTGGCTCAGGAAGGTAGAATAATACTGTTATGGACTAATAGTAATTGTGCCTCCCACCCCCGAAATTCATACGTTGAAGTCCCAACTCTCCATGTGACTGTGTTTGGAAGTGGAGCCTTTATGGAAGTAATTAAAGATAAATGAGGTCATAAGAAGAGACATTAGAGAGCTCTCCACCTTGTGAAGGCACAGTAAGAAGATGGTTATCTATAAGGCAGGAAGGGAATCCTCACCAGAAACTAGCCCTGTGAGACCTTGATGGTAACTTCCAGAAATACATTTCTGTCTTTACGCCATCCAGTTTGTGGTATTTCATATGGCAGCCAGAGTGACTAATACAATTGCAACTTAAAACAAAAACAGGATGGATAAATAAATAAGCATTTGAAAATTGTACTGTTATTTTTCTCTCCCCTTCATCTCTTATGGTTCTTTACTTATCCACCTCTTAGATCAGTAAAAGAACAAACTGTTGTTGGGAAATTAAAAAAAAAACCCACGAACTTATAAAAACATATGCATTGCAGCTTTCCACCAGCCCAATTCCTTTGTAGACAAATTAAAAAAGAAATGAGAAGCTTTAAATGAAGTTCAATTATTTAAGGACCTGCTGTGTCATGTGAGTTCTATTATCTTCATGCAGAATTGTTTTTGTTCTGCCCTTTGGACCAAGCACATCATCCCCAAAGGCTTCATGAACAGCTATTACTTCCATGAGAGCTGTTTGGAGTCAGAAGTGCTGAGTGTCTCCAAGATGAGAAATTATGTTTGCATAGCAAAAAACACAAATTTAAGTTAGAAATATGTTGGAAAATGTCATTTCCTTTGCAACCCAAACAAATTAAGAGGAAGGGAAATATCACTTAGTAGAATTCAGAGCTTGTTATGAAATTTTGAAAGAGTTACAGAAATTTGGCAAAACTTAAAATATTGCTTGGCATTTATGCCCTGGGATGAGTATTTTAGGAGTTCAAATCAAACTTGCTGACAGATATATACTGAGAACATGTTAACATATTGTTCTGTTTCTTATTATAAGTTTTGTCCTATGAACTAAGGAGGTGTTCCACATAACATATAGGTCCTATATACCCTATTCAAGTTAGTAGTGTAATGCTGATAAAAGATTTATATTTGCTACATATTTTTTAATTTTTAAAAATCATATTCATTTTTACTACATATTTTTTATGTTTATTTATTTTTGAGAGACACAGAGCACAAGTGGGGGAGGGACACAGAGAGAGGGAGACCGAATCTGAAGCAGGCTCCAGACTCTGAGCTGTCAGCACAAACTGAAGTGCTCAAACTCAAGTGCTCTGAGATTATGACCTGAGCTGAAGTCAGATGCTTGGCTGAGCCACCCAGGTACCCCTTACTACATATTTTAAAGTCATGGTTGTATCACCATGGGATAGAGCATTCCCAAATGCTTATAACACTAAGCATAGAAAACCAAAAATAGCCGATTTTAAGATTACCACTGTGCTGTATACCATTTACTAATTGAAGAGAAAATGGCAGATGCATGGCAGTTAAAATTCAAGGAGGCTACTAAAAGCTTTAACTGCTTTCTTTCTGTATATGATACATGTATTTAAATGCCGTATATGGTTACTATTCTATTGAGTTATACATGTTTATTTTATCCAGCTGGGACCACTGCACTGTGCTAGTCCCTTGATATTTGCATGCAGTATTGGAAAAATTAACTTACAGGTCAGATAAAATGGAAAATCAAGATGCATGACAGTCTTTGTAGAGTATGTTATAGGGTAGAGATCATTATTGCTGAGATGGTAGAAACCTATCTTTTGAGGTGAAAGTTCTTAATTTGAAACTTGTTTTTCAAAATCCTGGCATTTTGAATTCTAATTCCATAGAATACTCTTAAACAAACACAATTTCTAGAGATTTCCCTGCTATATATTTGTATATTTGCTAAGTAAAATACATACATCTAGTATAGTAGTTGCATAAATGTTATTTTCTTTCTTTCTCCTTCGTAACGGAGGACCAAGGGTAGGGGAAGTTAATATTTTGACCTGCTTTGGCTACCGAGTGGATATTACTCACCTTTCTTGTTGGGTGGTCATGAAGAAAGGAGAACAGTGAAGGAGGTGGGCTAGTTCCAGTGTCTCTGGTCTAGGAGAAGGAACATCTGATTTCAGAATCTTTGGAGAATGTGATGGTAACCCTGTGTGTCAACTCGACTGGGCTAACAGATGCCAGATGGTTGATAAAATATTATTTCAGGGTATGTCTGTGAGGGTATTTCAGGAAGAGATCAGTATTTGATTCAGTAGACTGTGTAGAGATCCGTCTTCATCAGTGTAGGTAGGCATCATCTAATCCTTTCAAAACTTGAATAGAAAAAAAGGTGAAGGAAGGGTGAATATTGTCTTTCTCTTCTTGAACTGGGACATCCATCTTTACCTGCTTTTGGAAATTGCATCTTTTGGTTCTTGAGCCTTTGGACTCTGGAATTTATACCAGTGACCTCCTGGTTCACAAGCTTTTGGCCTCGGACTGAACTACGCCACAGGCTTTCCTGGTTGCAGATGGCAGATAACGGGACTTCTCAGCTTCCATAATTGTGTGAGCAGATTCCTACTATATATGTAACCAATATATATTCATCTGTATTAGTCAGGGTATAGAACCCCAAAAGAAAGTAAAAATGTTGAAATCAAGACAATTTCTAGCATACAGTAGGCAATCAATAAATGTATGTTGAATGAACAAACTGATACATGTATAAAGATCCTAAATGCTAACATGTGTGCAAGTGATGACTGAATAAGCCAGAAACAGAAGATTGCAAGTGCACTAGTCCATTCAACTTGCCATAACAAAATACCACAGATTGGGTTGTTCAACCAATGGAAATTATTTTCTCACTGTTTTATAGGCTAGAAGTCCAAGATCAATGTGCTGTCAGAGTTGTTTGTAATGAAGCCTCCATTCCTGGTTTGCACATGGCTGCTTCTCAAGGGAGAGAGATCTCTGATGTCTTTTATTCTTCCTATTGAGATACCTATCCTATGACTTCATTTCACTTTAATTACCTCCTTAGAGGCCCTAACTCCAAGTACAATCACATTAGGAGTTAAAGCTGCAACATAGGAGTTCAGGGCAAGGGAGGGAGGTGGAATTCATCTCATAACATTGAGGAACACTGAAATTGTAAGAAATGTAAACTACATACTTTCGGCAGTTGTCATCTGGTAACTACTTTATCTACACATTTTTCATCTTAAAGACTAGTTTTAGAACTGTGCAGTCTATCCTAATCTAGCATTTTCAGAATGGAAATATAAGGGATTTCAAGTAGCTCAGTGTGCCTGCAATACTCAAACCTTCCAAATTTGAGAGGCCAATATAAATTCTCTTAAGCATGACCTACAGATTTTGGGTTAGTCAGATTCCTTCACAGTATCCCCCAAACAACAAGAATGAACAAGCCAAAAAACACACCTGACAAAAATAAGCGTTTGGTTCAATAGAACACATCTCATAGTTTGTTTGGACTTCACTGGAATGAGGTTGACTGAAAAGAGAACTGAGTGGCAATGAATTTTATACCCTTAGCTATTTAGCTACATTTACTGAACAATAATAGATTATATAATTTAATAATGTTCATTTTAATGTGAGCTACCCAGCAAAATTAGAAGACATCATATGATGTGTTTGTTATATATAGTATAATTATATAGTTATATAGTATAATTCTTACTGTAATCTCATTTTATTTTTAAATTAATAAAAAAACATGGCTGCAGGGGCTTAAACTCTATGCTAGCAGATTTATTAGCTTGCTTATTACTCACTGAACATATATCATTGTTTTAAAATAAAAGGATCGGATACCTGGGTGGCTCAGACGGTTAAGTATCTGACTCTTGATCTTAGATAAGGTCACGATCTCATGGTTTGTGAGATCAAGCTCAATGTCAGGATCTGTGCTAACAGTGTCTAGCTTGCTTGGGATTCTCTGTTTCCCTCTCTCTACCCCTCCCCTGCTTATGCCCTCTCTCTCTCTCTAAATAAATAAACATTAAAAAAAGAAATCTCTACGCATAATCTTCCGAGTGACAAAAGCACCCACTGAACCACTGAAATAAGTGGAGACTGTTATGCAACCTTAGAGTTGTCAAAGGTCCCAAATCACTACTATATATTCATTAGAGGAGATGAGTTACAGACACTGGCCCTGGAGTTAAATTCTTTGTGTTTAGATTTCGACTTAAAAGTTCCTAATTTGGGCAATGGACTTATCTCTGTAAGCCTGTTTTCTTTTCATAAAACCAGCATAATGATAGGAACAACCTCATAAGGTTGTTTTGAGGATTCAGTGAGATTTTTAGCACAATGCCTGCACATAATAAGAGAAATTTCTACTAATATTGGCTATTATCATTCTCATCTGGGTAAGGCAGAATATGAAGTTGCATCCACATGTTGACTCTCTAGGCAATGGAGTGAGTTTCTTGATCAAATATTTAGTTGTTCTAATTCCACCCATAGGAAAAAGTCCAATGTCCAAGATTCGCTGTAGACCTAGCTAAAGGGTTATTAATGACACTTTACCAGTTTCAGAGTGTTCTACCTCTAGAGAACAATTCCATCATGACCGTGTGGATTGCCTCTGCAGTTAAATATTCATGCATCACTATTAACCAAGCTTGGAGTTTTTCTTTCCTTAAGTACCTTCCTTTCTCTTCCCCTGCCTTCCTTCATCTATGCCTTCCTCTCTCCATCTTTTTCTCTTCCCTCCGTCTCTTCCTCTCCTCCTCCACTTCTTTTTTCCTCCTCCTTACTCTCTCTCTCCTACCCTCTCTCTCTCATATAGTTGCCTACAAATTTCATTTCATGGCAATGTGTTAACAGTAAATGAAATTAGAAATTGTGAAGATAGGAACTTTGTGTCTGGACCTCTGCTTTGCAGGTCCTGTTTCTTAGCAACAGGTCTTACGCCTTCTCCATTTCTCTGGTCTCAGCTCCGTGACTTTGGCTGAAGCCACTGTCTAAATGAGGATAAAGCAATAGGCTGGAGGGGTAAGACAGAGCCGAGTTTCCCCAGTGCTCAGAAAGCTGCATCTCCCTGGATGCTATTTTTAGGGAAAAGTTAATACCTTTTCTAAGCAGGGAGTTCAGAACAAGAGATGTTTGAGTGGCCTGAATAGGACATTCTGTGTTCTTTCTGGGTTCCAGTCTTAGCTGCCACAGTATTTCTTCCTTCCTAAACTCTGCAAGCATACATTTTCATATAAACAGAATTCAACTGTTGTAATTCTTTAGCATGCATTAGATAGAAGAAGTTTTAAAAATTACAGCTTAATGGCCACGGGCAGAAATGTATCTCTTTAAAAAAGTTGTTTATACTAGCAGTGGTCTATTTCCAGATGGAGAAGCTCAGATTAAAGTTTGTCTTTCACATGTCAGACCTTAGTGAACTCTGGGAAAGGGAGCCAGCATTCCAATATTCTAATATTTTCCTACCATTGAAGACTGAGTTTAGGCAGGTATATATTTGAACCATATTGCTTACTGGACTGCTTCACTGGTTTAGAGCAATTGTTTTTCCCATCCCGGGATAGAAGTGTATCTACTATCTCCTAGTCCAACTTGAATAGCCTCTTTTACATTTTTGGCTGGTAACATTGTACATTTTAATTCTCCTCTTTTGATATAATTTTATTTATTTATTAAGATTATTTATTTGCCAGCGACAAAAACTTAATTCAAGTAATTTCAGCAAAAATAGATTGTGTGTGTGTGTGTGTGTGTCTGTATGTCTGTCTGTCTGTCTGTGTTCTGGGTGTATAATTATTTTGAGAGATGACTGGATAGCTACAGGAGGCAGAAAAAAACCTTAGGGTATCAGAGGTAGAAATCAGACTTGATTCATTTATTTCACAAACTTTAATTGAGAAACTGCTATATATGCCAAACCCCAAGATCAAAGTGGGGCACAACCAGACACTTTCTGATTTCTTAAAGATTTAAAATCTATTTCAATGAGATCACCTGTCTAATTCTTATTACAGCTTCTCTATTGATTATTCATTCTCTCAGATTCCTTCAAGTGGTAGCAGACACAATCCCTAGCACCTCCTGGTTTATACATTTTCAAATTCCTAACTTGAAAGGATGATTTTTCTCTGATAGTTCTATTCAAGAAAATCTTGGGTTTTATTGAATCAGTGTAACTGAATTTGTTATATTGGGTGTAGGACTGGTATACTATCTATTGGTGGCCAGGTTCGGGTCTGTCTGTCTGGATCCACCTCATTATCAAAGAAAACTCCCATCTTCTACTAGGATTTGGAGGGAGCAATGGCCTATTTTTATCCTCTGCTATAGCTCTGGAAGACAATTAGTGCCTCTACTTTCTAAGACTTGATTCCCCACTGAGGCTTAGTTTTTAGCTTTTTCAAGTTGTTTCCCAGCTCTCCAAATATTGTTACTGTTGTGTCCCATTATATTTATTCTTGGATGTTTTTGATTTATTTTAATCATTCAGTCATTCATTTATTAAAAGTAATATTCTCTCATTTTGCTGGAGACTCAGAGGATGTGTAACTGTTACATGATCTGTTGAATTTCATATAGGTGTATACTATATGAAATCTCATTTGGCCATTGGTCTTTTGAAATGCCTACAACCAGGGGTGCCTGGGTGGCTCAGGTTGAGTATCCAACTCGATTTCAGCTCGGGTCATGATCCCAGGGTCATGGGATTGAACCCCATTCTGAGTGTGGAGTCTACTTGAGATTCTCTCTCTCACTCCCTCTTACCCCACTCTGTGCCCCCTGTCTCTCTTCTTTCAAATAAAAAAATAAAATATCTAAAATACGTACTACTGGTGTGGTCCCATTCCAAATTTGTGCAATTGCTTTGATGAAATCCCACTTAAAAATTGCATTTTATCAGTGTGGCTCAAAAGCTACATAGTTAATTTTCAGATAAATTGACATAATGACTAAAGTCAGAGAAAAGACAGTAATTTGCTTTTAAGTTCTTAATTTTCTTGAGATCTGTTGATCATATCATGTCATTATCTCTTTATCATATGAATACCTTGACCACTGATTTTAATGGAATTACCGAGTTCCTTCTCTTCTTTGTCATCAGCTTTGGAGGAGGGGAATCTTTTCACTCAGAGAACTATCTTGGTTTCCACAATAAAGTATTACATCTTTAGAAAAAATTTTAATGTTTGTTTATTTATGAGAAAGAGAGAGAGAGAAACATGCATGCATGAGCCAGGGAGGGTCAAAAGAGAGAGAGACACACAGAATCTAAAGCAGGCTCCAGGCTCTGAGCTAGCTGTCAGCACAGAGCCTGACATGGGGCTCAAACCCATGAACCATGAGATCATGACCTGAGCTGAAGTTGGACGCTGAACTGACTGAGCCACATAGGCGCCCCAAGTATTGTATCTTTTAATATTGAAGAATGTCTCAAGATTTTGACAGTGCTAACAAAGGGTTTAGTGAGAGGAAGGAGAAGATATTTGTAATTCGTGTTGCTATGCAGCAACCAAAATTCTCATCTATGTGTTTTTTTCCATTGCAAATACTGGCATATACTCACAAATTGCCTTTGGCTTCTTACTATGATATGATATATCTAATGAACTACACTAACAAATAATAAAATATTAGATGATATAATTTTTAAATACCTAATTCCTTATTTCTGATACCACTTACTTGGCTTTTCATTATACCTATATCTCAGTGTTTGCATATTTGAATTTCCTATGGGCTCTTAAGAAATATTGAGGCTCTGGCCCCAACCCAGGCTAATTAAATCTGATTTTCTGAGGATGGCATCTGGACAGCAGTACTACATTAAGCTCCACAGGTGATTACAGTATGCAAGCAGAATTGAGAACTACTGATCTCTATGTCCTATAGAAACATGCAAATGAATATGTTTTTGCCCTTTTGAGGGTGTATCTGGCTTCAATTTCCTGCTACATTCTTACCTCAGGGTCTAAGAGATCCCTGGGTTCTGAATTTTAACCATTATTTTATTTAGAGACCTAATGTCAGTGAGTCCTAACATTCAAGCCTATGAAGTCCTAAAATATGAAGGGAATTTAAGAATCTGTTGCTGTAGTGCAGCACTTAAAATATAAAATCTGTCGTGGACTTTCTCTATAACCTACCCCAAAGAATGCCTGGAGACTGAATTCAGACTCAAAGCTGAATTATCTTAATTTACTTGAATTCACATTTAATTACTTGAATATACTTTATTAATTTATGATCATTCTTTTATGTCACAGGTAAGTGCTTTATGATGCTATATGTCATATCTTATAACTTTTATTTTCCTCTATGTAAAGATACTGGTTTTGGATCTCCAGATAAGAAACAAATTTTCCCTTATCTAACATATGCTATAGATTACTTGAGAGTATCAGGGCATTAAAAGTGTTATTGTGGGGTCGCTTTGGTGGCTCAGTTGGTTAAGCGACTGACTTCGGTTCAGGTCAGGATCTCACAGTTCATGGGCTTGAGCCCTGCTTCATGCTCTGTGCTGACAGCTTGGAGCCAGAATCCTGCTTCAGATTCTGTGTCTTTCTTTCTCTTTGTCCCTCCCTTGCTTGCACTGTGTGTCTCTCTCTCAAAAATAAAATAAACATTAAAAAAATGTGCTATTGTGGATACTATGAAATCATGAAAAGTTGAAGGTTTTGGAATCTGGATTGCCTTTGGGGAATATTCAACATTAACAATGGTTGTCAAAAACAAAGGTGAAGATTCCTAAAAGAGGGGCTTTCTTGCTAAAAGTTGTTTTAGGGAAGTTGGTTGTTATGGTGACACAAGAAACAGAAGTTATTTATCAAATATTCAGTTATTTATTAAAATATTTGTGCCTACTATGTGGCAGGCAATGTGCTAGACATTTTAATTTTTTTATGGTTTTATTTTATTATTGAGACAGAGAGAAACAGAGCACTGGTGGTGGAGGGGCAGAGAGAGAGGGAGACACAGAATCCGAAGACAGGCTCCAGGATCTGAGCTGTTAGCACAGAGCCTGATGCGGGGCTCAAATCCATGAACCGTGAGGTCATGACCTGAGCCAAAGTCGGACGCTTAACTGACTGAGCCACTCAGTCGCTCCTAGACATTTTAAAAAGGAAGCGGGTTGAAGGAGATGGTATACATATAGAAATATGTATGCATCAATTTGTATGTCCACATCACTTGAATTATGCTTAAGAAGAAATATGGCGCTATCTAATGATAATTCCTTATATGATGGTAAATAAAACACCTCCTAGGATTCCTCAAGCCAGACTGGTTTCTATCTTTTTAATATTAGCTAGGTTCCTAAGCCAATACACAAAATGAGTAGAGAGAGAATGACCCTGGCTATTACCTAGTGCTTGACCCCCTGAGAGCCCCTATTCCTTCTAACCTCTGCTTTTAGATCTTGATTTGAAATCTCTATTTACCACTACTTTTAATTGATCCTAAATCCTAAACTTTGCCTTGTTTATTCCCTCACCATTTATCACATTTTTTTGGATGATTCAGGCGTGTGTGTGTGTGTGTGTGTGTATGCACATGCACGCTCACGCAGATCATAAGTCCATAACTACAAGTGGTATATTAATATGTTATAATCTATTTTGGAATCACTGCGAATTGATTTATCTGACCCATGATTCTTATCACCCTTAAGCCATTTCCCTAATTTATACAGATTTTGAAGTTCTTTCATAATTTAACCTTGGAAGCAGCTTGCTCAGTTTTCACAAATGATTATTTATACATTGAAAACTAATAGTAGGAATTTAATTGTTACATAATATTGTTAAACTGTAGATTAATAGTAAAATTATTTATTAAGACAGTGGTTCTTGGCCAGGGTCACTTTTGTCCCCCAGGGGATATTTGTCAATGACTGGAGATATTCTTTTGATGGTCATGACAAGGAGGTGCTCCTGGCATCTAGTGGGTAGAGGCCAGGGATGCTGCTACAAACCCCACAGTGCTCAGCACAGACCCAATTACCAATGCTCATCCAACCCAAAGTATCAATAGTGCTATGGTTGAGAAAACCTGTCTTAAAATAATCCTAAGAAAAAGGGTATATTGTTGAATTTTTAATGTATGCTTAAAAGCCATGGTACTATAATTTTTATCTTAGGAAAAGATAATTTAAAAGCATTTATACTTTGGTCTTCTTTCTTTTACACATTAATGTATTCCTTCTAAAGCTCTAAATTGAGTAGATTAAATGATTTCCCTTCTAAAATGTCCAACTACCTATAACCACGAGTGCTTCCCTTAAGTGCAAGTGCAAGCTGTCTTCTCAGCAAGTTATGCCAGATTCAGTTATTAAGAAAATGAATACCCTGTAGATAAAATATGTTCCCATTTCAAAATAAATTATGCATTTAAATGATGCTGCAGCAATTTTCCAAATATATTCCTTCTGTACAGCACAAAATTTGGTTTCTGTGTTCACCCTATAGTTTCACTCCTAATACTTACACTTGATTTCTACGTGTATAAGGGGATGCAAATGAATGCAAATACTCATGCTCTCTAGGAGTGTTAAATGTGAGTTACCTATATGTATGTCTCTGTGTTTGTGTATATTTTATACATGTATCACCTCTGACCTTCACTGGAACCTAATATAGTGCCTTTCAAGGAATGTTGCAATATTGTGAAAGATACTGAGTCATATCTATTTTTGTGAGGAAAACATCTTATTACTGGATGTGTGTGTATATGCTAACATGTAATATAGCTTTAATTTCTGTGTACAAAATTAAGAAAGGGGAATGAAACCATCTCTTTTAGAAGACTTCCCTGACTTCCTTACTCTGGAGCATTCCCATAGCACTCCAAGTATGCCACTATTAACCCACTTAGCAGATTGTTTCAAAATGTTTGTTTGTATGCTGTCTCCCATAAGTGACTGTCAATTTTTCTTTATACCCCAGTTCTGTCACAATGCCTAGCATAAAGTAAAAGCTCAGTGTTGTTGACTTACATTGTGATAGTTTCTAAAACCGAGAGACTCTCCATGCTAATGGCAAGCCATGTTTCTTTCTATTTGCTGTTTTAAGTCAGTCTTACTCCAGAGCTACATAAGTGTTTCATCATTTGAGTTAGAGATGTATATCTTCTGTGTTCTGAAAGAATCCCATTTGGAGAACACCTGGGTGGTTCAGTCAGTTCAGCATCCAATTCTTGATTTGGCTCAGGTCATGATCTCACGGTTTGTAAGACTGAGCCCCGCATCAGGCTCTCTGCTGACAACATGAAGCCTGCTTGGGATTCTCTCTCCCTCTCTCTCTGCCCCTCCCCTGCTCTTTCACATACTCTCTATCTCTTAAAATAAATAAACAAACTTAAATAAAATAAAAATAAAAGAATTCCATTTTTCTTCCTATAGCCATCCTGAAGCCCACATAACCCAAGTAAAATGGCTACATTTACAGCTGCCTGGTCATGTGATGGTTAGTCTAGCAGGACGCTCTTAGAAAACCTATTCTCTTTTCCAGGGAATGGTTTGACAATCCATAATTAAACATCAAGCACTCAGGACTTTCTTTTGAGGGGGGTAATTATTAATTCAGGAGATTCAGTGGTAATCAGCTGGGAAGAAAGGATATTTCTCCTTGTTGGGAGATTGTTGGAAGGCAGGATTTTCTTCTCTTTCTCACTATATATGAACAAGGCAGCATGCAGCCACAGTTGCTGCAGACAGCCGTCTTGCTAGGGTGGAGAAAGCCTTTCTAATAATAGAATTGACACATGGAAGAAGAGAGAACTGAGGTAATAGAGGAGAAACAGAGCTGGCCTGTGAATGAGCTACACCTAGAGCCTATCCCACTTTGACTTACATTATATGAGAAAATGTCTTCCTATATATTTTTTTTTTTTTTATGTTTTATTTATTTCTAGGAGAGAAAGAGAGAGAGAGACAGCATGAGCAGGGGAGGGTCAGAGAGAGAGGGAGTCACAGACTGAAACAGGCTCCAGGCTCTGAGCTGGCAGTCAGCACAGAGCCCGACGCGGGGCTCGAACCCACGAACCGCGAGATCATGACCTAAGCGAAAGTCGGACGCTTAACCGACTATGCCACCCAGGCGCCCCTGTCTTCCTATATTTTTAAAGCCCTGTTAGAGTAGTGCTATTAGTTGTAGCCTAAGTGACAGAATGTTAAAAATTCTCTATCCTGGGGCGCCTGGGTGGCTTAGTCGGTTGAGCGTCCGACTTTCGCTTAGGTCATGATCTCACGGTTCGTGGGTTCGAGCCCCGCGTCGGGCTGCTGACTGCCAGCTCAGAGCCTGGAGCCTGTTTCAGAGTCTGTATCTCCCTCTCTCTCTGACCCTCCCCTGCTCACGCGGTCTCTCTCCCTGTCTCTTAGAAATAAAAAAAAAAAAAAAAAAAATTCTCTATCCTCTCCTTTTAAAAAATTCATTCATATCTGTTGATGCTTTTTCCTGTAATTCAGGCTATAATCACCCATAACACACTCAACTATTCTTTCTCTCTGCTCACTTGTGCTACCTCACAATTTCTGTTCTTGTCTTTTTTCTTACCTTGAGGCCTACTGACATTTGTCTCTTGGTTTCAACTTTCCCCAAGTGACTAAGATTCCTTTAGAACCAATGAATTCCCTTGGGGCACCTAGGTGGCTCAGTTATTTAACTTTGGCTCAGGTCATGATCTCACGGCTCATGGGTTCAAGCTCCGCGTCAGGCTGTGCTGACTGCCAGCTCAGAGCCTGGAGCCTGTTTCAGATTCTGTATCTCCCTCTCTCTCTCTCTGCCCCTCCCCTGCTCACTCTGTCTATCTGTCTGTCTCTCTCTCAGAAATAAATAAAAAAGAAACATTAAAAAAAAAAAAAAAACAATGAATTCCCTCTCTAAGAGAAACTCCAGAACCAGTTGTTTAGACCTTACAATTTTCACATTTCAATCTTCCCATTCATCACTAAGAATGCAAGAGATTCTAGAATCCTAAAGGCAGTGTAACATAGTGGTTAGGAGCTCAGATTTGTAGTCAGTCTATTTTTTAAATGTTGGCCTCACTACTTAGTGACATTGGGTGAGTTATAGAACCTTGCTAAACCTTAATCTCATCATCTGGAACATGGTAGGCAAACAATGTCCTACAAAATCCAACACGTCCCCTGCTTTTTTTTTTGTAAATAAAGCTTTGCTGAAATACAGTTGCACTTATTTGGTTATGTATTGTCTGTACAGCTTTTGTACCACACTAGGAGTTGACTAGCTGTGACAGACTCTAAAGCTGGCTAAGCTTAAAATATTTACTATCTGCTTCTTTACCAAAAATATTGGATAACTCCTGATCTAGAAAATTATAGGGCTAATAAAAGCGTCCAGCTCACAGGATTGCTGTGAGGTTTAAATGAAATAATCCACCTAAATAGTTAGCAGGGCAGCTGACACGTATAAACTTCAGTAGGTATTAGCTGTCATTGTTGTTAATAATAGTAATGTTCAGGAGAAGGTCAGCACCTGTAGATCAAAAGTTATTTGAACCAGTAACCTCAGCACTTTCTGCAGTTGAGGGAAATGGCTGCCATGAGGACGCATGATGTAATTTCACCAAACAGTATTTATTATTGAGGTAAAGAAAACAGTATTTCTGGAGTCGGTCCCCCAGGTGAGGTATAAATATAATTACAAGGCTGCATAAATATATTTACACCACCCTAGTGAGAGTGTCATACTTTACATCTTATTTTTCATCCAGAAGAAATAAATGTTATTTTTAAAAATCATAATTCATTGCTATTGTTAATTCAATAATAACAATTGTGTATGGTGCTGCATTAGAGGAGAGTATATCACTAGTGTTTGGCCAGACAGTGGAACAATTAATAGAATCCCCATTTCCCCTAAGAGGTTTATTTGTCATGTCAAAGTTACTCTGGTCTGGTGTAACACAGATGGTGTTGTGACAGCACAAAATGATGAGTGCCACATTGTTCCTTCTAACGATCTTCCGCTCAATTCATCTTCTTTTGTGGCCTTGGATCTCTGCTACACGAGTGTTTTGAAAATAGGAGGAATCAAGTAGGGAAAGTTGAAGTAGGGGCTGAATCCTTTTGCTAATTTTCTGATTGATGCTTGGGTTCAGAAAACATTAAAATATAAATTGGATGAGAATATGAAAAAAAAAACAAACACCAGTTTTGTATCATAAATGATAAATCAACTTTGCTCCAGAAAAGTAGAAGCCATCATAGTGTTATACAAAATTCTAAACTAGTTCAATCATCTCTGTGATGTAATACTGGATATGGTAGATAAGGGAAAAGTGGTGTATGTATTCAATAAAGGATACATGGTTAAATTGTGATTCTCTTTAGTCACTGTTGGAAGGATATAGAGAATCAATGGAAGGATCAATAAAAATAGTGAAAATGTCAAAAGGAAAACAGTTCAACTAATGAGTAGTATTGAATTAAAAAACTGACATTATGATAATGTGTGATTAACATCTACTTTGATTAAAATTGATGGTGTTGACAGAATAAGAATAAAATAGTTATATTCAAATGTATACTTTTCTTAAGTTCATTGTATGGGTTTCCACTTTTTCATACTTCCATAATCTCTGCTTGTTTAAATGTTGAATTAAATGCCAAGTGGAGGTTTTATTCATCCTGTAAATCTTCCCTGAAGAATGAGAAAATTTAGGACCATTTTTCTCAACTAAAGCTCATAAGATCATTCAGCATACTTGTAAACCATCAAGTTTAGATTAATTACAAATTTTAACATTTAAAAATAATATTTAACAAAACATAAGAGGCTCTTAAATATAGAGAACAACAGAGGGTTGCTGGAACGGTTGTAGGAGGGGAGGTGGGCCAAATTGGTAAGGGACATTAAGGAATCTACTCCTGAAATCATTGTTGTACTATGTGCTAACTTGTATGTAATTTTTAAAAATAAATAATTAATTAATTAATTTTAAAAAATCTAAATCTTAGCACCCAGCGTGTAGCCTGATGTAAAACAGGTTTATTAAACCTTTGATGAACAGGGGTGCCTGGGTGGCTTAGTCGGTTAAGCGCCCGACTTTCATTTAGGTCATGATCTCGCGGTTTGTGGGTTCGAGCCCCGGGTCGGGCTCTGTGCTGACTGTCAGCTCAGAGCCTGGAGCCTATTTCGGAGTCTGTGTCTCCCTCTCTCTCTAACCCTCCCCTGTTCACGCTGTCTCTCTCTCTCTCTCCTAGAAATAAATTAAAAAAAAAAAACCTTTGATGAACAAATAAAAGAATATTTAAAATTGGTAATTATACCAACTCTGTTAGAAATGTTGTTTGCAACATTTTACCAAGATGAATGTATTGAATTGATAGTTTTAACTGAAACCATAGACTACATTCTTCATCTAGTCAGTTTTTATTATCTTTTTCCCCTTTAACTAAAGTAGAAAATTTTATCTTACAATAAGAGCATTATGAATGGCTTTAATTGTTGGATCATTCTGGATATTCAAATCAAATTTCCTTTTAAGTCAATGAAGCTTTTACATTCAGAAGCCAAATCCATTAATCCCTGATCTATTCTTTGTTTACTTTCAACACTGGAAAGTCTGTTCTGTTGTTTTTAGATATTTATAAATGTGCCCAATAATTTTTTAAAAATCTATTTCTTCAATCAATAAAAACAAACAAACAAATCCTAGGAAAGTGTGAAACTCACTGATTTCACGGAACTTCTTGTGTATGGTTTTTGTCTTCAACAGTCAAATTGCAGTATTTTGATGCCCAAATGATAGCTTTAGGCTCTTTAAGATATTAAACATATCATTGAGGTGTGCCAATAAAACAAGTCATGTGTAATCATGTAAATGGTTTTGCCAGGCATTATTGTCATGAAGTAGTGTTTTTCATCTCATACCCTATTTTGAATTTGGTGAATGTATTTTCCCTTGACTGCTATTATACTTCATGAGGAAAATTAGTCCTATATTTATTGCCAATTTCTTCACATAATATGCTGAAACTCCTATATTCTCAGTAGATGGAATGTGGTGATAATACAAACTTTGACTATGTTTTTCTCTCTGGATATGACAATGTCCTGGATTGACATTCAGGTATAACTTCCCGCCCCCGCCCTCCTTAATTATAGAGTGGTGCTTTTCCTTGTAAGACACAGAAATGCTGCTCTGTTAAAATTAATCCCAGCACATATTTTCTAGTGTACACTATAGAAGAAAAATATGACTCTCTATAGCACATTTTCTAGTAATAAACCATACAAAGAGACATGAGGCACTTCTCCCGTAGATGGCATGTAGCAAAACATATTCGCATGCTTTGCATATACATGGTCTTGCAAACTGCAAGAGGAAATAGACACATAATGTTTTAAGTAATTGCTTTTTCACATTATATATCATGGTTTTTTTGTGTATGACTTTGAGGTTGTGTCTTAAAAAGTGAGCACTCTCTTCTCTTGGTCTGGGCAAAGGTAAACATAACAGACATCTGGGACCTAGTGAGGGAATGGTGTGTGAGAGGGTACATGGCTGTCTTCTAGCTCTGGTTTCTGTGTGACTGAGAAATAAACTTTGATCTTGTTAATCAATTTTATTTATGCTTTTACAGTAGTGAAGCTGTGCTCTAATTAATATAAACAACAAATCTCCTAACTGGGGAAAAATTACATCAATAGCAATGACTTTAACTGTATCTATATCCATAATCATTAGAGAAACTCCTTCATGTCACTGATCCTCTGCTTTTTAATATGTAAAATATGGATGCTGACACCTTCCTCACATGGTTATTGAGAAAATTAAATGATATCAAATACAATAAATACTGTAGCATAGATTCTAGTGCTGTGAATAAGTACTTAATAAATTTTAACGATTATCCATTGAATTTGCTATTTATGTACTCTGAAACATCACCAAATTAACCACTTATTATTCTTATAAATAGAGATTATGTTTAATTAAGTTGCAGATAACTTTCTTGTTGTGTAAGTCACTTAATGCTGGGATATACACTGGCCTGGTTCTTGACCTTTCCAAAAGCTGCATCTCCCATCAGTCAACTCATTTCCCAACCAGGGCTCATGGATCACTCAGCTCGTTTTAGTTGAATTCTGGTTTCTTTGTGTTTTATACATTAAATTAACTAATGGTTGGAAGCTGATTGGCATACAGTTAGTACTCAGTAACTGGATATTATTATTGTTTTGATTTTTTTGGGCATCTATTATTTATCCCTCAATTTAGTGGTAAGGAAAGAAAGATTAAAGGGAACAGGTGACTTATTCAATGTTTCTTCTCTCTTAGATTCATTTTTCCCCTTGGTGAAAGTAGCGCAAATTAGACTACTTTAAGCATTAAGAGGAATTTGTTGAAAGGATTCTGTGGTAGCTAATGGAGCCAGGGCAGAGCTAACCACTCAAGTCTTAGGAAGATTAGAAACCTGAGACAGTCTTGGGGCTTGATGGCCAATAACAAGGACCCAATACCATTAATACTCTGTATCTCCCTTTGAAAAAAGAAAAGATAGATAGATATTCCTAGAGTTGCCAGATAAGCCAGTTTCTTAATATTGAAAAGTAGTTGCATACTTTGGGAAAACTCCAATCATTCAGATATTTATGCATGTGTTATATTTTATACTTATTATTATGTATTGATGTAGCTTGATGTGTATTCTCACTAGTCTTCTTACCTCTTTATTTTATCCTACTAAACAAATTCATTGAAGGAGAGAATATGAAATGACAATATAAGTCTTAACTATATGTAACTTAGATTTAACACTGACCACAGCACAGAGAACCAGTCATATTACAGCAAAATGTTTAATCATCTACTAATTACAAAAACTGTGTACACTTCTTGGCACCTGCAGACCAAGTTCAGAGTTTTTAAAGCAATTAACTTTGTCCACATTTCATTTTTTAAAATATTTTGTCATACTGTTTTAAGAGAGGGACTTTGGGGCAGTTTTCTACTAAAGAATTGCTGTAATTAATTATAATAAAAACTAATTTGGATTTTAAATTCCTCAGGGAAAGCTTTGATCAACACTTTCATATAAAAGTGTTATTAATCATTTACATTAAAATATGCATAGTGGTTAGAAGCCGGACTCTAGAATTAGATGCGAGAGTTTGAATCTGATTTTGCTACACACTGGATTTGTGACCATGGAAAAATTACTTAACTTTTTTGAGCCACAGTTTCTAATGGAAAATCAGAACAAGGGGTGCCTGGATGGCTCAGTCGGTTAAGTGTCCGACTTCGGCTCAGGTCATGATCTCACAGTTTGTGGGTTCAAGCCCCGCGTCAGGCTCTGTGCTGACAGCTAGCTCAGAGCCTGGAGCCTGTCTTCGGATTCTGTATCTCTCTGTCTTTGACCCTCCTCTGCTCGCGCTGTCTCTATCTCTGACTCTCAAAAATAAATAAAAAACATTAAAAAAAAGAATTTAAAAATTAATAAAAAAAAGAAAATCAGAATGATAAGAATAGCTACCTTGTAGGGTTGTGAGCATTGAGTTAATCTGTGTAACATCTATAGAATAGAGATCACTATTATAATCGTTATTAGTATGGGTATACAATTAAAAAAATAATTTTCTGAATACAAGATACTTTAAGTATCAAGAAAACTAATTTGATAGTAATTCTCGATTCTGAGGCTTAATATCTGCAATTTGGGGACATATTTGGCCCAATCTTTCAAATATAGCTCTTTGGATTCTAACTGCACATGTTAGACATTTTCACCATATTTCATATTTCTTTTATGATCTTTGTGAACATTTCTTCTTTTTCTCTTTATGCATCAGAGTAGATATTTTCTACTAGTCTATTTCTTAGTTCACTAGTTCTCACCTCAAATACTATATCAATATTTGATTCCTTAATTTTAGTTATTAGAATTTTCATTTGGTTCTTTTTTATAGACTCTAAATTTCTGCTGATTTTCCAACCTGTATTTTTTATTTTCTTGAGTACATTAGTACTATGTATTTTAAATTCTATAGTTAATAATTCCAATATATGGATCTTTTGTGGGAATGTCTTATTATCTTTTTTCTTTTGTTTTTTAGTATTTTAGCTTTATTGCCAGATATGATGGGTAACTTTTGTTAAATGGCAGATGTTGTGATCCATACATTTTGGTGGTGTTGAAGGCTCTGAATGATCTTATCCTCCTCCAGGGAAAATGTTGCTTTTGGCAAACTATTAGGGAAGATGCAGATAACATTGTTTCAGGGTTTCTAAAAGCAGAACTATTTTTTAATTAGATCTGTATCTATAGTCATTCAGGAATCCCAGCAGAGAGTTTGCTGGGATTTACCAGGTGGTCCTCCTGGGCCTGGGCCTTCCTGAGCCTCAGTTTTATTGATCCTCTGGAGAGATTGCCCCATGTCGGCTTAGATTCTTGGCCACTGCTTTCCGCTCGTCTGCAATGTTGACACAGGCCAGTTTATGAATCAGCACATGCTTACTGGGGAAAAGCAATGCCAATACTAGTCTTCCATACTTGTTTTTCCTCTGGGATTTTGGCCCCTAAATTCTTCTGCTGTGGTAGCTCCTAATGTCTTCAAACTAATTTTAAAATATTATATTTAGCTTCTCCAAATGTTCTCTGTGGGAAGATTGGTATAAAAATGCCAGTCACCGCAGCCATGTGTGGAAAAGCTTGTAATCATTCATTCTTAAGTAATGTGTTTGGCTGTTTTACATACTGCCAACTCCTCTATCTTTCACTTGCTTGTTTTGTTTCGTGCCAAATGTTTCTTTCTTACAGGTACACCTAGACTTTTACCTTCATTTTCCTTCCTCTGACCCCTAATTTTAGTCCCTAATTATGTATTTCAGGAAAATCATCTCCAGTTACTGTTTCATATGGGAGTTATAATGTCCCCAGCCCAAGTTCTCAGGAGTAAATGTAGTGATAGTATTGAAAATACACCAGTGAGGGAGGAAAAAAACTGACGAGTGTAAGTTCTAGTGTGAAATGAAACATGAAAATAAATGGTTATTACCATCAAATAAAGTCTCTTTAAAATTCTGTAATGTTCCCAGGGTACCTGGGTGGCTCAGTTGGTCAAGCATTTGATTTTGGCTCAGGTCATGATCTTACAGTTCATGAGTCTGAGCCCTGCATCGGGTTCTGTGCTGACAGCTCAGAGTCTGGAGCCTGCTTTGTATTCTGTGTCTCCCCCTGTCTCTCTCTCTGCTCCTCCCCCATTCATATTCTGTCTGTCTGTCTCTCTCTCAAAAATAAATAAGCATTAAAAAAAAGTTTAAAAATGTTTTAAAAATTAAAAAAAGTCCTATAATGTTCCCAGTCTGAATCTCTATAAAGCAAACTGTCTCCTACCACCCCCCTTTTTTTTTTTAACATTTATTTATTTTTGAGAGACTGAGTGCAAGTGGGGGAGGGGAAGAGAGAGAAGGAGACCCAGAATCAGAAGCAGGCTCCAGGCTCTGAGCTGTCAGCACAGAGCCTGATGGGGGGCTGGAACCAACAAATGGTGAGATCATGACCTGAGACAAAGTCGGATGCTCAACCAACTGAGCCACCCAGTCCCCCCCATCCTCCCTTCTTAAATTTAACTGCCTGTTTTTTAAATAGAAACATTCAATAAAAAAGGAGATAGAATTATAAGAGCATATATTTATTGAATAAAATATCATTAAGATATGGGACCACAATTTTATTACATTTCTCTCTATTCCTTCCAGTCCCGATTATTTGGTACATATTTTTGACCCTATTAGGATAATCTCTCACTTTCTCTTTGAAGCTTTCTTCTTTCAAGTTGTCCAAACAAACAAATCAGTGTTGCTTTTAAATATTAGGTAGCCCTTTATTTGTAACATGGCTGAACACTTAAACTTTATATATAAACACAACCTTGTCTATTCTGTGATTTAAAAACAAAAACAAGCAAAACGAAGTAAAGCAAAACAACAACAACAACAAAACACTTGAGGCTCAAGTCACTGCACAGGCCCAAATAGTTACAGCCTGTTGGGTTCTGAAGTATAAAGCGTTTTCACCTTAAACTCTTTTACTAACGCATAGTTCCCAAACACTAACCACTTTATTGGGGGGGGGGGGGTGATGGAATTGACCTTTATCCATCAACTGCTTAGCTTTGGGTTGAGCCTGAGTGCCTGGTCCTGACTTCCCCTTTTGTCTATTATGGTTACATTTGGAGCCTTGTGTTTCTTTCCTCTATTAGCAGTCTTCTCATGAGACCATCTCAGTCCATCAGAGCTAATATTAAATTGGAAATTAGAGTCAACGACGTAACTCCTTTTTCCAAAGTCACCTTGACCCCTATACAGACTTCCTTTAAGAACCAAATCTGAATCAAAATGTTTGCAAGAGGCAGACTTTGTCAGGCCACACAGGGTCTTGTTTTACAATTCCCTGGAGAAATAGCTTCTTGTATAATTGACTGCTTAATATAGAGGCTAATTAGGAGTTTAAGAGTCAAAAAGAGCTTCTCAAAGACCATTTTGTGTTCATCTTTTTTATAACTAATGTAGCAACCTTTTTTTATTTTGGTTCAAAAGTAGTTTTCAGTTTTACCTGACCTGGATTATTTTAAGACCTGTCATTGTAGAAGAAGAGATAGTATGTACACAAATAACTATAAGCCAGTATGGAACAAGTATTCGATAAATGATAAAAACAAATACATGCTGGAAATTGAGAGAATGAAGTGGCTATTCTATAATTTTTTAAAAAAGAATAGCAAAAGGCAATAATTATGAGACTTCATTTGGGAATTAGGGTCTTATGAGTCAGTTTGGAAATGGATTCATTGTGTATGCAGAATAAATATATTCATGCATCCAAATCACTGATGTATAAGTAAACTTAGTTCCCCATTCTTCATAAACTGCTTGTGTTTCTGCTACTTTTTTTGTTCTTTTCATGTTTTGCTTTGGAAAATGTTTAAAGTAGGGTCAATAGAAGAGAATTTGGCACTATGGAGAAGGCAAAAAGACTTCTGATAAGTAAATTGCTTTATTTTGTGGAAGTAACACTGTAGGATATTAAAGGCGGTGTGTAAATTTTACTTAATTTATACACAAGCATCCAAGAATTCATGTATCAAAAGTGTGGTATACCTGCTTCTTGCTGGGAATCCGAACCAGCTGTAAGATACCACATATATTCTTGCCTGTGTTTTTTTTCCCCATCCTTTTCTCTCATGTGTTAATGAATGTAGTTTCTGATCCAGGATGGCTATTTATCTTGGATTTCATTTATTTCTCAGTGTCTTAGTTCTTATTATGGGGAACATCATTGGAAAGATATCATACTTTCATAGATGACTAATCTGTGATTAAGATAGATCACCCATTGCTTCATAAGTAACATCTGGCATCAAAGATAATTCCATTGACTTGAAATCTCATAAAATGTAACATCATTAGATTGAAGAAAAGACTGTCATTCTCTCTGGTTATAATGAACAATATCTACCAGAGTGTCACAGAAAGGTGCTTTCTAATTTTCCCCAAAGAACTATAAAGTGGCAAACATATTTTCTGGACCTATGCTAGAAGTTTGCTTCCCTACGGCAGAAGATCCTTGAACATTTAGGAGAAAGGTTTAATTCTGAGCATAGCTCATGCTTTAGACCACGATTCTAATTTGCTAACACTTGTTTTGCTCATCTATAACCACAGATTGTAACAGAGGAGACCATTGATTTCTAATGAAAAATACGTTTCTGTAGCCAATATGGCCCATAAACATTATCACTTTCCCTTCAGATAATAAATTTAACTGAAAAAAAAAATCATACGCAGAATTACATCATTGATAGCATTTGAGTTAATGAGAAAGCTTGACTGTTTTCTGGGAATAAATCAAGAATTCATTGTTTGTTTTTTCTTCCTTCCAATCTGTAATGATGTCAAGTCAATGCTGGGAACTCTCCTGAGTTCATATTAGGTAATTGTAGTTTTAACAAAAAGAACAGGTTAAGTTTTACATTCATTAAAAATAATAATAATAGGTTACTAAATTGTTACAGAATAAAAATCAGGAGTATTTTCTTTAAAGAAACTTTTCTTTGCTCCAGAGATTTAATTTATAAATTAGATACTTTCAGTAACTTAATTTATGCTAATATTGATTGCTTTATCGTGTTTGAAAAGTTTTGCTCATATTGTCTTTCCTATGGAAAAATGAAAAAATCTCATACTTTATGAAAATATCATTTTAGAGCAATTAAAAATAATATTTACTTAAGATGAAAAGGCTGGTATGAGTTGATGATTAACATAGTTTCCTCTGTTAAAGTATGTAAGTTTACAAGAGACTAGTAAATTGAAAAATCTGTAGTAGATTTTTATTTGTAGTAGATATATTTGTAGATATATAGTACAAATACACACATAAATTTTGAAAGCATCTTCTATCTTTAACCTATGTTTAGCTATTGTTATATTCTTTTTTTTTTAAATATTTTATTTATTTCTGAGAAAGAGAGAGACAGTGTGAGCAGGGGAGGGTCATAGAGAGGGAGACACAGAATCTGAAGCAGGCTCCAGGCTCTGAGCTAGCTGTCAGCATAGAGCCTGGAGAGGGGCTCGAACCCACAAACTGTGAGATCATGACCTGAGCTGAAGTCAGATGCTTAACCAACTGAGCCACCCAGGCGCCCCTGATCTATTCTTTAGAGAACAGCTGAGTGTCAGAAATGAGGAGGCAGCTGAGTTCATGGTACATGGAAAGTTGTTTTTGTGGAGACTAGTTTTAATTCTAATCATATTATCACCAAAAGTTTTCTCTATATGCTTTTTAATTTTTTTAATGTTTATTTTTTTTTTTTTTGAGAGAGAGAGAGAGAGAGAGTGAGAGAGAGAGCAAATAGGGGAGGGACAGAGAAAGAGGGAGACACAGAATCCGAAGCAGGTTCCAGGCTCTGAGCTGTCAGCACAGAGCCTGATGTGGGGCTCAAACCCACCAACTGGGAGATCATGATCTGAGCTGAAGTTGGACACTTAACGACTGAGCCACCCAGGCCCCCCTTTGAAAGCCTAACTTAAAAGACCATGCTCTTTCCATTATATCACTACAGCAACAAAACTGTTCAATTATTAAAGTCTTAGAGAAGTCTCCTTCTTATGAATACAAACATCAGCTGTCAGTAATAGATCTAAGATTAACCTTCACTTAAACAGGTTTTCTGTGTAAGGAAAAACTTTCTGGAGTTAAAACATTTCTGTTAAACTGGAGAAGTGAACCCATTTAAAAGTAAGAAGAGGGTTGCCAACAATCTGTTAGGTCAGAAACTGAAGGGTCTGATCTTTTATTCTTCTTGTCAATTATCAAGTGAGTCTGCTACAGTTTGCGCGCGCGCACACACACACACACACACAAGAACAAACATTCCCTGGGTCAGAGAAACCAGTTTTTAAATTATAGCAAAAAGTAGCAGCCACAGTAGTAACTTGCACCAGCTTCTCATGTTCCATTTCCCACAGGGTGAGATGGTAAATTCTAGGTAGTTATCTGCATGTGCAGTGGGTTGCACCACGTGAGAAGCACCCCAAACTAAGGAGGCTCTGAGCTTTCATAGGGGTAGTGGCTGAAGTCCCTATTCTCTATTTTGGAGAGAAATTACTCATTAACCTGGAACATAAGAAAATCTCCTCCAGAGTAGTAAAGTAAGATATTTCAAGACTTATAGCTTTGGAATATAAACAGGTATCTCCAGGAAGGAAAGAAAAGTCCTTTATCTTTACTATCCTAGAATGTCACTAAAACTCTCTGGTGTGATATACCATCACTAGCTCCCATATTCAACTAGGCCCTTTATTCAAAGATTCAGAATATGCAGGAATTAAAGTTGATGGGAACTGTTCTTTTAACAAAGCCCTAGCACCAATATTCCTCTGTTTTGATAGACCATGTCTATAACCTCTAGTTGGAACTCTAGCTTATTTATTTGATGACCTGTTCTATATTTTGGTGAGATTCTGAGTCCTAAAACAAAACAAAACAAAAGACAGAACATAACACAACAGCTTAAGTGCAAGCTGTCTCTTTGACAGTGTGATGTTAGGCGGCAGGAATGAGACATAGGGAATGAAACCGAAAGTGGGGAGAGGCAATATAAGGTGATACTTTGAATTGCCTTCTTGTAGCCTTTCAGAAGATGTTCCATGTGGATGGTTGACATTTTGTCTTTTTGTGGCTCATGGTGAAATGGTAGCTGGAAGGGACTGTATTAGATCTCAATGTTTGACATCTATTACTGCCTCTGTTCCTTCTTTTCCTCACCCTCCCCTCCCCTGCTTGCTTACATGGTCCCATGTAAAGCATTTTCCCCTTAATCTTTGCTACAGGCTCTGCTCTCTGGATGACTTAGGCTGAAACAAAGTGCTTTATGATTTAAGAAACACTTTCACAGACATCATCTTATACACATCATTTGAACACTAATATTTTCTAAAATCAAAGTGATATTGTGAACACAAATTGTTTTGTTGTTTTAAAGTGCTTACATGGAAAAATAGCAATCTCTTGCTGTGCTGCCTCTCCAACTTTGTAAATTCAATCCCCAGAGGTAGAATTTTTCAATTCTTGAGCAATAACACTTATTATTTACTTCAATAGCTCTTAACATGTGTATGTATTTTTAGAAAATACCCACTTTAGAAAGTATCTATTTACTACTTATTAAGATGTTGAGATGCCATCACTTTAATAGTGAGTAAGCTTATCACTTCTGTTTATCCCATTTTCTCATTTTCCTTTGATTAATGATTGTCTAATTTTTCAATTGGCCTTGTATGTACCTATGATCAAATGTTTTCCCAAAATTTCCAGTACAATCTAATAAATACCACTTATCAGATTTCTAAACACCTCAACTTATTAAATAATTGATCAGTTCCATTTCACTTTCTTGGAAAACCTCCTCTCCCATATCTCTACCCATCTGCTCCAATCTGGAAGAATTGCTCTGTACAACTAATGCACAAATGTCATCCTGTTATTTTTCTTCATTTCCTCCCTCTGTTAAATATCCCATTTCTTGAATCTTATTTATTCCTATTTCTTGGCATATTCCTTCATTTGATTGGAAACATTCTTTAGCTTTCTTGAAAGAAGGTTAATATTTGGAGGCTTTTTGAATTAGGCCACATCACAGGGCTTATCTAGGTTTAAGACTGGAGAGAAAGATTATGTAGATTTGGCTCCAATTACTTTTACTTTGATTTATACCAAAGCAGTAAACAATATTGCAAAAATAGATGAGGTATAAATGAGAGTATGCTTGTAGACCAAATGGGCTCAAACTTCCATGGTCAATGAACCCTGCATGGAGTGGACAAACCTCAAGATCATAAATACTATGAACTGGATGCTTGCTGCTTTTTATTCCATTAACTTGGTAGGGAGGACTCTATCAGTATTCAAGGATCTGCTTAAGGCTTTCTTGTTTTGTTTTATTACTAGGGCATTTGGCCATGGTTAAACACTATTTGTTTTTGTTAAAATGTTATTTTCCCTGTATGTTTGACTGATGATTTAGCTGGATGAAATATTCTGGATCAAAAATCATTTTTCCTTTCAATTTTGGATGTTTCTCAATTTCACATCCAATATTATTCTTCAGTTAATCCAGTGCCATTTTTACTTTTCTTCATGTCATACTTTTCCTTTTCCTATCTCTCAAAACACCTTGATCATCTCTGTAACTCATTGATTTACATTGCTTATGAACTTTCTCTGACTTCTCGGCCATCTCCACTGCATCGGTAGCAGTTGCAAGGGTAGCAGGAAGGGAGCTTTTTGTTAACGTAAGTTACTTATTGTTGCTCGTCTCACTTCAGGCACTTTGCATTGTTCAGCAAAGTGTCTCTTGTTCTCCCTTTTTCCCATTGTTTCATATCCTCAAGACTGTAAATGTCAAGGCAGGTCTATATTCCAATTGATAAAAAGAACATATCTTACGTGTTTGATAATGAAGTCCAGAAATGACTAAAATGAAGGGTTGAAGAATGATGAAGTTGAGTTATAGGGGTGCCTGAGTAGCTTAGTTGGTCGAGCATCTGACTCTTGGTTTCAACTCAAGTCATAATCTCATGATTTGTGAGTTTGAGGCCTGCTTGGGATTCTATCTCTCCCTCTCTCTCTCTTTGCCCTTCTCCTTGTGTACTCATGCACACATTCTCTCTCTCACTCTCAAATAAATTCTAAAAAAATCTTAAGAATGATGAGGTGAATTGTAAATGGGCTGGTAGTGAGAGCATTGAGCCTATTTAACACAAAAACTAATCCCAAGTAAAAATGAGAATTGTGGTATAAAAAACTGAATACAAATATAAACTTGAAAATGTGGAAGTAATAAATAAAAATCAACAGATGGTAAGAAAGAAGTTTAGGAATTCCAATCTATCACCTTTCTGTACTAGGGAATAATAAATGCATAATACCTCAGTCTAATAACTAAATAATAGTTTGAGTATATTTCTTAAAATTACAAAGGTTACCTCCCAGAAGAACTGATTCAAAGTAAGTAGAAGTCATTATTGTAACAATTAAAATCTGACGTTCTCATGGGACAAGAAATATATAAAATTATTAGTGTTTACCCCTTTTTTAAAGGAAGATGTATTTTTTTTTTTGGTCATATCTGCTACTATAACTTCTTTGAACAAAGAATCCAGGTTCATGAGGAGAAACATTCCAGTTGAGAAGGTGGCTATGAAGTTGCTAAGCATCATTTAATAGGTTTGATATAGACGGAAGAATATGAATTTCATGAAATTTTACTGTGTATTAATTTTCTCTAAGAGACTATTTTAATTGCTTCTAAACTCTTCTTAGCTTTTTTTTTTTTAAACTGGCATTTTCTGGAATGAAACTTTATGCTATGATTAGGCTACAAGGTAATTTAACTTCTTGTGGTGTACATTTGCAAATATTAGCCTATATATTTTATAAGATTACACTTAGTATTTTACATAAATCCAGTATTTGGAGAGATAGCAGAGGAAAGTGAAATGGCCAAACCTCTTCAGTTGAAAAGACAAAATACAAATTATAACCTGAAAGAAGCTAACTTTCATTCCCTCTTAGTTTTCCCACCAGCCACTCATAGGCCTTACTAACTGCAACTCATTCCTGCTATAAAAACAAGCCTAGTTATGTTCTGTACAATCATCATGTGAAATTCATAACATCTCAGAGTTGTAAGATATCTAGATGGTTAAATGACTTGTCTACGTTCCCTCAGGTAGTTAATAGCAGAACAAGATTTAGAATGCAGGTGTTTGACTATCTTTGCACAATAGTATATTGTCTCTGAAAGCTATGATTCTTAAATTTTGACGTATGGCGTGCACTAGGGAATCACTTGACAGTCTCTCAGATCTGGGTCAGACTCGGGAATCTGTCGTAAGTAGTACTCCAGTTATTAGAATCCACACTTGGGTATATATCATGTTAAGGTTGTTTCTATTAAAGCAGCCCAGTAGTCACTTGTCTTTACAGAATACTTATATCAAATTGCTTTCAGACCTGATTAATAATAGTGGAGTAGTTTTTGTTCCAATCCTTACAAAAAGAAGTAAAAAGAAATCTGACCTCTTTGTGCTTGAAAACAACTGGATATTATCAAAATAAGTCTATGAAGTGATGATTTCACGTGAGGATTACCTTGGGTTAATCTCTTTGCAACCCGTGCATATCATTAGCAGTCGTTATTGAAATTTAAGTTCTGGAAACCAATCTCAGATTTCCTTCTTTATAGACAGTCAAAGCATGTAGGCAAATGGAATTTCTGTATATCCCATCTGCAGCATTATTTCATGTTTTTCCTCATCTGCACTATAAAACTTTATGAACCTGGGCTGTAGTACAACAATGTAGTTCACAGTCCATTGGTGTTGCTGAAATCAGTCTTCTGAGACGCCGGCATGGACATGATTTTTCAGGTAATAGGCTGTTTCAGTTCTGCTTGAGCTTTCATTGCAGTCTCCACCCCAGCAACAGCTGTGTTTTACTGTTGTCATTTGCAATACATAAATAAATGTGAGAACACTGATATTCCTTTTAATTTTCTTTCCCAATAAATAGTTAGTGTAAGTATAAAAGTGTGTAGTTGCTTTGAATGAAAGATGTTCTAAAAATTTGATAATTTACTGTATTTTCACAAATTATAAATGCAGTTATATGGAAAACATTCTCCATGATGGTTTTGAATCCTATTATAAAATTTCTCTGTCAAATTTTAATAGGCTTTATTTTTCACTAATTTTTTTAAATGAAAGAGGCATATGTCTTATCAGTAACAAAATGGGAACTAAAACAATACACATAGTCATTTAGCTGGAGAGAAGATGTAGAATTTTCTAATTCAGACGTTGACAACTATGACCTATATGCTAAATCCTGTCCACTGCATGTTTCTGTAAAGAAACATGTATTGTCTGTGACTGCATATAAAATATAATCATATGATTGAGTAGTTGTAACAGATACTATATGGTCTAAAATGTGTTCTATTTGACCCTTTTTACAAATCATTTACTGAAGCATCATTCTGACCCAATAATTTGCAGGCTTCGCAGAATTCTTAGAGATCTTCTGAAAAAATATGGCAGTCTAGACCCCACATTTAAAGCTTTCAATTCAACTGGTCTGGCGAGGGGTTTAGAACTTCCTGTATAGTTGGAATCTGTAGCAAGGACTGAGAAAGTCTATCTGACCTCTACAGTAAGTTTACCCTCCTCACAAAGTATGTTACATTGTTCTTAGACTAAGGTTTATCATATAAGTCATGGTCCCAGGTTAAGATAAATCTAAGATGACTTTCTTCTTATTGGTTGTTCAAATTAAATGCTTCACTAGTGACCTGACATGACTTGAGATGATCCTGGAGAAGTTGAATGCTATGTAAAGTATATTTGTTGTGGTTCAGAGGAAGGAAAAAATTACTTCGTGTTTAGGTGTCAGAGAAGACACTTACGTTTTGAACTGTGAGAAGATGCTTCAACTATGGGTAGAATTCAATGCTTCAGATAGGGTCACTATAAAGATGAACTTGTTAAAATTATTTTTGTCCTTCTCTTAATCTTTGACCTAAAATACCAGAATCAGCATTTATCTACCTTAGCTTGTCTTAGCCCAGTTTGGTTTGACAAAATGTATTGGCCAGGAACTATTGAATATTGAGCATATACACAAGGAACAAGATAGGCATTACCTTGCTTTATTGGAAATTCTAAGCTGGGATCTTTTGAAAGATTGATATGAAGTAGGGTAGGGTAGAGATGGGGTAGTCAAAGGTAGAAGGATAAATCAAAGCATTTGTAATAATCTTGGAATGATTATCACAGAGTAACAATGGTAGACATGAATTTGAAGGATAATTAGGATTATTTTTTTAAGTTTATTTATTTTGAGAGAGAGAGAGAGTGCATGCATGTCAGCAGGAGAGAGGTGGAGAGAGGGAGAGAGGATCCCAAGAAGGCTCTGCACATGTGGGGCTCAATCTCACGAACCTTAAGATCATGACCTGTGCCAAAACCAAGAGTCAGACACTTAACCGACCAGGCCCCTGAGGCATCCTTTAAAAGCTTTTTTTAATGCCATGTTGAGGAGTCTGGACTTTCCACAAGACCATAGGAAACCCTAAAAGAGTTTTGAACTGTAGAATGAAATTATCAGAAGGCAAAAATATTATTCTGCTGATATATGGGGGAAATATGCAAGTAGAAGTAATCTTGAGACAGGAGATCTAACTAAGCGTCTTTTGGGGCCACAAAGACTGGTCCTATGAAACAGGGCAGTGATAACAGTGAAGGAGTTAAAGAGATGAGTTTCAAAGATAATGCAGAGGTATGAAAGATACAGGATTTGGAGAATCCTTATATGTTGTTTGTAGAGAGGGAGAAGAAGGAATCTGGGAGGACAGAAGATACGGCTCCATCTTTGTTCAAGAAGAAGCATTTTGTAGTCCTTGATATTGACTGATAGAATGTACTACTTCAGTTTTATATTTCTCTTGCCTGTAATTCTGCTACTGAAGTGAGTATCAAAGTAAAAGAAAAAAAAAAAAAAAAAAAGACCACCAAGGCAAAGTCAATTTGCTTCATGACCCTTGAGGAGAGGGTTGATTTTGAGGATTTCATTTTGTAAATGGCTGGGGGCCACACTGAAATGAACTGTGACACATTCATGACTATATTAATATTGCAAAGTATAAGAGGCAAAGATATTTGCATACCTCTGTCAGCTTTTGACAAGAAACCCCTTCACCTTAAAGCTCCATTCATCCTTCCAAATGATCCCACTTAATGCATGACTCATATTCATTCAACTGCTGTACTTGGAACATTTAAAGGATCCATGGGCCATTTACTTCTTTTAGAGATTGTTAGCAATGCTACCTTGGGGATTTATGCTTCCTTTACCATGTTTCGTGAACTGTGAGGTAGGTCTTACTATTCATTTATCCTAGTCCTGGAAAAGCCAGAGCAAGAATAAGAGAAAAATAGTGAGGGAGGAAATGTTTGTATTTATTGTTTATACATTGTGCATTGGCAAAATAGTATTCTGTATTCAAATGATAAATATTCAGCAAGGTATGTATCAGTTATAGAATAATCCAGTGAAAAGAGTAAGTTTTATCTGTATTCATATTGATTACAGGTTAGTCATACATTATCTTTACTGAGAGCAACACATGGCTTGCCATGAAAGCAATGTGTTCTTGCATTCTCTTGCTAACTTTCTTCACTTTGACTCTATGCATTATAAAGTTTTCTCTTTCACTTTAATAATCAAATATTAAATGAAAGTAGGTGTAAGGACTAAAACTGGATAATTGATAAAATTAACTCTCCTATTTAAAAGTTGTGACTTATTTCATTTTCTCTTCTTTCCTACTAGACTATAAAGCACTCTGTAATATCACGAATTACTTCCTTTCCATGTGTTAATTTCTTATAGTTTCCAATCATAGTAGCTATTTGATCAGTATTTAAAAATTTCATTGAATTTCCTTTTCCACCCACTCTCACATTAAACTCTTAAAGACTCTCTGGTTTTTTTTCTTAATTATCTAACAACTGTGAGTCATTTTACTTTCTCTTTCTCTTTTTACAATGACACTTATTTCACTTTCCGGTGTCCGAAGCTCTTGCAGAGTTAGCATCTTGAGGGTATATTTTGATCTACTTGAGTTCAAAGTGTTGCCAACTTGAACCCACCTGTCTTTGGCATTTCCAAAAGTAGAAAGAATTCCATGCTATTGTGCATACTTATAGATAGTATAGATACTTTTATGCATAGGAAATGTGAGTGGAATTCTTTCATCAACATTTCTTTATTATGTCACTATAGACAGATATACAAAAGAAATAACTCTATCCTAAGAAGCTTTTCTGGAAAAAATCCAGAGAGTTTCTTCTTTAGAGAATCATTACATGGCAAACATGATGGTATTAACTGTAGACATAGCAACAGGTATTCAAGAAAAATAATTCTAGGGGTTGGATTTACTGGATGTTTAATATCAAAGATAAGGCTTGAGCTGGGAAATAAAAGACGAATAAAACTAGAATAGGCAGAGGAAAGGATAGCGAAGAGGTAGTTAGACGGTGAGGAAAGACAATAGCTACTTCAAATTGAGAAACTGGCCTTACCAAACAGATATGCTACCCTCAGGTGATGGCAGAAACCACACCTAGTGAAATCATGCTTATGTGCTTCTCATTTGCCTTTCTGGGCCTGGGTATGGCTTTGACTCTCACCTCTGTGTTTCTGATCTTGATTTGATAAATGAGAGCTATGGTTCCTGTGTTTCTTTTTTTAATTTTTATTTGTTTTGCTTGCTTCATCCAATATCCCAGACTTAGTACTAAATCAGACTCAGTTTTTGTTTTGTTTCTCTTTTTGATTCAACTTGGTGCTTTTGATTAATGTATGAACCTGCACCATGCTGTGTTCTTTAATGGTGTAACAGAACACATAAAATAAAAACTCTAATTTATTTAAATATATTAATATTTAATATACATTAAATATGTTTTAAAATATATTAAATATAATATATCAATATTAACATATTATAATTATAATTATATTGATTATAATATATTTAAATATATTAAATATATATTATAATATAATATATCATATATAATATATAAATATATATAGTTTCTCAGATATATATATATATATCCTCTCTAGTCTATTTTCATCCTGTTTATTTTCAAGATATTTATTCGTTATTAATGTTTATTTATTTTTGAGAGAGAGATAGGGCAGGGAAGGGGCAGAGAGAGGGAGACACAGAATATAAAGCCGGCTCCAGGCTCTGAGCTGACAACACAGAGCCTGATGCAGGGCTTGAATTCACGAACTTTGAGATCATGATCTCAGCTAAAGTCTGATGTTTAACTGACTGAGCCACTCAGGTGCCCCAGATCCTGTTTTACAAAAGAAAGATAGTAAGAAACCTCTTACAGTATGTTTCAAGTCTTCTAGAATCTTTATTTCTCATAGGACGGCAAAAAATAGAATCAACTTGCAAATGCCAACTTTAATATTTTGTCAGTCAGTTCATAAGTATGTGCCATACATGGTTCTAGATTATGGCCATATAGAAATAAACACACTTCCTCAGGGAGCTTGCATGTTAGTGTCAGGAAGAAGAAAATAAACACACAATAATAATTGAATAATTTCATATGCTTATAGAGTTTGGATGGATAGGAAGAGGATGCTACTTTAGCTAAGATGTTCAGTAAAAGTATCTTTGAGTAAGTGATATTGAAGATGGGATGTTGCATTTATGTTGAGACAGGACAAACAAGAAGTGCAATAAATGCAAAGACTCTTAAGTGGGAATGAACTTGATGTACTCAAGGAAGGGAAGTAAGGCCAGTAGGCATGCGTTGAATATAGTGGAATGAAGATAAAACTAAAAAATGCCTTAGTTCATAATTTAGATTGCACCACAAATAGGTATTTTGTCAATGTACCATATTTGGCTTAGTTTTTATAGCATGTTTTAATGTACGGTGGCCCTCCAACTTAATTTTTTCCTTACTTTCATGAGTTAACTGAAAGTCAGATATTTTGAAAGACTGAATCAATTTCTAATCCTATGGCAAGATTTTGACTTACAGCAAATTCATCACTTATCAAAAATCATAGTAATTTTTCTTCCTTTTGAATATTTAAAATGTGATAAAACTTCTCTTCCTTATTACATTTTCCAGCAGGCTTAAAGTTTATGATGTTATATGTAGGTAATGCTGAATGAAGGAAATGCTAATAAAATTTAACCAAGGGTTCATTTTATATGAATACAAAATGGATGTGAGTTTGGCTTCTTCTTTCAGCATGGTTTGAGGACTTGAGGCTTTTATATGTGAGTGTGAATCTTAGAAATTTTCCTTATTAGCTCTGTCAACTTAGACAAGTTAATCTTCTGGTCTTCATTCCCCTCATCTGTAAAATGGAAGATCACTTTACAAGAGTTTTGTGAAGATTAAATAAGCAGATGAAGTGTATGGAAGCATCTTACTCATCCCATACTACATTGCGCAGTAAATGCTTGAGTTTGTAGAGGTAAATGTGGGTTGGTACATACCTCCTCATCTTTCTTCAATGTGTTTTGCCTCCTGAAGTTCAAGGGCTCATTTGTCCACAGAAGTAGTTCTGAATCACAAGGTGTTGAACACTATCAAATAGGTATGGGTATTTGCATCAGAAAACGGGGGTAAACCTCTTTCTAAGGTGATGATTAAATTATAGTTTGGTGGCCATTCCTACATTTTTACAGTGGTTTAGCCAGCCCTTCTCTAGAAGGAGCTTAATAGGAAGCTTAATTTTTTTCCAGAGAAACTGAAGGATTTCTTCTCTGCATTTTCATTTTCAAACAGCCTCTGAAATGCTCTTTTGTTTTGGCCTATATACAGGAAATACTTTAGGACTCAGTTGTGGAATTCTCAGTTGACTATTCATTATCTAGCCTGTTCTGTGTTTCAGAATCTCCGTTTTGCATCAATTTTTACTCTGCTGCAGATTCCATGAATTTAACTATGCAGAACCTGACTAATTTCTTAAGCTGGTCCTTGACTGGATTACTCCCTAGCTTTGTTCTCTCTGGGTAGGGCCAGCACTCTTGGACCTTTGCTCCTCCTGAGACTTCCACTCTGTTGTTTTCAATAACTTTTTTACTTCTGATATACTGAGGTGCATCCCTTTCTGTTCTCAGAATAACTAGGAAAAGCCCCTGAAATCAAGAGGCAACTGGGAAAGATTTGATCATCACGATGTAATCCCCAAATCATAAAATGATACTGTTTTAAAGCATTTATTTTAAATTCTCCTTACTAGGTCTACAATTTGAAATAAGTAGTTTCAAATATGCTAAATTGTTTTTGGCCAAAGATATTTTTTATTCTTTCTCTGCATTTCTTGTGTTCAAAGCAAACAAAGAAAAGTGTGGGAAGTGTTTTGACTCCTATCAGCATCATTAAAGTATTTATTAAACATTCGATCTTGAATGGTGTCTTGGTTGTTTCAACAAGTTAAATGTAAGCTCTCTAAGACTTTTTAATATTTATAACTGAAGCAAAATTCATGCTATCTTAGGATGGGGATGCTCCTGGCAATGTCCTTTTGTTTCTTATACCCATGCCTTACCTTTCATTTTCTTCCCTTTCATTCTAAATGCTATAGGTGGGATATGTGATATTTAAAACTGTAGGTATAGTAAAATATAATAAGTCCTCAGGTAAAGGCATGTGTAAAGAATCATGGGAATTTAGGGAATGGAATGCCCATGCTTTCTTTCCCCAGAGTTCAGTGAGAAGTTGAAGATCAAATTGATCCTTAAAATATATGTGTAGGAGTTTGCCAGATGGACAGAGAAGATGGGGATTCTAAGAAGAGGTAATGGTGGATGACAGTATTAGTCAAGTTTCTCCAGAAAAATTGAACCAGTAAGTTGTTCTTTCATTCATTCATTGTTTCACTCACTCATTGATTCATTCGTTATGAGGAATTGACTTATATGATTATGAAGGGATCTGAGAACGTTTATGATCCCCTGTCTGTAATCTGGAGACCCAGGGAATCCAGTAGCATAATTTTAGTCCAAGTCTGAAAACCTGAGGACCAGGGAATCAGGGGTATAAATCCCAGTCCAAAGGCAGGAAAAAAAACTGATGTTCCAGCTCAAGCAGGCAGGGAGCAATAAGGGTGAATTCTTCATCTGCCTTTTGTTCTTTTTAGGCCCTTTATGAGTTAGAGGATGTGCATCCACTGAATCCCCTGATTCAAATACCAATATCATCTAGAAATGCCCTCCCTTACAGACCCTCTGAGAAATAATGTTTAACTTGAGCATCCCTAGCCTAATCAGGCTGATACATAAAATTAACGATCAAAATGACCAAAGGACTGAAAACCTTACACCTGAAAGAGTCTACAGTTCATTGTGACTAAACAGCTTTGAAAACTTAATCTTCTAAATGTTTTAGAAATACCTGTGGTCTTTCTGAAAATTCTCCATGATCTGAAAATCTCTTAGAGAGTTTGGTGAGTCCCTCACTCTGTGTGACCTGACTCATACCTTAGTTTCACCTTCTTCATCCTCATAGAACTAAGGGAGATCAGAAGTTGTGTGTGAATGTACCTAAGTATTTTTAAATTATCCAGGATGATTGAAAATTGGAGGAGAAATCTCTTATTTCTGGCTAGATGGAAACTTCATGTGGAAATGTGTAAATTGAGTTTCTTACATTCCTTAACACAACTAATTTCCTCCCAGAGAAGGAAAAGAGAGCTCAAAGTAGACTGAAGAGTCATCTTTTCTTATTACTTATCAACTCATAACCTTCTAGTCACCTGAAGTGCTTGCGAAGCATTTCAATTACTCCTGAGGCTCAGACACCTAAAAATTCACAGAAATTATCTGACATCTTCTAGCCCTCAGTTTAGAGATGGATTTCTATGGTTATAATAGGTGAAGTGCTCCTCTGATATTCACAGATTCAGTAAATGGTAGAGCTGAACATGACAGAAAATTATTGTATTTATTATTATAGCAATTTCCTTAATAGTTGATGAAAATTAAGTGAGACTAGAACAGTAACTCTTAATCATCACCAATGAATATGAGTCAACCATAAAGTTACACTCCACTAGACTGTTGTGGGTGGTCTCGAAGCCAGTTAGCTTTTCTCTCTGCATGATCTCACTCCTCTGTCATTCTAGACTCCTAAATTATGTGGAACCAGATCAGTTCCTACATCTGGGCCTGATGGAATGTCTGTGTATGACTCCTCCATAGATTATGTCACCAATAAAGACCAACTCTTCCTTCTCTAGTATAATCTAAAATAAAAGAGGGTATGTGCAAATATAAATCAAAGATTCAAACCACTATCTTTCTTTCAGAATCATGCACATCATTGGTTATCTGTCAAGCCTCAATGTCTTTCTATTGGCCCTTCTTCCTCTATTTATTAGCACATTCCTTTTCTCCATCTATTGCTTCTTCTCATCTGTCCATTCTTTCATCTAGCCATCAAAGTGTTTTTTCCCCCTTCATCCAGCCATACATGCATCTTTTCTGTCACCTTCAAGTATTTAATCATGTTATACATTAAACAAAATTTTGGAATGAGGAAAAGGATAACACATAGTTGCTATCGACCAAAACAAACAGAGAAACAAACAAAACAAAAACGTAATTTTCTATTTATGTTAAGGCAATTACTCTACGTTCCCAATGTAAAAGTCTAGGTGTTGAAAAAAATTTCACTTTATAACTTATATTATTTTTTTAAGTTTTCAACTGACAAATGACTATAGGAAAAAATTCAGAGATATATAAAAATATATAGAAAGATCTACCAAATGCCAATTATCTGTAATCCTACCATTTTGAAAAACCAACATTGTTTTTACTATAAATCCCTAAACTATTTTTTCCCTATGGATATATCATGAGATCAGAGTGTTTTGGAGACCTCCTATATAAGTTGTTGGGAGGTGATTGTTAAATTTGTACAGATTCCTGGGTAGCTCTTTCCTTGGGCTATTGCATTAGTGTCTCTGGGGTGATTATTGTACATCTTGAAGTCTAAGAACCACTAATCCACAAATATACTGATGTTTTGATCATATTACTTCATCCTTATTTACTTTTTTCTTTCTGTTCTAATATCTCCTTCTGAAGTCTCAGCTAATAGTGTACCTGTGGAGAAATTGGCTTCAAATGTTTTTACTCCTTACATTCAGTTTGGTTTTTAATCAAAGTACAACAGACAGCTCAATAAAAATGGCACTTTACCATAGCTAATGCATGCCCTGAATCCCTAGAAAACATTATAAAGACCACAGATATTATACTAGACTTCCATATCCTGCTGTAAAAATCACAGATGCATCTGCCCAGCAATAGTCTGCAACAGGGAGAGCATTGTCAAACCTCCTCTATTCTTTCTTCACTGAGAACCACCACAGGGGCTTTTTGGTCCTGGAATTTTTCCTTTGAGGAGATTACAGTCTAGCCTGGAAACAGATGAGATGATGCAAATGACAGTTGATAACTTCAGAGGCAATGAAATATTTGAGAAAAATGTGGGAAGATTTGTTGATTGTCATTTGAAAATTTCTCCAGTTCATGCCAATGACTTGAATCCCTGGAAATCATTCTCATTAAAGAAAGGCAGCCAATACTATGCTGTGTCTGATGCAGTATTTTGTGGATGTGTTGGGGAATAATAATCAGCTGACTGTTTCCTCTATTTGAGGACAAAGAGATCCTTCACTTTTTTTTTTTTTTAATTGAAAAGGCAGGACCAGGTGTTTCCTTGGGTGCCATTCATGTACAGTTTACTTTCTACCTTTATGTGGTAGAATTTCTATCTTCATGTATCATCTTCACAGTATTCAAAGAATTGCTTTACTGGGTCTGGGTAATGAAATGAATTTTATGGAAATGAATAGGTTATGCCCAAGTAAATGCCCAAGTAAATAAATATAGAAAATTTTGAGGAAATGTTTTGACTTCATGCTAAACGTTGAGCACGGAAAGCTTCATAGAAGTTTTTCAGTTAAAATGTTAACACTGTGTCTCATCTCTTGTTTAAATTGTCTACTTATGTTTATCTACTCATTTATTGTATTTATACACCATTAGAATGTAAGCAGTGCCTCCCCAATACCTAGTATGTTTGGCTCATTATGGATGCAGGAATATATCCTCAATCCGATCTTCCACGCATCATGGGGAAGAATTATTCCAGGGTCATTAGTTCTGTGTTCCTCCTGATGGAAGCTCCCAGTGTTCCCCTTACTTGTTAGAAAGTCTTACATTTCATTTGAAATAAAATCTGCTGTCAAAAGCATATCATTTAAGGTTCTCTAGGGATCAAGCTCTAAATTTCTTACCTACTCTCATCTGTCATATTTTCATATATGTATTTTCCCATGTCTAGGCCTTTTCATTTGCATTTCCTTAACTTATGCACTCTTCGTTGCTTTTGAAATCCTACTTAGAGCATATGCCTAGTCTTGGCTTAAAAGTCCTTCCCTGATTTCCCTGGATGGAAAGAGCTTTCAAGCCTTTGAAATGTCAACAGCTTTTATAACTGTATCAGGGCACGTCATGTGATATCTTCCATCATTTTATCACCTGTTGGTTTTGTGTATTTTCTCTGACACAAGATGGTTAACTTGAGAGAAATAATCATGTCCCCCACTCAACCAAGTACAAAATAAGTGTTTGGTATTTATTTATTGAACAAATGACTGGACATTTGGAAAAAAGTCTGGAACAGAGACTTTATTATATTTACCCAGGAGAGAGAAACATACAGTATTTTCCAGAATAAGATATCACCTCTCAACAATATGAGACTATCTTCTCTTATGCATTTTATGCTATGATTCCCTGTGTATTTCTAGTAGTTTAAGCGGAAGATGCTATATATGTGTGTGTGTGTGTGTGTGTGTGTGTGTGTGAACTATTCTGAAAGGTTGAATGCCTTGAGTTAGATAAGTAACATAGACCAAAAAAGAAAAAAAAGTTTATTTACAGTAACTGAATTATTTAAAAAATCTTTAATATCTCCTTATGCAAGTTTATTCAATATTTCTAAATTTTTTTAACTATGGTTATCACAATTGGTAGCTCTTGAAATTCATTTCTCTCATTGTAGAATACAAGCCAATTTAGAAACTGTAAAAATTCTATGGTGGGAAAGATATTTTCTGAACTTAGAGTATATACTGAATGGTTATGAATATAGATTGAATATATGTACTAGAAAAATTTATGAAGCAACTTATGTGATTTTGATGTGTATCATCTAAATCTTCTGAAAATTATAGGTGAATTGTGAGAGCATTTTCAATAAATAGAATAACCTATGGTTGGTTCTGAACATAAAGTGAAAGACTGTTTTGATAACTGCATGTGTAATCGGGCCAAAGTGGGCTATTAAAGAGTAAGCTCAGAATGTTTATTATTCCATTTCAATATTTTGAGATCGTTGTAATGAATAACAACAATACTTGCCTGTGGATTCTCTGTGATCACTGCTAACAACAGAATTTGAGATTCAGTGAATGGTCCTGTATGATTCAGACAGCATTTCTCCTTTAAAAATTATATTTTTAAAGACATTTTTATTAAGCACCTTCCTTGTACTAAGTGACATGTGTTTAGGGAAACGGAAATGAATAATACATTGTATTTGACTTCTAGATGTCTATAATATTGATTAAACTATTACAAAGAGACTATCTCTTTAAAAGAGAGTCTAGGTTCATAATTTTTACCAATTGTTCTACTTGGCTTTTCTATTTCACTCACTCCAGTGTAGGGAATTCACTTCAAAAGTGACACATCTAAGGGCACCTGGGTGGCTCAGTTGGTTAAGCGACTCTTGGTTTCAACTCAGGTCGTGATCTCACAGTTTGTGAGTTCAAGCCCCATATCAGGCTGTGTACTGACAGTGTGGAGCCTGCTTGGGATTCTGTCTCTCCTTCTCTGTCTGCCTCTCCCCTGCTTGCTCTCTCTGTCTCTCTCTCAAAAACAAATAAACTTAAAAAAAAAAAAGTGAAACATCTCCATCTCAAGCTTGTAAAAAACACTGCATTTCTCACAAATGTACATTCTGTATATTTGACTTCTTTTCCTCCCACATTGGGTACCATACTTAGGTATTAGAAGAAATGCTTTCGAGGATATGGGTACCATTTCTTTCCTTCCTTTCTTTTTCTTCCTCTTCTTTCATTCTTCTTCTTTTTTTAGTAGCTGAAAATCTGACATAGCAAGGCACTGTAGGAACATGTCCTGTAGGGAATTTGTATAGTCACAGTGAGGGATGGTGTTCAGATGTTGACTGATTGACATTAATAAAGAGCATGATCTCTTTGGAATAAATCTCTTCCCAACCCCTAGCTATGCCTCTCAGGAGTGCAGCACTTGCTTGATAGACAGGTGTCAGCTGTGAACAGACATCTGCAACTGAAAACCCAGTAAAGAGAGAGGCAGTGTGCAATTCCAACTCAGAACTTAGAGAAAAGAAGGCAGGGAGGACTGTGTGTGTTTCACAATACCTCCACCAGGAGCAGGTGGATAGAAAATGTGGTTTCTGAAAGGATTCCCTGAAAAGATCTTTTCTACTGCTTGTAAATTTAGATTTCTTACCTGTATGCCAAACCTTTCAACATATCATTCATTGGTGATGAGTTCCGTTGTAATTATCCTGAGATATATAGCTTTCTGAATTAAACTGAAATAGAGGTATGAGTGACTGATAACTGACTCTTCCCTGGGAGTGACTTTTGACCACAGAGAGTATAGACCAGACATAAGAGAAACAAGGAGTTTGGGAGTGAGAACTACACAGCATGGTGAGAAGACAGAAAAGGAATCCAGCGTGTACAAAGACAAGCACTGCCTTCTCAAATGTTCTCAGGTACACAGAGCTCCACCTCCAGACATTAGCATGAAATTGCAGGAGGTGAATCAAAGAGACTGAGGGGATCCTGTGATTTGGGTATAATGAGCCATGTGATATTTTGTTTCTACCTCTGTAGAATAGGCAATGGAGTAAAAGAGAGAACAGTTGGAGGAGGGCATAAGGAATGAGGCACCACCAATTTGGGGGGAAATATGGTACAGGCACTTATAGGATTAAGTGGCAACAAATTAGTGTATAAGACTCATGGGTCCTGCTTCAGGGTTTGAAGACTTCCTGACTTTCCCCATCTTTTTTTCTTTTTTCCCATTGAGTATAAGTGAAATACATATCACAATGACAGGATGTCCTTCTACATCTGGAGAAAGTTCTAGAGCTAGCCAGATTCTTAGTGACAGTCCAATAAGCAGCTGGTTAAATCCTTTTAATCACAACTATTTTTGTCCTTTTAAAGAATCTATTTCAGAATGTTTTTTTCACATATTCCCTATGCACATTTTTACTATTAGCAAAATTATTTTATTCCTAGTCACTTATTAACTTATTTTTTTCTGCTGATATGTGTAACTTCCAAGTACAACATCAATGACCATATAGTTTACTTAATGAGTTCTGAAAGCTGGTAATAAAATACACACACACACACACACACACATATAAAAAAGCTTCCTACTTGAAGCAGCAAACAGGGAACAGCACTGACATCGGAATGGTTGGTTTTGGTTGTGGCCCGATTGACTTCATATCAAGTGGTGGCCAACATTAACACGAGAATATTTTATGGGAGCCCTTCTTACAGCTAAGTGATATTATGAGTTTTATGTTTTACATAGTTCATTATAGAAATGAATATCTGACAAGGTCTGCATCAACATATTCTGCAAAGGGATGAATAATGGTCCTTCCTAACAATGGCTGATGATAAAAGCTCATTCTTCACAGAAGAAGAGGCCCGATTAGCCTGTAGTACCTGGCCCATGGAACTTGCCAGGCATGTATGATGGAGACATTATTAGTCTATCTCTAAGAAGCCATTATGCTTCTGCAGGGATATCAACTTTAATGTGTAATTCTCCATTTAATATTTGTAATAACTTATTCATTAAAATTCTTTCTTATTTTAGTGCTTAGAAGTGGACAAGCTGAGGCAGTCAAAAATTTCCCATTAAGTGTATCGTAGCCTCCATATGATTCTCTGTGAAATGATACCACCTGAAGTGCAACCCCCAAACCGTGACCCTGGCCTTCTGGCAGGGTCTCTGAATTGAAAAGAGTGTACCTACAATTCTGTGTCAGGTAACAAAGAGTTAACTGCTTGAGTCGTCAGCCTGGTGGGAGTGCTTGTAGGGCTGCATTTAAACAATCTTCCAGACAGGGTTCCTTACTGTTCTCTAAATGTACCATGCTCATTACTGTGGGTAATGATTAGAAAATGAGTGTGGAGAGTAGGGAGCATCAACAGATCTTCTGAGACTCCTATTAAAGTTCCTCCTACATTGTTAAACTTTCTGATCATTCCAACCCCTGATCTCTCCATACTTTAAATGCCTATAACACTCATTATCACATTCTCTCATTATGGCTTCTAATTGTGTGCTGTCTCTATCATTTTCTAAGTGTTTCTGGGTGTCCCGTGTTATATTACTCATGCTGAGTAGGAGAGATCGCCCCTTTAACTTCTGTCTCCTCTATGGGGTTAACCAGAAGGCCATTCCATTACTTCATTAAATTCTAGCCCTGTTGAATAAATGAGTTGTAACCACTATTAAAGATTTAAACAGTTTAAAATTAATGTTTTGTTTTAATGAGCACAATGTTAAAATGGGCTGATTATTATTAAACATCTGATGGAGTGGATAGACAATGAGTTATAACAAAGGCAGCACTTTTCAAACATCAAGAGCATAAGAAAGAAGACATATATTTTTTTTAAAAAAAAGTTTATTTATTTATTTTGAGAGAGATAGACACAGTATGAGCAGGGGAGGGGCAGAGGGAGAAGGAGAGAGAAAATTCCAAGTAGGCTTCACACTGCCAGCACAGAGCCCAATGTGGGGCTTGAACTCAGGAACCATGAGATCATGACCTAAGCTGAAACCAAGAGTCAAACACTTAACTGACTGAACCACCTAGGCACCCCAAGAATACATACTGTTAAAATACAGTGAGTTCTGTTTGGATCAATATAAAGAGATGGTTTTAAATACTTTTCTTCTTTTGTTCTTTTTCCTTGAAGTGTTTGAAAACAAGATCTGCCTGTCTGCTACTCAGGGTGTTTTGAAATACTCTAAGTTGATAAAGCCAGTACCTTGAAGTAGTGGCCTACTTGTACTTCTATGATAATATCTTCTTATTTTCACAGAAAACCTTAAGCCAATTTAAAAGCATGGAGAAGTTTGATTGAACTTCAGGTAATAGAAGGAAATAAAGCATAAAACATTAGATCAACAGGAACATACCACGGTGTGTCCCCTCCTGACTGAAAAACTGGAATGGAGATTTTCTAAGCCACATGTCAGTCCCTCCTTTTAGCCCGAGGACATAACAGAGGGATTCTCTGTATCATTGGCATCTAACCATATGACCTTTGATTGCTTTAATTTTCTAAGCTTCAAAATGGAGTCAATACATCCTCTATTTCATTTATTAGCTCACTGAAGCATGTTTTTCTGGTCTCACTCTGTGCTGGAACTCTTTCTAGGAATTAGAAGCTCCAGAAGGAGACAAAAAAGATAAAGCCTTTGCTTTCACGAATCCTACATTCTAGTGTATTTTTGTGTGTGTATGTGTTGAGGGAGTGGTTAAGTGAGTTAAGATGTGGAGAGCATGCAGAATACAGACATTCAATAACAACAACTATTATTAACTGGGGCACTACTATGCACAGGAATTTTACATATAATTTTCAAAATACAATAGTCCATATTTTAAACGTGACAAAACTGGGGCACCTGGGTTGCTCAGTTGGTTAAGCATCTGACTTCAGCTCAGGTCATGATCTCACAGTTCGTGGGTTTGAGCCCCACGTCGGGCTCTATGATCTCAGCTAGCTCAGAGCCTGGAGCCTGCTTCAGATTCTGTGTCTCCCTCTTTCTCTGACCCTCCCCTGTTCATGCTGTCTCTCCCTCTCTCTCAGAAATAAATAAAACATTTAAAAAAATTAGAAAAAACATGACAAAGCTATTTGACTTGGTAAGAATTAAATGATTTCCAAGAGCTCTCCAGAGATACAACCTGGATTAAATATTTGCCTTCCTATATACACCTTCTCTTTCTCCTAGCATTGCCCTTTATGATATATAAATACAAAGCTGATGGATTACTAGGTTTATAGAGTGCATAGGTATTTTAGGAGCTATAATACCATATGTAGCAAAAATATATTTTTATAATGAGCTGTAAATGATGGCTTCATTTTGGTGGAAACTATGCATATCCTGGGACATTCTCTCCCCTCCCTCTGGTAGGTTCCCTAAACTCAAAATTATTTGATGAATGAATGAATATCCTGGGTTATATGAAAGCCCTTTGGTCTTACTGTTTACTTTTTATTATCCAAGAAGTATTTTTGTCAATTCACCTTCCTTTTGCTGAGTTAGTCTTTTAGGGACTGGGTTTAGTCTCAGCAGAAATGAGTTATCTGCCTCACAAGTCTTGTAAAAGTCATGTTTTATTGCCATAGCTCAAGTGATACATTTTCAGCAGCGATACCAGAGGACTTCAGGTTGGCAGCAGAGAAGTGGGCATGGTTTGCAAAATTTCCCCTTTTCCTCAAAGGTGATGTGCCCTGGTGGGTAATGATATCTAGTCTTGGAGGAGGAGCTACCAAGTTTCCAGAGCTTCCAAATAAGGGCTACCCCAAAATTTTTAAAAATTTAACCCCCTAGTCCCAAAACTACCTACATAATTACAAAAAGTAGTTCCAACTTCTCTGACCATCTAGCTCTAGCTATAATTGTTTCTTACATCAGCTCTTTCTTGCCACATTATCCATGGATCATGTGATAATAACTAGGCATTCCATGTACATTGCAGGCATGAAAGTATGACCAGTCTGTATGCATGGTGCTATTAGTGAATTTTTCCTATTATGTAGCAGGAATTGAGTGTAGCAAGCCTGGAGAAGACCTCTAACACAATAAATAGCCTTTATTTTATTTACTGCTCAGGTAATCCTTATTGATAGCTGAAACAGGGTGAATGTCGGAAAAACCACCAAACGCCAAATAGAAGTAAGGCAGGATTTCATTCACTGCCAGGCCAAACCTGATCTCCCGATATCAAGGAGAAAGATGTAGAGAATGGCCCCAAACAAAGGTAGCAGTGAGCTTATATGGATTTCAGCAAGGCTGAATATGTCATTATTTAGTTAACCAATTTCAATTTACAGCATTTCATGTTAGCCAATTATATTGTGTCACACAGACATTAGTTTTGGTGGAAACCTATCATTTTAAAGTTCTTTGTCTTAAGAGGGTTTGAAATGACCAATCATAGTTAGATACCTAAGATACTGTGGGGGCAGTGACTACGTGATGTTTTACATGTTGGCCTTGCCTTCGCCAGATCTTAGTAGAAGGTGTGGGGGCACATTTTGCAACCAAAGTTATCTATTTAGCAAGCGGGTGAGGTTAAAGAAGTGAGATGAGGGGGTTAGTAATTTCCAATAATTCTAATAGGGAACTACATAAGCTTTTATCTCAATTATTTGTAAAAGGTGAGTTTAAGCCAAACTTATATACAGTAAGCTTTCTGATATCTTATAAGTTGACCTATTACATTCCCCACTCTTGTTTGTTAGTTACTCAAACCTTTGAATAACCTTATTCTGGTATTTGGGCTAGTGGGACGTATTGGCTACATAATACCATAAACTTTATAAATCCTATTCTTCGATTTATGAACTGAAGTAGTAGTTTTAGCAAACAGGGTCCTATTGTTTTAGTTAGAAAGAGATTAATGAGGGGTCCCGCAAGGGCACTTAGGAGAGTTGTTAGCCAAGGGAACCAGGAAAATATAGACTCATACCAATTTTGATTAATTTGTCTTTGTCTTTCTCTTTCCTCTAGTTGTTTTCTGATCTGACTCAAGCTCTGCTTGATGATTCCTCAGTTACTGACATAAAAACAGCACTGTTCTCCAAGGGCCATACAAAGCCCTCCTTTTGTAAAAATATCAATCAGGTCTAAGCCCCTCCAATTTTGAAGTACATTTACAGATTCAGACAGTTTATCAATATGTCTTTCTAATTCTGATATATTCTGATCAATTTATTTGTTTAGTAGTTTGAAGTTCTGATCCCCTGTGATGAAAGCAGCAGTACTTATGCGAATGGACCTTGCCACTCCCAGTCCTACAAAGAGGGGCACTACGATAGTAGAAATGGGTTCCCTCATAAATCGAGACTGGGGAAATGAAACCTAGGTGCTCTCTCCCTCCTTCACCTGAAAAGTAGGAAACCTGGGGTAGGAGGTGGACGAGGATTCAGAAATCAGACCTCTTGATTGTAAGGTGGAGGTTCAAACAAGGGGTTAAACCCGAGGAGCAAGCGAACCAAGTCCCAGAGGGCAATATAAGGAAGTAAAGGGTATCCCCCACATGAGTATTATTTGGCAAATAGATGGTGTTGTTACAATAAGTCAAATACCTGGACTGATTGATCTGGTAATTTCCAGCATAGAAACAGGTTCCTGTTCCTTCTAGATCTCCTAAGGTTAACAGTTGGGTTCCTCCCCCAGGTACAATGACCCTCTATCTGGCCATGGCTCAGGTTCCTGACTTGGTCTTCCTTTGTTCCCAAAGGGACCAGAGCACCTATTCCTATGTAGTAAGGGGGCCTAGGATCCAAACATGGCCAACAATCCTGAGTAATGTTAGGGTTGGAGGCATTTAAAAACCTAAAGGTATAGTATAAGGCTTTAAAGTTATCGGTCTCTTACTTTAGGTTCGCTCCTAGCGGGGAAAGGAGTTGCCATAAGGGCAGTAGTGGTGGGCTAACAGGCCTAGATTTAGCTGATGGCCGGGCTAGACCCTCGGGAACACTTTTCCAGGGCCAAGGAGAGGGTTAATTACAGGATTGGACCCTATGGGAGTTTTAGGGGTGATTTTAACTTTAAATTTCTGAATGGTGAACTCAGTGCCAGGATCAAGACCAGAAACATATAATATCAATCCCCATGTTCTCCCCGTATTCCATCAGGGATATAAACCATTTTTAATGATGATAGTGACTAGGTGTTGGCTCTTGGTAGTAGACACTTCTCTCATAGACAGTATAAATTGGTCCTTTTCAGTAACCCTGTCAGCTATGGTCTCACAACCCCATGAGGCACAGTGAAACTGGCCTTGTCCTTGGCAGTCAGGGGGCCAAGCATAAAACTGTACTGCTTTGAAACTTAGGCAGTCTGGGGTTCTCTGGTAGGGCAAAACTCTGGTAGCCCCTTGATACCGTGGTTGTCTCCATTCAATGGGGAACAGAAGACATAGATTAAAGGTCAAAACAGGGGAAGAATAAGAAATAGAATTTGCTAAAACCTGTCCTGTAGTGGTTTTGCTAACTAAACAAAGGTATTGGTCAGGGGCGTGGTCAGAAAATGTTCCTCCAACTAAGGAAATTATTAAGAACAAAATTACCCAGCACATTCTTTTACCAGCCGGACCTTCAAAGGGTTTTCGGCCCGTTTGACAGTCCATCATAGAGGAATGTGGTCGGGGTGTGCTGCTTTAATTTGAGAGTGATGGATCCAGTGGCTCCAGCCAGCAACCTTCACAGTGGATGGGGTGGACAGGATCGGATAGGGCCCAATCCAGCACGCCTCTGAATTTCAGGGTGTGACGTTGCACCCAGATCCAATCTCCAAGCCCAAATCCTTGGTCTGATGGTTCGACTGTAGAGGGCGGTTCCTTCCGGTTTTCCTTTACTGGGATATGGATGGCTGGAAGTGTACTTTGTAGAGCCTGCTAAGACTTAAGGAGATGTTGGTTTGAGATATCCACTCATTGTTCATCTCCGAATTTTGGAAGCAAGGGAGGTGGTCTTCCAAATAGGATTTCAAAGTGGATAATGCCTCTTACATAAGGTGTACAGCATACCCTGAGGAGGACAAAAGGAAGGAGGCCTACCCAGTTTTCACCAGTTTCTGTAATTAATTTAGTCAGGTTTTCTTTTAAAGTTCTATTCATTCTTTCTACCTGCCCTGAACTCTGAGAGTGGTAGGCACAATGCAATTTCCAATCTATTTGTAAGCTCTTAGCCAAAATTTTAGATATCTGGGCTATAAAAGCCGGGCCATTATTGGACTCTAGACCAATAGGGATGTCAAATCCGGGCATCAATTCATTAAGACATTTTTTAGCCACTATCTGAGCTGACTCTGTTCTAGTGGGGAAAGCTTCTACCCATCCAGAGAAAGTGTCCACCAGCACGAGGAGATAATGATAACCGTATTTTCCATCTTTCATTTCAGGGAAGTCCAGTTCCCATATTTCTCCAGACATCTGTCCACGTAGTGTCTGTCGTGAAAAATTAAACTTAGGAGATGGGTTAGTCTGAGCACAGGCCTAGCATCAGTCTACTGGGGGTTTTTTGGCAATTTTATTAAGGTTTGGAATAAAATAATCTCTTTGGGCTACTTCAGACCATTTAGTTGCCCCTAGATGTGTGAAGCTGTGGACTTGCTGGGGCCAGGACTGTCCTATAGCTTCTGACATGAAGATGCATCCATCCTCAAGGTGATACCAACGCTGGTCACCTCTTTTTGCCCTCAAGGTTTTTATCAGGTGCAACTCTTCTTTGGTATAAGACAGTTCCATGGGGAGAAAGTGTGGAGGCAGCAGAGGCAAAATTTTAATTGGGAGAACATTTCTTTATGCTGTGGCCTTTGCTGTTGTGTCAGCAAAGGCGTTTCCTTTTGCTTGGGGTGAGTCTGCCTTTTGGTGGCTCTTGCAATGTATAATATCCACCTTTTTAGGAAGCTGTAAGGCTTTCAGTAGGGCCAGGATTTCTTTTTTATTTTTAATTTCCTTTTCTCCTGATGTTAATAGTCCTCTTTCCTTATATAGAGCTCCATGAACATGGATGGTGGCGAAGGCATACCTGCTATCAGTGAAAATGTTCACTGTTTTTCCCTTTGCCCATCTGAGGGCCTGGGCTAGAGCTATCGGCTCTGCCTTTTGGGAAGAAGTGTTGTGGCCAAGGGCTTGGGTTCAGATAACCTAGTCCTGAGTCACTACAGCTACACCAGCATATCTGATTCCATTTTTGACAAAACTGCTGCCATCAGTGAACAGCTCAGAATCCACCTTTGGTAGAGGTTGCTCTCTTAAGTGCCCCCTCAGTCCCGTAAGAGTACTCACAGTTTCTAAGCAATTGTGGAGTGGGGCCTCTGAGTCGTCATCAGGTAGCAAGGTGGCTGGATTTAAAATCTCTGTCTTCAGGAAAGTGATGTGTGGAGGGTACAGTAGTAATACCTGATACTGGATGATTCATGCATTGGAGATCCATCGGTCTGGTGGGGAGTACAGCAGGGATGCTACCCCATGATGTCCTACAATCTGAAGATCTTGCCCAAGCGTTAGTTTGGAGGCTTCTTTAACCAACATTGCAAGTGGCGGCAACAGCTGTTAGGCAATTGGGCCACCCGGTGGCAACAGAGTCCAGCCATTTGGACAAGTAGGCTATAGGTTGTTTCTAGGTGCCCAAAGTTTGAGTGAGAACCTCTTTCACAATTCCCTGGATCTCATGTACAAATAGTTGGAAAGGCTTGGTAATACCAGGTAAAGCCAGGGCTGGGGCTTGGGTAAGGGCGTGCTTGATTTGCTCAAAAGCCCTATCTTCCTGTTCTCCCCAGACCATCTCAGTCCCTTCACCCCCAGTAGCAGAGTACAGGGGCTTTGCCATTTCAGTGAAACCAGGTATCCAGAGGGGGCAGTACCCAGTGGCTCCTAGGAATTCCCTGATCTGTCTTTTAGTTGTGTGTTTAGGAATGTTTAGGATAGCTTTGGATTCTTTCCAGCCCCAGCGATCGCGTGCATTCATGTAGCTGGTAGCCGAAGTATATTACAGAGCCCAAGCAAATTTGCACCTTTTTTGCAGAAACCTTATATCCCAGGATATCTAACTCCCTCAGCAGGTCCTCAGTAGCCTTTGTGCAGTTCTCTATGGAATTAGCGGCTAGGAGCAAGTCATCTACATACTGTAACAGTAACATCTGGGTGACTCTCCCGGTAGGGGACCAAATCCCTCCGAAGAACCTCATCAAAAAGAGTGGGGAGTTCTTAAACCCTTGGGGCAGTCGCGTCCAGGTTAACTGTCCATTATAGGTTCCGTCTGGGTCTGTCCATTCAAAGGCAAAAATAAGCTAACTGACTTTTGCAATTGGCAAAGCAAAGAATACATCCTTTAAGTCCAAGACAGAGTAAAGGCAGTGATTTGGTGAGAGTCCACTCAGGAGAGTATAAGGGCTGGGAACTGTAGGATGAATTGTCTCAACCCTTTTGTTAATTTCTCTGAGGTCTTGTACTGGCCGATATTCTAAAGTCCCAGGTTTTGGGACAGGAAGCAAAGGAGTATTTCAGGGGGAATGGCATGGCATTAGGATCCCAGCCTCTCGCAGGCGGTTGATGTGTTTGGCAATTCCTTCCCTCGCTTGCTGACTGATGGGATATTGCCTCACTCAGATCGGGGTGGCTATGGCAGCTCACTGGATCACTAAGCGATGCTTGTTGAATGGCCAGTCCAGGGGGGTTAGTTTCAGTCCAAACTGTAGGAATTGTCTCTTTCCATTTTTCTATCAATGGAGAGGCTTTCCGCTCTGGTTTTTCTAGGGGTAGATATTCCTCTGATATAGGGCAGGTAACTAGAATGGCAGGTGGTGGCAGGTTCAAGTCTATAGATTTTCCGATAAAGGAAATTTGGGCCTTAAGCTTGTGCAATAGATCTCTTCCCAGAAGGGAATATGGGCAATCAGGTATGAGCACAAAAAAATGAGTAATAGTCCCTTGGGCTAGGTCAGTGATTCGGGCATGAGTCAGTGGGTGGCCTTGCATTTGCCCTGTGGCTCTCTGAATGTATACTTTTTCTTTAATCACAGGTTCTAAGGGTTCTTTAAGAACGGAATACATAGCCCCAGTGTCAACCGGAATTTGGTTTCTTTCCTTTCTACCTTGAGGCTAACCACAGGCTCCAGGGGATTCAGGGAAAGAGGGAAGCTGAGGTGGTGTCATTGTTCATGGGTGACTAGGATGGGAGGCTTTTTCTTGGGGCATTTATCTTTCCAATGTCCTTCTTCCTGACAATAAGCACATTGATTCTTTCCTACTGTTCCTCAGGGTCCCCTCTGGTGGGATTGGGGCCTTCCCTGTCCTTCGCTCTTGCCTGGGGGTTGTCCCCAGGCTGCTATGAGGACTTTCCCTATTTCCTTTCCTTGCATAATGGCAAGGCTGTCCCTGCTCTGAAAAACTCACTGGGCTATTTCTACTAGCTCTGAAATTACCTTTCCTTCAAATCCTTCTAGTTTTTGAAGTTTCTTACAGATGTCTGGGGCCGACTGAGAAACGAAAGCCATATTAGTGGTTTTTCAGTTCTCCATTGCCTCGGGGTCAATAGGAGAATACAGGCGGTAAGCCTGGTAAAGCCTTTCTAGGAAGGCTGCAGGCAACTCATTCGGTCCTTGGATGGGGTATCATGAATTTTTGTCAGATTGGTGGGCTTTTGCGCTGCTGCACAAAGCCCCTGCAACAGAATCTGGCAATACTGGAGTAGACGCTCCCTACTGATATCCATGTTAGGGTCCCACTGGGGCTACGTGGAAGGGAAAACGTGCTCAATTCTGTGAAGGTCTGTGGTAAGCATTCCATCTGGACAAGAGGACTGTCTGTTCTCGTTGCTTCTCGGAGCACTCAGGTTCTTTCCTTGGAAGTCAGTAAGACCTGCAAGAGTTGGTGACAATCTTCCCAAGTAGATAAGTGAGTGGTGAAAATAGAGCTCAATAAGTCCTGGGGGTCCTCAGAGAAAGAAGGGTTCTGAGTTTTCGTTGTAGAAGTCCGTGGTGGAGAAAGGAGTGTAGACAAGTGTCAGGCGTGTTGGCTGCCCATCTGGATTGGGAGCCGGAGATGTTTGCCTAAGAGGAAGGACGGGAACTGGGGCATCAGAGGATTGGTGTTCTCCTCCATAGAGGGCTCCTGATCTGGCATGTGGGGAACTAGTCAAAGGGTCTCCTGTGGCTTTTGATTCCTGGGGAGCTAGTGGAGCCTGGGGATAAGGAGATGGTCTCTGAGGATCAGATAAGTCTCCCCCTTCAGGTATCTCCTGAAGCACTGGGTGAAGCCTCTTTGAAGGCTGAGTGATGGGAAGCAAGGGTTTGGGGTTTGGAGGAGAACAGGAAGGAAAGTGGGAAAGGGAGGTGCCAGATGACAGCTTTTGGTGCTGTTTTTGCACTCTCTCTGCCAGGAGGGTGGGTCTTCTAGGAGGTTTACCTGAGTCACAGCATATGGCTCCTGGTCAGGGTGAACATCTTGACAAATCCTGCCAATGACATAAGCAAGGTTAAGATTATAGGAGCCCTCTGGGGGCCAGTCAACCCCATAGAATGTCGGCTAGTCCAGCTGGCAGTGTGTCCACAGCCAAGATGGTTTTAGGATGAGCCATAGTTCTTTCCTCTTTTCTGAAACCAGAGAAGTTATTTAGCATGCATTCAAGGGGGGAGCAAGGCTCTGATGAAGACTGACTCATGACAGAGGTTAAACAGTGGGTCACACCAGAGATAAAGATAGGTTAACAGGAAACGTTTAACAAGGCACACAGAGCACTGAACATAGAACAAATGGTTGGGGTGATCAACCAACCCAGACTGTCCGAAGACCCAGATGGCGGTGGGGACGTCTCCACCAGACACCAGCTAAGGGGAAGTTAAGCCGTGTCCAGCCTTCCCTCCTAGAATCAGATCTGCCCAGTAACAGAAAACAGAAAATAGGCGCCGCCTCGCGTACCTTACTTAAACCTGGTCTGAGAATGGAAGGCCAGGGCCAAGGAACTTCTCTCAGGAGCTCTCCCCTAGCTGTTCTGCTTCAGCCTCCAAATTTTGGGTGGTCATAGAATCTCGGTGGAACCTCCAAATGAAACAGGGTGAATGTCGGAAAAACCACCAAACGCCAAATAGAAGCAAGGCAGGATTTTATTCACTGCCGGGCCAAACCTGATCTCCCGATATCAAGGAGAAAGATGTAGAGAATGGCCCCAAACAAAGGTAGCAGTGAGCTTATATGGATTTCAGCAAGGCTGAATATGTCATTATTTAGTTAACCAATTGCAATTTACAGCATTTCATGATAGCCAATTATATTGTGGCACACAGACATTAGTTTTGGTGGAAACCTATCATTTTAAAGTTCTTTGTCTTAAGAGGGTTTGAAATGACCAATCATAGTTAGATACCTAAGATACTGTGGGGGCAGTGACTACGTGATGTTTTACATGTTGGCCTTGCCTTCGCCAGATCTTAGTAGAAGGTGTGGGGGCACATTTTGCAACCAAAGTTATCTATTTAGCAAGCAGGCGAAGTTACAGAAGTGAGATGAGGGGGTTAGTAATTTCCGGTAACTCTAATAAGGAACTACATAAGCTTTTATCTCAATTATTTATGAAAGGTGAGTTTAAGCCAAACTTATATATGGTAAGCTTTCTGATACCTTATAAGTTGACTTATTACAATAGGCATTGGTCGCCTATCTGACAGGCAGTTTGATGAATGGCAGGCAAAACCATATGTTCAAATTAAAATGTGTTAAGCCCCTACTATGTGCAAAGCATTTAATTAGGCGCTTGCTGCATAGATACATGTATGAGACACAAACGCTTCAAAAATTAAGAAAAAGGGGAAAAAAGTTTGAACCCGTGCTGTATGCTTTATGAGGCAGGCGCTTGCTCTTCGAATGTGGCACATGGTAGGGTTTTGATCTATTTTAATGAAATGAAGAAAGCATAGCATTAGAATTCAAATCTATGCATTTTAAATGAATGAATGGTAATGATCAGTTCTCTAGAAATTTAGGTGAGAAAGTAATGCAGTCAGGCCTAGAAAAAACCTTAAATATAACAATACTGTCTGCCTGTCTGTCTTTGAAGTTTGCATTGTGTTTCATATTTATAATTTTATTTTGATCTTTTTAACACTCCTGGGAGATAGGTGGTGGGACAGATATTATTAGTCATTTTGCAGATGGCAAACAAGATGTTCAGTGTAACTGACTCTAGGGACAGAAAACTTCTCCCTTCATCCTTTTTAGTTCTTTGGGCTAATAATTAAACTGAGGTAAGACAGATACAACAGGAAAAAAACAAGTTTCATATGTATGAGAACCCCACAGAAATGAGACACTCCAGAGGTCAAGTAATTGAGGCCTACGTATCACCCCGAGCTATGGGAGAAGGGGTGGAGTGTGGCAATTCCAAGGGAAGGAAGACAGACAATTCACAGGATGAGGAGAAGAGCAAGTGGTTGGTAAACAAATGTTTGCCAGGCCTTGCTGGTAAGTCTTTCTGATGTAAACCATTAACCTAGGGTGCCTGGGTGGCTCCATCTTGGTTAAGCATCTTAACTTCAACTCAGGTCATGATCTCACAGTTGGTGAGTTCAAGCCCCACATTGTGCTTTGTGCTGTCAGCTCAGAGCCTGGAGCCTGCTTCAGATTCTGTGTCTCCCTTGCTCTCTGCCCCTCCCCCACTTACTCTCGCTTGCACACGCATGCTCTCTCTCTCTCTCTCTCTAAGATAAATAAATATTTAAAAAGTAATAAAAAAGTAAAACATTATCTCTGGTAACAGCTCTCTTCCTGGTACAGGTTTTCTGTCTCAATTCTTTTAGGCTTAAATTTAAGGGAGAAGTAAAAGGCTCTTCCTGAGTCTGCTGAGCCCAAATTGTCTTTAGTTCCAAATAATTCACATGGCAAGGCAGCATATTCTGGGGTGGTATATTCTGCCTCCCTTATAATTTCCAAATGTCATAGCTGGTACATGGCAAAGTTGGGACTCGGACTGAATTTTTGTTGTTCTCAGCTCAGTGTTCCTTGAAGCTCAATGCAGTATCACTTTCCACTCTAGTAGAAGCCAGTTTGTTTAGTGTTTCACTAAATTGGCATAGGCGCTCCAGACACAAGTTGCCTTCATTTGCTCTCCTAGAATCTAGAGGAACCTGTGTGAAGTCTTTCTTCCAGTCTTTCAGGTGGTTGTCTCCAAACACTTAAGGTTTATATCTTCAGAAGAGAATTCCTGTTAATGATGACAGTGATCAAAGAATCCAAATGGTTCTTTCTAGACACTATTGGGTAGTTTAAGTATTTGTGGATTGAGTGATGAGGGCCATAGGTGAGGGGTTGAAAGGGAGACCATGGGTAAAAATAAAAATTAGATCATGCAAGTGATACAGCCATTCAGTCACAAATGGTTCTTGAGCAGCGATAGCATAAACTACACTGAGGGGCAGGAAGCCTGCCCTAGTTAGCTTGCCTGCCCATACAGATTGTCTCCTAAGTGTGCTTCAGTCCATATGTTAGAGCACATTTCTGGCAAGAGTGCTTTCTAAATAGCAGGCTTCTTTTTAGGGGACTGGAACAGATTTTACAGGTGCTAACCTGCCTTGTGCCCCAGGGCAGACGTATTACTCTACAATAAGAAGTTGATGCTTAACCTCCTCCTGGCCTCAAATGCCACTCGGTGGTAGAAGCCAGTGATTTCAGCTATTTCAACGTAATGTATCTTCAAGCCTCAAGGCTGCCTTGCTCTATCTCCTTAATATCATCTTTTGTGCAAAGTCAAGACCCCTAAACAGTCTGGCAAAGATGCTGGACTGATAGAACTCTGGTGTTCCTTTTAGGGGAATCATTTTGTGTTCTCAAGTGAGCTGCCTGGGTGGGAGTGAGACAGTTGTGCATGTCATCAGATCAGACTAGTCCTAGAATAATTGTCCTTGCTGCCTTGCAGTGCATGCAAGTTGTTCCCTTTCATTTGACAAAGCAAAAGGGATATAAGCCAAGTTTGTATTCTTTATGCTTTGGCCCTACAGACCTGGAGCTTTCAGTAAGAAAGATAATTATTTGGAGATGATTCAAGGTGCCCCTTTCTGTGCATTTGACTCAGAAGTCTGTTTCAATAAAATGAACAGAACTTTCTAAAATACCTAACTTTTTCTCTTCTACTTTGCCCCATATTTCTATTCAACTCATCTCAAACAAGGATTTTCTTTCTTTTCTTTTTTTTTAAATTTTTAACATTTTTATTCATTTTTGAAAGACAGAGAGACCAGAGTGCAAGCAAAGGAGGGGCAGAGAGAGAGGGAGACAGAGAATCTGAAATAGGCTCCAGGCTTTGAGCTGTCAGCACAGAGCCCAATGTGGGGCTTGAACCCACGAACCATGAGATCATGACCTGAGCCAAAATCAGACACTTAACCAACTGAGCCACCTAGACACCACACAAACAAGGATTTTCAAAGTACTGTGGCTTTTCTGATTTCAAAGGGATACTCTAACATTCCTGACATTATTGCTTTGGAATCTCTAAAATTGACCAAGAAGTTGCATTATCAATCCATTAGTACTTTGTTTTTAAATATCATCCCTGAGGCAATGGAACCTGTCCCTCCCTGTGCCTCAACGTTTAGTGTTCTCCTGTTCTCATACTGTGTGCCCTTATGGGACATTTTCTCTTCTCTTATCATGCCTGTAGGAAAATCACTTGTGTTTTTTATAATGTTTCCTGACATTTCAAGTCCTAGCTCTTCTCTCACAGTGTCATCATAAATGTACATTACAACATACATTATTGCTTACCATTTTATAAGAGTTTGGTCTGATTTGCAGCTGGAATAGCAGCTACATAGCTCACATGAGCTGTGTCTTTGTTCACGGGAAAGGCACATGTTCATGGGATATGTGAGCGGGTTGTCTGGCCCAAGCTTCTTCCTTCATGGTTGAGGAAACTGAAGCCCAGTGAAGTTTAATGTCTTTTTCAAAATGTTTTAGGGAACGGATGGCAGAATCAAGGCTATAGACCTAGTTATGGAGCCTTTTAACTATCAGTCCACCACCTTACACATCAAAGGTTTTCATAAGTGCTTGATGTAGATGTATTGACTTATCTAGTGCATACTGAGTGGTCTAAAGCAGCTCTTTTTGGTTTGTAAACACTGGTAATGTGTTAGGGAAATTCTAGTAGTAATAATATAAATGTATATTTTTATTTAATATTATTTCCCAACATACGCATGTACACACACAGACACAAGCACACATTTTTTTTTCTCCTTGGTCAGAAGGGCCATCATGATGGTCTCATCTGTAAGGCTCCAGGCTTTCCATTTCTTCCTCCACCAAGAGAGATACCTCTGTAGAAGCTGACCTTAGAACTCCCAGGAGAAGTCTGGTGTGTATGTACACACCTGCATGCACATACGGTGCACATACCTATACACACACATGCACACAAGATTTAGGACTTCATGAGGCTTGAAAAGTAGAATTCAGTTATTTTGGTCCTCATGCATTTAAGCAAAATATTACTCTTCTCTATGTTAAAATTGTGAGGGATCTCTCAAATGTCAAAGTTTTTTAGAACGTGGAAGGTGGCCACGTTAAACAACATTAAATTAACATTAAATGTTATTACAACATTAAGTATTATTAACATCAAACTTTAGATTGAGGTTTTAAAGTAGTAATAAAATCATGATTTCAAATAATTTCTGCTTCAGTTGATAAACTTCAATTAAAACAATTCAGGGGGAGGAATTATTTGGGAGATGTGGGTAAGATTCCTGGCTCATTGACCAAACATTATGGACTTTAAATCAGCAAGATTGATTTGGGCTTAGAGTTGAAGCTCTTATTTTTTCTTTGTTCTTATGTCAATAGTAAGAACTCTGGTGAAGGTTTATTTTTTTTATTTTTTTTTAAATCTTTGAACTATTTTTATTTCAAATAGTATAACATTTCAATATTAGTAATTGATTTTGTACAGTTTTCTGTTTATTTATATCATACTATAAAGTGAATAACTTAGAACTTATTATTCCTGTATTTAACAATTCTATCCACGAGGTCATCATTTATAGTAAAACATTTTTCTGACCTCTATTGTATAGGTTTACAGACTGATCTTGAGAAAAATGCCGGAGACCCATATTGTTAGGTGTCATTTTCTTAGAGACTAATATGGGTAACTTTCCACAAATTATTAAATTCTCATTGCTTTATGTTTTGAGAATGTGCATGTATACGATGTCTACGTGAGGGATACACACATGCCTACTTAAGATTGGTGTTGAATGCTCTGGTTAATCAAGGCAAAATATTTCCAAATTTCCTCATAAATCAAGCTGTTCATATTTAGTAGGTCAGCTTAATCCTTCAGAAGAAGAGATCGCACTTCATTCACTTCTATCAAAATATTTGGCCCCTGTCTTTGTTTTCAGAATTGGACTAGTTCTGAGAGGTGGTGCAAGAAAGGGTGTTCATTCCAGTAATTTGCCACACCTAGAATTTTCCTCAAGGCCTTGAACCTATTAGGTCTAATTCATTCAATTTTGGGGAATCTTCATTGAATTAGTACTCCTCCTCATCTCTTTGACATAGGTGAATTTTGGAATTTGATCTCGACTTCGAGATCAATACTTAGATTATCTCTATACACACACATGCACACAAGATTTGTAGCTTCTAGTACTATAGTCTAATACTTAGATTATAACCTGAACATTATAGCAAAAGTAGGACCTTTGAACTTTACTTCCATTGAGTTCTTACCTTTGGGCTCTGGAATTGATGTGGACTCATGAATACATAGGATATTGTTCTAGGAGTATAACCCACCATTACCAGATGAAGTGGTAGAGAGACTAGTCACAAGTTCTTTGGAAGTAAATGCTAAGATGGAATTTGTGATGTGTTTATTAAGAACTTATGCTTGTGAAAAAAAAGTGGAAGAATGGAATAGGATGGAAGAAAGAAAGATGAATTTGAAGGAGGACTAGCAAAGCTCTAGCCTATTTAGTAAAGAGGTATAGAGGGTGTATGGTCTATCAGAGTGTTACATGTTGGGCTGTCACCTCGCCTGTTAGCTGAATGTGGTCTACCCTACAAAGCAGTTGATCGTGAGCTAAGTGGCTCTGTGCCTCTGTGCAGTTGAGATAGACCCAGGTTCTGGCCCTGGAAGGAACTGTCAAGTGGGACTATCTGCTGAGTGTTAGAGTAAGTAGCTAGTTAGGCTTTAAGTGGATGCCTAGAAGCAGCAAATGAGGAGTCAGTGTCAGCTATCAGGAAAGTCCAATACCTACCATGGTAGCACTCCACAAACAAAGTCACAAGAAGTGGATCAAACCAGACAGGCCCAAGACAAAGAAGGCCAAAGACCCTGACCAAGTAAGGAAGAAAAGGTGGGAAACCCTGCTCCCAAAGAAATCTCCTTCTCAAGTAATGAATATTCTACCCCCTTCCTTCTGTTGACAACTGTCAATAAAAGATAGAAACTCAAACCCTGGGGTGCACAGCTGTCCCTTGGGATCACCCATTCTCACATCTGGAGAGTATACTCACTTTAATAAACTCTTCCACTTGCATCATTTACACTGTGTCCAGTCTGTCCTTGAATTCTTTCTTGTGACCAGACTAAGAGACTTTGGTGACATCATAGGAACAAGCTGGGTAGAAGGGGATCAGGGGGTGAGGGGTGGGTCTCCCCTGTGCACCTGGTAAAAATTCCATTTCTGCAACTGGCAACAAGGGTCATATCTTCTAAGTCTACCACTCTTTCTTTGATCTAAACATCCATAAATGAGATCTACTTAATTATTGAACATTCTGCTAATCTTTTGCTGTGCCTTGTAGAACTCAGAGGATTTTATAGCTTAGAAGTGGAGGAGCTGACAACTTAGACCATAAATTGTAGTACTCTAGAAGCATAGTTCTTATCGTCTTAGTATAACATGCTAATTTTACAGATTTGACCATAAGGTCAGAGAGATGGTGTGGCTTAGTCAACATTAAACATCTTGCTAGGCTTAGGACAAAGATTAGCTCCAAGAAGTGTTGGATTGCTATCCAAACTGTATTCTACCTCTAATATTACTGCATTTTAAAGCTATTCAAAAAATTGTTTCTTGTGTTTTGATCATAATTGTGAATAAGAATTATTGTAATAGGAGGTGATGTCTTGGGGTATTTCCTAAGCTGCGTTTACTTTAGTGACGGAGGGAATGGTGACCTCTAGAAAAGTGATAAACAGAAGTACATGCTTGAAATATTCATTTAAATTGTTTCTCTTCTGGAGAATATTCTCTTAAATAAAGAGCCATTATAATAATTAGCACTCCAGTGTACAAAAGGACACCATTAACAAAAGAAAATTACTAAACATATTAAATTAACATATCAAAAGATCACAAATTGTTCTTTAAAAAACATAGCCCCTAAAGGCATGTGTAAACAATTAGCAGTGAGGTCACACTAAGGTTAATAATGTGTTCAGGTTATAGTTTGGGGCTTTAAAAAAGGGTGCATTTCTAAGGACCAGGTTAACCAATCTTACTCAAATAGGAGGGAAATAAAGTTTCTGTCACTAAACAGTACTTTCTAGCGCTAGACAATCTCCTTTTTCTACATGAATCAAGCCCTAAGGAAAAACTAGTTCTGATAAAATGTCTTTGTCAGTTTCAGTGCACACTAGTGCTTTGTGATTTATTTGGGGACATTCTGCCTTTTTGATAAAATAATCCTCTTTGTTATTGAAAGTCTGTTAGGAATTCAATCTCACATTTCAAAATCTGAGGGAAGAGAGTTCTAGGGCTCAAAGCAGAGCAAAGTTTAGGGTTAGAGCAGTGAGAGGTTGAGGTTCTGATGTAAAGGGGCTTAGGCTGTAGGGTTCCAGGTGGGCTTGGGTTTCAGGAAGATTGAAGAGGCTTTGTGGACCGAAATTGGAAGACTTTATCCAAGTATAATGGAATTGTAGTCTAACGTATTTGTTTTCTGGAGTATAGTGTTCATGATAATTAGGAAATAAAGTGGTATTTTATTTTATTTATTTATTTTTTGTTTATTTTTTCTTTTGGTATTAACTCATCAGTGGTTTTAAGTGTAACTGAAAATTTGATCCAGTTTTAAATTAAAGTAATATACAGTAAAACCTTGGTTTGTGAGCAGAATTTGCTCGAGAAACATGCTTGTAATCCAAAGCACTTCTATATCAAAGCAAATTTCCACATAAGAAATAATGGAAACTCAGATGATTCATTCCACAACACAAATGTATTCATATAAAAACATAATACTGTAATATAATACAAAATAATAATGAAAATACAAAATATAAAGAAAAATAAACAAATTAACCTGCATTTACCTTTGAAAACCTTTATGGTTGGGGTGCCTGGGTGGTTTAGTTGGTTAAGCATCTGACTTTCACTTAGGTCATGATCTCACGGTTCGTGGGTTCGAGCCCCGCGTCGGGCTCTGTGCTGACTGCCAGCTCAGAGCCTGGAGCCTGTTTCAGTCTGTGACTCCCCCTCTCTCTGACCCTCCCCTGCTCACGCTGTCTCTCTCTCTGTCTCCTAGAAATAAATAAACATTTAAAAAAAAAAACGAAAAGAAAACCTTTATGGCTAATGTGATGGAGACAAGAAGGAGAGGAGGGTTATTGTGTAGGATGACTTTTACTATCACTAATGGATATTGGCTACAGTACAGTAGTAATAAACTCTTGTCCTATAGTGTATTTAATGTAACTGGCAATAAGGCAGCAGAGGGAAGGGTCTATATCTGTAGGCAGGCTAGCCTAGAATGAAGCAAAGCATCCCTAAGCTTACTCTTGTATGGAAAAGCAAAGAACTGTCCATAGGTGCTTTGAAGTGACAAAATATAAGCTAGTGCCAGTTGTGAGCACCTTCCAACATTCTGAAAAATCACTGATTTCTGCCAAACACTGTGACCTGACCACAGCATCTGAGCATGGGAGACAATTGCCCACAATTCCGCATGAGAGAGAGAGAGAGAGATGGAAAGAGAGAGAGAGAGAGAAACATTGGCTCAGTTGTGATCATGTGATGTTTGGCATCATGTGTTGCTTGTATTGCAAGACATCGTTCATTTATCAAGTTAAAATATATTAGGAATGTTTACTCATCTTGCTCATCACAGAACAAGTTACTTGCAATCCAAGGTTTTACTGTACATTTAAATGTTAATCTGAAAATACTGAATAACTGCAATGAGAAGCAAATGAGCATTTATTTGTGATCAAAGGATTGCAATTGGGGAAGTACAGATTCAGGTAGAAACCTAACTAGTGTCCTGCTTGTAGGGTAAAAGCAATGGGTTTTTAAGGAAAAGGAGAGGGATAATTACATGAGTTGAAGATAAGAAATAAAGTTTTCAATGGATGTTAACAAGCTAAACTACTTTGGGTTATACATTGAGATTACTGATTCTGTCTTCAGAATGTCTACAGCCATCAATCTTGTGATCTGGATGTCTGTTCTCCTACTGACTTCTCAATCAACTGCAGAAAATGCTTGCTGTTTGCCCAGTTCAAAAGTTTTGGCTCCATTCAAACAAAGACAGAGCAGTTTTTCTGCAGTGGCCACTCTGGCTCTATTTTAAAATGGCTCTAGTCATGTCAGTTTTTCACATTTTCCCCTATTTGATCTTGATCTTTCTGTGAAAGCCCAGTTGATCAACTAGTAGAAGGCATTGCTGATCGATTCTTAGGCAGTGGTGATCATCCATCAAACATTATTGATCCCTTGTGGTCAGGAAGGCTCATTCCCAGAGTGTTTTGTCCCTCCAAAGTGATTTCCTTTGGAGTCTTAGGCCACATTTGAGCAACAAGAGTGCCAGAACAAAGAAAGTCTCTACCATCAAGTTCCCCTAAGGCCAAAACACATCCTGCACTTTCTGGAGTTTCCTCATGTGAGGAAATAATTTCAAAACATTGGGTAACTGTTGTCTGGTTGGTGTCATTATGACACTGAGCTATACAAAGGAGACAAAGCTCCACAATGATGAAAATTCCAGTAATAAAGAAAATGCTGAGAGTAATTTAGAAGACTGACCTGAACAGGAGGCTATTCCTGAGGGCAGCCAGCTAAAAGATCAAAAAAACTTTGGAGTTATCAGTGGGTACTGCATTTAACATATGGTTTGTGCCCAGATTTTGTCTAGTTCTGTTTCTACTCTGCCAGAGGTATTTACCCCAATACAACCCAATACAAATATTACAGAACAAACTCTACGTTGATCAGCTAGAATGTAATGAAGTACAATTCTATTATCTAATACAACTCATGTCATGAATGTAGAGACTTCTTGAGGGTGGGTATTTGCTTTAGTAATATCTCGTAGCATTTCAGATAAATTTCTGATCATGTACCCATTTGCTGCTGTGCCTACCCAAAGAAAAAGTAATCTTCCAAACCTGGCAGCTTCACTGGGGTTGACACCCCCATAATTAAACACACATGAACGTGTACAGCCACTGTCATGCTTTTAGTCTCTGAAGGACTTTTAAATGAGATGCCCAATAATGAATTTCTGGTTGATTATATAATGAAATAGATGTAACCAATTATCCAATTGCACAATGAACTTTTGATAGGGATTTAGACACTCTATTCCCCATAAGTCCTCTTCCCAAATGCAACTGAAAATATCCTTCATGGAGCACAAATTATGGAGTTCTACAAAATTGATCAAAGATTTGAAGGGTCTGAGCAATTGAGAATGTTATTTGAAGGTAGAGTATTATTAGAATGGCAGAAATCATGTGGTCTAAATTTTTTTCTTTTTACAAATAGCCTTCTTCAGGTCCTTGGATTGAGTGGTCAGGCAAGGAGTCTTAGGAGGAATCCAAATAAGCCTCACCCACTATGAAGATTCAACAACACAATTTATACACAAAGTTAAGGGAGAAAAAGCAGAGAGATTAGCAATTAAATGCACTGAAAGATCTCCAGATTCATGTACAGAACAAGGCTTCTGATGACAAATCCAACAGTCTGTTAATTTTTTCCATATAGAAGTGATTAGGATAGGTAGACAATGAAATTGTCCTTCAAGGCAGAAATTGAGAAGAAAAAGGAAACAAAAGCTATTATAACAAATGTCTGGCCTCCCATATTATCACTAGATAGGAGGGACTGGTAAAAATATGTAAAGAAAATAGATTGAATAGTTAGCATTGTAGTTACAATATGTTCTGCAAAGTCAAGACTCAGGGTACTTTTCAACATCAGTAAGGTAGACCTATTTTAGTAGAACAGTTAACATACAAGAAATAAAGAGTCATAGTATTTAAAAAATACATCAGTAATCTGGGGTATGTCAGAAATGTTGAGTTATCAAAATGTAAGGAATTTGCCAGTAGTGTAAACCAGTTCAAATGTGAAAAGCATTAAGAGCAGAGTCGAAATAATGTCTCCACAAGGAATTCTCCTTGTTTCCTAAGTTCCTGTCTCTATGTATTTATGGTAAACATTCCATAATATTTGTAAACATAAACATTCTATGAGCATTTTAGGATTCTTGCCTGTTCTACAAAACTATCCTAGAAGTTTCTCTTTGCCTTAAGCCATCCATTGGTCTTTATGCCATCCCTCAAGCCTCCCTATAACACATTGCTCATTTGTCTGTCAACTTCTTCTTTGTGGACCTTCATTCTTAGGTTCAACGGTAAATTCTTAACAATGAAAGCAGAGAGTAAACTATAGATTTAAGCAACAACTTATTAAGAATATGTAGATTATGGGAAAAATTACAGTAGATTAATTTAGACTACTCAAGGCCAAGTCTAGGTTCATCTTAGCAATACTTGTGAAATGTGCTTTCCTCATTGATCCTGACCTAATATTTTGGGAGGGACAGATGACCTTCCTTTTAGTGAGAGTTTATATTATAATGTCTGTGCTACCTTGATGTGAGACCCCCTCCAACCATAAGACTCCAGAATGAAAAAAGAAGCTCTGTTGTTACTTTTAACTAAGACATCCATCTCCCAAATCCTAATTTCCATTGCTTCATTGACATCTGCCAAGTAATATTAATCATGATACTTCTATTGATTTGAAAGAAATCACCCATGTGTTGTGGGCTTGCACCATAGCCATAAAATAAAATAGCTCTGCAGCAGTCCATTTTAGGTAATCAATATTAGGTAACCTTACACTTACAATGACAGTCCAACCGATGTTCTACTGACAAATTCAATTAAACTCTTTTTTATATTGGTCATGTAGCTACCTGTAGTCTTCCCCATCTTAGCTCTGAATATCCTGCAAACTACCACTTAGAGATATATACACATATATCTTTATGAAAAAGTAAATGCTTACAAAAAAAAACCAGGATTTTCCCCCCAACTAATAGTAGCAAGACAGTCTTCATAGTTATTATCTTACTAAAATTTATACCCAAATGAAATTATCAGATAGACTGTTAATTTTCTCAGTATGAAATATCTACATCCAGGTACTTTACTTCATTCAGATCTCTTCCCTAAGTAAGAAAACAAAACAAAACAAAAATTACTTGCAGTTCTTAAATGGTAGCTTTTGAAGTCTACTTATCAAAGACTCATGGAATTCTATTGCTGGAATTCTTTGCTGCTCCAGGTGTCTATTTAGAAAACTCTCAAAAAGTATATATTGATATTTTGATAAAGATTTTATTGAAACTTTTATATAAAATTGTGCACATTCCAAATATAGATTTTCAAGATCCTCACTCCAGCAGAACATAGCTTTTTGGCTTCTTTATGGTATGGATGGGGGAAATTATTTTTAAATTGTCATGGAATCCATGAACCTTTATTTACATTAAAATAATGACACTTGGGGGGTGCCTGGGTGGCTCAGTCAGTTAAGGATCCGACTCTTGATTTCAGCTCAGGTCATGATCTCACAGTTGTAAGAATGAGCCCCACCTCGGGCTCCACAATGAGTTGGTAGCCTGCTTGGGATTCTCTCTTTCCTTTGTCTCTCTGCCCCTCTCCCCCTACCCAAGATAAATACATAAACATTAAAAAATAAATAAAATAAATGACCCATGTATAGCCCTTTGCAGCTTATAGAGCAATAATCACTAGATGGGTTGATGTACAAGTATCTGAAACTTTAAGTTATAAAAATCAGTAGATTGTTAAAACTCATGTGATCATATGTATCAATTAACTTTTTCTTTGAAACAAAACATCCTAAAATTGAGTGGCTTAGAACACATCAACTTACTTATGATTCTATAGATTGGCAGTTTGTGCTGGGCTCAGTTGGGTGCTTCTGCTTAATGTGGCCAGGCCCAGCTGATCACTGTTTGGCTGGCTTGTATTATCTGTAGGCAGTTTCTGGATTAGCCAATACATTGCTGGTCTATGATAGTTTGGCTGGGGCAACTCATCTCTGGTCTGTGGAGTCTTTCATCATCTAGCAGGCTACTCAGGGCTTGTTCATATGGTGATGGTAAAAGGGTTTCCAAAAGTTGAAAGAACAACTCCCAATTCACAAGCACTTTCCAAGCTTCTGCTTGCATCCCTTTTGCTAACATCCTATTGTCCAAAACAAATCATGAGCAAGCTCAGAGTGAGAGTCACAAGACTTTCAAATTTATATGACATGATGTTATGATTAAAGGGAAGGCAATTTTTCTAATCAGTGTGGTATGTTTTTTCAAATATGAAGTGATACTCTTGCTCACCTAAATAATTATGTTTACATATTCTACCCTACCCTACCTAGTATGGTGCTAAATACATCATTCAACCTCCTTGGTTCAAAGTATTTCATTTTTATTTAGTCAGTCTGGGTGATTAAAACCCAATTTAAAATTCTATTTGTGATTCTAGACTATGTACTTCTAAAGGAGCACAGAAAGATCTTATATCTGCAGTCCTGTACACGTACACATATTCAATCCTTTGTCATTGTATTTTCAACTCAAAAACTGGTAATTGGATAGCAAAGAAAAAAACAAAGTACCCAAATGAATATCCACTCACTATGTTGGCAAGAAAGAACAGCTGGATAGAATTCTACTCCATGCTGATAATGGTAATTTCAAAGTGTATAACCTTCTAATAAAACTATTTGATAGCTTAACGTCTTTGTGTTTCTTCCTTTGTAGAGTTGCCAACAGTTGTAATAGACATTCTTTGAACACACATCATTTCCCTTCCCAATATTTTTTAGTTGGGCAAGGTTTTATGTCATTTCTAGTCTTTTCCCAAATTAGTGTTTATTTTTTTAGTCTTGGAGGTTATTTGTAAGTAAAATGTGATGATATGTTTCTAGGGAGATTTAATCATCACAAAGAAAAGAAAAATGGTAACCTCATTCCTAAAAGTGATTTCCAGATATTTTGATAATTAAAGATACTGCAGTTGCCGTGTAAAAATGCTTTCAGTAAAAATATTCCCATGACAAGATAATTTTATATTGCTATCTAAATTTATGTTAAATTTTGTCTAAATGAGTTATAATATGCTATACTTTGCTTTGATTTCAATCTGGAAAAGATGACATAAAGCAAGTTTTTATCTTACCTTTGGTTAAAAGTATTTCTTAATATTCTTTAGTCAAACAAACTGACTTGCAAGGTGAAAATTATGTATATGTATGCATGCACGTGTCTCTGTTTATATGTGTGTGTATCATCTATCTTTTATCTATCCATCTATATTTGTCTTTAGAAAGACTGGGAGGAAGGGCACATTGACTACTCTCTCAGTTTATCCTTCTGTGTTCAGATGGATTATATTCAAGTGAGTAGGCTATTTATGGTGTATAATCTGGTGAAGATTCATCCTGTTTGTAAGCAGAATGCTCAGAAAAAAAGAAGCAACCAATTGTATAAAATAATTGAAAATATGAAAGTTTCCAGCTTGGTTATAGTAGAATTATGATCTACAATTTATGTGTTCATTCATTTATTAAACATCAATGCTATGTACCAGGTACTGTAGTAATTGTGGAGAAATCATGATGCTTGCCCAGTAGGATGAGTGTTGTGCTTTTGAGATGAAACTTCTAATCCACTCTGTCTCCTATAGAAAAGAACTCATGACAGTGTAATAATCAACTGAACTGGTTCTTGACAAAAAGTGATTTTTCAAAGAGAATTACATGTATCTATTTCCTAGCCTTAAATGTTTTTTCAATTTCAGGGATATATATTATGTATATCAATATTTCTGTGCACTTAAGAATTATAAAACCAAAGAGACCATGTATTAATCATTTTTGTAAGACCAACACAATATTCTCTCATCTCAATATAAGGTTGAGAATTAAGTTGAATTCAGGGCAGTTTCTAAAGTTAGAGTGTTGATAAAGCACTGTCATGTGACTAGATAAAGAGAAAGCCATTTTGGATGTCAGCGATCATTTTAGAAGCATTCCATTCTATTAAGACACGTTTACCTTCCTTTGGTAGAGAATATATTTCTGGAATGGTCTACAACATCCACTTTGAGTCTCTGTTACATTTTCTCTTCATCTATGAAGTCAGTTTGAAAAAAGGAGACCCATGATCAACGTGAAGATTCACTACTAATTTATTTATGATCATGGCCAACTTACTCAATGTCATAGTTTTCCTCATCTATAAATGAAGTTAATGACAATTGCTTTGATGACCTTGTACTTGCTGTGAGGATCAAATATAATAGAGCGTTCACAGATATTTATAAACAAAAACAAAGCTCTATTATTTCAAACATCCTTAGAACTGGTTATGGTTTTCCTAAGGTCATGGCAAGGAAAGCAGGGTTTCGACATATTACAGAAAAATGATATTTTTCGGGGGGTGGGGTAAGAGGTCTCCTTAAAGAGGGCTCTCCTCATGTAGCTGATTTCCTGCCTTCCCCATGTATCTTTTTGTGATGCATGTTTCTTATTTTATAGTAATGATCAAGACTTATAATAATATATGTGCTTGTTTACTTATTCATTTTATATTTGGCAAGGCTATTGGTCTGATGAGAGGGTAAACTGTCTGTGGCTTTCACAACTGAATAAATAGTACCTATGAGCCTAAAAGGTAAGTGCTCAATACATTCTTGTGGAATGAAAAAATGGTGTAGGATAATTGGATGTCTAATTTTAATGTGAATAAGAATTCTAGAACCTGCTAAAATACATAGAGTCTGATTTTTAACCTGGGAGATTTTGATTTTGTGGTCTGGCCTGAGGCCTAGGGAATCTGCATTTTAACCCTTTCTCTCCTCACTCTGATGGTTCTGATGTGAGTGGTCAACAGAGCTCCCTTTGATAAATAATGACAAAGTGGTACATTTCGTGCATTCTGTGTGGGGCTGAGTGCTGCCCTCCGTGATTTTGATTTGGTTAGAATTAGAGCTGGCTCCTGGACATATCCAGAGAGGAACCCCTCTGGAAATGCACACTGTTGAGGAGGCAGATTGTTCTTTCATTTGTCTCGGAACACGGCAATTACAATTCAGACTTTTGAAAGAATAGAAAATGAGGTTTCCTAAGGACGCAGTCTGGCAGACCGTAGCAATGCCGTGTCTTTGGGCGTTGGCTATCTGCCAGAAGCACTTGCCCAGCACTAATTGCAGAGCACCTGAACTTTTATCCATCATCTGTTCTACTGCACAAAAACTTGAGCACTCCAGTGAATGGTTTGCATTTTTCCCCAGTAGCTCCAGGACAGGAGGAAAACCCTTTCATTTAATTAGGCTATTATTCTGCATTTTAAGTTTCAATGGAGATTCAGAAACAGGTGCCAGTTTCTCTTCTGCCTCCAGGCCTAGAAATCAGAATAACTACTACTGAGAAAAACAAAGCAGATAAGGCCTCAGCCTCAATGCTATTCACTTGCCTCTACCTATGCAGTCCGGAAACAGATGTTAATTACCAAACAGTACAGCTGGAAACTGCAAACAGCTTAATCACTGCTTGGGCTTTTGTTGATGGGCTGTTAATGCTTTCTGCTGGTTCTTCTCTGTTGTAAAACTGTATATATTTCTTCACCTGTATCTATTATCTGGACCTGTATCTGTTCCATATCTGTATCTACCTATATTTGCATCTATTTTAATAGTAGGGCTTGTTTACTTGACCACTCACATTGGATTTACAAGCGTGGTCATTTTCTGACATGAGGCATGACTCTTGATCCCCACCTCCACCCAAGGTTTACAAGACTTTTTATCAGGCAAGATACAACAAAATAAAAAAGTCAGGCATTTTCTTAGATGATTTGCTTTAAAACTCATTTTTATTAAATGACAGGAAGATTTTTGTTTTGAGAGCTCATGTTGGATTGGTGTGTTTGGATAAGAAGTCTTCAAGGAAACTGGGAACTGCATTTGGGTGCAGGAATAAGATATCTTGTGAGACTAGAAACATACCAGTGACTACTCTTCGCTCTGTTTGTGATACTTGTGATACTTGGGAATGGCTGAATGGGTTAACGGGCTCTAAGACAGCTGACTGCTTGCAGCAGTAAAAATCTAAAGCTTGGGAAGTATTTAAAATACATGGTAAGTATAGAGCTGGGACTGGCATCTTTGTTGAGGGGGTAAAATAACTACAAAACCCAAAATGGCTATTTTGTGAGATGGCTCAAAGGCTAGCATAAGGATAGTTGGATTGGCTTCCTCAGTGAGCAAATTCTTGGAGAGAAAATAAAATGGAAATTGATATATTATCGAGTTTTCTCAGGCCTGTGGAAGCAGAGCCAACAGTTTTCATTGGGCTCAAATAATTTATCCTGATCGTCTAAAATCAGAGGAAGTAAACTCAAATTCCTCTGAAGACCAGGAATATGATGTCTAAATGAACAGAGTAACCTGGTTGTAAGAAATATTTCTGGAAACATTTGCCCTTTTTGACCAAATTTTATTTTCTTACTTTGGCTAGATATGTGGATACACAAATATTTCACTTTCTGGTAATTCCAGAAGAAAGGAAACAAACAAACAAACGAAAAAAGAAACAGGCAGAGTGAGATGATAGATGGGGATTAGACACTATGCTCGGGCAGTGAGTCCAGAGAGAGATGGGGACTGGAGTTCTGCTGCCCCTTCTAAAATGGATACTCTGCTGCCTGGCTGGAGATGGTCGTGTGGGAATGTGAGCCCAGCCCTGTCAGTTACTCTCTTTTCATGAGAAATTAGAGAACCAAATTCTTAGAGTGAAACTTCTGATGTTTAAATTATGGCCGCTAATTCAACTTTTTGTGCAGTCTTTTTCTAGTATAGATACTCCTCAATTCAGAAGTTGCTTAACTCTCTCAGCATCCTTTGTTCCTAGCCCAGAGGGAACTTCTCAGAGGCAGAGCGAGGTGTGATTTATGTTGCCCTAAGCCCTAGAAGATAGTTTCCCAGTGAGTTGATAAACAACTCTCTTTTCTTTTACCTAGAGCTTAATTGATCATTTTTCTTTTGTCATTGGCTTTTGGAAATTCCCCTTAAATGCATCACTGGAGGTATGTAGAAAGCATAACAATAGGCTTATTATAAAATAGATTTCAATATCCGCATGTCAAGTCACTGTTCCTGAAACATAACATGTATGTGACAATAAATGATCACTAGCGATGCCAGACAATACTATTTAGAAAAGGGTTCTGCCTTGGTAATAGATGTTTCAGGAATATTTGGAGAATTTTCACCACTAATTATGGAGGAAAAAAATAGGAATTCCAAAGATAACAATCTTTTATGAAGCCATCATTTATAGAAGTGAAGGAGCCTTTAATAAACAAAACACAAACCAAAACAAAAATAAGCACTTCACAAGTCTTCTCAGAAAAAAATAGAAAAAAAAAAGGATTGATAATAGTGGGGTAAGCAAAAGTGTTATGGTTCTAAAGATTATTTGGGCATATTAATCAAGTGCTATATACATTATAATAAAAGTGTTCTTGAGAAAAGCTCAGAATTAAAAACAATCTTATATAGCGGGTATTTTAACAGCTTTAGCTTCTATTCTGGGATTTAAAGGATAGTTTCAAATTTCAAGAACCTCTTTGAGGAACAGTAGGTTTTCATATTTTAGGGTCACGTTCCTGTGTTCAGGGCATAACTTTTTCCTGTCACTATGAGAATATATTCAATGATTGCAAAGCATTTTTAGAGCATAAATCTTATTTTATGCACATTTTCAACTTAGGGTAATATGGGATTTCTTAAAATTCTGATGCTCTTAGGAATCATTAAAATCCACGTTTTATCTTGAATCCACATTTTTTCTCATGAATCCACAATTGTCTATTGTTCTAAAGAGATAGCTCCTGTCTGCTCCATGTAAGATCACTGGGAGCCCGAGATCGAAAGTGGCTGAGGGTCCATTTTCAAGTGACTCTTTTAAATGCGGTTGGGAACTTGGTGCCGGTGGTTGGCTGGGAGCTTAGCCGGGGCTTCTCCGCACAGCACTGCAAGTTTCATCACAGCATGGTGGTTGTGCTCAAGGAACAAGCGGAGACAGAAAGTGCAAGCTGCAAGCCCCTTAAGGACCAGCCCTGCAAAGCAGCATTCGTGTCCTATTCTGTTGGTTGTGCAGTCACAGCATCTGCCCAGATTCAAGGGGGGACATAGACCCGGCCTCCCAATGGGAGGAGTGTCAAAGGAAAAAAACATATATGTATGTTTGCCTACCTTTAAAATTTCCTAACATTCTACCATCCTCACCATCTGTACTTCTCCATCCTCAACTCTACTTTGCTTGTTGTCTGGATTCCAACCACCTCAAGCAAATGATTGTCCATCATGTGGTTTTTTTGTTGTGGTTGTCCTGACATATTATCTTCCTGGATTGTTCTCATCTGGCTGTTTTTTTGTTGTGGTTGTCCTGACATATTATCTTCCTGGATTGTTCTCATCTGGCTGTGTGTGCAGAATGCAATCCGTTGGGTAAAAAACCGTTAGTGAAAGCATCCCTTTCTTTGAAATCTTTCCTAACTCCCTTTAGTAAGTAACATTAAGGACACTTTTCTCACTGTTTATCTACTATACTATCTTTGACTAACTACAGTGCTTCTTGGTTGCTTTTTGCAGAATGCCTACAGAGTGAGAATTGAATAATTCTCTGTTGAATGCATTAATTTTGGCAAATCAGAGAATGATTTGCTGAGAGACTGGATCTGTAGTAAACCTGGACTCTAGTTCTATCTCTGTCATTCATGAATGTATCACCATGGGTGAGTCACCTAAGCTCTTACTTCTATTGCTTCTCTTAGTCTGACGTTCTTCATTTCTCAAAAGAAGTAACAATGCCTGTCCTACAATCCTACAGGGGCATATGAAGGAAAATAAAATTTGCATATAAGAGCACTTTAAATATATAGAATGCTCCTGAAGTACATATCTTTAGAAAATAATTTGTCCAATGAATCTAGGTAATATTGGAAGAATTAAGCCAAAGAAATAAGGATGATTTTAGCATTCCACTTTGTCCATGTGGGTTTTCATTTAAAAGTGGGTTTTTTTTTTTTTTTGTAAACTGCCATCATGTTGAGTGACTTTTTCTTTTTTTCTCCAGCTTTATTGAGATGTAACTGATATATAATATTGTGTAAATTTAAGCTATATAGTGTAATGATTTGATACACATGTATATTGTAAAGTGATTACCATAGTAGGATTAGTTAATGCCCCATCACCTCACATAATTACTATTTGTGTGTGTGTGCGCGCGTGTGTTTGTATGTGCGACATTTAATCTGCTCTTAGCAACTTTCAAGTATATAATACAGTATTGTTAACTATAGTCACTAGGCTGCATATTAGCTCCCCAAAACGTACTCATCTCATAACTAGAAGTTTGTATCCTTGACTAATAAGCCCCCTTTTCTCCAACCCCCTAGCTCTTGACAATCACCATTCTACTCTCTGTTTCTAGGAGTTCAGCTTTTTAGCTTGATTGCTCATGTAAGTGAGAACGTATACAGTATTTGTCTTTTTCTGTCTGACTCACAAAGCACATACTTTTAAATCTCTCATCAATAGAAAGTTAATTCTCTTCTTATACGGTGCTTTATCAGAAAAAAGTGTCAAGTATTGACCTGACTACAAGCATTATTCAAAGAGAGAATCTTTATATTGTTTCAATCTCTGTTTTACTGAGGTTATGAATTTCTTAAAACGTTCATTAAGGAAGCAAATCTTTGGACACAGCATTCAAGTCCAGATCCTTTCAAATGTGTCCTGTTGTGCTGTTATTATAAAAAAGCAGGCCATGCTATGCTTTTGTAACTCACCTGTAGCGGGTGGCAAATGTTTACTTAAAAATCAGTTTTGTCACTTTTGAAGGACCCAGAGAAAGATTTTTATTTTAAATTTGTCATGTGGCTTGAAAAAGAACACTTGAAAATATCTGTTCCTTAGGTGATGGTCCTTCTGGTGATAGTGAACATAAAAAGGCAACTTTTTAATCTAAAATGATGCTGCTTTATTCAAAAGTAAGTAACTCCTTATGTGGAAAAAAGAATGGGAAAATGTTATCACAGAAATGAATGACCTGACTGTCCAGAATGCTAGGGTGGGATGAGGGGGGTGCCTGTGGAGATAGGGTAGCCTGACACATGCTAAAAGATGCTGTCTTGGTGCTAAAGCAGGCAAAATCCATAAAGAAAAAGCTATGAGCTCAGAATGCATCAGGACAACAGAAGGAGACAAAATTTAATTCTGTGAGAGTGCATGTAAGTGGGAGAGAGTGTTTACAGTGAGTACAGGGGGAAGCTTTAGGAATAGAGCCAAGCAGTTGGAGAGAACGTTATGTGCCTGCATGTAATATAGATGGGAGGCAGAGAGTATGCAGGAACATCTCAAAAAGGAAAAAAATTCTGGTGATTGTGATATTACATTACTGAGAAGAGGAAAGATGATTGTGCGAGAAGCTGCAATTGGCTGTGAAGTCCTGGTTCTATAACAAAGAGGAATTGCATAAATCCAAAGGCATGCCTGAATGCTCTGCAAAGCACATGCAAAAAAGATAGTCCAAGAAAAAATATGTACAGGATAAAGACTACAGTCCTCTGACAAGGTCATTTTTTTCCCATATATTTTACTAACTCCTCCTTACAAGAGAGGGTGCTGGGATAAATTATTTTGAATATTCCCTTATATGCCTGGCAATGAATACATGCCAAAGATGTTTATGAAAATCTGACTTAACCTTACAATATTCTTGTGTTTGGAGGACAGAATTTATCATTGTTTTTAAGTCAAGCATTTATTAACTTCAGTAGGTCCGTAGGGTATGATTAAAGTTCTCAAAGAAATTTGAAATAACTTTAACTACTTTAAGTTAGGTTTATGTGTATCCAAATCTCATTGGTTCCATAAAATGTCTGGTTACTCCTGAAATGGGGAAAGACTGCCTGAATTTACTTGTCCATATTCCTACATAGCTGATACAGAGAAAGGGTAAACACAGATTGTCAACCCCTAAAGAACATTTGTTGCTGTTAGATACTAACAGTTACTATCCCGATATTTGAGAAAAGAATATATACTTAAAAAGATTTTTGGCAGAGTACAGGGGTTATTTCGCTTCTTCATGCTTTATTCCAGACCAACTACAGTAGGTCAGAGGTTCTCACTGTGCATTTATTTCTTCCCATTTGAAAAAGCACTCTTTAATCTTATAAGTGGTGGTAAAGAAGAGGAGAGGAAAGATGGTATGACTGACAACAGTCAGAAATTGCCTGCTCTTACTTAACCCATGATAGCCAAGCCTTCTTCTCAACTATATCATTTAAGTGGCAGTAGGAAAGAAAAAGAAGAGCTGTATAGGAAGATGCAGTGCTCCTCATGAGCCCTGCCTGATATCGTCACTGTTTTATAGGACTTGGTGGAATTTATCCAGTCCTTCTGGAAGCTTATTTTGCGTTTTCCCTGTTCCTCATTTTCCTCTGCTGTAAAATGTCTTAAGATATTCTTGAGGGAGGGGGGGCAAGTAGGTGGCTCATTCAGTTAAGCTTCTAAATTTAGCTCAGGTCATGATCTCAGGGTTGGTGAGTTGGAGTCCCATGTCAGGCTCTCTACTCTCAGCACAGAGCCTGCTTCAGATCCTCTGTCCCCTTCTCTCTCTGCCCCTCTTCTGCTTCTGTGTCTGCACATGCACTCTCTCTCTCTCTCTCTCTCTCTCTCTCTCTCTCTCAAAAATAAATAAACATTGGGGCACCTGGATGGCTCATTCGGTTGGGCGTCCGACTTTGGCTAAGGTCGTGATCTCACCATTCCCGAGTTCCAGCCCTGCGTGGGTCCCTGTGCTGACAGCTCAGAGCCTGGAGCCTGTTTCAATTTCTTTGTCTCCCTCTCTGTCTCTACCCCTCCCCCACTCATGTTCTATCTCTCTTGCAAAAATGAATAAATTAATAAATGAATTAATTAATGAATTAAACATTAATGAATAATTTAATAATTATTATGAATAAATTAATAAATAAACATTAAAAATATTCTTGAAATGAAAGACTACCTGGAAATGAGTGTAGTCCTTGACTACCTTAAACAATTTTTCAAAAAGAGTTTTGTAGAAAATTAGGGAAACAATAAGGTTTCTAAAGTAGATTCTACCCTTTTTGAGATAAATAAAATGAGAGCTTTCAGGGTTCCCTCCCCCCGTGTGAATTTAATACACATTGAGAGAGAGAGAGAGTGAGAGAGAGAGAAAGAGAATCATTTTGTAGTTCTGATTTGAGTATAAGATCTTCTCCTGAATTTCCTTGCGGCATGTAATGTTCAAATCCACTTATGAATATTGCTTGTGTAGCATTTTATGGAGTAAAAAGGATTTTTAATTTATTTTCTTAAAAAGAAAATGATACATTCTAAGTTCTCTTGAACCAGTCATCTTGATTCTGTTGGATACCTTTCTTTGAAAAGTTTTATTCTAATTTTTAAAAATATTTATCTTTGAGAGGGGTGAGAGGCAGAGAGAGAGGAAGACAAAGAATCTGAATCACACTCCAGCTGTCAGCACAGAGCCCAATGTGGGGCTCAAAATCACCAATTACAAGATCATGACCTGGGTCAAAGTCTGATACGCAACAGACTAAGCCACCCAGAAGACCCTGGAAAGTTCTATTTTTTAGGAAACGTTTCTCTTGTATAAGAGAGACGACTTTAGTGAGTTATCATTAAACTCAAGAGAAGAGTTATCAGAAATTTTTAAAAATTTCACCCATTTCCTATTTTTTTCACCCATACCTCATTTTTGTATACTTTTTCTGTTATAAAATTATTTCCTGTATTCTTTGGTTGATGCTAATGTGCTTATATTCCTATGTCCTTTGTAGGGGAATTGAATCTTTAGCACATTGGTTTCCAAAGTCACATGCATCTGCCCACAATGTACGAGATGTGAGAGAAGCCACTAAAACTTGCATTTATATCATTCTGTAATTCTCTTAAAAATGTTTGTGTATGTTTAACGATATCATATAATTGCAATACAATGTATTATATTTATAGAATGTATTAACACATACATTTCATATTTATAGTTTTTGAATGAATATATTCTATATTTAATATATATATCTACATAAAGAGAGCATATATATTCTGCATTTTCATACATAGACCATATAGATATCTACACTATCCAATTGAGCACCCATTAGCTAGATATGGTGTGGAGCACTTGAAATGTAGCTAATGTGACATGTTGAAGTAATACTGTTTTGGATATATTTGGTGAAATTAAATATACTATTAAAATTAATTTCATCTGTTCATTTTTACTTTTTAAAAATGTGTGCTAAGTAACATAAAATTATACATGTGGCTCACATTACATATTTGTATTGGAAAGAGCTTCTCTTAAAAATATATACTGTCCACACATTAAAGGCATCCCATATCTGATAAATATATAGACACTGGTAAATGGTTTTCGGAATCTTCTAGGAATGTTTACATGATCAAATCACCATTGTAAATAGTGCTATAACATTTAGTCCATTTAAAAAGTTAACTGAAATAATACAATTAGAAATAGTCTATTAATTTATGTATTTATGGTTATTGTACTGGACACATTGTGTTTTCTATACATTTTTATTTCTGAAAATTTCTCTCTTTGACTTTTAGCTCTATAAATATAGTTTTCTGGAAGCTTCCCTGTTAACTTACTTCTAGCCACAAATAATTGTAACTGATTCAAACTAGGTTGGTCAGAATCTTTCTGAATTCTGCAGTTGAGTCCGAGAATAATATTCTGTCTAGATGGCCAACATTGTAACATGAGAAACTCAAGATCATATTAAATTGTTTTCCCCTTTCAATATTTATTTTTGAGAGACAGAGACAGAGAGTGAGTGGGGAAGGGAGAGAGAGTGAGGGAGACACAGAATCTGAAACAGGCTCCAGGCTCCCAGCTGTCAGCCGAGAGCCCCAGGCCCAAAGCCCAGTGTGGGGCTCAAACTCATGAACAGTGAGATCTTGACCTGAGTGGAAGTCAGATGCTTAACAGACTGAGCTACCCAGGCACCCAAGAAACTCAAGATTATATCGTGTGCATATGTTTTACTGTATATAGTAATCCAAGCTACTCTAAAAGATACTAATGAGGAGTGAAATAAGCAGAGATGAGATGTGTAGAGAGTTATCTTTTTCTGGAAGATTCAGGGGACTACATCCATTTCCCATTCATTAGATTTGATAAGATTCTCTGGGCCCTTATAACATTTTTTGAGTTTCTGTCACTTGAAATACAATTGTTTAATCAATGCCATCATCAGGGGCACAGAGAAATCTTATTTTATTAACAGTTTCTCTCTTAGGCAATTAAATATTGTGGTGACATGGCTTCAGTCTACTTTCTAATTGTAAAGCAAATAGAACCCAGAAATTTGATTTTAATCTTTTAAAAAATGTTTTTTTCTGATTTATATTAAAAATACATGTTGATTAGGGGCCAGATGTATAAAATGCAGGCAAACATAAAGAAAGAAATAAAAATTACCTGACATCTCATCATTCTGAAAAAGTTTTATTAATAGTGCTTTATTTTAGGGGCTCCTGGGTGGCTTAGTCAGTTAAGCATCTGACTTTGGTCATGATCTCATGGTTCATGGGTTCCAGCCCCATGTCGGGCTCTGTGCTAACAGCTCAGAACCTTGAGCCTGCTCTGGATTCTGTGTCTCCCTCTCTCTCTCTGCCACTCCCCTCTGTACATTCTATCTCTGTCTCTCTCTCAAAATAAACAAACATTAAAAACAAATTTTAAAAATAGTATTTTATTTTATACCCAGTTGTTGTACATTTACAACCAATGTATCTATTTTAATTTTTTTTCAAAATTTATTTGATTCTGGATTTTCAATGTTTTATTCAGTATTTGTTTTGTTTAATGTTATATCATAAAGATCTTAAAATTACACTACCATAATATTACATTAAAACGATTCAAATATGCTTTGAAATGCCAGCACTTATTCCTTTGCGTAGATGCATCATATTTTATTTACCAATCCTGTAAGTTCTCTAAGCTTTTGGTAACTTACTACCAGTATAAATATAGTGCTGAAATGAATAAATATTCTCATCCATAAGTTTTTTTCTTTACTAAATTTATTTGTTTCTATTGCAGTATAGTTGACATACAATGTTACATTAGTTTCAGGTGTATGGCATTGTGATTTGACAACTCTGTTTATTATGCTACAGTCTCAAGTGTAACTACCATCTGTCACCATCCAATGTTATTGCAATACCATTGACTGTATTCTCTATGCTTTACCTTTTATCCATTCCTTTGGACTTACTCATCCACAAATGAAGCCTGTATCTCCCACTCCCCTTCACTCATTTTGCCCATCACCACCCTTCTCCCTTCTGGCAACCATTGGTTTGTGCTTTCTATTTATAGATTTGTTTCTGGTGTTTTGTTTGTTTGTTTTCATTTATTTTGTTTTTTAGGTTCCACATGTAAGTGAAACCCTATGGTATTTGTCTCTTAATTCACTTAGTCTAATACCCTCTAGGTCCATCTGTGTCACAAATGACAAATCTCATACTTTTTTTGTGGCTGTATAAGAAGTCTGACTTCATCTCTGGATATTTCCGTAGGATAGTTAGATACATACATCATGGATCAAAAGTGTATGACCATTTCAAAAGACTGATTTGTGTTGCAGAGTTGGTTATAACAAATGTTATAGCCATATTTGAGTGCCCATTTCACTGGAATTTCACCTGTGTGGGATATGATATCTTAAAAATTCCCTAAGTATTACTTTATATTTTGCTATCATTAATGTATAATTCAATAAATTTATACAGTTGACAATAAAACATCTTAAAATGAAATATGCTTACAGAATCACATAAATGACTGAGATTTAAGAAAATGTGCAAAACACGGAGTACATGGGTGGCTCAGTAGGTTAAGCGTCTGACTTCAGCTCAAGTCGTGATCTTGTGGTCTATGAATTCCAGCCTCGCATTGGACCCTGTGCTGACAGCTCAGAGCCTGGAGCCTTCCTCAGATTCTGCCTCCCTCTCATTTTGCCCCTCCCTCCCTCTTAAAAATAAACATTAAAAAATTAAGAAAAAGAAAATGTGGAAAACACAACCTCATAAAATGTAATTTCAATAAACTGTAAGATATCTTAGTGATCTGAAACAAAGGATTTCAGGGGTGCCTGGGTGGCTCAGTCGGTTAAGTGACTGACTTCAGCTCAGGTCATGATCTCACAGTTCATAGGTTCCAGCCCCACGTCGGGCTCTGTGCTGACAGCTAGCTCAGAGCCTGGAGCCTGCTTCAGATTCTGTGTCTCCCCCTCTCTCTGACCCTCCCCTGCTCATGCTGTCTCTCTCTCTCATAAATAAATAAAACATTAAAAAAATAAAAAAGAAGAAACAAATGTATTTCAAACTATAGAGATGAATTTGCAAAGAATTTTAGAGTTATATGCAAACCTGTGTAAGAAACATAAGTATACCCATGAAATTAAGAATTACAATATAAGAAATTAAGCAATATAGAAATAAATAGCTAATAATATAAAGAAGAAGAAAATTAGCATCTGGTTATGCTATTGAAATATTGGTTGGAGATCAAGGGGTGCATGATGGAAGAAGGAGGGACATCTAAAATTGGGAATAAGCCAAATGCTGGGAAATCTATAGATAAAGGGGAAAAAGCACAAGCTTATATTTCTGTGCACAATACTGCTCCATTCTTGTTTGATAATTTCCTTAAGCTTCTCTCTGCCTTAGTAAACACATTTAGAGAAAATTCCCCAAAGTCAAAGAGGTGATAGATAATAAATAGTTGATGTAATACACAACACAGGGAGTAAACGGAGAGTTTTACTTCTTAGGCAACTGCTCTCTTGAGAAGCAGGTTTCATTATTTGAAACCAACTGGTCTATTTTCCCTCTTTGATGTGTTGTTAAAGAAAGTTTTACAAATTATTTGAGATATTGCTTCTCTTTGAATACTCTAAAACTTTGCTGATGCAGAGAAAATGCTCCAAGGTTAATAAGTTAATCTTTTATCATATAGAACTTCATATATATTCTAACTGTGATCATGTTCCAAAATGTGCCTTAAAACAGTTCATTAATAATAGCTGTCTTTACACTTTAAGGTAGGTCAATTATATTTGACATGATGGTTGAATTTCATTAAAAGGTAGAAAACATTAATCTTCTAAATTTAGGAAATGCCTTTTCTTTCTCTTTTTCTTCTTTTTTCTTTCTTTCTTTTTACTTATAAAGGAGGGCACTTGGGGGCGTAAATGCATGAAAATGTAGCACATTTGATTTAAGAGGAAATGTCTAATTGCTTCATATTAAGTGTGTCCTTAGAATATAAACATTTGAGAGTAAATGGACAGTCACTATCTCACCCAGATTTTCCCAAAGCTGTGATGAGGGAAAGTTCTGCATACAGATAGTTTATTTGGGAATAGGATCTCACAGAGCAGAAATGACAGAAAAGGGTATACAGTATGACTTTCTGAGGAGTTTTACATCTCTCTGACTAAAATGTGGGCATATATCGGTCAACTCCTGTCCCCCACTGGTCAACCATGATTCTATGGGCAGTAACTTAGTCATGTTTCTAGGCTACACCTATGTGAGTGATGAACGAGTTGCCATTAGCATGCCCCATTGTACCATTAGAGAAACCCTCATATAGAAAGTGGGAAGTGTACATACATGGTGAGTCTGTGGTGAGGTACTGGTTGTAGCCTCTACAGGTCTGCTTACCACAGCTATAGTAAGGGGAAATGCTGGGAAGATTTGAAATTAGGTACAAGAGATGTATATGTATTCTAACCCTTGTAGTGCTCAGATCTATTCAGTCTCTAATTCCCAGGATTATTTGAACAAGGTAGTATTCCCAGTGGTGTTGCTTGTCCTGAGGCCATAATTGATATTCATTATCTACCTGTTCAAATATCCATTCTAGATTTATCTCACTTTCAGTCAGAATTTCAACTTGTCTTGGTTGCTTGTTTAGTGACATGATCCTTCAGACCCAGGGGGACTGAGTCTTTAAGTGAATTGTTTTATTGTATTATAGTTGTTTCGTTTGTCCATGGTTATTGGTGAGCACAGAATTGCCCAGATATGCCCCCATGAATCACTTGTTTTCCAGACATACTCCTTACTAACCCACTATGGTACTGGCAATGCTAACTTCTCATGGTGGTCATGGTCAATACTTGCCTAATATGGTAACTCTTTTCTTTTTCTTTTGTCAGTTCTTTAATGTGAGAATCCCAACATAACAGTTATAGCTTTAAGTTCAGTGGAGCCCTTACTGCATTCCCTGGTGGAAGGACTTTTTTTTTCCTCTAGAAATTCTACTCTAATGTTAGAATAAGAATCAAAAATTCTGCAGGTGTCTTAGTGGGAGTATTGAATATAAGGGCTGATTATATTTCAACCCCTTGGTATGTGGACCTGTGTATTCTAATCATTGGGACACAATATTAGCTTTTTGATTTTGGTTCAGCACATTAACTCATTCTGGAGGTAAGGACATTGACTCTACAGGATCTTGTCCCAAGCTGGCAATATAGGTGAGCCTCAAACAGGATATATAGCATGTTTCTACTGGATTTAATGTTCTGGGTGGCAAGGTTTGTAAAAAACTGGAGGATCCATTGTCATTTTGCCATTGTTATACCTCTTTCTGTCATTAAAAAAAAAAAAGCCCCTTACTCTCATTGACTACTCTGTAGCAGACAGTGTGAATGACTGATGGTACAGGTTGAAGCATTTGGGGAAGGAAAGACAGATCCATATACCAGAATAGATGTTGGATTTGGTAAGGATTTGTCACTTACCCTCCAAGATATTAAAGGTTAGATGTAGTTGAAGTGCCAAAAAGTGGAGAGCTGTTCTCCTTGAGGGATAATGCCAGATTGAAGGCATAGTGTCATTTTTGCTGCTTGTAAGTTAATTGTTTAGCAGCAGCAGTGGTCTGATCAGCCTTGGTGAAAGAGAACCCATGCTGTTGAGTCCCTGGTTAGCCTCCTCACCTTTATTTATGGTTCATTTCTCCAGCACTGGGTGGCTGAGGAAAACTCCTGGCATTCCTGGGACATGTAATTCTGCCTGTTTGAATGTTCCATCCTTCCTTTGCAGTATGCATCCTTATGGGCCTTATTGTGAAATGAGAACATCTGGGCACAGAGTTAATGACCAAGTGTACTGCTTGCAACTTTGCACGAGGAGGATTTCCCTTCACTGTTGTTATTTGAGCCATCCCTGAATGAGAGTGTAGTATAGCAGCATCCAATCTGTGGTCAGTGTCAATCCCAGTCCATCCATCAACCAGGTCTAGGAATTTTCCTTCTTGGTCAGTTCTAGGGCACTTCTCCAAAAGGACCAAGTATATATCTGAGTTAGCTGGAAGGGTACTTGGATATTTTTCTCTTAATTGCATTGTTTTCTGGATCTACTCAGGCATCATTCTGAATGTGTCATTTCTATCAGGCACTTGTTTGCTGCCTGTTATGTTACATGATGGGCAGCTCCAATCCACAATCACTTAGTATCTCCCACTAGGTCTTAAGTCTTCATTAAGACTCATTAATACAACAGAAGGTAATTTTCAAGGGCTGGTAGTTCTGTGCCACATAAAACATGGCCTTGTTGCAAAAATCCTTAGAGTTAGTGCAGGGACTCTTCTGTCATGGCTCATCAGAGATGCCACAAGATTCTTTTTTTTAATCTACCATGTGTGCTTCTAGTATGACTAGATTTCCCAGGTAATATGACCTGAGTATCAGGACAACTTGCACACATCTTAGACTGCTTGCTAGGGCTTCTGTTACTCTGGGAACAATTAAGAACTTTCAGCATTGTAATTAGCTTAATAAATTGTTCAAAGTAGAATTCTCAAAATTCCTACAAATATCAGAAAGGGCCACCAAGTGATGTGTTTCTTTTTTCATCATAAGGGGGGCAAAATGCAGCATACTGTCCTTAGCTTAAGCAGAGTGTCTCAGTATTCTCCTGACCCCTGGACACATATAAACTTCACAATAGAGTAGACCCCTGAATTATCATATTTATTTCCTACCCTTTGACAATTCTGTCTTAGCAGATTACTTACTACTCTTGAGTTCTAGTTAGCAGTATTTTACATTGTAATAGACCAATATTGTTATTCTGCACAATGTCAAAATGATCAAATTCCCTGGGAAATAAGCCATTTCCTGAGGACAGAATGGGGGTAGTTTACAGTCTTGAGAAAAGAGTGAATGTGTACTGCTCTCTTTCCCAAGTAAAAGAGAACTCCTCTTTGTCTTCTGAACTGGTAGCAGTTGAAAAGAATGTATCCAGTAGATCAATAACCACATACAAAGTGCCAGAGACTATGTTGACATATTTCAGTAAAGAACTACTTCTAGCACAGAAGCAACTGTGAATAAGGCTGCCATTTGGTTAAGATTGTAACAGTCCATCTTCATTTGTTACAATCCATCTGCTTTTTCAGAGAAAAGAGGTGAATTGAAAAAAGATTAGATGGGAAGTAGCAGTAGTATTCAAAATTCCTCCTGGATTGAAATATTGCCTTTTCTTTGCCATCCCGACAGTCTTCAGGGCCAGGCTAAATTGCTTCCATTTATCTTTTCTCCTGTATGGATCTTACATCATAGGTCAGAGAACCAATGTGAAGATATGCCAGCTGCTTCATACATCCAGTCAATTGTGCAATTAGAGACTGAAGAATTAACACCACAATCCATTGGTAGGAATTTGGAACCATTGTGATATGGGGTTGGGCCAAAATTATCTTTATTAACAGGTCTTTATAAACCTTTTCACAAATCCAAGAACCCCTGATGGGGTTTTAGGTCCTCAGGTATCAGTGTATTTAAAAAAAACCAAACAGACAAAACAAAAAATTTTGAATACTATCATTTCCCCAGTGTAGAGTCATGAGTATCTTTAGGGAGTTATTAAAGGAATGTTTATCATTTCATCATAGATACTTTTGGAAACCTTTTCTCAAAGGACTCTAACTTCCTCTGTGTTTTGGGCTGAGTTGTGTTCTTTCTAAATTGATAAAGAAAAGTCCTACCCCTAGAACCTCTGAATGTGACTCTGTTTGGAGATGGTGTCTTTAAAAAGATAATTACGTTAAAATGAGGTCAGTAAGGTGGGCCCTAATTAGATATGACTAGTGTTCTTATAAGAAGAGGAAATTTAGACAAAAGCAGACACAGAGGGAATATCAGTAAAGACAAAGGATGGAGATGGACATCTACAAAGCATGGAGAGAGGCCTCAGAGGAAACCAATTCTGCCAACACCTGGGTCTCAGCTATCTCGCCTCCAGAATTGTGAGAAAGTTTTTGTTGTTTAAGTCCCTCAGCCTGTAAGCCTTGTTGTGGCAGTCGTAGCAAAATAAAAATGCAGTCTGGTATTATCGACTGACTTAGCTTTGGAAGTTGGGTAAGGGATTGCGATTTGGCCGTATAGCAATTCATCTCATCCTTCTTATTTCCAGACCTTAATTGTATTGTTTTTAGGTTCATAGGGAAAAGTAACCACATAGTCAGATGTACATCTATATTGCCTCTTGAAGTACATAATCTATTAGCAAACGATTACCACTAATTTGTGTGGATTAAGGTACTTTGCCACTCTGGTTCTACTCTAACATTTAAGTGCTGCACCTGACCTCAGCTGTTCTGGAAATCTATAATTCCTATTGATATTAGTAAGCCAGGTAGGAAGTGTCCCCTATTGTCATTCTCTATCTGCAGAAGTCCTATCCCCTGAGCTTTCCAAAGATGCCAGTGCCTCTCTCACCAGTATATTTCTTGTTATCTTTATGAACGTTTGTCCTCTGGGTCCTCTTGGGGGACAGAATCAGGTGGTGGATTTTTCAATCTCTTATAGTAAATTCACTTAAATACTTTTATTTCCTTAAGTATTTTGATCCCTTTCTCAATACCATTCCAAGGAAATTTTATAATCTCTATCTCATTTAAAGACTAAGCTTTCAAGAGTCATCCTTGTGGTGTGTTAGGACCAAATCAAGTTGTCCTTACTAGCATATTGAGCTCTGAGTCACAGGTTTCCAAACCAATAAACTATCCTCTATTCAACCTTATATTTTGCTTTAGCTTCCACTGATCAGTGCCCAGTGGAGCAACCTCAAGACCACTCACTCACACATATAGTCCTCTGGTTTCTTCTTATACATATTAGCAGTCCCTGTAATTCTTTCAAAGTATACGCAATTGCAGTTTCCCTGTTTTGGGCTTTGCTGAGACCTTACCTTGTTATTTGGACTAAAAGCAATGAAGAATTGTTTGATGGAGTTAAGTTGACGGTAAGCCAACTTGAGCTTGGCATTTCTTTTTTCAAAACTTCCAAAGCAACCAGTTAAAGACACCTAAATCCAATGTGTAAAATTGCATCTTGTAAAATGGTGTTTTCATAGCCCTGGATACCAACACTTGAACTTTCCATCTGTACACCATTCCAGCCCACTTAAGTTGAGATTCCTACTAATTGTGATGCTCTTTGATGCCAGGGTCCTACCACACATACCTGCACCTGTCTGACTGAACTTGATCCAGCTTCCAAAACCTGTTTTGAAGATCTGTTAGGTTACTCAATTCATGTAACAAGTTTCTTAGCATGTTAAGCAGAGCCCTGAGACAAAGGATTACATGCAGAGAATAGGAGTGAGAGGTGGGAGAATAAAACTGGGAAGGAGGGAACACCAAAATAAAGATGGATTATTAAGTTGGCAATCAGTATAAGAAATTGCAGGTTGAGGGGCGCCTGGGTGGCTTAGTCGGTTGAGCTTCCGACTTTCGCTTAGGTCATGATCTCATGTTTTGTGGGTTCGAGCCCCGCTTTGGGCTCTGTGCTGACTGCTAGCTCAGAGCCTGTTTCAGAGTCTGTGTCTCCCTCTCTCTTTGACCCTCCCTGCTCATGCTGTCTCTCTCTCTCCTAGAAATAAATAAAAATATTAAAAAAAAAAAAGAAATTGCAGGTTGAATTCATTGCACTTTATGGAGTGCTTTATGAAATGTGTCTTAGAATGATCTGCCTCGAGGATGAAAGGAGGAAGCATTTATACTTTGGCTTTCATCTCACATTGGTTAAGGATGACTCCTGGGCATTCACTCTCCCACACTCCCAGATTGGTCATGCCTAAATGCTTAGCAGGTATCTGCAGACATCCCACACTGTGGCATTAGAAAAATCCTAGAGACAAGAGATAGGAAGCAACGACCTTAAGTTTCACCTATGTGAAGCTTATCAAAGTTAGTGAAAATAGGTTACTGGAGCATCAGCTGGAATAAGAGGTGGGGTCAGAAGCATTTAAAGTGGAAACACAGGATCTTTGATTTGTAGGCCAATAACTGGTTTTAACGGTAAGATAATCAAATGTGTTCTTCCTTTAAAAAATATTGTGTTTATGAGAAAGTCTCATACGATTGGATTTGACTATAATGTAGGTTTATTGTAGGTCTTGATTGCAAATAATAAAAAGAGTTGATAAAAATAAAGGATTCTATAGCTTCCCTTTGTGCAAATCATGCCAATAGCTTCCCACTTTGTTGGAGGAGTCTCATCATAATTTTTTTCTTCCTTCCAATTTCTGCAGTTACCTTTGCCCATCATTATATTTATCCATGATTTGTATCTAATGGATATTAGATACAGAGTGGTGCTGCTGCAGATAAAATACATTACATTATTCTATTCATGAATATGGCTTTGAATTGGAGTAAAGCTCATTAGCAACTATATAAAGGTGAAGTAAGTTTTCAGAGTTTCACCAGCTCTTTTTAGAAACACAAGTATGGAGGCAAGGTGACATTTGAGCTCTTTTTTCCTAGATAGTTTTGGAGACAGGTTTTCTAAATAATCAGGTATCAAATGGGCAATCCTAGGTAATCAAGGACAATGATGATAGCTTGTATGTTATAATTTTTAAAAGTTTATTTATTTATTTATGTATTTATTTTGAGAGAGAGAGCAAGAGAGAGCATAAGCAGGGGAGGGGCAGAGAGAGAGAAAGAGAGAGAGAGAGAGAGAGAGTATCTCAAGCAGGCTCCACACTGGCAGCACAGAGCTCAATGTAGGGCTCAGTCTCACAAACCAAGAGATCGCGGCCTGACCTGAAACCAAGAGTCAGTTGCTTAACTGACTGAGCTACCCACGTACCACTTACAGCTTGTGTGTTGTTTGCCATTAATATTGTTACTGTCTCTGGCATATGGTAGGTATATAATAAATGAATGTTCATCTAAGCTTATTTTTATGTCTGTAGCTTTCCTATTCAGTTTTATTTAACTTATGACCACTCACCAGAATACCATTGTTACAGAATGCAATCTGTAAAAATAAGCAGATTTGAAGCATGAGCTATGCTCCCTATACATGAATATGAATAAACTAAAAGTATCCTCTTTCAGATCTATTATTATCCTGTTCTTCCCCTGTGCTTTGTCATTGCTGATTTAACTTAGGTTCATTTTCCCTAAATCAACTCCTTTTTCCTATGGTAAAAAGTTTTCCTGTCAGTTTTATAATTATAAACCAATTAATTTTCCCTTTAAAAATTATTTGAAATTTGGCTTTTTGTTTCTTGCAGCTAAAAGCATTCTTTCAGATACATTCCTATTTTCCTTGTTTCCCTTCTTTGGCCTAACATGTCATTATTCTCTATTGCTCTTTTCTAGCAGTTTGATTGACGTATAATCATCATACAGTAAATCACATATACTTGAAGTATACAAGCTAAAGTTTAGCCATATGTCTATATACATGAAGTCATCACCATAATCAAGATAAGGGATACATTCATTACCTCCAAAAGTTTCTTTGTGCCCCTTTGTATGCCTCTCTCCTATTCCTCTCTCACTTCTCAGACAACCAGTAATCTTTCTGTCACTCTAAGTAGTTTGAATTTCTTAGATTTTTTAAAAAGTTTTTTCTGTTATTTATTTACTTTGATAGAGAGAGAGAGAGAGCACACAGGTGCACATGAGTAGGGGAAGGGGCAGACAGAGAAGAGAGAGAGAGAATCCCAAGCAGGCTTCTCACTATCAGTGCAGAGTGTAATGCTAGACTCTATCTTATAAACCATGACATCATGACCTGAGCCAAAATCAAGAGTCAGCCAGCAAGAGGCCCCTGGTTTCCTTAGGATTTTATGTAAATTGAATCATACATTCTGAATTACTTTTTATTTGTCTTCTTTCACTCAGTATAATTATTTTGAGAATCATTCATGTAGTAGTATGTGTCGCTAGATTGTTCCTTTTCACTGCTGAGTGTTATTCTATTTTACAGATCTGCCACAATGTTTATTCATTCACCTGTTGGCAGACATTTGGGTTGTTTCTAGCTTTTACTAATTAAAAATAAAGCTGCTACTAAGATTTGTGTACAACTTTTTGTATGGAAGTATGCTTTAGTTTTTCATGGATACAGTTTAGGAGTGGAACGGTTAGATTGTATGGTAAATGTATGGATAAACTTTTTCAAAAATTGCCAAGTGCTTCTCCAAATAGTTATCACTAGAATTGTGTGACAGAGAGAGCTAGTTGCTCCACTTCCTTGCCAACAGTTTGTTGTGGACATTGAAAACTGATCCCTCAAAGACAGCAAGTCCTAATAGCATTAATTGTATATGTTACCTTATTTGGAAATAGGACTTTGCAGATGTAGTTAATTAAGGATCTTGAGATGAGGAAGTTACCAACACTTTCTAGGTGAGGCCTAAATGCCATCACAAATGTCTTCATAAGTAAGTGGCAAAGAGAGTTTTGGGAGACACAGAAGAGAGGGAAGTTATTTGAACGTGGAAGCAGAAATTGGGATTCTGTTGTCTCAAGCCAAAGAAATTCTGGCAACACCAAAAGCTGGAAGAAGCAAGGGATGGGATCTCCCCAGAGCCTCTGGAGGGCATGCAGGCCTCTCAATGTCTTGATTTCTTATGTCTGAACTCTAGTATATACCTTTCTGTTGTTTTAAGTTACCAAGTTTGTGGTAATTTTTTATGGCAGCCTCAGGTAGTTAATGCAATGGCCGTCCAGTACTCAGAAACATGGTCTGCTCTTGATCAATTGGATACTTCTACTGAGGACTTTGATGCTTACCTGAATGACACAAAGACATTAAAAAGAATGAATTCACAGAAGGAAAATGGAAAATGGAATGTTTGTAGCAGTGTTGGCATAGGCATATCAGTAGATGATGGTCATGTGTCCTAGAATAGCTTGAGTAGCTGACAGTGCTGATGTCCTGGGCATACTGTTCTGTTAAGTGTGCTTTATTGTCTGTGTGTATTAGGAGTTGCCTGAGCTTCTATCTTCTGTTTTCTGTCTGTTTTGAGTCCACACTCTTATGGATTTTGTGGGACCTCCTGCTTTTTTTTTTTTTAACAATAAATCCCTTGAAGCTATACTTGATTTTTATTAATTGCAATTCTAGGATTGTAACTGGTTCAGATAATAAAGAAATAAATTTTTAAAATGGTTTGCAATCTGAAAAAGAGAAAGAACAGTTTTCCTAGGATTCAAATTTTTCTTCTGGTTAATAACTAAACTTAAAATGCTTCAGAATCAGAGTTAATAGTTCTTGGATACTTGTTATTGTCTCTTACTCTTCTCAGAAGCCCAAATTTAATAGCAACAACTTTTAAATCTTGCAACAACAGTGTTATTATCTAACCCTCCCATAAACAAAATCAACATTAATTTCCCATTGGGGTAATGTTTTGGGTTCAATACAGATGAAATTGACAATCCATTTGTACTATTTAATATTATTCGAGATTCCAGTGATTTATCCTACTCTTTGGCCCAAGTCTTTCTACACTCAAAAGACCAATCTTCTGTCATGCATTACCAGTATAATGGGTTTTATGTCACATTAGTAGATGCCACCATTTTTCTCTGTGTTCTTACATAACTAAATATGTTTATTGTAGTTTAATACGCCTTAGGGGCATAGTGAACTTTGCAGTGATTAATTGAAAAAGTTTTACACATACACACAGGACATTTTTCAAAATAACTTATACATTCCAAAAATGTTTAGAAACAGAATAAATAGGAGATGGTCATTCACATTACTACAATCCAAACAAACCTGCACTTGAATTTCAGTTCAGTGTGTTTAACTTTTCTTAAGTTTACATAATACCTTGTGAACAACCAGTTGTCTGAGGGAAAATCAATAAAAATATTGGGTAATTCATAGCAAAAATTACTGTGTGGTTAATTAATTTTTTCCCCCATTACTGTGTGGTTATAGTTTTATAAAGAAATAACCTTAGGGCTGAGTGTTAGCTTATTTCTCTCTCCTGTCAAATGTAATTCATAGAGAGTTAATTATAATTTCCTATGCCCTTTATCCTTTTACTCAAGTGGGCTACACTTGAACAATAAAAGGGAATTAAGTAGTGATGCAGAAGACTACTGGGGAGACCAATGTGAGACATTGGGGACCAAAAATACACTCTTTGTCCTCATCTTTGCAATGCTGACATGGGATATACAGCCTTAATTGATTACAAAGAGAAAATGTTACATTTCATATGGACTTAATACTTAGAATGATTAAAATTAACTTAACCTTATCAAGATCTCTTTGTACAAATAAGAAAACCTGTCACTTGAGTGTTGGGCCGACACCTCAACAGTTACTAGTTACTATTATCAAAGGTATCTCAAAGCACTTTGGAATGTCATCACTCTCTCTTTACAAGTTTTTTTTTTTAATGCAACTATATAATTTCAGTCTCACTGTAACTTTTCTCAAGGTTATTAGGGCATATCAGGAATCTTAGATGGTAACTTTGAAAAAAGTTAAATGACAGAATTTTGATTGTTTAATTGCACCTTCTATGTAAATTGGCCTCTTCCAGAGAAAGACATGTAGGCGAATCTCCTTTAATACTCTTCGAGAATGAGAATGTGACAATAATCCAGATAAATTATAGGGATATATCTTGCATTTGGGAGGAATTTTTACTTTTTCAGAATCCTAAGGTGGAAGGGACTTCTAAAGATTTAAAACATTTAACCCCCATATTTTTCAGAAGAATAAAAGAGGAGTCAGAGTTTGATCATATGCCAAAAGGTATGCAATTTATGACAGAAGTAATACTAGTGTATTATTAATCTTCTGATGTCTAGTTCTGTGCCTTGTGTGTGATACAGGACATTACAAAGGCTACACAGTAGAATCCTTTTCAGTAGTACGTTTGTTAGTGACTATCAATATCAGCATATTTGCAAACATTGCATTTGATAATATTTTTCTGACTCACGTTTAGTTAATGTCAATAGTTTCATAAAAAGAGTGCTCTAGTCCTTCCCTAACCATTACTAGTTATAAGATGTGAGATAGTAAGTCACTTTGACTTCGTTTCTTAACTGGTGATTAGATTATGTGACTTCCTAGGCCCCCTTCTGGTCCTTAACTCTTATTCTACAATACAAATTTATATCATCCATTGTGCCATTCCATGTCTATGTGGGAAATTCTTTTTTTTTTAAACTTTTTTTTTTTTGAGAGAGAGAACAAGCATGTGAGTGGGGGGGAGAGGCCAAGTTGGGACGAGTGGAGACAGAGAGAGAAAGGGAGAATCCCAAGAAAACTTCACACTCAGCATGGACCCTGATGCAAGGCTCAATCACATGACCCTGGGATCATGACCTGAGCTGGAGTCAAGAGTTGGACGCTCAGCCAACTGAGCCACCCAGGCATCCTAAGGGAAATTCTTTTTTTTTTTTTTTTTAAGCTTATTTATTTATGTTGAGAGAGAGAGAGAGAACATGAGCAGAGGAAAGGCAGAGAGCGAGAGGGAGAGAGAGAAATCTCAAGCAGGCTCCACGCTGTCAGCAGAGAGCCTGACACAGGGCTCGATCCCACGACTCTGGGTTCATGACATGAGCTGAAATCAAGAGTCCTATGTGTAACCAACTGAGCCACCCAGGCACCCCTTATGTGGAGAATTCTTAACCACAGATAAATTGGTAAGACAGGATTCTTGGTGAATGGATTGGTTTCTTACCTCTCTTTACAGCAGAGCCAGAATCAGCCTTCTGTGCTCAGTTTCCACATCCCCCCCACCCTAACCAAGGCTTCTCCCTGTGAGATCACTCAGCCTGGCATAGCCAGGAGGCATAGCCTGGCTTTCTAGGGAGCATAGCTGGCTGACATGTCCAGATGTTACTATGAGAGGCCAGAAATACTTACTTACTTTGAACACTTTCTGAGAACTGGATAAAAATGTGCTCCATAAGCACATACAACTAAATGTACAGCCGTATTTCAAATATATGAATGTGCTATTATGAATAAGAAAAAAAATATTTTTTGAGACACCAGTGAATTAGGGTAAATTTTTGTCTTTTATTTCCTCAAACACTAAAACTATCTAATGTACTAAATGAATACTATTAAATGGGGAGTCAGCACCCCAGCGTCTTACAAGTGTCCTTACTCAGGAAAAGGTTTAGAGAGCTGCGTAGTGGTCTCAGGCAGAGATAATAGATAAACCAGTATGAGCTGACACTTATGGCTGGTAGTGAATAATATCTTCACGAAAATATTTTTAATTTTTATTGGAGACTTGAAGTCTGCAGCAATTCACAGTGGGGAGTTCCAGGTGCTATGACAGGCTTCCAAAGAATGCGTTTTAGGGCAAGTGTAGTTTGTTGCCTCCCCAACCCTATCCGCTCTGGTGTTGGGTATTACCTGCTCAGCATCCTCATTTCAGTCCCCAAGTTCCTTTGATTATTAGGAATCTTCATGCTTGAAAAGCTGGCTCTGCTACTCCTCCACAGAGTGAGGGAGGGAAATGGCACATTTTGCAAATTTCAGTTCTTTTGAAAGGAATAATGAAAAGGAGGTGGTGCTGCTTCAGAAGGCAGGCTACAGATGGAACAAAAGGTTAACTCAAATTTCTGCTGAAAATAGAAAGTAAAAATAGTAATGATGATCTATACAAGAGCAGAAAACATAGCAAAGTGAAGTTATTCATTTTGAATCAGCAGCTTCTTTTAAAACATCCAACATCCTCTGATTGTTCAAAGGGTTTTATTTTACAAATTGGCATTCAGTAGGCGCGTCTGACAACTGGTTCATTGTGTCTTTTTTTACCAATTGTCAGCAATAGTCTTTCTTTGGATCCACTGAGGAACTTCAGTGTTCTGAAGTAGTTTCTTTGAGGACAAACGATCCAACTTTTTTTCCCCCCATGTTTGCTTAAAAAGAATTCAAAGCTTAACTTTGTACTCAGTGGCTTCTCTCTCTGCAGCTGATTTCCCTTCCTCTATCCCTGGAAATGGGAGTTTCCCTGCTTTTAGATATCAGTCTTTTGTCTGTCTGGTACCTCACACCATTAAAAAGGTAATCCATCTTCACAGACGTTGCATTACTGTTTAAAAGAGACTGCTTCTATTAGCGACTTCTGAGGAATGTACAAGTGGGGTATGTACAGGAATGTGACTGAAATACAATAATTCCGCCTGAGCATTTCAGATGTGTGGCTTTGAACAGGTACAGAGCAATCTGACAGGATTGGCTTCACTTACTTCTTGTTAAACCTTAACCCCAGCCCACACTTATTCTTGAATAGTTCCAGAGCTCTTGAATTAGGAAAAACCCTCCTTGCAAAAGAGAAAGAGAAAGAATGATACTTACAAGGGGCAAAAGAGGTATATCTAGCGATTCATACTTTGAGTCTTTCCTTTGTTATAAGCAGAGTCTTTAAAACCATGTTGTAAAAGTAATGCCTTGAAAATGCATTGACACTTGTCCAAAGTATTCTCTTTACTAATAATTCAATATCCCATTTGCAGATTTTTCTATGCATAGACTCTTACAAACAAATAATGTCTTAAGTCTATGTAGGATTAAAATGTAAATACATTGCTTCACAGGTGTGACACTTCCAAATAGAACATACCCATCATCATTACAATAATATAGATATTACAGTCCCTGTTACAGATGATGGATTTGTTGTTTGGGACCTTAGGTCACTTGCATAAGATCACTGTGGCAGAGACTGCTAGTTCTCCATCAGTATATATCCCTGGAGTTTGGGTTATGTACATGGCCATGAAAAAAAAGCCTACCTTTCCCAGCTTCCTTTGTAGCCTTTTTGACTAAGGTTTGGCAAATATGGTATAAGTGTATGTGCAGGGACGTGCCCTGGTTTTCTCTTTTGTCCTTTTTTTTTTTTTTTAAATGTTTATTTCGAAGGGAGAGAGAGACAGTGTGAGCAGGGGAGGGTCAGAGAAAGAGGGAGATACAGAGTCTGAAGCAGGCTCCAGGCTCTGAGCAAGCTGTCAGCACAGAGCTCGACTTGGGGCTCGAACCCACTAACCGTGAGACCATAACCTGAGCTGAAGTTGGATGCTTAACTGACTGAGCCACCCAGATGCCTCTCTTTTCTCCTTTTTTGTCAGCTCTAATACAGATCTGACAGTTGGAGTTTGAGCAGTGAGTGAAGACATCGACGAAGGCATGACAGAAGAATAAGATATGAAGAACTTACTTTTGATTAGCTTACTTTTACTTGAGAGATTAAACATTTCTGAGTTTATACTACATTGTTTTTTAATAGCCATAAGAAATAATCAAGAAATAGAAAAAGTAGAATTTAATCCCATATTATCTAAATCTTATCTAAATGTTCTTTATATTAAGAACTGTAGAACCGCAGTACAACGGCCATGTATCAATACTGTAATACTTTTGTACTTCATCTTGAGTCTAGCCTGTTTAATTAAGGTTTCTTCAACAACTTTTGAAAAATCGTTGTTTTACTACATATTATGTTATAGTAGACTATATTATGGTATGGACCCATGCTTAAAATGCTTGAAATGCTAAGGATTTTAAAGTACTTTTCAAGCATTAATTTTTATGCAAGTAGAAATGTCCACCTTATAAGTTTATAGAGATTTAAATGAAGATATTAAAATCTTTTACAAAAGTCATTGCAACTTGTAAGAAAATTAGGGAGCTGGGATAAGAAATGAAGCTGCTAGACTTGATTTCCTCTCCTACCACCAATCTGTCTTATTCACTTCCTTCCAATGGATTCTTTTACTAAACTCCTATTTCCTTCAAACAGCTGGTAGTAGTCTTATCTCCTAATGATATACACCACATTAAAAAATGCTACTAATCTAAAAATTCTACTCTGTGAAGATAAGCATATGGTTTAGAAGATGCAAAATGCTGACTATATGATTACATTCCTGACTACTTGTACAATACATGGTCATTAAGCCATCATCATTCTTTCCGTGGACTTAATTTTGGGGCTGGGTAAAGGGGAGTTGAGTTAAGAAGAGAATCAATTAACTTTCACTTGGCAGACAATAGTTCTGTACTATAGTCTTTATTTTAAAGGTGATTACAGAGAAGTTTAGTGACTTGTCTGTTAGTCACAGAGTCATGGCTTATCTCTCTGTGTTTAAAAAACCTCTTAGGTGTAGGGCTTTTTTCCCCTACTTGATGCTGTTTCTTCTGTCTTTGCTATAACCTTTTGGGAAGGAGGAAGAACTGGTCTAAAACCCTGCCAGGCCTCTTTATTAACCAGGTGATGAACTGAATTTCTCTTTCTAGCTATAAGAAAAACTTAATAATCATCTCTACATTAAGGGGTGGCTGTGATGTTTAAAATGAGACAGGGCATGTAAAGTACTTTGCAGGGAGCCCAGCACATTGTAAGTGCTTGGTAATTTACTGATAAACTTGTTTAATAAACAATAAAAAATATAAAAGCAGTAGATAAGAGGAATACTTGGTAAGGTTAAGTGACTTAATTTGTCAAAATGAAAAAAAATACTTCTAATTTTTCACTCTGGGGACAAGGACATTTTGAGAAGGAAAATGTCTAAGTATAGTTAAATGAAGGAGCACTAAGTGTGTTTTATGCCATAGACTTAAAATAAAGTTTAAGGATTTAAACTCTTGAAGATTAAAACCTGTGAAGCACCTTTGACTTCATATATATTTTTTTGTATTTGTTGACTACATGAAAGAATAAATGTTTACATTATGGTTAGAGGCAGTCACTTTTTTTGTTGTTGTTAATGTGAGCAACTCAAGGTTTATTTTTCAAAAACAAAGAAATAAATAAGATCCAATCAACTAACCAATGGACTAAGTTTAAGTGAGAGATTGAAACTCATTTTAACCCTAGCAGGGAATTCTCCAAAGTTCCATTGATGGGATTACTGAATTCAGCTTCCTTTTTCACTTGACAAGTAGAGTCATTTTACTGGTGCATATGAAGGGGTTACAGAATTCAGACTCTTCAGGAAAGCATTCATTTTGCAATGGTAAGGAGCAATGAACATGATTTTTCTGCTTTTGAAGCACATAGCTTACAGACAAGGGTAGATGTTAATTAATAACAACATAAAGCTGTCTATAACCCCTCTGCATAGAAGAGAGGTTCTCGGTGCTACGAAATATTATACATAAGGAGTTTGACTTAAAAAAGAGAGGTCAGGGAAATGACAATTATGCTGAGATCTGAAGTAGGAATTAACCAGTGAAGCAAAACCACTTTTTGCGGAGGTGGTGGCCAGGGGAAGAATGAGGCCAGGGTGGCCGAAGCAGAGAGGGGGAGCCTACGTGAGAGGCCCGGCTACAAAATCTTTAGGGCAGGCTCACAAACACCGAAAACTCTGGCAAGGGGTTTTGTATTTATTGGAAATTCAATGAAATATTTCATGTCTTTAGTTGGGGGTTGAGGCAGGGGAGGGTGTCGACATACTCAGATATGCCCTTTGTAAAGATCACCTGACATGCAGTGTGGAGAATGGATTTAACAGAGAGCACAGTGCTTTCTAGTAGTTCTAGTGGAAAATAATGGTATTTCCTTCTTTTGCCACATGTTTGTTAGCTTCTTGCGGGCAAAGACTTTGTTTATAATTTCTTTCATTTGATAGTGCTAGACTCAAATTATATAGGAAGTTAATATTTGCAGATTAAATGAAAGAAGAGCAAGCTTACCCATTATTTCGATGACAGAATAATTAGTCGCTTACGTTTTATTATCTAATTAAGCCATATGAACAACCAAAGCTGACTGGCTAAGTAGTAATCCATAGCATACTCTGTTTTGAATCCTTATCATGATAGAAAGGAGAAGAACCTCAGGTTGTGGGAATTGTGTCTCATTCTCAGTCACTTGACATGCAAATCAAAGTAGGAGGCAGTTGCTGAGTTGTTCATTTTTAATATTTCTTGGCTTTGCTCTATCAGACATAAATGTTATAATGACTTTGACTTAAAATTTTTTTAAAGTTTATTTATTTTGAGAGAGAGAGAGAGAGAGCTAGCGAGCGAGCGAGCGCAAGTGGGGGAGGGGCAGAGAGAAACACGGAGAGGGAATCCCAAGCAGGTTCCACACTGTCAGCATGGAGCCCAATGCGGGGCTCGAACTCACAAATCATGAGATTAGGAACCGAGAGTCTGAGGTTTAACCAGCTGAACCTCCCAGGTGTCCCTGACTTTGATTTTCTTTTGTTTTTGAATTTCCCCCCTTTTTTTTAAAAAAAAAAAAAAAGAAAGAAAAACATGAGCAATCTGATTAACAGATTGTGCTTTCTACTTGGAATTTTTAAAAATACTTTTATCAGCTCATGTCGTGGTTTGAATTAAAAATGAAATAGTTAATTTCTTTTATTTGTCTTAGAAATATTCTTGTATGCTAAGTTTTCCAAACTGTCTTTTTATAAGCAAATTTGCCTTGGAGTTGACATATAGAAGGAAATCATCACATGCTAAATACTATGCTTTGAGAGTCCTCATAATATCCTTTAAAAGATTAGATAAGATGTTAGATGGTATTATATGCTGGTGGTATCTTCACCAGTTCTAAGTAGGTACTCCAAAATTCTTTGGGCCAGATTTCTTAAAAACATGATACCAGAAATATTAAAACAATAATGCTTTTTTAAAAAAAATAAAAAAAGGCTTTTTGAATTCAATAGGTACTTGTATCTTAAGTTTCTCTTTCAATTGACTTCAAAATTGCATAAGTGATATTTAAGTGCTCTAAAAAGAGCATGCAGTGAGGTTTTTGTCTTTTGTTTTTTTCTCCACTCCCCACACCCCGCCAATCCTACTGGCTTTTTGTTTCTAATAGTATGAGGAAAAGATCAATTAATCCAACACACAAAATCATCTTGGGAAGTTCAAGAAAAAAAATTCTTGAAATGTCAATAAACTTGGGTATGTTGATGTAAATAACGTACCCCTGACAGAAAACTATGGTAGAATGCAATCCATTAAAAGGCATTTGTAAGATAGACCTTGGGATATTTTCTTTAGTAACTAAAAAGTAAGCAAAGGCAACTCAACTACTTCTCACCCCACTGGTTGGTTGGTTGTTCTGATCTAGACTCAGATAATGGCTCTAGTTCAAATATTCTACATTGTTTTCTGAGTTTACTGATCTTTCATGGAATTAGCTTAAAAAAAAAAAAAAAAAACCCTGAGGGGGTGCCTTGGTGCCTCAGTTGGTTGAGTGTCGGACCCTTGATTTTGGCTCAGGTCATGATCCCAGGGTCATGAGATCAAGCCCCTTTTGGAGCTTCATCTGCACTGTGCATGGAACCTGCTTAAGTCTCTCTCTCTCTCTCTCTCTCTTCCCCCCCCCCACACATTCTCCTGTGCTCTTTCTCTCTCTCTAAAACAAAACAAAACAAAACAAAACAAAACAAAACAAAAATCCAAAAGAATAAACAGTTTCCCATACATGGTTTTTAAGTCTTCTACCATATCTGGTTCTCTTTGAGTTTTTATTCCTAAGTTTCTCCTTCAGCTGTCTTTAGTCCTTATCTCNCTCTCTCTCTCTTCCCCCCCCCCCACACACATTCTCCTGTGCTCTTTCTCTCTCTCTAAAACAAAACAAAACAAAACAAAACAAAACAAAAAACCATGAGAATAAACAGGTTCCCATACATGGTTTTTAAGTCTTCTACCATATCTGGTTCTCTTTGAGTTTTTATTCCTAAGTTTCTCCTTCAGCTGTCTTTAGTCCTTATCTCTCAGTTTCAGTTTCTCCCTCTTGACTCCTCCTTTTTTGTTTTATTTTCTCTTTCTCAATCCATCTCTTCTCTTTTTCTCTCTCTGTAGCAAGATATATTCAAATATCACAGTTCAGTAAATGCCTCCTAGAACCATTTTGACTCTCATTACCCACATATTCCTAAAAGAATCTGATATAACTACCACTCTAATTAGCAACAACAAAAAAGGAAGAAGTGTTTTTGTACCACAAAATCCAAGATTTCTTGGAGAAGCTCTTCAAATTATTCTCAAAGTCCCTCTCTTTCCTTTCCCATCAAATATGTATTGAAAATTAGAGCTCAAAGTGTTATGGACTTCTTACTTCTTATTTATGTTTAAAAAAAAACTGCAGTGAAATACAGTTTTCATTTCTCCTTGTGGGACATAGTAAAGAAGTTAAAAATGAATTATCAGTGGGGTAAAGGTTATAATGAAATAATTTAGAGTGAAATAATTTAGAGTTTTAGGAGTTCTGTTTGATTTAGCTTCTTGTTTTGCTAATGTATTTGATAGAATGCAGGTTAAGCTAGTGTCCACCAAAGACCCCAAAATATATGCTATAAAAAGACAGACCTTTGTCTCTGTCACATTCCCAACCAGATAGAAGCAGTCACAGCTGGTTGTGTAATTTTGCTCACTTTGATGTGTTACTTCCATCTCTGTTCCAGTTCTCATTGACTTGTGGGCAATTGGAAGAGAGAAAGAGCCAAAATAGCTGCATGTTTTCCCTTTTAGGACCTGGAGTTGGCACTGACATCTTTTGCTTGCCTCCCATTAGCCAGTGCTTCCTCCCAAGGCCTTCAGGAGTTCTGTTACGAACCAATGGGAAGATAGACATTGGAGAACAGCTAGCAGTTTCTGTCACAGTTTGAAAAATTTAACCGAAGACAAATTATTTTAGTAAAATTCTCTCCAGCCTTTTAATACATTTGATTTTAAAATCTGGTTTATTTTGGCTTTATTATTGATCAGCTGGTGACAATTGAGAAAATTTTTAAAGATTAGAGTTCAACCATGAGCCTTACAGGGTACTATCGAGTGAACATTTTTATAGGAAACAGAAGATGATTAAGAAGTGTCTCCAGACATAATGAAGAATTGGGTCACATCCTATGCCACTCGGTTCCAATGAAAAAGTCCTTACTTTTTTCAAGGCTTTACTGGATCTGATATCTGGAACCTTGTTATCTCCATCTCTCATTTCTTTCTTTCTCTCTAATGACACTCCAGCCATATTGTCATTCTCGATTTTCCTCCTAAAAAGGAAAATTCTTCTAGGATTTGCATTCCCCCCAAATTTCTGCAAGGTATGCCCCATTCTCTCCTGTATGTCTTTATTTAAATGTCACCTACTCAGTAAGACCTATTATAACCATCCTCTTTAACATTTCAAATCCATCCACAGCATTTTCTATTCCCTTTTCCTGCTTTATTTATTCTACTGGAGTTCTCATCCAAGATTCTGTAGATCTGCATATTTATTTTGTGTTTTGACCATCTACTATAATGTAGAATGGATGCTTTCTGAGGGCATGAATTTTTGTTTAATTTATGTTTGTTTCCCATGCCTGTAATAGTGCCTGGGACATAATATGATCATGAGTATATATGTAATCACTAAATGAATGATGCATGAATGAATGGGTGATTGAGTAAATGAATCACAAACCTAGAGGGGCATTAACTCCATTAGTCATTTCAGGAAGATTTAAATCAGACATTGACATTTTGTGATATTCTCTCTTTACTTAGGCAATCATTCTATGTTTCACACCTTGAAAAGAACTCAGTTTATTTTTTAATAGTTTTATGCACCCAAAATATCCAAAGAAAATAATGTCTTCTGTAGGAAAGAATATTGCCTAAAATTATGAATGCTTATCTTGTGTAGAAGCTGTACCTTGGGTTAAAAATATCCAAGCATTGATTTTAATCATCCCACCTATATTAAAATGTCTTTAAAAGCAATAAAATTATGTTTTTACAGTATCATTGTAACACCTAAACTATTATTTATGGTTTTCTTACATAATGAAGAGAATTCTTAAGGCTAATAGCAAAGCTCTAAATTTCATGACCTCTTATAGGCTTATTTTTCATGCAGTGAATATAGTTCAAATTATAATTTCAATCATTAGCATCATTCTGTATTGAAACATAAGCCATTGGAGCTAGTTATGTAGCAGAACTTATTTTTATATTAAATCATGCCATGCAATGTTCTTCAATATGTGTTATCTGAGTGCCAATTAATACCCAAGCAATAGTTAAGCACCCAGATTAATGTTTCTACTTTACCACATGAAGTGATTCTAAAAATCCCTGTGGAGGTAATTGCAACTTTGTTTTAGGTACCAATGCACTGATTTAGTTATATAGCCAGCAGAGTCAAATCTGAATATAGCCCCAACAAGGTGTGGTTGAACAAATTTTTCTGAGCATTATTGTCCAGAATGCTTCCAAGTGATAATTAGAATGATATCAATGATATGCCCAGGGGAAGGAATTATCAGGTAGCATATAATAAAATTGGAACTTTTTTTTTTCCTGTAGAACTTAAGCAAGTACTTAGCATATATTTAAAACAACCTCACAAAAATCAAAGTGAAAGATGTTTTTGATGACCATAAATTTAAAACTTCCACTGCATTTATATAAATGGAAAAGATAGATGTGTTCTACCTCATCAAATGACATTTTTTTAAGAATAATTTTTTTTTCAATCTTGATAAATAGGGATGCAAACATGTGATTGCAGAGTAATTCTCACACAGAGGAGAGACTGCCTATCTAGCATACTTGTAAGGAATGTCCTCACCGCCCACCAACACATAGCATTGAGCGTGTAAACTTTCAGAGATGAGTGCTAAAATTTCTGATCTCACAGTGGCAACTCGAGCTAAAGATGATGGCATTAATGATAATTACCATGACAAAAATTAGTATTTACTGAATCCTTACTATATGTCAGACATTTGTGTTAACCAACTTAAAGACATAATTTAGTTTTCATACCAGTGTTGGGAGAGGCAATTATTATGTTTATTTGACAGATGGGAAAATGAGTCAAAATTAACCAGTAATAGAGCACGGATTAAAACTCAAGTCTGTCTTGGGGTGCCTGGGTGGCTCAGTCGGTTAAACATCCGACTTCAGCTCAGGTCACGATCTCACTGTTCATGGGTTCGAGCCCTGTGTTGGGCTCTGTGCTGACAGCTAGCTCAGAGCCTGGAGCCTGTTTCAGATTCTGTGTCTCCCTCTCTCTCTGGCCCTCCCTTGCTCTCACTGTGTCTCTCTATCTCTCAGAAATAAATAAAAACATTAAAAAAAATAAAATAAAAATAAAACTCAAGTCTGTCTTATTCTGGAGTTCTTAATCTTAACCACAATATTGTAGAGGTGTAGTTACATGTCGATTTGATATCTTTTATTGGCATTCGTTTCCTTACTATGTTTCCAAAATTCTATTAATCACATACCTCACATGATCTTAGATGCTGGTTAGGCCTCTGTGCCCTGTACTTACTTAAAGGGATGGCCCTATCTGTTGATACTTTGTTTTCATCATTTTGTATGACCTGAACTTGCTAAAGAATCAAGCTATTGAAAGAGTACCCTTTAAAATGATCCTTAAAGAGCTTGTTATCTCATACTGATGAGACCCTATTGGCCTGCAGTAACACTTAGACTGCTCATATAATTTCTTATTTGGACATTGGCATATCTAAATATTTGGGGCAAATCATATACCTATTGTTCATTCAGTTTTCTTCTATGTAAAACGGGTGTAATATGACATACTTCCATTGCTCTGTTTATTATTAAGTCAGAAAGTATATTTCAAGGTCATGACACAGTGGTGGGGAAGCCTGAGTAGTTCAGGTTATGGGGGTGTGAGGGGGAAGGGAGTAATTAGTTAAGTTTTTTTTTATATAATAGACACTTAATGAAAAAAGTTCTATTAAAATAGAATGGTACTTAGAAAAGGCAACATTGACCCCGGGCCAGGCACTGTACTAGGTATTGATACAATGGTGAATAAAAAACATTCTTTTCCTGAATGTTTGTGAACAACTAAGTAGAAAAATTCAAATTATGAAAAGGATGACCAAACCAGGGAGTGATGAGGGGTAGTGATGGGCTGAGGGCCTAATTTGGATCCAGGTTTGGAGAGGTCTTCTCTTGAAAAGGGTTATATTTATGATGAGACTCAGTTGATGAGAAGGAGCCAGGCCAATGAAGGCAATAGGAACAACGTATGCTAAAGCTTTGATATGGAAAGTTTGGCATCTTGAAGGAATTGAGAAGAGAGTCACAAAGTGCAGGCACTGGTCCCATGTATTGGAATGAAAAAAATATGTGAAGAGAGGATGTGACCTAGGTGACAGAGGTCACTGAATAGGTGCACAGAGGTGCCAAAGAGTAGTGGGAACAGTGCTGGGGACAGACCTGGCAACACTCCTTATTCTTTTTATATGTAGTGGCTTATGGCCCCAAGGAGCCTGCACTAGCCCATACCTCAAAGTCACCCACCTACCCCCTTCCCCATCCCTCCTATTTCCAGTGAGCCCGGGGCAAGCATGTCTATTTTCCAGTCACCAAAGCAGACACCAAGAAAACAGCTTTGTGAAGTGCTTTCTGTGGGAACATTTTCCCCTCACAGGCTGTTGCTGCCTGACAGGCTTATCTGTTCTTGGCCTTGCAGCCCTACAAGTTTGCTTTGCTCAGTCAGTTTTGGTTTAAGTCTCTTAAAATGGAGCAGCCAGGTCAATGGAAGGTCATATTTGTAGTCTTTGGTGTTTAAAGGTGAAAGTAAACATGCTGATAGCTGGGGAAAGAGCATTTTAGGCAGTATTTTGAAGCATCTGCTGACTTGGAGGAACTTGGACAATTAAGGTAATTAGGCAGAGCCAAATGAAGGCCCCTAATGAAAGGCCCACAGAGATGATCTCGTCATCTTTCTGACCTCTACTAGTGACAGAATTTAAAAGACTTGTTATTCCATTTGCCTGAAGAACAAAGGATCATGACCCAGGTAAGTACTGTGGCTCCTTATTTTTTCTTCTGGGAGACACAGTGGTGCTGAGTTGTGGGGGGAGGGGTGTAGAGGGGTAGAGGGAGAAGAAGAGGGTGAAGTGGGAAGGGAGAGAGGGGCCCGAGGGGAAAAGTAGAGAGGGGGGAGTGGGAGAGGAAGAGATAGGGTATACCTGAGTATACAAAAACAAATCTACCAATGTTTTGTTCTCAGAATAAAAGTACCATACATTTATTCTTACATTTACAACTAAGTATTTTATATTTCAGTGATTATGTATGGTATTGTATTTTAATTTGTTTCCATGTGTTCATTGCTAGTAGAAATAAATACAATTAATGTTGTCGTTAAAAATATTAAGATGTTTCAACACATTACTGATGTGTTTTTCTATTTCCTAAGAAGCTACTGGTCCTTGCTACCTCTAACCAAACTGAACACCAAAAATTTACTTTAAACAAATGAAATTAATTGGGAAGATATCTAGCTCAGCCTATTAAAAAGCAGAAGTACCAATGAAGGGGTGCTAACTGCTGAGTTTTCAACAACTGGTATTGGAAGGCACATCAGGCTGGAAGGGCTGAATCAACACGGAAAGGAACTACCTTTGATCTGAGGCATTGTTTCTGTGTCCTTTACCCAGAGCTTCTAGAAATGTCTTATTTGTATTCAGCCAAGGGGCAACTTGCTTTCCGAAATCACAGACACTCTGCCTCAGGCACACCAGGCAACACTGGACAGGTTCATGTGCTGCCGTCTCTGGCCACAAGGGGCATAATGTGCTCAGGATTGCCTTTGAGATGTTTTGCATCAGTCATTGTGTGGGAGGAGTTACAAAGCTCCTAGGTTTTAATGCCCCTGCCAAGTGAATCAGTCAGAAAAATGGAAATTCCCATAGAAGCTCTTAAGCAGACTTCTCTTTCCCTTTGTGACAGTCAGATCTGACAGATGGAAAAATAGCAATGGTTTATCAGAATGCCTGAGTAGGATAAGGTATGATGTTTTATATAACAGAGTCAAAGGCTTACAGATATTTAAATGGTTGGAGAAAATGAGGTACCAGTGACCAAGAGGGCTGACTAAAAAAGAGAGTTCAAACCCTCCTTGGAGAAAAGCCAGCATCAGGTGCTGAGTGCCAGCACCTGAACAGACAACGGACTCATTACTGTGCTTACACCTGGGGTATTGGTTAATAGTGAAGATAAATAGGATTGACTCCCTCTGTATAATTTGAGGCCTCCTGTCATATTTGCATTTAGAAAACATCTACTGGCTACAACGTGCCTTACATTTCTGAAAACAAAATCGAACTGCTTTCCCAAACTCTAGATGTTTTTTTTCTTGTATTTTTCTGATTTCTCTTCTGCCTACCTTAACTCATTATTCCTCCTGCATTCTCTGCACCTGCATCTCTGCAGCTGAACGAGGCTGGAGGAAAACACGGAGCCGTGTTGCTTGCTTTGGCTTTAAATTCACAGCTATTAACTTTGTGGGTCTTTCGTGCTGTGGCATAACATTCTACCTATCTCTGCTCTTCACTCTCCCAGATGTGTGGGGAATACATTCTTTTTCTCCTCAATCCTGTGACAACTTCACCACCACTTTTGCTTTCAACTGATGATCTCACATACTTGTTTACGAAGTAGAAACAGTCAGAAAAGAGCTTCCACAAGCTCTCAGCACCACATCCATTTGCTTGCATGTTTGCCTGTGGCAAATTTCATTAGCTTTACATTAGATGGATGTACACGGTCTCCACTTGAGTCCTATGTACTCATCCAAGGACATGGCTCCGTTAATCTCACACTCTGCTGCATCATCCAAGGTGCCCCTCTTTTACTGGATTGTTTCTTCAATATAAAACATCTTTGAAACATCTTCCAATTGGTAAAATGTTAAACAGCTCTGGTACATCCATACCATGGAATACTACTCAGAAATAAAATGGAACAAATTATTGAAATATGTAGAAGCATGGATGGGTCTCAAGGGTCTTATGCTGAGTGAAAAAAAAAAAAAAAGCCAGTATCAAGGGGTCATATACTATATAATTCCATTTACATAACATTCTAGAAAATACACAATTAGAGAAATGGAGAACAAATTAGTGGTTGCCAGTGGTTAGGAATGGTAGCAAGGAGGAGAAAGTTTGTGACTATAAAGATGTAGCACAAAGGAGATCTTTGTGGTGATGGAATAGTTCTGTATTTTGAATCTCGTAGTGGTTTCATGAACTTCCATGAGTGATAAGACGATGGAGAATTGTATACACACATAATACCAGTCACTTTCCTGGTTTTGATATTGTACATAGTTGAGGTAAACACAGGGAAAAACTGAGTAAGAAGTATAAGGACCTTCTTCACTATTTTTGCAAATTTACATAAATTTATAATCATTTCAAAATAAAAAGTTAAGAATATACACACAATAAATGTCGTATGTCAAGTTTTAACATACCAACAATCACCAAATACATTCTTGTATTGCCAGGCTGACTAGCAAAGAAACACTTAACAAAACAAACAATAAAACGAAATCAAAACAAAAATACCTCTCTTGATTCTGCATCCTCCTCCAACTGCCAATTCATTTCTCTGCATTCCTTCACAGAAAATCTGGATAGATTCCTATATACAACGTGTGTCCAAACTCCTCTCTCCCCGTTCTCTGTTGAACATATCTAATAAGTAGCTGATGCTCATGATTCCAATTGTATTGATCTTATCAAAGGCACCATTGGCCATATTGCTAAATTGAATGTTTTACCTTCTCTTCTTGTACTGGTAAACCTACCCGTAGCATCTGAGGGGGTGGATTACTCCTTCCTCCTTTAAATAGTTTTTAAAAAGTGTTCTCCAGAATATCACATTCTCCTTTCTTTCCTCCTTATGCCCCACTGTTCCTTCTTGATTGTCATGGCTTGTTCTTTCTTATCTCTTAGACATATCCATGGATAGTCCTAGAACTCAGAGTTTAGACTACATCTTTTCTATTCCTACCTTCGCTTCCATATTGAAACACCATCTGTTTACTAATAACTTCCCAAGATTTTATTTCTGGCCCTGACCTCTCAATTCGGGTCTGGACTTACACATTCGACAGCCTTCTTCACATCTCCTCCTGCACATTTATCAGGTACCTCAGTATTAACATATCTCAAATCAGCCTCTGATCTCTCCTTCCTCCAGTCTGTTGCTCCCAGTTCTTACCTGTTTCAGTTAATAGCAGCTCCATTTTTCCAATCACTTAGGCTAACTGCCTAGGAGACCTCCTTGATACTTCTCTGCTTCCTATAGCATACATCCAGTATATCAGGAAGTACATGTCTCTCAAAAGCTTATGTAGGATCTGCCTACTTCTCATTACTTTACCAACACACCACACTGATGAAACCACCATCATCCCAATACACATTGTTGTAGTAGCTTCCTAATTGGTCTCCCTCCTTCTGTTCCTCACTCTTCTAGAGTTTAGTCCAAATTCAGCATTCAGAAAGATCTCTTTGAAACATAAGCCATATCACATGTCACATAAAAGTTCTATGAACATTTACATGCATGTCTTTCTAAGGACATATACTTTTATTTAACTTGGACAAATGCCTGTGAGTGAAATGTCTAGGTTGCAGTATGGGTGCGTGTTTAATTTTTGAAGTAACTGTCAAACTGTTTTCCAAAATGTGTGTATCATTTTACATTCCCACCAACAGTATATGAGAATTCTATTTCCTTCACATTTTAACCAATAGTAAAGAAGGGTTGGTGGTTGCCTGATAGGAAGAAAGGAGATAGAGGGGGGGATGGGAAGGGAGGGATGGATTACACATAAGTTCCAGGAACCTTTGGGGGATGATGGATGGGTGTCCATTATCTTTACTTTGGTGATGACTTCACAGGTACATACCAAGTCAAAATGTATTAAACTTTATGGTTTAAATGTATAGTTTGTTGAACATAAATTATATCTCATAAAATAGTTATGAGTATGGAAATGATAATATGTTTCATCTGGTTACCATGAGTATTAAATGAGGTAATACATACACTAAGCATAAGCTTGGCTTTTGTTAAATGCTCAATAAATGGTGACTATTACAACTTTATAGGTAATAAAAGAACTAATCTTGTACTTTGCTATTCTGTAGAAATATGGTATCAGTTCAGAGTAGGAGAAGAAAATAATCTTTATTCAAGTATAGTTCTTGAATAACAACATAGTTGTACTTTTAAGGAAAATGCTTGGCATTTCTTTATGTATATGGAGTTCTAAAGCATTCCCTCCAATATAAATGAACACATTTAACCCATCAAAAGCAAAATGTGAAATTAGAGTAAATTTTACAAAACATTATGAACATGGATGTAACTTCCTTGTTCAACCCTCTAATCCGGCCCAGAGGTTAGAATTATGGAACATTAACCAGCGTATGAAGCAATGGCCATAGAACACAGTGAAACTAAGTGGTCAGCTTTGATATTCCTCAATAGGTAGCTTTACACTATATCAGTGCTGTTTCATTTTATAATACTGGTGAAAAAAACCCATTATTTTTCTTTACTGAATGCCCTTCTCTTACTGCATTCTTGTTAAATTTCATTGTCATTCCACGATTCAGAATACACCATGATTAAATTATTGTCTGGTAATTTTGGGTTTCCATTTTGAGGAAAAGCATCTTTGCCTCTATGTCTCCCATATTGCTTCATTCATGAAAACATGGTTCATTTAAGGGGAAAAAATTTAAAACGGGCAATAACAACAGAAATCTGGGTCTGACTTCTCCTGACCCTTTCCTTAGCAGCTAGATCAGATAATGCTACTTTTAATTGAAATAAATGTGTTAAAAGTAATCAAGGTTGCTCTGGTACAGTGGAGAAAAATACTATTAGACTTCACATGATAGAAATGGAACATCATTAAAGATGTCGATTTTCAAAGAATTAAAAAGACACTATTTCTTTTCTTTAAATTTGTCATTCTGAGTTTTATTGCTCAGTCACCTAGTTAAACTTCTTCTACCTCCTTTTTGAACTTATAAATGAAACAAGGAAAACAGATATAACACACAGTGCTTACACCGACTACAATAATGACCCCTGAATTTATTAAGAACCTTCGCTGTGGTGGTTTCTTAAGGAGGTTTTCTTTCTGCAAGAGAAGGATAATTTGTTGTGAAGAAAACTGACTCACTATATTAATGGTATTTAGGGTGCTAAATATGAGGGGACTTTGGGGACGTATCTGCCTATTATCAGGGTTGGGTTGACTAATTTCTATGTCTAGGCAAGATCTCTTTTAATAATTCCATGAATATATATACTTCACCTAGCAGAGTATTTGTTGCTATTGTTTTTAATTCTCCAAATATTTATAGGATAGTCTGTAGGTGTTAACTCCAAGAATTTTTGTTGCTAAAGTCAGAATTGTAAAACTTCAACCTAGTCTGCTTAGTTACTGAGATATAAATCTAGTTAATACCATACAAATTCATAGAAGGTATCTAAGAGCGTGGCTATCATACTGAAACACAAAGCCAGGCTTTCTTATCCAGAACAGATGAGATGTTTCTCATATATTATAAATGTGAACTCACCTCAATAGCTGCTCAGACCAATGGACATGTGTCTTCCTATAGGGAAATCATGAGTACTAATTGACCGGACACACGTGGCAAGATGCTGATGGGCTGTATGTTTAACAGAGAGGAGACACTGTGTATTAATTGTATTTCTTAAGTGTGTAGTTTGCCTTTGATGCTTCACTGCTTTGACCAAGTGGAAAGACAATGCCAGATGTGGCTATTAAAGAGTGTTCTGGATTGCCTGACATGATCAACATTCAAACTGGTTCTCCCTGAAGAGAAACTCAGTGTGGTGGAAGTGTTTGGCTAGATGACATAGTAAGCAATCTTTATTAGCCTATTTGAGATTGAAACAGTGACTATAAATGATAGATTTCTATCTTAGTGGTACAATTTGCATTCAGCATAGGAGTAAGAAATGCAAAGACGATTTTAGTTCAAGGACAGATATTTTTGTTGTGCAGTAATTCAATGTGCAAATTTTACCTCATAATTTGTAGTGGACAATCTGAGGGATCAAATTGTAAATATCTTGCAATGAATTTGCACTTACAGTATTATTGCTTTCTTCACTTTTGGGGAAATAACAGCAATTTGTGTACAAATCTGCTTTAGTACAAGCACATTGGAAGACAATAGAAACAAACATAGGCTAATGGAATGCACACATTGTGTGTGTGTGTGTGTGTGTGTGTGTGTGTGTGTGTGTGTCTTCCTTTTAGTTGTAAATTCTTGAGGAGGCAGAAAGTGTAGGCAATGACCAGGCCAGATCTTTATGGTATTTTATTCCTTCTACCTTCCCCAAACTTTTTCTATGCTTCTTCCTTAGTCACTCTCTATAGTAGTGATGATTCTTGGTGACACTGACATTACTTTCAGGTGTTCTATGCTTTCTATTCATTGGAGGATGATGTTAATGTTTTCAGTGCTCCCCCCTCCCTTAGGGAGGAGGGTGGGTGGTATCCTTAATTTGTCAAAGAGAAAAAGGCCAGGTTTTATTATTTTAAAATCAGATTTTAACTTCTAGTTCTGTCATAAGCAGGGACATTTTCTTGCTCAGAGACAGGATTTTTTTCTATTTCTTCTAAGCCATAAAGTACCATAGGGTAAGAGAAGAGATCATTTCATCTCTTATATTCCTAGAGCTTGGCATAGAAGTTGTCAATCTATGCTTATTGATTAGAAGGAAGGAAGAAAGGTAGAAGGACGGTAGTACTTTTAGTATTGGCTTCTAAAATCAGTTGGTTACATATTTCTTAGGTGGTTTATAGATCATAAATTTGAGAACTGTGTTCTACTTTTTGTGAAAAATATAAATAAAATGTCTGAAGGACAAGTCTTTGAACAGGACAATTTTATCTCTCTATTCTCTAGTATTCACTGAAAAAAAAAAAACTGTGTGGTAGACCTAAGTGCTTAATTACCATCCAATTTGCTTTGGTCAATGAAATGTGAACACAAGTGGCATGTATCATATCTTCTGCAATTGTATGTTTTCCCCTTTTTCTTATGTCATGTTATCCAGTGATGTTCCATATGAGGGAGGCTAGGTCTCTAAATGAGAGTGACATGGAACTGTTCTTCCATATCATAGGAACAACCTATCACAGACAAATCACAAGATAATTCTTTCGTATTAAGTCACTGAACTGTATCTTTGGCTGCCAATTGAGTTAATTTTCTAATCACTGCTCTTATTTACCTTATTTTGTGCCAATAATTTTGCAACCATATTTTTACACCTAATACTCTAGACTTTTCCTATGGCAAAGAAGTATTAGAAAATACATTTCTTTTGGTTTCACAGATATATAGCCTTTTTGACAAAAATGTGAAACTTTTTAGCACTCTCCCCCAAATTTATAATTTCACTGTTCAAAGATAACCAATGTTAAAATTTGTGTATTTAGAGGTGCCTGGGTGGCTCAGTCAGTTGAGTGTTTGATGTTGGCTCAGTTCATGAGTTCAGGCCCCATACTGGACTTATTACTGTCAGTGCAGATTCTGCTTTGTATCCCCTGTACCCCTTTCTGTCTGCCCCTCCCCTGCTTGTGCAGTGTCTCTCTCAAAAATAAACAAACATTAAAAAAACTTGTATATTTATTTTTGAGCCTTATTTCTAAAAAACCATTCTTAAATAACTCTTTTTATATGTATATACCCACTTATTTTACTAGATAAAGTAATTTTTAAAAGTACATAATGGAAATTGGTGGAACAAATAGACAAACATATTAAATTCTAACTTTAGAAATACTTTTTCCTTCTAAGAACATATCAGGCTCCTGTGTCAAATGATAGCTATATTCCATTTTTAGGATGATGATGTGCAATAACATTCTATTTTATGTTGTAATTTACCACATTTTGTTTCTCTTACAGTGATGTATGTATAAAAGAAAAACTCGTACTTGTAAAGTACTTCATGTTTGTCAGGGAGCTTTTGCTTTTTATCTCATTTGAGCCCCAAAGTGTACCTGTGCAATAGAGGCAGCTTTCATTTTCTCTGTTTCATATACGTGAAGATGTGATTTGGCAAGTCGGTTAGCTGGTGCTGAGGAAGTCTAACAGAAAGCCCCAATGCTCTTGTGCTCATTTTATTTGTCCTGACAGTGTAAGATTTTCCTTAAAAGGTGCTAATGATTTTCACTTGCCTCAGTGGAGAATGATAGACATGAAAACTGGGATATCCTCTATTCCACCATTTTCTAAAGAAAGACATTCATTGTACATCCCTACCATTCCAGTTGAAAGTGTACTAAGAGTACTAAGAGTGTGCCTAAGCCCCACTACAACTCACAATGTGTGCCTACCATGGTTAGAGAACTACCCAAGCCATTTAATGAATCTTTTAAAACAAAATAGTTATACTACATGGCTCAAAGGATGTAGTGGAAGAGCACTGGACTACGAGTCAGAAAATTTGGTTTCCAAAACCACTGAACTTCTAACTAATCTCAAAGTAGTCATTTCATCTTTATGTTTCTATACCTCATAGGTAGAATGGGGATAATAGTAAATGCCTTGTAAAATTTTTTCAGAGCACTTATGTGCACAAACATATATTTAAACATGAGACTCAGTGATTGGCAAATAGTTTATACTTGGTAAATGGTATACATTGGTTTTGTATTTATTATGTATATTATTTTTATTATTTGTAAGCAGGACTTTCATTTAAAAGCCACAAGCAGTTGGTGTTTTTTGGTTTTTGTTTTTTTTTAAAAATGTCTCTAGTATTGGAAGATTGAGTTCAGGTATAGGGGAAGACTGCTTCTTTTTCTGGGAAAAATCACTCTATGGTTAAAAGTAAAGAAAGTCACATTGAAAAAAATGAGAACGATCACTACTCTGTAATAATAAAATAAAAGTTTATCTTTATGGGCAGAGTTCAATATCTATGGATTGTCTCTTCTGGGAAGAAATATTTCTTTTCTAAATAGATGTTTAGACTGCATCATCTTGGAGAATTCTTTTTGAAAGCAGTTTTGGAATAGTGGTTGAGAGAAAAGGTTTTGAAGTCATTCTACCTGGGCATGAATCACAGATTTCTCATTTACTGTTTGACTCTGGGCAAAGCCATATAATCTGTCTGTATCTATAGTTATAATAATGGAACCCATCTCATAGAGTTATCAGAAGTGGAGACCTAAAGATGGCAGCCAGGATATGGGGGCATATATTCACATCTTGTAATTAGAGAGACACTTAAAGGGCACAGTTTGAGATTCTGAAGCTTATTCTGGACTATCAAAGTAGTCTTTGAGATAATATTTTGGAATGACTTATCCTGGCCAGAGAAACAATATAAGAATGTTAGCTGCTGATGAATTGGCCTCCTAGCAACTTTAGGCAAGGACAATCTTTATGGTTTAAAGGTGGGGGGAAATGCACATTCATTTTGTCAAGCATCCAGGGAAGATGGTTATCCTAGGGCAGAAATGAGCTACAAGCCTTTGTATGGGGGCAAATAGAGGAACTTATTTTCTTTTTCTAGTACTCAGGTAGTTAGGGCTTGGATCCTAAGGGGAGGAAGACATCTGTGCACTTACCCTAGGGAAGGTACATAAGATGACACCAGGTCACAGGGAATTCCACACAGGAAGAATTACCTAATGGATGGGTTTAAGGCTGAAGATCTGAGGATGAAAGAGGGCACAGGTTTAAGCCTTCCGTTTTGTAATTCTTTTGCATTATTACCAAGTCTCTAGAAAATCATTATATGTGTTGTAGCCTGGTCACCTGTCACTCTGGAGGATCAATGAAAGGCTAGTGCCAATGTGAGGGATGATGTGTTACTGGGAAAGTAGCATTGGTTTGGGGGTCTCTAGTCTCAAGAAAATACAGGTGGACTGTGGGAGGGGTGGTGGTGATCACAAGCTTTGACAGCCTGGCTAAGATGGCTTGTAGAAGCAGAATAAATCTGAAGAACACCTAAATACTCCTTGGATATCCTTAAGAACATTTATGAATTGGAATCTATTAGAATACTGGAAATCTGGGTGAGGATGAAATTATCATACTTTAAATGTTAAAAGGTGAGCTTTTGGAATGTTTGGTGAAGTCTGGAATGTTTGTTTAATACCACTACCACCACCACCGCCATCACCATCATCATTAACATCATCATTGGTATAAACTGGCTTCACAAATCTGAATTCCTGCTTTATGCCAAGTAGGCCTCTGGATAGTGGGAGTTCACCCACTTGCCCCAAACCAATGAGATTCTTAAGAAACATCACTGTATCTCACTGCCTAGGTCCCATCCCTGTCTTTAGCCTCTATGCTCCTGTCCTCCCAACTCAACAGATAAAAGATGTTCTTTTTTGTCACACATTGACTAATGTCTTGTCTCAGGATTAAACATGTTCTAACATGATAGACAGTGAGAAGTTCCACTTCCTTCAAAAGGAAATCCCTGTTTCAGCATTAGACATGTGGCTGGAACAGGACAGTCACAATAGTTGATGATAGGTTTTTGGTATTCTGATATATTAAACCTTAAATAATGTCACGTGAAGGATGGCAAATGTCCAGGACTGGTTATCCAGTCAAGCCCCTTCTCAAAATCTGTTCTTTAGTGTAAAATAGAGAGAAGGCTAGGTTTGTTTTTTTTTTTTAAGTTTTAGTTTTGTTTATTTTTGAAAGAGAAAGCATGGGTGAGGAAGGGGCAGAGATAGCAGGAGAGAGAGAGAATCCAAGGTAGACTCAATACTGTCAGCGCAGAGCCCAGGGCGGGGCTTGAACCCATGAACCATGAGATCATGACCTGAGCGATCAGACATTTAACCAACTAAGCCACCTAGGCACTTTAAGAGAGGGTCAGTTCTGCCTGCCAAATTAATAATCTAGTCTTGGAAAAAAGTCAAAACATATATACCCCAAACTACTATTGTTTCTCTTTTGGGTAGGTTAGTATTTGAAGCACTGCTAAACTTTGAACTAACTTGTCACTGAAAATCCTTATATGTGTGATCCCCACAACCTGTAAGACTCCCCAAATAGTCCTTAGTGCAGAGGAAAGTCTGCTCCAAATAAAATTCCAGTCTCTCCCCAAGAAGACATAAATTACTATCAATCTCTCAAATTTCCTGTTTAATGTGTTAAAGGCTAGACTCTGCCAGGTGGGCTTGGTCCCAATTTCAATTTGTCCAAAAATAATAGTTGGTTCCTTCATGGAACATTGACCAATTTCTATTCCTATTGAATAAAAAAATGTGAAAAGAGTAGTGTTCCACTGTGTTCCGTAGTTAGAATAAAATCACATTCTTAACTCATGTATTTGTATATTCTTTAGTAGACATAGACCGTCTTAATTTATGTTAATATAGATTTCTGTATGGGATCCTTAAACACCCATGGTCTCTATAAAGATATTCAGGAATTCTGAAATATTAAAAATGATTCATTGAGAATGACTTCCCCGGATCCTGGAATGGGAATTTCTATTTTTGCCTCACCAGTTTTAGGTAATAATTCTAAATCAGTACAGTTTGGGGGGGGGCAGTCTTGATTCCAGGCCAGTTTGGTTTCCTTCTTACTGCATTTCCCGGGTTCTGTTACCAGTTTTGTTTTGTTTTTCAAATCTTAACTCACAGTGTTCTGGGATGTCTTCTTTCAGAGCCCTTAGTACTATGGCAGATGTTTCAGGGGTCTTTTCATTTGCAAATATCCAAAGGGTACTTTCTGAAAGCTCTGTGAATATATTTTAAAAGTCTGCTTTGTTCCAATGTGCCCTGATAAGTGGTTATGTGGAGAGGTTAAGAGTTTCTGCTTTGAAGCCAAGATTGCCTGGATGTGTATTCTGACTCTGCCACTTGCAAGCTACAGGACCTTGCAAAGTTATTTAACCTTTCTGAGTCTCTGTTTCCTTATCTGTAAAATGGATATAATAATAGTCGCTACTCATAGATATTATGAAGATTAAATAAGAGAGAGAGTGTATATAAAACTTGTATGCATTAGATAAGTGTTATTTACAATTTTGATCACAAAATGGTTTTCCGGCATCCTTGAAAACATATTTGTTGCCTGGTTTATTTCTGCTTGTCACTTCAACTTTATCTTTAATTTATTCTGTCTTGCATCTTTGCACTATAGGCCATAGCTGATGTTCTATTCAAACATTCTAAACTAGGAAATGTCAATGACAACCTGGAGCCCCTGCTGAAACCAGATCCCATTTTCATGACACTGTAATAATAGGAAACACCACTTCCTCCTCCCCTGACAGGGTGTAGCAGTTCCAAGAAAATTATTCCTTAATCACTCATGGCCAGTATTCTTGGGCTACAACTGCATTTTGCAGCCAAGGGCACTGTCCTTTTAGGGGAAAGTTCTGGTAACTCACTAATTTTAAATCTCTAATTATATTTTGAAACAACAGATTCTCAAAGTCAACAATGTGGCATAAAACCTGGAAAAAATAAAGGTCTTTACATAAGAGTCTTCTATTTAAGACCACTCATGGAATCTGACATGTCTAACTTCCTCTAATTATGCTGTCAGTTGCAGACTACTTTTTCTAATTATAATATTTGGCACTTTTTCATCTCCTCGGCTTTAACTCGATTTTATGAAAAAGATAAAGATAAAATACAATTTCTGACTGATCTTATTTTGTGGATTATGATTTTTGGTACTGAATTTTGATGCAGAAACTTAGAAGAATAGAGAACTGTGTAAATGCTTTAAGAGTCTTAGGAGAAAGTAGTTTTTGTGAGTATCACACCTGAAAATAGTAATGTGTTGTCTTTCCTATAGAAATGGCAAGGGGCTGTATGTGTGGTAGGGAAAGGCATAGTCCCTGGAACCAGACCAACTGGGTTTCAATCCTGGCCCATCATCTCCAACTAGTTGTGTGGCTTTAGTCCTTTCATTTAACCTCTATCTGCCTCAGGTTTTGGCTAAGAAATGCTATAATAATATTTAACTCGGAGCATTACTGTGGGGACTAAGTGAGTTAATATGTGTGACAGAAGAGTATCTGGCACATAGTATATGCTGGGTAAGAGCTAGCTTCTACTAATAACTTCCATCAAAGGTCATCATACTTGAGTTGACTTAATCACATGGCACCTTAAGATAATCATAGTCATCTTTAATTTATTTCTTTCCTTCATAGCTAATTAATTATTAAAATTATTGATTTTTCAAAATAACTCTTCTGAAATTTTCATTTTGATGGACACTAACATTTTTTAGTTCCTTACGATATCTTCCTCAGATGAACAAAGTAGTTTTCCATCTGATTTCCATGTCTTTAGTCTTTCCTCACTTCTCTGCATCTATGCATCACTGGTAGATCAATCTTTCTAAAAGATTGAGTCCATCCTTGTTCAGCTTTAGATCTTTAGTAGTGCTCTATTTCTTACAGTAAAAAATCTAGACCCTTAATCTTTATATCAAAGTTCCTTGGGTGTAGTTAGCCTTAACCTCTACAAACCTTTAATTGTGCTGGTCTGCTCAGTATTCAGAAAGCATGTTTTCCTTTATTTGTATTGTAAATTTGAATACAAACTTTCCTCTCCTTCTTTTGAAATATTATCTTCATTTCTTGTCATTTGCTGTTCAATTTTATGGGGACATCTCAAGGTAAATTATACATGTTTTTAAAGAAAAGAGAGATTGTTGACAATTCTCTCATACAAGGCTCTACAAAAGGTAATAGCTCAGTAAATATTCATCAATACTTTCCACCTGTGGTTGGTGAAGTTCTTGAAGGAAGATGGATTTGCTTCAGATTTCATTAAATTGCCACAGGAGCTGATTGGTGACTATTCCTTCGGGACCTGTTTGAACTATTATTACATTATATTAAGTAACTTCATTCTAATGAATGCAGTTTTTAAAAAAATAATATTTGGAGGTGTTACTTATTGTATCTGTTAAAATCTATTTTTAGTTAATAATAATATGTCACTAGTCTATGCCAGATATTGTAGTAAAGTCTGTATATAATATCTCTATACCAAAATCAACCTTATGAATCAAAATCAAGACAATCTATTAACATAATCTTCATATAGGTAACCCAAGCCTCAGAAGGTTAAGTCACTTTCCCAGGGTCTGTTAGCTATATAAATCAGAATTTCTTAACTCTCACATCATTAGGCTTCAAGCTAATAAATGTAAACAGCAAGTAAATTTCCATTCCATTAATGATTTTGGAATTTACTTTTCAAGAGCTGATTAGGAAATTTTGTTGGGGACAGGCATTAACCTTGGAAGCAGAGAAACTAGTATGGAGGTATCTGTAGTGCCCCACGTCCGGTTTCTAGAAGTTTAGTGTGATCAATTTTATAACATCAAGATTCAGCACTAAAATATAAGGAGTGTTTAACTAGCAAGTATAATGTGACAAGCAGATGGCAGGTAACATACAGTTGGCAGAGATATCGAAAGGTAGAACTATGTTCCCTGGTAGACGATGTTCTAAGAACTGAGTAAACAGTAGGTACCAACATCCTAATTTGATCTCCAAATAACCTCAGACAAAAGGAGACACATCAACAGCGTGTATGTATGCAAATTCATAAAGTATTGCTGTCAAAAATAAGATATATGTAGCTTGACATGTGCCACAGATTTGAAAGAGAAATCTCTTCTGGGTAAATCAGAACAGTTATCTCTGCTTGAAGAGAAAATTTAAAACACCTGCCTGCCTTCTAAAAGGGAAAATGTATGTATGTGGGGTAGGAAGAAGCTTTCTAACTTTCTCTACTCCATCACCATATGAATATATATTATTTTTATTTTTAAGCCCCAACTGTATGTTGTATCAAATATTACTTTTTGGTGAAAAATATATAGTTTAGTGGAGACAACCTATGTTGTTCAGATGTGTATGTGTCCAGTGTGTGTGTGTGTCTAAATTCTGGGTATAGATTTATAGATACAAAGGAATGAAGAGCATTTCCTCAGAAAGACAAACAATAATAATTCTTATATTAGAATTTAATCTTTATTGTATGCTTTTGGGTAGACTATTTTCCTCCCCCAAACTGTCAGAGTAGCGCAATGCTGTTTCCTTTGTGAATTTAAGAAATACATTGAAAATCAAGGAGTCTGATGTGTTAAATGGAGTTTAATTAAAAATGTGGAGTAGACTTTATATGTAAATATGCATAATTAGTTTTCTTATAAAAGATATCTTTTATGCTGCCTTAGAGTAGTTTATAGTTGTAGGTACACTTGTTTTAAAACAGTGATTCCAAAGGCACAGATGTGCCACGGAGTGTGGTTTTTACCCCTTTTGGGTGGGCTAGCCTGAGCAGGTGGACCCTCAGTCTGCATTAAAGTTCAAATGCTTTGTGTTTTGCCAAATCAGTTTGGGAAAGAGTTTTCAAATTCTTTCTCTAATAAGTGGCTCAGCCAAATATTTTCAGAAAATTTAAATTTAATTGTAATTGTTTCCAATTCTTTACAGAAAGTCCTGGTGGCCAAACATGAAGCCTAAATAAAGTGTGAACTTCTTGGCCTGAAATTTGGCATTCAAAACTCTCATACTGAGGGGCACCTCAGTGGCTCAGTCAGATAAGCATCCAACTTCAGCTCAGGTCATGATCTCACGGTCCGGTTCGTGTTGGGCTTTGTACTAACAGCTCAGAGCCTGGAGCCTGCTTCAAATTCTGTGGCTCCCTCCCTTTCTGTCCCTCCCCTGCTCACGTGCAGTTCTTCCCTTGTTTACCTATGTCTTATAATGCTTGTTTGCAGATTGTGTTGAAAACCAACATGAATGCATTCTTATGAGAGTAGATCAACCCTTTTGGTGTCACCTAATCTAATATCTGTCTATATCATTTTGAATCACAAGCATGGAATATGGAGATTCATATATCAATATGAAAGTCAAGTTCTACTAAGTGGTTTTATTCAATCTGAAAGTTTTTATGGTCATTTGTGCTCATACAACCGAAGATTATGCCTCACAATTAAGGTTAAGTCTATGTCCAAGGGGGAATGCCTAAAGACAGCTGTAAAATACCCTTAGGGAAGGAATAATGGTGACTCTAATGTCTATTCAAGTAGCTGGAAGTCAGTTCTCTAGTATACTGCTCACTGTGTTCCTGAAGTTTTAGTTGCTTTTCCTCAAGGAACAAGGGCATGCTGGGATATATTGGGAAGGAAGGAAAAAGAGAAAGTACTCAAAGAATGGGGGGTTGAAAGGAGAGAAGAATGTGAAGAGGGAGGCTGAGATGGACAGCTATGATTCCCTCTTCTTAATGCTCTGCTTTCTTTAGGCCGAGGTGCAAACCATATGCATGTGGACTGTAGCTGGGGTTCCTTCAGCTACAAGTGTGTTTTGCTTGGTTCTCAGGACATTCTTCTGTCTGGTGTTTTGAAAATCTTGAGGTAGATTCTAACGTTTCAAGATTGCGAAATTTTACCCCAAAATCTAAGTTGTGCTTCTTTAGGAAAAATTTTTAATTCTTTTTTTTTTTTTAATGTTTTTTATTTATTTCTGAGAGAGAGAAAGAGAAGCAGCATGAGCAGGGGAGAATCAGAGAGAGAGGGAGATACAGAATCTGAAGCAGGCTCCAGGCTCGGAGCTGTCAGCGCAGAGCCCTGCTTGGGGCCTGAACCCACGAACCGCGAGATCATGACCTGAGCCGAAGTCGGACCCTTAACCGACTGAGCCACCCAGGCGCCCCAAATTTTTAATTCTTATACAGGAATAAGTTGCTTGTGTTTGAGTAGTGGTTTTCCCTTTAAGCCACAGCAAGAGCTTTTCAGGTTTGGAAAAGACCCACTCAGCACGCATCTACTTCCTTCCTTTACCTATTAGCCCTGAGGCACTAACTTCCTAAACCCATTCACTTTAGGCTCAAGGTGATGATGATAAAGGACTAAATATCAGATATACTAGGACTGGATCTTGATTAATGTAGATAGTGTTTTTGTTGTTACACTGATGAATAATATTACTGAAAAACAAAGCAAAACCTTATATAATTATTAGCCAAATGAACATGAAATTTACAGACATCCATGTTATTAAGTTGTCAAATATATGAACTTTTTCCTACTTTCATAAAACTACTTGTTGAAAAATGTCTAAACATAAATATTTAACTATGTAATTCACAAAAAAATTAATTCATTTTAAAAGAATAGAGTTGGCATTCACTTTTAGTAATTTGGGAAGTAATCTAATGTACTTAATAGCTTAATTCCAAATATATATCCACGTTTTGAAAGCCAAAGGTATCTTGTTGTGCTTGTCAAGGAATAGTTATTGAATATTTTCCTTAATTTCATAAAAAGTATGATAAAAGTTTCCAATAATTGTTTTCGAAATGGGGACTATTCACCCAGGAAGTAGCTCATGTGAGTTCAAGGGGACAGGGTTTTTTTTTCTCTTTTTTCTTTTTTGGTTCTTAGACCTGTCCTGTATAAAACAGAGGATTTGTTTTAAATGACCTCAAATAATTCATTCCTTGTAAAATGGGAAGTCTTTAAAGCTTCTTTGAAAAATTGTCAGCAGGGTTGTTTGGAAAGATAAGATCTATCAGTTTATTTAGGGGCACCCAGGTGCACCCAGGTGCCCCTAAATAAGTTGGTTAAGCATCTGACTTCAGCTCAGGTCATGATCTCACCATTCATGGGTTTGAGCCCTGCTATCGAGCTGTGCTGACAGCTCAGAGCCTAGAGCCTGCTTTAGATTTTATGTATGTGTCTTTCTCTCTGCCCCTCTCTGTCTCATGTGTCTCTCTTTCTCTCTCAAAAATAAAATACAACACTAAAAAAAAATTTTTTTTTTTAAAGGTGAGTTTATTTCGTTTAGGCTGTTAGAAAGCTTCCAGATAATAATGCTTTTTGGACATTCCACAGAAATTCAGCAAGAGGCAACTGCAACTTTATAATAACAATGTTAGCTGTGGAAAAAAAAAAACTTGGTGGTACACAGATTTTTAGGGAAATTCCCTCACATTTATATATTTGAACTCCAGAATACCTTTGGTGACTTTTAAAGATCTCTAAAGAGGTGCAAATAATTTGCAGATACTTTAGGTCAAAGACTTTCTGTAGATACTGCTTTATGTAGGAAACATGTATGATAATTTACTTTTTGTTTATTCCAATGGGATAATTTTTCACTAGTGAAAATGGCATTTTTATTTAGTCCTACTATCTAAACTTTATCTATCTAACCGTCAGTGTTTGGTTGGCCTCATCCTAGACAAAAGAAAGTACAATGCCACAAATTGATACTATGCTTTTTATTTGTTTCAGTTTGTTCTGTCTTGTTTTTGAGGCTAAGGGAGATAAGCTATAGAAAATCCATTCCAAACTGGTTGGCCATAGCGGGAAAAATCAGAGAAAGACCTGTGACTTCGCGAAGTGAATGCACTGTTGAAATTAAGATTATCCAGTCCTTATCTTGGTTTTATCTTTCTGACTAACAGAGTGAATGAATTTGGAGACACCCTAGTCTTAAACCAATGATATAGATAAAGTTGTTTACAAATGCTCTATTTTAACCAGTATTGTCATTGCAGTTAATGAGCACAGTATGACATTTCATGGATTGATGCTAACTTACATAAAAATTTTTCTTAGTGGAAATAATGCATGTTCTTTGTGTCCTTAGGATTCATAAAATGTATGAAACCCCTCATGAACTAGAAAAGCAGAGATCATTTAAAGTTGACATTTTTTTTCTTTTTCTCTGAAACTATGTGGTAGAATTGCAGCATCTTTATGGAAGTAAGCATTAAAATAGACTACTCCTACAGAGTAGGGAAATCTAGCTTATTTCATATTAACCTAGAAACACTGACATTAAAGGGATTATAAAATTATCTTGTTCAATAATTGTCATATGTTTCATCTTTTCTATATTATCTCTGACAAGTCAAAGTCCTACTTCTGCTTGAACTCACCCTGAGGTAGCCTCTTTCATTTCTGAGTATCTATGACTGTTACAAAAGCCTTCTTGGTAGAATGTTAAATTTGTGTTTCTGTGTTTCAATCATTTTATTGTAGTTAGTCCCTCTAAATAAGTTGTATATTCTTCATTATGACAGCACTTCAGACATCTGAAGACCGTAAACAAATTCTCTTAAGCCCCTTTCTCATGACTAAGCAATCACAATTTCTTCAATGACTCCAAACTCAATGGAGTTTTGAGTTCCTTCATTGATTTGTTCATTCTTTTCCAGATTGACTTTCATTTTTTGATATTCCTCTTAAATTGTGATTCCCATGACTTTCTATAGATCCCAAGAGTGGTCTCATTTACATAAATTAAAATATCATTGTAGATTTTTTATGTCTATTTGAAAGTCTAGCATTGTTCTATCTTGTTGGATGGCCTCAACACGGTGTCGATTGATTGTGTTTCCTGTTAACTCTAACCCCCTAATATTGTACAGAAGCTAGTACTAATATTTATCTACCTGGTACTATATTTATATAATTACTCCTTTTAAATCTCAATCTAGGTCCTTATGACTTTTATCTTACATGCTGGTTTTTACATTTTTATTTAAGAAACATTTACATTGCTGGACTTAAACTATTATTCCAACTCATTAACATTTTGAACCTTGTTTATGTTATCTAACATACTGACTTTCTTTAAAAGCTTTATAACTCCATTAAATGTGCTTTTAAATCATTTACAAACATTTTGAACAACACAGAACAAAAACCTAGTGAATATCCAAGACCTCGTTAGTATATTTCATGGCTTTTTCTCCCCAGGATCCACTCCAACTTCCTCTTGACCTATAGCAACAGGGAGGTTGGGAAGGGATTGATCCATCATCATCTCTAGACTTGGGCCCTGATTGGTTGAAGCTAATCAGCATAATTTAGCTATCTATGTCACAGTGGTTGGTTCATGGACAGCGCACTCAGGTAAAGGAAAGAATATTAGGTTGAAAAAAGAAAAGAAATCTCTTTCTCTTGCTCTGGATAATAAGATGCCACAGATGTGTGGCCTAGGTCTGCTTATAGCTCCTTGGATACTATGAAGAAGACCAGCCTGAGGATGAAACCAAAACACATGGCTGATAAAAACTTCCTATAAATGAAATTGAAATTCTACTGCAACAATATGCAAGGCTTTTTTAAAATTTCTAAAAAATCTAGTTAGGTGAGTAATTATATGAAAGGAAGGAAATGTTAGCTACCCTAGGGTATCATGAAATACAAGTAGCTTCACACAATGGAAGTCGATATTTTATTCACATAAATTCTGATACGAATCATCCAAGGATATCCTCTTTCTAATGATTCAGGGATCTAGCCTCTTTCTGTCTTATGATGTCAGCACCTCATTCTGTGGTAGAGAAAGAGGGAGTTAGAGGAGGAATCTGGCTTTTAAACTCTCTTGGTCTAGAAATAAAACATATTGCTTCCACTCGTAATTCATTAGCCTGAACTGTCACATGGCTCCAAATTAGATGCTAAGGAGGCTAGGAATTATAGAACAATATTTTGAATATTTGATGAGCATTAGTGGCATCTGCAACTCAATATTCTTTCTTCAAGGAACTTAGGTTTTCTCAAAAGAACTGTGTCTTCTTTCTACGTGTAACCATCTCAAAGGGGAAGATGTATTCATGACCTTGCTCTTGGTTTAGAACAGTGAGAACTGACACAAATTATCACAAGAAATTCTTCTAAGATAGTATATTTTCCTTTCCTTTTGAAAGTTAGGACTAAATGTTTCTAACTCTGGATTCCTGGTCACATCTTCTATTTCCCCCAGTGGCTGAAAGATAAGAAATTTCGATCCTGCAGTTCACTATCTCATCTGCAGGGTTTTTACCATACTCTGGTATGTAATCTTCTTAGGCCTGAAGACTTGAAATCATTTAGAGAAGCTAAATGCTATCTTATCATCTCTTTACATATCTTGAGGTTCAATTGCTTTTACCAATATTTATTCTACCTTCTCCAGGCTAAAAATTATTCTCCTAGCCAGAGACCACAGAAGTAAAAGAAAATTTTCAGAATCCCATTTTGTGTCACATGTTCAATTTGCAAAATCTTGCTAGACGCATTACAGGTGAACTCTCTTTGTTCTTGCTATGGGAATAACTGTAACCTTAAAAGGTTTTATTTTTCCTGATGTAATTTATTTGCAAACCTCAGTCCATTCTGGTTTTCTGACACTGTTCTTCCAAGTTCATGTTCCTTTCATATTTGTGCTTGGCTGAATGCCTCTGAAACCCATTTCTGCATGTAAATTTAAAAGTTTAAACCATCCAAGTTGTCTTTGTGGAGCCACTGTGAATCTTCAGATACTTTCCTCAATGAGTGTGTGTGTGTGTGTGTGTGTGTGTGTGTGTGTAATTTCAAAGATGGAAATTCAATTTGAAGTGATTTCCAAACTCTCTGAACTTTCCCTATTTAGGGTCTGCAACTACATGACCATTTACATCTTTCACTTAACTTCTTTGAATTTTCCTATCTGAAGTTTAGGGTAGCTTCGCCCCCTGCATATCATGGTCACCGTGTGTCTGGAATACCCTGATGCTTAATATGTGATTTTCAAATGAATGCATTTGAACTAAGCAAGGATAAGAATCCTTTTCCATGAGAATCCTATTTCATATTTTCCTCTCTCTCTCTCTCTCTCTCTCTCTTCCTTTCTTTCTCAAATCTGAATCTTTTAGTCAGTCATTAGGTAATGTTAATATAGCTTTTTGTTTGTAAACAGAAATTTTTTTTATAACTTCTGACCAGCTTTCTATTCACAGTGATTTAAACCTTTACAAAGCCTACTAAACTGTTTTTGAGTGACTATAACACTATCCATATCAAAGTTACAGGTTTGATATCCATACAGATGTTATCACTCTACAGATAATTATATGTAATCTTATATTCTTACCAACAGACTACATTGCCACCAGAGAGATAGGTCAAGAGAATAAAAACAATTCAGTATAATTCCAATATCATTACTAAAGGCAGACAACCTTTGATATTTCTTTCACATCTATTTTCCTAAGATTTTTATGAAACAAACTAATCTATACTCAATATTCCATAACTCTATAAAAGTTTTACTCAATCTTATTGAATTTTTCAATATTGTTTCAGAAAAAGGGAAAAATATATGCTAAATTTAAGTGCAAGTCATTAGCATCAATGAAAGAAACAGATATCCATGTATCATACTCATAGAATTATTATATATGTATATAAACTTATACCTCAATAAATTTGTAAGTGCATATTTTTAAAGATTCAATATTAAGATAAAGAAGAAGAAAAAGGAATAGGTAAAAGTATAATTAAGCCATCAACAGAAGGATTTTGAAGAAAACTTTGTATCTTTGCATATGGAAGGACTTATTTAGGTAACTTGGTGAAATTGCTGCATTTCAGTGAAAAGAAACTTACTTAATTATGGGAGATAACTAATGATATAGTCTTGGAAAATTTATGTTTAATTAGTTTTGTTAATTATGAAAGATTGAAAATAAATGAGTCAAATATTTAACATTAGTAATTAGAAAGCAAAACAATAATAAGCCTTAGAATATACCTATAAGTATATATATATATATCTCATTTTCTGACCTTTTTACTAATTATTTCACATTAACATTTTTTTTATGTTTATTTATTTTTGAGAGGGAAAGAGACAGTGTGAGCAGGGGAGGGGCAGAGAGAGAGGGAGATACAGAATCTGAAGCAGGCTTCAGGCTCTGGGCTGTCAGGGCAGGGCCCGACGTGGGCCTTGAACCCACAGACTGTGAGATCATGACCTGAGCTGAAGTCAGATGCTTAATTGACTGAGACACCAAGGCATCCCATTTCACTTTTTTATCTGTTACATTTGCTAGAATTACTCAAACTATTGAAATGTAACAGTAATATTCCTTATTTTCTATAATTTTAGAAAATTATTTTAAATAACTTAAATAATTTAAATGAATTTCACTGAATAGGATGCTTATATAGCATCAAATTGCTTTGAGCACCTCCTGACAGTGGACCAACAAACAAAAATAGGAAGTCCTATACTATCAGAGTAATTAACAAAAATTACCACAAAGCACTAGGGTTGATGCTACAAAACAGAAGCAAGCAGTGTCTAGAGCCAGTGTTCTTGTTATGGTAGCTATTTGTGCTTCTATGATACTATGCATTGTATTCATAGTAAATGGCCAATTTATGGACAACTAAATACTCAGGACTTTGGGGAAGAAGACTGGAAATCTCCATTTCAATTTGTTTTAAAAGTATACCAAAAAAAACTTTATATCATGAGAATTCACACATGACATGTATTTGTTTTCCATGTACTGGCTTCCTTAATACTCCTTCACTTTGCTTCCTTCTGTTCCCATTTCTACTTTTATAACACCTTATATTAAGTATATTTTTTTCTTTCCTTTTCCTTTTAAAGTTTATTTAAGTATATTTTTATTTTTCCTTTTCTTTTTAAAGTTTATTTATTTACTTTGGGTGGGGCAGGGACATGTGAGTGGGGAAGGGCAGAGAGAGAGGGAGAGAGGGAATCCAAATCATGCTCCATGCTGTGCGCCAAGACTAATTCAGGGCTTGATCTCATGTCAGTGAGATCAAGACCTGAGTCAAAATTGAGTCAGATGCTTAACTGACTGAGCCACCCAGGTGATCCTATTTTTACATTTTTTAATGAAAGTGATTTTAAGTCCTTTTATTTGAAACTTCTGGAGCTATATTTACTAACAAAAGCATTGTAAATTTATCTTTTCTCCCTAAGTTCACCAAGTCAGAGTCATCAAAAAATAAAAATATACACTTTGTATTTCTTTAAAAAGTAAAAAAAAATATTTTTCCAAACATTTTTCTAAGAAATGGAGCCTTTATTTTGTTTCTATATATTTCTTATCTCTGTGTGAAGGCTTCAGAAGCAGAACATGTCCTATAGTTAATTAAATGAGCACCTTCCTCCTCAATATCCATTTCTTTCATTTAGGGATAATAACACTAGAACAATATGGAAGAAACTTTGTGGAATGTTATAGCTACATTACAAATAATCTTGGGGCATGTCTTTATATTTGTTGACTATAGATTTATGCAGAAGAATGAAAAAGAAGGAAGAAAAGGTATTATATCTACTTCTATGGCCATTAAAATCACAGCTGGTTGTATAAGGAAGTATCAACAAATAGGTGACAATTTCAAAGTAATCTAGATCTGGTTTTAGAAATTTTAGAATTTATAAACATGGATCCATGGTAGTATGTTTAGATATGTGAAAAAATGTCTTTTTTTTAATGTTTAATTTAGAGAGAGAGAGTGCTCAGCACGTGTGAGCACACACAAGTGGGGCAGGGGCAGAGAGAGGGAGACAGAGAGAATTCCAAGTGGATTCCACATTGTCATCACAGAGCCTGACAGAGGGATTGATCTTAGGAACTGTGAGATCATGACTCAACCTGAAATCAAGAGTCAGATGCTTAGCCAACTGAGCTACCCTGGTGCCATGAAAAATGTTTCTAGTATATATTCATATTTTTACATTGAACAAAATAACCATTTAATACGTTATGCAAATTGTACAATTTGGAAGTATATAATAAAAATACTTTATTATTTAGGAAGGCATATTTAACTGGAACAGAAAGAAACACATGGGAATTCTGGGTTAATAATTTCAATATTTTTATTTTGTTTTAATAGTTTATCCTCTGCATCTGTCCGACCAAGTAAGATCTTAGAAGTTAAATCCTATAGCATTTTCTTCTTGCCCCTGGAAACAGAATGCTCTGAGGTCTTGTTATCTCCATATGCCCACCACAGTGAAATTCATGGGTACCCTCCATTAAATGGTCTAAGAATATTACTTTCACCCTTATGAATAATCTGGTATAAGTTTATGATGCATGTTTCAGTTTGAAGAACCACATTCTAAAACTAAATCACTTATCAAAGCCTTAACACCCACTTTTTGATGATTAGAATTATTTTAAGTAATTTTTTTTCCTTAATCAAATTTGTAGGGCCTGGTATTATAAATCTGAGGAATCTGATTAGGTGTCTTTAAGATATGAAGATGTTCTCAGTTTATTCAAACTCCTAACCACAGAGTATATTAAGTCGAGATTAATCAAATTCAGAACCGTTTTTTAGCTGCAAATTTATTAAACACTTTTACAAATTATCATTCACTTACTATTATTGTGTTATTGTTACTGTAATTTTTGGAACAGTGGTTAAGCTTTTCTCAAATTACAATGCTGGATAATAGTAGGAGTGCCAAAGTACGTTCCTGAGAAAGTAAAGGGACCAGGGAACCCATGTACAAATCATCTCTAACATTGCAGGTAAAGATTATCTGCTGTTGTATATATAAGTCCTAGGGATTTGTGTTGAGCTCTAAAGCTAGAGAGTACTTTGGCTGTTCTTACCTGAAGAAGAACAGTGCTGGGATTTGACATTGGCAGATCTCAGTGCTGCATGTGAACCTGTGAATGCACGTACTTGAGGGAGTTATGGGTTTAATTGCTTGTGCAATAGAGATTACCCCATAGCAGTATCCAATCAGTCTTTATCAGGTTGTAAGAGGTTCAAGGGCAGGAACAGGCTTTGTGTATTCTCTCATATGGTCCTGCCCTGTCCAGCTGCATATCTTAATACTATACATACAGTGTAAGCCAAATATTTTTTATAAATGAACAAAAGAATTCTAATTTGCCATAAAACAGACTATAAGAATATCCTGTTTGATCCTTAATTAAGAGTATGTTGAAAGTGAATTGAAAAGGGCACAATGATAGCCTTCTCTCTGTGCTTAACGTAAGCTTTTTTTTTTTTTTTTTTTTATGAGACACAGAAAAGACTTTTCTGTTGGATTCATAAGTAACAGGGGATAATTTCAAACTATCTGTGTATGAAGAGATATAGTCATCTTTTAGTGATCCTGATAATATTAATATTTTTTTTACTTTTAATGGGTTAAATAATATGTTTTCTTATCACAGCAAATGCAGATTTCTTTTAAGAATTTTTTAATGTTTATTTTTGAGAGAGAGAGAGAGAGAGAGACAGAGCGTGAGCAGGGTATGGGCAGAGACAGAGAGAGAGAGAGAGGGGGAGACACGGAGTCTGAAGCAGGCTCCAGGTTCTAAGCTGTCAGCACAGAGCCCAACATGGTGCTTGAACTCACTAACCATGAGATCATGACCCGAGCTGAAGTCGGATGCTTAACCGACTGAGCCACCCAGGCACCCCAGATTTCTGATCAGTGTTATTATGACCTTTGACATAGAGGTCTTATATCTTTAGATAACCAGAGAGTGAAATTAAGTCAATTATATTATTAACTATAGGAGATAACTGCTAAGATGCACTGATGTTGGCATAGGCCTTGATAAAATTTGGGGCATTTTAACACTAAGTAATTGGTCTGTCGTGATTGCAGGGCTTTTGAAATTATATTCAGCTCAAGAACCTTGACATGACCTTGCAATTGCCCTAAGTAACCACTTGCCAGGATCTATTGAGTAGCTAAACTCAATGTCAAATTGGGCTTATACAGACCAGAAATTCCTGCCCCTGGATAGTATTGGGCCATGGCATACAGTACTCAACTTATAAGACTGGTTTCTAGCATTTGCAAAAAAATGGCATAAATAATTATTGATCATTATGTTCCTACATGGTCAAGAATGTGATTTGTATTGTTGCACTGATATAAATGTAGGCAAATGTTGACAACTGCTTTTTTCAAAACGAGGGAACAGAAAAATCATTATATTGGGAAATTTAGCTGAATCATTGCCTATTATAGTAAAAAATTAAATTAAAAAATTCAGCTAAGTCATAGCCTTACTATACATTTTAAAAATTTAAAGTGTCACTCATCATCAGGGAAATACAAATCAAAACCACTCTGAGATACCACCTCATGCCTGTGAGAGTGGCTAAAGTGAACAAATCAGGAGACTATAGATGCTGGTGAGGATATGGAGAAGCAGGCACCCTCCTACACTGTTGATGGGAATGTAAACTGGTACAGCCCCTCTGGAAAACAGTGTGGAGGTTCCTCAGGAAACTAACAAACAATAGAACTCCCCTATGACCCAGCAATAGCACTGCTAGGAATTTACCCAAGGGATACAGAAATGCTGAGGCATAGGAGCACATGTACCCCAATGTTCATAGCAGCACTCTCCACAATAGCTAAAACATGGAAAGAGCCTAAGTGTCCATCAACAGATGAATGGATCAAGAAGATGTGGTTTATCTATACTATGGAATACTACATGGCAATGAGAAACAATGAAATCTGGCCATGTGTAGCAACATGGATGGAACTTGAGGGTGTTATGCTGAGCAAAATAAGTCAGGCAGAGAAGGACAGATACCATATGTTTTCACTTATAAGTGAAACAGGAGAAACTTAACAGAGTACCATGGGGGAGGAGAAGGGGAGAAAATAGTTGGGGAGAGGGAGGGAGGCAAACCATGGGAGACTCTTAAACACTGAGAACAAACTGATGGCAGATGGGGGGGAAGGGATAGGGACATGATAGGCATGGAGGAGGGCACTTGTTGGGATGAGCATGGGGTGTTATATGGAAACTACCTTGACAATAAACTATAAAAAAATAAATAAAAATTAAAAAATATTTTAAATTAAAAAATGTAAAAATAGTTTTTAAAAATAAATAATCTTTTCATGATGTTCATTTTTTCCTATATTTTTAGAATCATTTGGTTTTGGTTTACTTTAGGTGAATGGTCTGTTTTCCTTGGGTGCTAATACCATTTAAGTTATGAATCTTTTTGTGGCAGTTTTTGTCATTTATATTTTACCAGTCCACTTTATCATTAACTTTTCAACTTTGTTCTACGTTCCATTCCAGGAGACCCATTTCCCTTTCCTACAGTGTGGAGAGGCACTTCCATAGAAGAGGGTATGCCTTTCCTGCCTTCAGGCCTATTTCTGAGTGGGGGTGTAGAGCACTAGACATATAACTCCATCTACTTTTAGTAGATCCATCCATGATAAGGCCCACATGTTTTCCTCTTTTATTAAGTACTCATAGGGAACTTTCCATGAGACCAAAGATGTAGGTTGAGAGAGACACAGTGAAACAGTAGGAACAGATGCAATGAGAATCTTAATTATCTGCATATGCAGTTCACATTTCTTTAGGAACTTTATCTTATATATCTCATCACTACTTCATAAAGGAATGCTGCTGTGCAGACCAATGCCAAGGTTTGTTATACTAGGAAATATATCATAATGGGCAGTTTGGCTTATGGTCATTAGATATCTCATATTGAGGCATTTAGTCCATACAAGGACCCAGTCACAAGACAGGAGCTGCTTTTCAAATGTGGACCAATTGCCAAAAGAGAAGGACATAATCTTATTTTGCTGATTTTCTTCCTAGGGTTTAACCAAAAACCTCATACACCATCTATATGCTACAGGCAATTCCAAAACCATTTGAACTACTGAGTCATTATGCACAATAGTAGCAAAATTGTACCACAACCTAAACCTGATGAAGTGACATTTCATGCTCCAGACCACACTGAAAACAGGCACATGTTCGGTACCTGGCAACTGGCTACCAGAGGCTCACTAAAATATGGGATATTTTGTCTCTAAAATCAAAATACATCTGCAGAACAATGTGCTTATTCTTTTGAGGTTGGTCTTGTCTTTCAGTTTAGAAAGAATATACTGACATGGCCTAAGTCGTTGGACTTCTGGAAACACCACCAACAGAACAGACTCATGAGGCATGGTGGTATATTTCTTATCTTCGGGCATAGGTTTATCTTACTAAGTTGTCCAGAGTGCTGGATAATTAGCAAACTAAGAAACTATATATTATGAAAGAAAGCTAGAGTTGACATAGCCCTGTGTGGCAAGACAGTGAAGTTACACAGTTGTCTCTGACATGTAAACGAAATTGTTTACTGACTTTAATCAAAAATAAATTATTTACTGCATAGCGGGTACTAAAAGCTTCATTGAGTTGTGCTGGTAAAGATACCTAATCTGGAGATATAGCTGCAGTGGGCATCAACATTTGATCAAGTTTTTGATCACCTACCATCAGTTTCCATCACCCAATAGGCTTTTGCACCGACAGAACATAATTGATGCCGCGTCGGTAATCACAGCCCTTGCATAACGCCAAGTCTGTGATGGTAGCTCTAACCTCTGTTAATTCCCCCAGAGGTGATATTTTGGTTTGTTATTTTCAAGGAAGGAAGAGATACAGATGCTTTTCTTTGGTTCTTCCCCAAAAAAACAGCTCTGTTCTAAGTATCAGGGGATTAATATAAGAATTCTGCCTATTAAGTATATTTGGTTCCCATTACAGGTTCTAGGGCCACTGCTGGAACAGCATAAAAACTTACTCTGTCTAGTGGAACATGATGGTACTTGGGTCTCTGAGAATACACATGAATTCGCAGCCCGTATCTAATAAATTCTGCTGTATGGGTATTTCCCTTTCTAAAAGCATTCTGGTAAATGGTTATGGGTCTATTTGGGAACCTAATATAGGTTTCTTTGTCAAACTGATCAGCCTTAACCTTTATCATGACCTAGGTTTTGCTTCCAACTGACTTAGGCATAATAATTAAGCTGTGAATCTCCAAAGTGGCAATGCAAGTCAATTTTTTGCCAAGAAAACCTAGAATTTATCATCCTATGTAGATAAGAAGCATGTAAGTTGACTCTTAATGATTGATATATTTTATTTCTGAGGCTATGAATAATTAGATAGCCATGGGTTACTATGAGTCAAAACACTGGTGATCATTTTCTACCTATAGCTTATTGTATGGCAGATACATTTTCTCCAGTGGTTGAATGCCTCCATCTGTATGCCAGTAATCTATAAACCCATTACCACTGAGATCACAGAGGCAACTTTTACATCTCACACTAACATCTCTGGTCTATAGAGTGTAACCACTAGGGACATCATTAAGAATGTCCATGCCTCACTCATGAAGGCATTTCTTTTTTTAAATTTTTTCATTTTTTTTAATGTTTATTTTTGAGAAAGACAGAGACAGGGCACATTCAGGGTAAGGGCAGAGAGAGAGACACACAGAATTCAAAGCAAGATCCAGGCTCTGAGCTGACAGCACAGAGCCTGTGATATGAGGCTTGAACTCATGAGTTGTGAGATGATGACCTGAGAGAAATTGGACACTTAACCTAGTGAGCCACCCAGGCACCCCATGAAGGTATTTCTTAATATCTTGTTGAGGGAATGTCCTCCTAGATAGCCCAGGGAGATGTGGCTAGGCAGTGGTTGAGAAGATTCTACTTAAAAGATTTATTCAAACAAGTCTATTTCCTTAAGAATTAAGACTTTTCTTTACAGTATGACAGGAAGTTTTTTAGCTTTTCAATATCATTAATTATAGCTCTTTGTTGAGAGAAGACTTAGATTAGTCATCCTAGCAGAGTACTAATGTCATGCACAGGTGCTCAAGCCTGCACAACAAATTCTGAAACCAATGTGAATGCATCCATGCCATTAATTAGAACTTAATGAATCTTAAATTATATCTGTGGTCTAACACACTTAGAGCCAATTACCACACTTGCTTCCCAGACTATCAACAGTTGAGATTTGTGAATTATTTTAACTTGTTTGATGTATACATTATCTTCTACAACAAACCTTGTATCTCACTGTCTGAACTGTTGAGATACAAGCCTTGTTACATACCTGGAAGGAAGGAGAGGAAGATACAACAGTTCTGGAAATGATTTCATCAGCTCATGTAATGGTCTCGGGAGCCACCAGGTGCAGAGGATGGACTGATTTTTTTCAGGTGGAAGAAGGCTTAGGGGAATTTAGCTTCGAGATCTTAAGACTCATCCATGTCTGTATTGCAAGTCTTGGGATCCTGTTCCTTCTCCACTTGCGTCTTTAGCTAAAAGACCTGGTGTATTAACTGGTGCTGAAAATTAACCCATACAATAAATTCCTATGTATGGTCATCAGCCACGTATGTCCTGTAACCAAAGGAGATGTCTTCATGAAAGCCATCACAGAAACATTTTGTTTTTTCTCCTATGTTTTTAGGTTCACATTCATAAGTATAACTTTCTCTTGCCCTATGTTAATTCTCTAAGACCACCAGAAGAAGTCGGGTGACTCTTCTGAACTTTAAAATTACTGTCTTTTTCATAGCATAGTATCAAATCACTTAATCTCACAATGCTCTCTCCTCTAACTGTATTTTATCCAATGTTACTACCAGTGATAATTTGGGTAATTATGGTGCCACCACAGGTCACGAATGACTTCTGTCCCATTTTTCCCCCAAATGGAGGTTATGTGTGAGCTCCTGGATTATATGACCAATCAGATCTCATTTTGAGAGGAAGTTTCCTAGGGCATTTATGGCATCCATTGTTGTATTAGACAAAGAAAATTAATGGTGCACATAATTAGGATAATTTCTTATTTGATCAAAATAGAAAATGTAATTTCTTAGGATAATCATCTGAAGATGATTCCTTTTTAAAGTACTGAATTAAAAAGCAATGGCTAATGTCTTGGAAAACCACAAAGCTTATTGCAGAATCCCAAAACCCTGCTACTTGAAGCAAATGCCACCCTCCGTAGGTATAAAGGTCTAAAATGTGTGGTAGGAGAAGTTTTCAGGGCTAGAAGGAAATACGGAATGGCCCATTATGAGTGCAGTAGTGCTGTCTTTTTGATGGGTACAGCCAGCCTGAGGTGAATTCAAAGGAAGGGAATCGGGAGAAATAAAGCTCTTAGCTTGCTCTCATCCCTTCTTCCAAAATTCCCCTGGGCTTCCCTAGCTAGCAGGAATAGGGCACAGGAGATCTGATGATGTATTTCAACAGATCAGCCTCTTGAGTTAGAGTAAGATGAAATGGAGTAGAGAATGGATCTAGGGGGGGCAAGTGGAGGAGCCAAGCACACTTTCTCTGTTTTTACTGCATTTTCCTGACATTCTAAATAGCAAGAAATTCCATTTTTTTCCAGATTGGATTTATCCATAATTTGTAAAATACAACAGTTACCAAATTTCCTAAGGAGGCTGTCTATACATACAAGAAATCTGGTGGTACATGTGTATTTGGCATAGTAATTACATAATTCAGGTAAATAGCATGAATAAGAGAGTCAGTCCTGCTCTATGCAGCTCAGATTTACTAATTAATCTATCTTTCCCAGGACAAACCGGAAATTCAGACATTGAGATGCTATGATTTAGTCCTATAAGTGATCCACAGTTCTGTCACCGTGTGTAGGTAATTTCCTCAGGTTAAAGAATAGTGTGATCTTTATAATCATCTTTTATTTCTTCTTTGAAAATATTAATGTAGGCTGAGAGCATATATTGCAGCAAAGCCATGCACATGTTAAATTTGAAATAAGTTTGATTTGAAATTAAGTGACACAAGATTTATAAAATAGTATTATTTTATCAGGTAAGTTAATTTAAATTATAAGACAATATACATACGTCTAGGGTCAGATATTTTCTTTCTTTTTAAAAATATTTTTTAATGTTTCTTTATTTTTGAGAGAGAGAGAAAGCATGTTAGGGGAGGGGCAGAGAGAGAGGGAGACACGGAATCTGAGGCAGGCTCCAGGCTCTGAGCTGTCAGCACAGAGCCCAACATGGGGCTCAAACCCACAAACTGTGAGATCATGACCTGAGCTGAAGTCAGATGCCCAGCCAAATGAGTCACCAAGGAGCCCCAGGTTCAGATATTTTCAGTGCCTCAGCATAAATCCCTTTCACTACAAGCACCAAAATAATTTATAATTTCCTCATTCTTTTTATCTACTGTGCATCCACATAAAAATCAAGGAAACTAGAGAAATCTGGGATCTTCTTTGGGGAGAAACTTTCAATTTTCACAGCTCTGTTATAAGCAATAATGATAAATATATTGCTCAGATAAAATTTGTGGCAGAAACATTTCCAACATCTCCATCTGCTGTTACCTTTTGGTTTAATGTGTAAGTTAAAACAGGATGTTCAACCTGCAAGCCAAATTTACTTCACAGTAATAAATACCACTGATCTGGAACATTTAAAATTCAGCATCATTGTAGAACTGATGAAAGAAGACAGGGAGAGAATTTCTATTTAACCTACTGCTGTATTAGTAACAAAAGGACCAGTAGGGCTCATACCATTTTTTTCTTCATTTTTTTTTTGATGCAACATAAGACTTATGAATCAGAATGCTTACATGGAAATAAAAATGCATTTTTCTTTACAGAAAAAATGCATTAGTGAATAACGCACATACTTGTTTATGACTTAATTTTAACTCTTTCATATTTATACTTTGATTTAAGGCTGAAAATAAGAAAATTTTCTCAACTTTTGTGTCCATCTGGAAGAGAATGTGATTATCTGATGTTAAAAGACTCAACAGATGAACAAAATATGCCATTGGAAAGATTAATTATGGACTGCTCCTAATAAATAGCATTTAAAGTCAAATATAATGTAGATGAAATCACTAGGAACAGGGGTGACTGTGTGGCTCTGTTGGTTGAGCATCCAACTTTGGCTCAGGTTATGATCTCACCCTCTGTGAGTTCAAGCCCCACGTTGGGTCCTGGGCTGACAGCTCAGAGCCTGGAGCCTGCTTCAGATTCTGTCTCCCTCTCTCTGCCTCTCCCCTGCTCTCATTCTGTCTCTTTCTCAAAAATAAAATAAAAACTTTAAAAAAAAGATCACTAGGAGCAAAGCCAGAACTTTGAAGTTTACCTGATACCAGTTATTTTGGTTATTGAATTCAGGTTTCACAAGACCAGGCTAAAGAAGACCTAGAAAGGAACTACTCGTCTCTGATATTAGAAGTTCTAAGTAATCGTGTTTCTTTGTAATTCTGATAATAGTCAAAGAAATTGCCCTAGGGTTCTTAGCATTTTGATCTCAGAAAAACTTCCTTGAAGATTTGCTCCTATTTATCAAGGTCATAGAATAAACTGTTTTTCGTGTTCTGATATGCTTCATGCAAAGCAAACACAAATTGCTTAAATGTTTCAAAAGTCCAAATAAATTGAAACTGTTGTTAACAAATAATTTATTTTATTTTGATCTTAATTGCCACCATAACAGACTGAATATTTTAAAACATTAGCAATTTCTAATTGATTGGAGGGGAAAAAGAATAAAGTGATAGTAATCATATTGTTTCCTAGGTAGACTACAGAAATCAAGATTTATTTCAAGTTTTAGACCTCTGGTTAATTATTCTATCAAACATCAAGAGAAATAAGAAAAATATAGGGGCACCTGGGTGGCTCAGTTGGTTAAATGTCCGACTTTAGCTCAGGTCATGATCTCATGGTTTGTGGATTCCAGCCCCGCATCGGGCTCTGTACTGACAGCTAGCTCAGAGCCTGGAGCTCGTCTTCGGATTCTGTGACTCCCTCTCCTTCTGATCCTCCCCTGCTCATGCTGTCTCTATCTCTCTCTCCAAAATAAATAAAACATTAAAAAAAAGAAATAAGAAAAACACAATAATAATGACAGAATTTATTGTTGTTGTTTTGAGTATGGTCGACATACAATGATACATTAGTTTCAGGTATACAACATAGCATTTCAACTTCTTTATACATTATGCTGTGCTTCCCGCAAGTGTAGCTACCATCTGTCACCATGTGATACTATTACAATATCATTGCCTATATTCCCTATGCCAGTGCCTCTTAGTGCTGTGACTTACTCCATGACAGGAAGCCTGTACTTCTCTCCGCTTCACCACTTTGCCCATCCTCCCAGCCCCCTTCCTTCTGGCAACCATCAGTTTGTTCTCTGTATTTATACATTAATTCTGCTTTTTATTTGTTTATTCGTTTGTTTTGTTCTTTTTTTTTTTATTCCACATGTAAGTGAAATCGTATAGTATCTTTCTCTGTCCGACTTATTTCACTTAGGATAATACCCTCTAGGTTTATTCATGTTGTCACAAATGGCAAGACTTCATCCTTTCTTATGGCTGAGTAATATTCTATTATATAAACACATGCACATATATGTAATATTAATATTTATATATATATGTATATACACCTACCTTACATGTATGCACATACATAGACTCATAATCCATACTTTTTGTAGCCAATCATCTATTAATAGACACTTGGAATGTATCATACCTTAGCTATTATAAATAATTCTGCAGTAAACAAAGAGGTGTGCGTATCTTTTTGAATCGTGTTTTCTGTTTTTTTCAGATAGATACTCAGTAGTGGAATTATTGGATCCTACATATAGTTTTTATATTTTTAGTTTGTTTTGAGGAAACTCTATACTATTTTTCACCATGGCTGCAATAGTTTACATTCTCACCCATAGTACACAAGGTTTCTTTTTTTCTCCATGTTCTCACCAACACTTATTATTTCCTTTTTTTTTTTTTTTTTATTCCAGCCATCCTGACAGGTGTAAAGTGATATCTCATTGTGTTTTTTTCATTTCCCTGATGATTAGTAATGGTGAGCATCTTCTCATTTGCCTGCTGGTTATCTCTGTGTCTTGTTTTGGAAAAAAATTTCTGTTCAGGTCCTCACCCATATTTATTTGGATAATAATGACATTATTACTATTATTTTGAGGTGTATAAGTTCTTTACATACTTTGAGTATGAACTCATTGTCAGATATGTTATTTACAAATATTTTCTCCCGTTCAGTAAGTTGCCTTTTGTTGATGGTTTCCTTTACTGTTCATAAGTTTTTTATTTTGGCATAGTTTCAATAGTTTAATTTTACTTTTGTTTCCCTTGCCTCAAGAGACATATCTAGAAAAAATGTTGCTATGGCTGATGTCAAAAAATCACTGCCTATGTTCACTTTTAGTAGTTTTATGGTTCAGGGTCTCACATTTAGGTCTTTAATCCATTTTGAAGTTGTGGGTGTGGGTGTGGGTGTGTGGGTGTTAGAAAGTGGTAAAGTGTTGTTCTTTTGCCTGTAGCTGTCCAGTTTTCCTAATACCATTTATTGAAGAGACTGCCTTTTCTCCATTGCATATTCTTGACTCCTTTGTTGGAGATGAATAGACCATATAGGTGTGGGTTTATTTCTGGGTTCTCTATTCTGCTCCATTGAACTATGTGTCTAGCAAAACCACACTGAGCTGTACATTAAAAGGGTCATTCACCATGATCAAGTTGGATTTATTCCAAGGATACAAGGATGGTTTAATTTTTACAAAGGATGATTTAATATTTACAAATCAATCAGTGTAAAATACCACATTATTAAAGCAAAGGATATAAATCATATGATCATCTCAATCAATGTAGGAAAAGCATTTGACAAAATTCAATATTTATGCACAATAAAAATAGAACAAAGTTGGTTTAGAGGGAACCTTAAACCAATACTTTAACATAATAAAGGCCATATAGAAAAAAGACACAGTGAACATCACATTCAATAGTGAAAAACCAAGAATTTTTCCTCTAAGATCAAGAACTAGACAAAGATATCCACTCTCACTTCTAGTCAATATATTACTAACAGTCTTAGCCACAACAATCAAACAATAAAATAAGGCATCCATATTGGAAAGGGAGATGTTAAACTGTCACTATTTGCAGATGACATGACACTATACACAGAAAATGCTAAAGACTCCAACAAAAAACTATTAGAAATAATAAATGATTTCAATGAAGTTCCAGCATATAAAATTATTACCTCAAAGTCTGTGTATTTCTTTTTTCTTTTTTTTAAATGTTTGTTTATTCTTGAGAGAGAGAGAGAGAGAGAGAGACAGAGTGTGAGCAGGGGAGGGGCAGAGAGAGAGACACACACACACAGAATCCAAAGCAGGCTCCAGGCTCTGAGGTGTCAGCACAGAGCCTGACACGGGGCTGGAACCCACGAACTGTGAGATCATGACCTGTGAGATCCGGAGTCTGATGCCCAACTGACTGAGCCACCCAGGCACCCCATACCATAAAGTCTGTGTATTTCTATACACTAATAATGGATTAGCACAAAGAGAAATTAAGAAAACAATTAAATTTACAATTGTACTGAAAAAAAGAAAACTAAGAATAAACTTAATCAAGAAATGTGAAAGACCTGTACTCTGAAAACTATAAAACAGTGATGAAAGAAATTGAAGATGATACAAATAAATAATATATTCTATGGTTATGGAAAATTGATATTGTTAAATTGTCCATACTACCCAAAGAAATCTGCTGATTCAGTGTAATCCCTGTCAAAATACCAAGTGTTTTCCCTAGAACTAGAACAAATAATACTAAAATTTGTCTGGAACCACAAAAGACCCCAAAAGCCAAAGCAATCTTGAGAAAGACAAACAAAGCTGATGTATCATAATTCTAGATTTGAATATATACTACAAAACTGTAGTAATCAAATCAGTATTATGATGGCAGAATTTTAATTAGTCCAGATTTACTATATATTTCTTAAAAGGTAGAAATTATAGAATCATATAAATTGGATAGTATATTCTAACAATGACTTCAACAAAAATGACTCAGACTCTCATTAAATTGTTATTGTGGTCATTCCTATTCATTAATTCACCAAAAATGCATTGGATCCCTTTACAGATCAGAGACTAGACTAGTTTCTGGAGATTTTATAACAGTAAAAAAAAAAAGTGCTTACTTTCTAATACTTGATACTTAATTTCTTTAAAAGTTCAATGAATGGGTTTATTAAATCTACTATATTGTATTCAAAAATGTTGCTTTGTAATTTCAGAATATGTTTAAGCATACTTCTTTGCAATGATTATTGTAATAATTTGTTTGCATTTCTCCAATTAGGCAGTGGTTGATTAGGGAGTTGAAGTATGATTTTTTGTGTTTTTAGTGCGTACTAACCCAGTGCTAAACTCAGAGATTGTATCCACTTAGTCTTCCTTCAGTGGATGAATTAACCATTGACTGAATAACACCTTGTATGGTGAGATGTAAGTTGTGTAGTTGCATAGCAGTCTCATTTATCTCTGAAAATAAAAAAAAGAGAGAGATATATTAGTAATCATTAAGAATTTTTGTTTAGGTTTGACTGAAACAATCCATGCTGCCTTACCCTAAAATAAAATAAATGAACAGAAGTAAATACAGCAAAGAAGCTAAAAGCTGAAAACTCACAATTGCAGGATAGTCAATTTACTTTTCATCAATATGTTAGTTCTTGGAGAGAACCAAATGCTTTGCAAATGATTTGGGGAAGACAGTTATGAAAATGAAATCAATGGCATGGATGTAACTCAATTGTACAAAACATTTACCATTGTAAGGGCAGAATTCTTAGTTCTTAGTAAAGAAGAGTGTTAAAGCTTCTAAATATGGTTGACTTTTGAAAAAAAAAAAAAACAATAAGTGTTCTATACCAATAAAGTGCCATTCTTATGGGAAGCCCAAAAAACAACTTAGATTTGTATTGTTGGACATTTTCTGATACTGATATTGTCTTTCATGTATTTTAATCATACTTTCTGAAACTACAACATAAGTTTTTATTGATTTATTCAGTTTTGACCAGCACTTATTAAGCATCTGTTTTGTGTACAACATTGGGGATATAAAATTAATATGAAAATGTTCTTTCATGAAACTTACATGAGAAAGAAGCATTATTTAGAAAATCTTCAAAATATTTAAATTAATGAATCATATAAAATGATCACTATGTGATAATACAACTAAAGAAAAAATAAAAGTTAATTTTTCAAAATTAGATCATTTATTGAAAGGAGAAGCCCAGAGATAGGAAAACAAGGGATCATTTGAAAAATTAAGGCAAAAGAAAATGTAATCAATGAATAGAGAAAGGGCATAGTATATGCAGGAGCCTGTTATGTGACTGAAATCTTGGGTAAACATTCAAACATTTCCTTCTCTGGTTTCTATTTGTGTTTAGATTTTTCCTTTCCACTACACATTTCAAATTCCTTTTTACTTCAGCCAACGTGACAGTTGGTAGTATGCTTTATTGTATCACGATGGACCTGAACCTTTGTAATCCTGTCTGTGGAGGGTTAATATAGCCTTCCATTAAACTGTAAAATTGTATACGTTGGTACAAGGAGAAGACCTAGGGATCACTTGGGTTCCATCTGTATTGCTTTCTGTCCCTATTTTATTAAAACACATGTTTCCTTTTATGATCAAAAGGAATTAAAAGACAAAATACAGAAACCTATGTTTCCTCTCCTGTTTTATTCAATGCTGTAAAGGACTGTAAAAAGGCCAGATGAGTCTTTGCTTCCAATTCTCTGGAACCACTGATGTGTATTTTGGTGGAAGAATATCCTTCTTGGGCATCAGACTTAAGTGCAGATTTGAGAATAGCAACATTGAAAGGAAGTATTTCAGAAGGCGTTTAGGTGTATAATGAAAATTATGATTCCTGCTTACACCACTTAGTTCGTTTACTTTTTAATTATTATTTTATTTTATTTCGTTTTGTTTATAAGGCCCCTTACCCATTTAGCCTGTCCTCCCTCCCACAAGCCCTCCAATGACCCTCTGTTTGTTCTCCATATTTAAGAGTGTCATGTTTTTGTGTCCCTCCCAGTTTTTATATTGTTGGAGAAACAGCACCACATATTGGTCATTGGCTTAGAGCTTACAGCACTTCGTACTGTAGCACTATAATGGTAGATACTTTAATTGGACATCATTCCCTCTTTCCCTAAGGTCAGCCACTTTTGTGTGATGTGGTAGATGGTGAGACCTTAGACATAAAAGTGTTGCTTACTGCTTGCTACTAATTAAGTTGCTTAATTAGAATCAATGTTGTATGTGATACTATAATTGCATATAAGGCATTTAGTTGGTCTAGAGTTAGTAGTGATAAAAGAAAGACAGATAAGAAATGCAATTCCACAGCTACGATAAATGTCTATTTTAGTGAAAAAAAATGTCAATCCAAGCTTTATGGGTGGGGATCCAGCATAATCAACCTGACATCAAATAAATATAGGCTCTTTTAACACCATAATTGGAGGAACCCATTAAGTCTGCTAAGGAAAAATTTTATACTAAGTATTGCTGATTGATTGGGTTAGTGGGGGAAAGCCTTTTGTGTGTGCCCATGCTTAAACTATCTCCTTTGCTAGGTATGCTTTTTCATGAGATTAATGAACATGCCACTATCATGACTGTACAAGTATGGGGGCAAACATACAGAGAATGGTTCATCTTTCCATTTGATTATTAAGATCTTTATACAAAATGTAATCATCTATTGAATGTGAACGCAAACATATGACCTAAGTACTTTTAAAAATGGGACCACTTGAGAGATCCACATCCAATCTCCTTTTCTAAGCTCCCATGTCAACAATCTTCTAATATTTTTTCTTGAAAAATGACTGAACATGTAGCCTAAACATCAGTCACTACCTATGAACCAATATCATAACTGCAGGCCTCTTCTTCTTATAAGCAAAGTAGATAATCAGAAGGCCAGCTTGAAGGTCTTACTAATATGGTTAATTACCTTGTCTACCATTAGTGGAGCTATAATGTCCTAGCAATCCACATCTGGGCAATGCCCGCATTTTGTGCAGAGACATCATGTTTAATTAATTTATTTCTTCTCCGGACAGCTGATGACAGAGAATCCTCATGGGTTCATTGGTTTATGCTGATGGAGAATTGAGTTATAGTTGGGATATATGCCTTGGAAATATGAGGGAATTTCCAGTGTGAACCATCTGTACTTTTTGTGTACGACTGGGCCTTCTTCCATATGTACTACTTTTATTTTATAATTAAGTGATAGTTTGCTCTGCTAAAATATTTGTCTGGATATAAAAACATCCAATTCATGACTTGAGACAGGTTAAATGGTCACTTATTATTCCATGGGAAATTGCTCAGGCTCTATCAGGTTTCTCAGGGTTTCTCAGCAAATCAAAAACCACTTTGCTGTGAGAGTTAATTGATAAAGAAGACATACAACAAAACCTTTAGAGTCCCTCCTGGCCTCTTCCCAGATAGCTTACGACTATCTTAGACGCAAGAGATCTCTGAGCACAATTGACTTCTGCAAAGTCTTTTTTTTTTTTTTTTAAATGTTTTATTTATTTCTAGGAGAGAGAGAGCATGAGCAGGGGAGGGTCAGAGAGAGAGGGAGACACAGAATCTGAAGCAAGCTCCAGGCTCCGAGCTGGCAGTCAGCACAGAGCCTGACACGGGGCTCAAACCCACGAACCGCGAGATCATGACCTAAGCGAAAGTCGGACGCCCAACCGACTAAGCCACCCAGGCGCCCCAACTTCTGCAAAGTCTTAATAACCTAGAGGAAGAGCTATTTGCCCAGTAGCCTTTATCAAACATCTTTTTGGTGGTGATTGTGGGAGGGATCTGATTCAAAGACCACAGGTATTTAGGACATTGGTAAATAGGTCTCACTGTGTCATCAAATGTAGTTAATGTTATGTAAAACTATAAAGATGCTTTCCAACTAGAGTCTCTTTCTTAATCATGCAGAGTGAGGGTGCAAAAACTTTCCCTTTTTCAGGTGGATATCTTGATACACCTAAGACTTGAAACATTTATTTTTTTGTGGAATTTATTTCTAACTTTTTTTCATTCATAGATATTTATAAAATATATAGGAGATTCATGAATTGAATTGAATTGTTCTAGTAATTGGACCACATCTGGACAGTAATTATAATTTGAAATCACTCTCTGATTAAATTTGTTAAAATTTACTCTCCTTTTCAAACACTCATCCAGCTGTTTTGCTGAAGCAGTCAAGATATATTCATCTTTCAAGTCTCAGTAGTAGCACTCATCTCTGTCATTTTCCCAGTTAAGTGGTATACCATCTGATTTATTATTTTGCTAGAAAGCAGGAGTTCAGAGGACTTTATCTTTGTTATTTCTACGATAATAATTCTTCATAGAACAAGAAGACATGTAGGAATTTTTCCATTTGGTGAGTATCTTCTTCAAGAATTGGAAATGTAAACAAGCATTAGTTCAGAATCTTCTGACACTGTAAGAGCTACAGAGGATGGTCACTAAATGCTTTTCAAATATGTTGCTAGAGGACCCCTTTATTTCTCGTATTACTCACAAATTTCTTGACAAAATTAGCAAGGTTTGAGTTAAGTTAGTGCATAATCCATTTTTCCATGATGTGATGTGCCCAATTCTATCCCAGTTATGCTGAAATCTGATTCTAGTTAATAAGAGATAGGAACAGGGGGTGGGGGGAGCATTAATATTCTTTTTAAAATTCTGATAAGATTTTAAAACAAGGGGGAAAAAAGACTTTCAGAGAAGGAGCTGATTTGATTGTTGGGGAAATATCAGAGACTATTCCATGCCATGCAGATGTTCAAATATATTGTTTCTAGTTTTTTTAGGATCCTAGTTTTTCCAAAACAATGCCATATCTTATACAAAAGATAGAGCTTGGCTGCAAATGCAACTGTCATTATAGATCAGCAAGCTATAGGATTATGTCTACATTTGGTTTTCAAGTATCTGTCTGTAACTACAGGTGATAATAGATATTTTAACACCATCATAGAAAGTGTCTAGATTGCTTGAGCTAAAAACTTAAGAATGTGATTTTGTGCTCTTCTAAATCTGTCAAATAGTGTTAAGAGCAATCACAATCCTCCACATTTCTTGAGATTCTCATTGAAAAAAAAAATGCCCTGTATTAGTTTCTTAGATACTATAATAAAATATACCACAAAGCCAAAGAGGCTAAAAACTACAGAAATTGATTGTATCATCATTCTGGAGAATAGAAATCTTAAATCAAGTTGTTGCCAGGCCATATTTTCTCTGAAATCACCTTTCAGAGAACACCATCCTTGCACCTTCTTAGCTTCTTATGGTTTGTAAGCAGTCTTCAGTGTTCTCTGTTCACAGCTGTGTAAGTCCAATCTTTGCTTTCATTGACACATGGCATTCTCCCTTTGTTCATCTCTGTCTTCCCTTGGCTGTATACTTATAAGGACACTAGTCACATTGGAATAGGATCTCACCCTCATCCAGAATGACCTCATTTGACTTAACTAATTTCATCACATTGGCCCTATTTCCAAAAAAAGTTCACTTTGTGAGGTACTGGAGGTGAGGTCTTTAGCATATCTTTTTCAGGGTTACATAATTCAACCAATAACATATTCTTCTTCCCGGCTACATCTACAGTCCCATAGGTTTTACTTTCAGGCAAACTCAAGTTATAATTCAGTTCATGATTTTTCCTTTGTAGGCATAAAATTCTAATTTCTGAATACTCATACATTGTCACTAATTTTAGGCTCATTTAAGTTAGATAATGCATTTAAGATATTTTCTATTTCTCCAAGGATCTGGGTCCTGAATCCCACTCCTGGTACTAGTTTTTGTGACAGATTTCTTTATTACAAACAATTGGGGCTAAGTTAGAGTTTTTAAAAAAGAAAAGGAGTATATTGTTAAGGTATCTGGAGGCCCACAGTATACACGGGAAGACTGGATAACAATGCTTGATAGCATGTCAGAGGCTAAAGGATGACTAAGAAGCGGGCTAAGATTACACCAGAAAAATAATCTCAAAGAGTGAACACTAATATAAAACCATGGACTTTAGTTAATGGTAATATATCAATATTGGCTCATCAATTGCAAAAAACAAAATGTACCACACTTCTGTAAAATGTTAATAATAGAAATTATATGTAGAATGTTGAGGACCCTGGACTTTTCACTGATTTTTATTTCTGTAAACCTAAAACTGCTTTTAAAAACCTAAGCCCATTAGGAACACCTGAGTGGCTGAATCAGTTAAGCGACTGACTCTTGATTTTGTCTCAGGTCATGATCTCATGGTTCATGAGTTCAAGCCCTGTGTGGGGCTCCTCAGTGACAGTACAGCACCTGCCTGGGATCATCTGTCTCCCTCTCTCTGTGCTCCTCTCTCTCTTTCTCCCTCTCTCTCCCCCCTCAAAAATAAATAAACTTAAAAATAAAACAAAACAAAAAATCCCTAAATGCATTAACAGTATATGTATAGACATAAAGAACAAGAATGTGTTGAGATACTAAACTAGCTTGAAAGTTCACATGCGGAATATACTTTGGTGAATTCTCTGGTTCAAATATTGGCTCTGTTGGACCCAAGTGAAGGGCAAGTTTTGGGAGCTAAGCTTGACTGAGCAATCTTAACTTGAAGCTAAAGGATCTTTGAGCAGGGGAGTAGATTGCTTCAGGAGACTTTACGAAAATGAGGTTTAGAACAGCCTTAGGCATTTCTGAAACATGCAGAAATTTGATATTTTAAGATAATAAGCAGGTAGTAAGAGAGCTTGGACCAGAGCATGGCAATAACGAATAAGAAGCAATCTCTATCAAGAAGTCTCCTGTGGAAATGTGTCAAAAAAGAAAAAAATTGGTGACTGGTTTCATACTTCCTCTCTGTTCATTTCTACTCTGTTCATTTCTGTCTTCATCTCTTAAATTTATGTATTCCATCACGTTCATCCATGAACAAGACATTTCCTTTAATTCTTATCCAAGCAATGTCTTAACTCATCCATTTTGCTACAACATACTTCTTGGGAGAGTAATGATTCCCATTGTATTCACATTCTCACAGACCATGTCCTTTTTAGAATCTTTTTTCTTTCCTGTTTCTTCTCCTAACTTGGAATGTATTAGCCATCTTTTCTTTTTCCTGACTATTCTTTTTCAGCTCACTTGCTAGTGTTGGCATCATCTTGAGTGGTATTTGCCTTTTCAGTATACGGAGAGTTCTGAACTTGGACCTCTTTTCTTTACAACATATATCTCCTCTGTAAGCAAAGTCATACCTCGTGAAGACTTCCACCTCACATTCTCTAGCTAAGATGCCCCTTCTTCTGTTTCTACCTTCAAGTTCCATAGACAACTCAAGCACAAATTGTTTAAAACCAAACATTTTTCTTTTCCCTATAAACTTTCCATTCATTATCGTCTAATATGAGAATCTTGTAATTATATTTAACATGTCTTACTGACAATTCATTCTTCCCTACCCAGACAGTTTATCATCAGGTTTAGTAAACTCGACTCTGATATGATTTTCAAATCTACCCCTCCCCCCTTTTTTCTGTGTGCACTTCTTCAAGGACTTGCTGTCCCTTACCTGAATCACTGTAATGAATTTCTAATAGGTTTGCTGCTACCAGTGTCTTTTTTCCCTTTGATACCACCATCATATATAGCTGCTGCAATTCTCTACCATATAAATATGTGTATTTTATAATTTTTGAATTTTTATAGTATAAAATTTAAATAATTCAGAATGCCATGGAGCCTATTTTATGTTCTAGCTTCAACATTACAATCTAGGTCAGAACTTCTTGAACTACCTGTAGAGAAGGTGGGTTTTTTTTTATCTTCTTCTTTTAATCTACAGTGGGCAATACTTTTCTAAACTTCAATAAAAACTTTTTAGTAGAATAATTATCACTTGCTGGGAGTTGTAGCAATGCCAGATTACTATAAACATGTTTAAGCAGTTCATCAAATCTCTGTAGTGTCACAACCTGTTTGTAGTCTGCAGTCCAGCACTAACAGCACTGATCTAGGTCAGTATTTTAGCTTTTCCCCATAATACTTTGGTGTCACTTTTGTGGTAATCATACTAATGGATGTTTGCTGTATAACCCATTAGCATGCAGAAATGACACACAAATAAAGAAATTAAATGTAACTTTAAGTTCCTGTATTTGTAATTTTAGAATTTTGCTGTCATTGATAGTAATGGAAGAGTAAAGTGGGTATTTTAAAAAATATTAGCTCTACAAATACAAGACACACAATTAGATAGAATTATAAATTAGTTCAACCACTTTGGAAAAGTATTTGGTAGTATTTATTTAAGGGAAATGTGACCTAGGAGTTACATGCTATATGTAGTAAAATGACAGAAATGTTGTATACTCCACAGCCATGAACAAGAACCCACACTCTTCATGGTAGTCCCAAACTGGAAATGGCCCAACTGTCCACTTACCAGCAAATGGATTTAAAAAGTTAGTATACTCATGGTGCCTGCGTGGTTCAGTAGGTTAAGTGTCCAACTTCAGTTCAGGTCATCATCTCTTGGTTCATGAGTTTGAGACTTGCACCAGGCTCTCTGACAGCTCAGAGCCTAGAGCCTGCTTCTGATATTCTCTCTCTCTCTCTCTCATTCTTTCTCTGTCTGCCCCTCCTCCATTTATGCTCCATCTCTCTCTGTCTCTCACTGTCTCCTTTCAAAAGTAAACATTTTTTAAAAAAATGTTAGTATAGTCATACAATGAAATTTTACTCAGCAAGAAATATAAACAAATTGTAACTATACTTAACAATATAATGGACATCTTAAATATAATGGTTAGTCAAAGGAGCCAATTAAATAAGAATATATACTTTGTGATTCCACTTACAACAAATACAAAGGCAACACTATATTATCATGTGAGAAATCAGGATAATGAGTATTCTTAAAGGGATGGTAGCTAATACAGAGCACAAGAGGGAGTTCTTAGATGCTACTGATATACTGTATCTTGATAAGTGTGCCCCACAGATCCTCAGGGTCCATTTATGAAAATTCATTAAATTATGCAGTTATGGTTGTATATTTTATTTTGTATTTATGTTGTGCTTTAGTACAAATTTTACTTTAAAATGTTAGTTCTAAACTGAGTTTCTGCTGATGACATATCTAAGAGGAGATTACCTATAGGCAGGTGATGATAAGGGACCAAAGGAAGAGTAAGAACTTAGATATTGAAATCGAAAGGAAATAGCTGACTGCTGAGATCATTTGTATGGAGGAAATGTCGTTTTAAATGACTATGTGTCGAGCTAGAAATTGGAAGTCAAATTGTCAACTTTTAGGTGCCCATCATTTGTATGTCAGAAGGAAAAAATGGCAACAAAAAGAGAGTCAAAGAAAGAGGATAGAGGGAAAATTAGAGAAAAATTTTATGGGGGTTGAAGGATCTAAGAATCTATTTTGAGACTATACCAATTATTCAGCGATACCAGAAGAAAAAACAAACAGGGCAAAAATCAGTGAATAAGTGAGTGGATAATCTTACAAGGAATCACTGGTCTTTTTGGCCGAATGTCAGTGGTTTGGCCATAACAAATCAGAGTTGTGATTAGTGATAACATAGGTAGTGAAGAAGGAATGCAGTAGTCATTGCACATATTTTGAATAATCTCACTGGTAAATGTGGGAGAAAATGATAACTTTGTAAAGAGCACTTTCAAAGTCTCCTATAGCAATAAATACACATCCTCAAAATATCAACTTATTATCTATCTTCAACTACATTTCTCTAAGAGACCTTGATACCAGAAACCTTAAACTTGAAACATGTATAAAACACTTTGCCACCTATATAATTCTTTTTTAAGTTATATATTTAAGATATATGTAGGAACTTATGTATTTCTTATGGTGGCCAAAAATAATAAATGTTACATAAAGATACCAAAAGTTTATTCATTTAATTGCTTAGTAAAATTATGAACACATGTAAGCATTTTTAAAATAGACAAATAAAAGCTGAAATACGTAATTAACTATGAATTGAGTTAACGATGCTCAGACAGCATAACTGATTCAATGAAACATGGCTCCATGCACTTCACATTTGTGAGTTTATTACACTTATTACAAACTAATTAGCATTGCAATGTAATAGGACAACCTAAGGGGCTGGCTTGCCTTCAGCAGTTCTGAAAGTAATGGAGGTTGAAAGCTTGTCTATTCTGGTAAATAGTCCTCCTCACTCATGAAGTATCTTAATATAACATATGAAGTAAGAACACGATATAGTGTATACTTGAACACTTAGAAAAACATGAGATGAAAATGTTGAAAGGAGGCTTTAGGAACAAACTAAAGATCTCTTAAGATATCAGATGTGTCAAGTCATGTGTCTATCAATGAGATGAATAAATAACTAAGAACACAAAAGTAAACAATCCCTATCCCCACCCCATGCCACTACAGGAGGTGATGGCCTTTCTTTGGAATCTACAGCCTTCCAATTACAGAGGTAGTATTGTGTGGTAGTTGACTGAAATCATATTATCTGGATTCAAATCCCAGTTGCACTACTTCCTCGCTGTGTGGCTTGGTCAAATTCTTCAATCTCTCTGTGCTACAATTTCCCCAACAGTAAAACGGTGAATATTAATAGTCTTTTTAATCATAGGCAAGTGGTGAGGATTGATGATATAATGCATGTTAAAAGCATTTAAAACAGAATCTGGCATACAGTAAGTGCTAAATAATAGCTCCTATTTATATTACTTGACCTAAGTCTTTGGATATTAAAATAAAGCCTTATGGTTAAGGGCTGGAAAAATTATATTGTTCTTCATAATAATCTTTTTTTAAATTTTTTAATGTTTTATTTATTTCATAGAGAGAGAGCCAGCATGAACAGAGGAGAGTCAGAGAGAGAGGGAGATACAGAATCTGAAACAGGCTCCAGGCTCTGATTAGCACAGAGCCTGACGCGGGACTCGAACCCATGAACCATGAGATCATGACGTGAGCCCAAGTCTGACACATAACTGACTGAGTCACCCGGGCGCCTCTGTTCTTCATGATAATCTAAGTGTTTCTGTGTTGTAATTGTTACTGAAAGAAAGAGAGACAAAAGAGGGAAGTGGTGGCAAAGGAGAGGAGGAACAGATCAGGTTCAAAAAACATGTGAGGAGACTATAATTCAGAAGTGAGAGTATTTGAGATACTCTTTATTTTATTAAATTATATTTTACAGAAGAAAATTATTTAAGAAATTTTTAGTATAGGTTTTTTCAAATATACAAAGAGAAAATAGTATGATGAATGCCCCTCCCACCACCACCAACATACCTATCTCTCTCCTTGTGTGTTGCTAATTGTTTCATCAATGTACTTTCTGTTCCTCCCTCCTTCCAATTAGATTATTTTAAACCAAATCCCAGCATCAAATCATTTCATATCTAAAGACAACATCTCTTGATATATATAGTAACATCAATTTAATTACCACAGTGCAACAAAACATAATTCCTTGGCATCATCAAATGTTTAGTCAGTGTTCACATTTCTTGTATCTAATATGAGTATGGATATTTTGCATGCAGTTTAAAATTGGTTACCATGTTAAGATGTAAATCATATCTTCTCTCAGGCTTTAAGGAAAGTTAGTTACATACATAAACTTGCTTCCCATGTGTATGTGTGTGGGGTAGGGGAAGCTGATCTAGGCTGATATCGGATTAAGTGGAAAGCACAGTGCATTCAGGGAATGACAACAGTTGGGTGTTACCCTGAATTAATCTTTCAAAAGATTAATCTGATTTAAAATCAGAGATGAATGATTCCTTCATTCAATGGTTATATGTTGAGTCCTTTGTATATATCAAGTCTATGTGTGGGTGCTAGGAACCCAGCAATTTGGGGAGAGTGTAAGTCATGACAAAATCCTTTGAAATAGGATTCAAACATACCTTAATGGACAAAATTTCCCTAACTGGCATATGGATTGCAAATGCTCTTGAAAAAAGGTAACATTAAACTTACTGAAGGAGCATCAATATAAGAGAGGAGAAAAGACTATCAACCTAAATTTGTAAAACACTTGTAAGAATGTCCTGGTCACCCTCAGTGACTGTTAGAAAGGAGAACTCTATAAAATATATGACATGTCTACAGTCATACAGGACTAAGATTCAAACTGAGTAAGGCCTCTCAACTTATTTGAGTAAATCTCTCATCTTCTTAGTTGAATGCATTCCTTTCTTAGATACAAATAACTGGAAGAAACAAAATTTATATTTTGGAAATATATAGTCATTCTTTTTACATGTAGAGCTCTAGCAAATGTGTGAATAAAGCCATATCGAAGAAACTTTGAATCCATCTCTTCTAGACATAAATTTTATCACTGTCTTGTTATTCGATTTTATTTAAAAAATTATCTTCTGTAGAATAGCCAACTAGAACTTTTTCAATAGGCATTTACAGAGCGCCTGGGGCCAGCAAGGCCTTATGTTAGTTATTCTGTCAGATGTGAAGTTGTTTAAAATGCTCTTCCTGCCTCTGAGAAGCTAACACTCGTCGGAGAGATGAATTTAGATTTATATGACTGAAAACATCATATACTAACTATCATTTGATTACTGTAATTAAGATTAAGGATAGAGAACAATAATCTGAAAGGAAATGTTAAAGATTGAAAAATTGAGATCCTAGTTGGGAGGACTAGTTTCCTTTAGCTGCTGTAACAAATTATTATAAACTTTGTGACTTAAAACAACACAAATTTATTATTTTATAGTTTTTAAGTCCAAAATGGGTCTCACTGGGCTAAAATCAATTTGTCAGCAAGACTGCATTCCTTTTGGAGGCTCTAGGATAGGAATTATTCCCAGCAGAATAATCTCTTCTCATTAAGTGCAGATGGAACCTGTGATTTGCTTGTAGCTGAAGAGAAACAGGAAAGAATTCACTTCCAACATCATTCTTCCTGTTGGCAGAATTCAGTTCTTTCAGTTGTTGGGCTGAGGTTCTCATTTCCCTGCTTGCTTTCTGCCAGAGCCTTCTCTTTGCTCCTAGAGGCTGGATTCATGTTTTCTCATGGCCTCGTCCATCTTCAAACCACCAATGGCTTGTTGAAGGACCTTCTTGTGCTTGCATCTCACTTCTTTTTCTACTCTCACACAGAGAAAACTGTTTTTAACAGGGCCTATGTGATTTAAATCATGTGCCAATGGGTAATCTTCCTATCTTGAGGTAAATTTGTGCTGTATAAAATAACACTTGTAGTGGATGCCAGTTGGTTAAGAACCCAATTTTTGATTTTGGCTCAGGTCTTGATCTCATGCTTCATGAGATCGAGCTTCATGTCCAGCTCTGAACTGACAGATTTAAAATGTTTATTTATTTTGAGAAAGAGAGAGAGAGAGAGAGAGAGAGAGAGAGAGAGGCAGGCAGAGATAGCAGTGGAGGGGCAGAGAGAATGAGGGAGAGAGAGAAAGTCTCAAGCTGGCTCCGTGCTGTTAGTGCAGAGCCCAACACAGGGCTTTATCTTACTAATCTTGAGATCATGACCTGAGCTGAAATCAGGAGTCAGCCACTCAACTGACTAAGCCTGAGAGATAGAGGGAGAGAGAGAGAGAGAGAGAGAGGGAGAGAAGGAGAGAAGGAGAGAAAGAGAGAATCTTAAGCAGGGGAGAAAAAGAGAGAGAGACAGAGAGAACGAATCTTCAGCAGGTTCCGTGTTCAGGGTAGAGCCTGACCTGGGGCTTGATTTCACCACCATGAGATCATGACCTGAGCCAAAATCAAAAGTCAGATGCTTAACCAACTGAGCCACCTAGGTGCCCTTAAATTTATAATTTAGACTCTATCTTAGTGGACTGGTGAGAGAGAGCCTCCTGCTGGCCTTGAAAAAGCAAAGAGCCATGTCGTGAACTGCCTACAGTGAAGGATATACGGCAGAGAATCACAGTCAACCTCTAGGAATTAGAGGTAGCTTTCAGTCAACAGTCATTAATAAGTTAGGGTTCTCAGTCCTACAGCTCGAACCTCAAGAATATACATTCTTCCAACAACTGTACAAGTTTAGAAGAGGACCCTGAGCTTCATAAAGGTAGATAACCTGGTAAACACTTTGATTTCAGCCTTGTAAGATCCTGAGCAGGGGACCTAACTACTCCTGACCCACAGAAACTCTGAGATGATATGAGATAATAAATGTGTTTTGCTTTGAGCCAGTATGTTGTGGTGACTTGTTACACGGCAATAGAAAACTTATACATGGGACAGGACTTTGTAGATCTTGATTCAAAAAGTCTAGGATCAGAATCAAAAGTCTGTAATTTAACAAATAATACACAAGGATTTGACACAGATAGTCTCTTAACTAGTTTGAGAAAGCCCTGAATTACTTCTCACAATTTCCGTCTTTCATTAAGATGTAGGAAAAGCTCATCATTGTGATTTTGTGCCCAGAAGAACTGCATGTAGCCAGAGTGTTCATTCCTTCATTTCCTTCGGGAGAACATTACTCAGTGCAAGTAGCTTAAAATCTGTAATAACCTGAGAAAGACCCCAGAGCTAGAGAATCTACAAAATCCATGGCACTCAAGACATAAAACAGCTTGTTCCTTCCAAAGATTGGGTAATTCAATCATCTTCCAGAAGGCCACCAGCAGGAGAATGATAGAAATGACATATTTGCTGTTCATGGAAGAAAAAAAATGTAATTGGAAGGAAATAAGACAAGATGTTCACAGATAAATGAGGAAATATCTGCTGGTTTAAAAAATTGTGTGCTAGTTTACTCATCTGCCAACAATAAATTTCTATTTTTGTCTTCACAATTGAAGTTTGGTTAGAATTAAATGCAAAAAGGTTTTGCATTCAGCAGGACAGGTTTTTTTTGGTTGTTTTTTAATGCTTAGAGATGGATCTATAAAGAATAAAGTTTACTCACTTTAACAGAACAAGGACCTGTTTATCACTTCACAAACCTGCAAACCTAATAACTGATTTCCTAAGAAATAGTAGTGAGCACTGGGGCTGCACTTATAATTCCAGCACATACATTTTGGCATTTAGGAACAAATTCGATTTTGTGATTAGCAAGCAAACTGCCTTGCCTGTGCTTATTGGACTATATATTTTTGAAGTGGCTTTGGGGCTTTGGTCTGTAAAGTATTTTACAGGTTATATTAATCACAATTTTTTTTTACCCTAAGTGTACTTTGGCATCATTGAGGAATCAATATAGCTAATTCTGCATTGAGGGCAGTGTTAGTGGCCTGTTGATACTAAATTGTTAAATCATGGTGTATTTGGACAGGGAGGATCCAGCTGTTAAATTTACGTGTTCATTGAAACACGTACACGTACATGAAAAGTTTTCTGTCAGGAGTATTACTGAAATCAGAACCTACTATTTAAGTATTTCTTTAAAAATACAATTTCATAGTTGATAAGAGGTAAAGAAAAGAACTTAGGATCCTACTACAGCTTTTGAGGGGTAAAGAGAAGGGAGTTGGTTGAAAAATAACATTTTATTAAAAATAACCGAGATGCTTTTATTGAAATAAATTTGTACTATTTGTAAAATGCATTTTAAGATCTACCAAAAAAGATCCTAAAAACCTTCCATGTGACATGAGACACTGCTCTGGAAGTTGGCAAACTATGCGGCCCAAGTGTGCATAGTCAACTAGCTAAGGATGGTTTTTATGCTTTTAAAAGATTAAAATAGAAAATGTAGCAGAAGCTGCATGTGGCCTACAAAGCCTGCCGTCCAGCCATTTACACAACAATGGTTTGCTGATCTCTCCTCTAGAAGAAGGCAGGATGATTTGCTGAGAACCACATGGCTAAGTATAAAACTTGTTAAGATCTCTCTTATCAAGACTGCTCTCTGGATTTCCACAGTAAAGTAGTATAAGCTAGGTGGGTTAAACAGAAGAAATTTATTTTCTCACTAGTTCTGGAGGCTAGAGTGCAACATCAAGGTGTCGGCAGGGTTGATTATTTCTGAGATCTGTGAAGAAAGGGTCTGTTATAAGGCTCTCTCCTTGGCTTTTATGACAATGTTCTCCCTATATCTCTTCACTTTGTCTTCCCTCCCTCTGTACATCTCTGTGTTGAAATTTCCCATTTCCCATCAATCATCTTGGCTTAAGGACCCACCATAATTACTTCATTTTAACTTGATTGCCTCTATACAGATCCCATCTCCAGATAACGTCACATTCTGAGGTACTGGGCCTTAGGATATCAATATATGAACCTGGGGGAAGAAAATACAATTCTCCTATAGCAGGAGAATTCTGTAATATCTTCTACATCACTCAAATAAAATTTTAATTTGAGAGAGATTGGTCTAGGTTATATGATTTGCCCAAGGCCAAATATCTAATACCCATAGAAATCGGATATTGATCCAGAATTTATTGCCCCAAGTATATTTTCCGCTCCTCTCAATTGCCCTGAGGAACAAAATAATACCCATATCATACATTGTTTATTCATTTAGTTATTCAATTCTACAAATATTTTACTATCTGACATGCCTATACAAACAAGTCATATCCCTCCATGTAAGGAGAGAGAAAATGAATGTGCAGATATTTATAATAAAAGGTCAAAAGTGATGAATGCCATTATAAAGTATCAGTAACTCAAAGAAGAGGAGTTTTTATTTCCTTCATAATTATAGTTTTAGTTCAAGTGGCCTATGTCTTATGATGTGTGCCACCTCAAAATTCTGTTAAGGTAGAACTTTCCTCTCTTCACACTCTGGAACCAGAAGTTAAGATCTATCTTTTTGGGGCATTTTTTCTAGTAATACATGGTAGGATTCTTTAAATTGGGACCTTGGATAGATAATAGAGAAGGTGTAAGGACACAAGTCTAAATGTCTAAACCAAACTGACTGCATGACAGGCTTTAAGTTTCCCGTCTAAACTAGAAGGCCTAAGTTTCAGCTTCCCCAAAACTATTAGGCAGTTACACATTGCCCAAGGCAGGAGAAACCACCCTTGCAACACCCAATCAGGAAAGGCCAGCGACCACCCTCCACATTACTATGGGAGAGGCCTGGAGAAAGAAACTATAGATATGACCCTGTTACCTACTGTTAAAGTTAACCCCTTAGTCTCCAAACAAGACCCTAGGCTTGCTCTGTGATTGGTTGATTTTAAAGGTACTCTGAATGTTGTAATTGGATCCCGCCAAAAGTAACGAATACTCTAGACAATGTGTATGGTCAAACCCGCTGTCAATGATGTTGTATAATTATGATTGGATCACTGTTCCTCTGCCACAACTTCTGTAACTCCCCCGTCACAAACCCCATAAAAACCCTACTCTGCCCTTGTTCGGGGCTCTCAGCACGGATCCACTGCATTGGTGAGGTCTGGGAGCTCGAGCTTAGGCCCGAATAAACGCCCTTTGCTTTTGCATACGTGACTCGGACTCCTTGGTGGTCTTGGGATTTTGGGGAGATCGCGATCTGGGCATAACATTGGAAAAGGTTAAGAATGGAGTCTACAACCTGTGATGAGAAGTGTATAGCAAATAGAAGCTCATGCAGCAAAGTAAAATTAATATGCACTGTGACATTTGGGTATTAATTTCCATCCCTGTCTGATTAGGGAAATTAGTCACCAGGTAACCCAGTTCAAAGAGACCTGTTTAGTTTAGTTGTTTGTTTGCTGCTCTTGTTAGTGCTATTATTGTCATTCTGATATTCTGGTTTTAGTCATTGGAATCTGCTTTTCTCTGATCTTTCATTAAGGAATTTAAGATCATAATCAGGGAATGCTCAGGATCACTTTAAACATTTTCTAAAGGTTCCCACTATCTATATTCTTTGCTGAATCTATCCAAGCATGTTTGCCAATTTCCCAAAACACAGTGTCTGCAAAATGCTGGCTTGTGGGCTCCTGCCTCTGTTCTCTGCTCTGTGATAAGGGCTCAGCCCCCGGCTAAGCTAAACTAAGCCACTTGGTAGAAGGACTTTTATAGCTCCTCAATTTTGGCAAGACGAGAACAGCTTCAAAGATGAATCTAAACTGAGAAAATTTCTTCCACTGCACAGATGTCATTGATTTACTTATATTTCCTGTGATAAAATATTGAATGTCTCCTCTTAGCCGATACCACCTAGAGTTTCATTGTTTAACTACAGCATGCCTATTTTTGAAACATCCGACTCTGATATACAAGTTCATCATCTTTTTAAATGCATTATCTAATTAGAAGCTTGAGAAAAAATACACTCAAAGTGACTGTTGCATCCTAGCATGGCCAGCTTTCTCTCTTCATTGTGGTTTAACCAGAATGATAAATATTAGCCTTTTTTCAGTTAGGCTTACAGAGTCACAGGGGTGTAAACAATTTAGGCAAAATACTTAACATTGAATTATATAACTAGCATTTTGTAGGCTGTTGGTCCAAACTGTACTAAGTGCCAAGAGTCCACTTGTGGGTATTTTTTTAGAGATTGTTTTTTCCTGAGTAAATACATATTTTTGTATACATGTAAACATTTACTCATCTCCCTTCCTCTCTTCTATCTCAATAAAAAATGAAGTTGATTTAAAGTTCTGCTATTAGTTTCATGTATAACATTACTTTAGTTGTATTTGTGTATAGTTTGTATATATAATCAGTACATAATCACAGTGATATACATAATTACTATGCCTTGTTTTTTTTGAAATTAGGGAATCAACAGCACAAAATAAAAATGTACATGCAGTGATATTTTCCTTTTACACCCTAAATCCAGGCATTCTGCTCATCCAAACTCTAGAATAGTTGAACCCTTTCTTCCCTGAAGAGCCTAGCTAAAGTTGAGTGGAGACTGAAAGTAAGAGAGATGTAAGACTTCTCCCTGGGACATTGTGCCATTCACACTATATAGCATATACTTAAAGCCCTAGAAAACCCATGTCAGGAATTGGGATTTGAAGAATTCTCCATACCAGGTAGTCCCTCTAATTCCAAGAGACACTCAGAAATCTAACATGATTCTCACAACAGAGTTTCCACTTGGCAATCTGTGGAAATCACTGGAAATCTCAACATACTCAGTTTTGAAGATAAGTTTCTGGTGATACAATTTCTCCAAATCACCAGAAACTTCAAAGTGGAGGGGAGCTTGAGGTTTGAGGACTACTCTAATATTGTGACTATTTGTAATTTAGAGATGGCAGACAGGGATTGCCTCTTCCCACATGGTCAAACATATGAATTGCTACAGCAGGGAGAAATACATCTCTCCCTAAATACTGGTGATTCACACGTAACTCCCAAATTTTAATTTGGTGCTAAGGGATGAGGTCCAGACATTTGCATTTTCAACAAGCATTTTGGTATTGCTAATTCAGGTGATCCTTCCTTTGAGAAACCAAATAGAGAAGGTAACAATTTTTAATATTATCTCATTATTAACCTAAGTGGGAAGAATTATTTTACTGTTAAGATATCAGATAAGAAAATATTATTTAAAATAATAAATAACCCTATATTTATTCTCTCTATCCCCTTATGTAGGATATAGAAATATAGACTTTTCTTTTCAAATTACATAGTAATGTTCTTTTGTCAATTCTTTGGAGGTATTATACATATATGTATATAATATATATATAATTATAATCTACAAAGACTGCATCCCTTTTAAGCATACAATTTTATAAGTTTTGACAGATATATACACTCATGAAACTGCTACCACAGTGAATAAACAAAACATTTCTATTACCCCTGTTTCCTGATGTCATTTGCATTTTATCTCTCCCAGTATTTTTGGGAGACCTGCTCTTTTTCACTTTATCATGTGCTTATTGGCCATCCTTATATTTCTTTTGTTACGTTTCTATTCAAACCTTTCTCCATTTTCTATTGGATTATCTTCTTATCACTAAGTTTAAAATTTTTTATATTATATTGGATCCAAGTTCTTTGTCAGATATTTGGTTTGAGAATATTTTCTCCCAGTTGGTGGATGGCCTCTTCATTTCCTTACTAGTATCTTTCAAAGAGAAAATATTTTTAATTTTGATAAAGTTTAAGTAATGACAAATCAGGGCTCAGCACTGATCTTGGTGTAGCAAACGGGACATTCAGAGTCAGCAGTAGTTAGATTGGTCCTGCTAAGAGGGATCCATGCTGGAGGGCCCATGTGTAGCTTTTGTTTCCATCACTGTGGCCATTTCTATCAAGGGCTCATCATACCAGTTCTGGAATAGCCAACAAGGAAGGCCAGGTAGCACTAACTGGCCCATTCATTTTGTCTATTTTTTTGTGTGGTGTCTGTTCCATGGAGGGTAATTTTTAGTAATAGACTAAAATACACTACATATTCACACATTTTCACACATTTTACCCCTTTTCATTTCTCCATTTTGTCTCCAAGACTTCCTTGTCTCTAATCTCCTAGTTTTTTTCCTTTTACTTCTTATCATTTGGTCATATCATTGACAATTTCCCAGGGATCTCTCTATATTTTTGCCTTGAGCCACTTCTCTTTTCATATAATGTAGATGTCTAAGCATACCATTCACTACTCTCCCCCTAAAGAATATTTTCCCTTTCTATTATAGACCTGAATTGTAATCCAATTAGTGTGTATCTTTTGGATTGCATGAATATCTAAAATCCAAGTTCAGGTTTTTCTTCTTCCTTCAACTGGTGTTATGGGATTTCTTATAAGGTCATAGGTGCAAGCAATGGAATGGTGCTGGTACAACTGTGGTGAGTGACATGGACATTTGAGCCATCAGCTCATTCAACTTACATCTGGTCCTGTTCGGGATATATCCCAGATATACAGTTTTCTTCTTCTTCTTTTAAATGTTTGTTTATTTTTGAGAAACAGAAAGCATGAGCAAGGGAGGAGCAGAGAGAGAGAGAGAGAGAGAGAGAGACAGAATCAGAAACAGGCCCCAGGTCCTAAGCTGTCAGCACAGAGCCTGATGTGGGGCCCACAGCCACAAACTGTGAGCTCATGACCTGAGGCAAAGTCAGCCACTCAACTGCCTGAGCCACCCATGCGCCCCTACATTTTCCTTCTTATTAAGGATCAATGTTGGGCCCATCCTGCTTTATAAATTGGAGTGTCCAAAAGGACACAGCTCAAAGTGAGCAGTTTTAGATGTATAATCATGTAATTGCCATGGTTAAATGGTTTGTCTTTACTACAGCCTAGTGACATGTTACATAATTCTCTACATGATTTTATTTTAGAATGATTTTCCTACTGGCATTTGCCAAAAACCAAAATTGCATCTTTCCCTACAAATACCATGGAATCCACTGGACCATGGATGCATGCATGGTCCATGTGGTAAGGCTGATTGCAATTAACATAGGCCCCCTATAGAGCCCTTTCCTGCTCCAGGTCCCACTCAAAGCTTGCAGACATAAATTACCATGTCTGAAGTCTAGAGAAGTATTCCTAGTAATGGACTATTTTGCATCCAGCACCCAAAGAGAGCTACTATACATTGCTGGTGCAAAATGAAACATTTTTCTTTTACTTTGGAGGTAATATACTAACCCTCTGACCACTGGATCCATAAAATCTTCACTGAAGTAATAGCTTCTGAATCTTTGTAAGGTTTATCTCTTTTCTACTGGAACACACGAGTCTTATCAAAGCCCCCAGTGTACTAGCCACCTCTTGTTCATTCTGTTTGGTCAATATGATCTCATTGATATAATGCATCATCAGTGTAAAGTTCTGTGGAATGTTCTGGCAGTTCAGATTTTTTTGAACTATATTATGACAAAGTGGGAGAGTTGATACAGATCTAAGGGAAAACTGTAAATGAATACTATCATCTGTTTCCTGTGAATATGAACTGTTTCCAGCCCTATTTTTTAATCAGAATGAAAAAAAAATGCATTCACCAAATCAATGAATGTAAGCCATGTACCTTAAGTCTAATTAATCTACCCTAACAACTGTATCATGTCTGACATGGCAATTGATATTGGGGCAAGTAATTAATTAAGCCTCCTATCTTAAGTCATTCATCAGGATCCACACAGATTCTACAGAGGCTGGTATGGCAGAATTAAATGAAGATAAGATAGAAATCACCACGTGTGTATCCCAGATGACCTTAATGGTGGTACCAATCTCCTCTCTATCCCTTGGAATACAACACTGATGTTGGTTTAATATCTTGGTCATAGTGAGAAGTTTCAGGTGTTTCCAGTTACCTTCCCCCTCTATGAAAACTCTTACCTCAGAAGTCAATAATGTATTGGTGGGGGTTACTTCAACTGCTAAGTATTACAATTTTTATTATGGACTTGGAGATTGGGGAAATGACCACTGTGTGGGTATACAGACCCAATGGGCCTTCTCTTATCTAGACTTTAGTCATTACATTTGTTATATGATGCCCATTTGCTCCGATTCTAATAGGGGGCCATAATGATGCCTTGGATCTCTAGATATCAATAACCTATTTCCAACAGTTTGGAATATTCTCCTTTTCACAGTGTAGTCAAACCAAGTAAATGGTTTTGGGTTCCCTCAGGGAAGGACTGAGGAAATCATCACATCATATTAAATACTTATTATGGTATCCTATGTATATCTATACCTATATATATGTTTTAGATCTGAAAATTAACTTAGATCTGGGAACTTAGCAATAGATCATGACTTTATATTGGGACAACTGTCCTTAGGTCCCTTCTCCTTCATTCTTGCCCTTTAAATTTTTTTATATAATTTACTGTCAAGTTGGCTAAAATATAGGGTATACAGTGTACTCTTGGCTTTAAGAGTAAATTCCCATGATTCATCACTTACGTACAGCACCCAGTGCTCATCTCAACAAGTGCCCTTCTCGATGCCCATCACTCGTTTCCTTCACCCCCAAGCCTCTCCACATCCATCAACCCTCAGTTTGTTCTCTATATTTAAGAGTCTCTTGTGGTTTGACTCCGTCTCTGTAACTATCTTATTTTCTGTCTACGGCCATATGTGAATGTGCTCGATCTTGCCTTTCAAATTTTTATACTGGATTTTGATCAGCAGTTCTGTTAACTAATCTAACAAAATTTGTCTAGTTTGCTGTTGGTGATGCCACCATGCTTTATTAACCATCTGTACAAGAAGTATATCCCCCTTCAGTATGCCACTTACCTTGCCAGTCATTATGGTAATTAGGGCCTTCTGGATTCTTATAGTTAAGCACTGACCTCTGAACCCATCATCCCCATAGATATTAATGAGGGCAGTTCTATGACTGCCTCTTCTTCCATCAGCTCTGGCCTGTTTAAGGGACCGTATTGAACTTATTATTTATGTGGTCCTTTATTCACTAGAGCATTTATAATCACCTTGATGAATGATCTGTGGCACATGTTGCCTTTTTGGGAGATACATCTGAAACATCTTCCAGAACTGGGAATCAGGTTTGAAGATATGGGTGGCATCTGCTGAGCCAATATCCTCAGGCAAATTGATCCAGAGGTCCTTATGTCATGCCTCATAATCCCACATATTCATAACTGGGGCCCTGATTTTAGCAAAAGAGATCAACCCTGGCTGAGATTCAAACATCTCTGGAGCTCTGCAACTCTATCAGGTCTTCATTTTCTTGATTATCTTTCTCATAATGATGAACCATTTACTGCTTGTCACTGATCTTCAGTTTCTCATAATATCTCTTCAAGGCATCAGTACAAATTAGCAATAACCAGTCAGTTCCACTGTCTTTGTATGCATGATTTTCTTCATATTTCCCAAATGCTTAGATCACTAGACTTAGAGTGGCATTCCCTTCTACTAGGACATTTTCCCAGGTTACCACTAGCTAAAGTTTTAGCTGACATCTTGTGCCAGGAACTATCTGTACCTCATCTATCTTCTTTTCCCACTGTGCAGTGAGTCCTAAATTCAAATTTTATTTCCTATGTTCTTGGACCACTCTCTATACCACTGGTGTTAGTTTGGGTCCTGTGAGAGGCAGGTGCTAAGACAGGATTGTACATGTAAGGATTGTCTCAAGGAAAATGCCTATAAGGGAAGATGAGGATGGAGCCAGAGGAGTTGGTAGGTAAAAACTATGAGACCATCATGCAGGAATGACCCCTGTGAAGTAGAGAAGAAAGGATTGTATGGGAGGAGTCTCAGACTGCAAAACATTTCTAGGAAAGTTTTGACTCAGTGCCTGGGGAGTCCTTAAACTGAAGTCACTTGATAGAGGAATCCCACTTCTCATAGGAATGGATCTGCTTTAGTATCCCTGCCATACTCAGTAATTTTCTGGGAGCAGCTGTGGGAAGCATGGTCTCAGTACAATTGTAGTGTCTTCAGAGTACAGCAGCTGAGGCTGTCTGTCAGTTATGCTCCTGATAGCAGGAGATGTGAATGGCTTATTTTCATGGTCACTACACACACTGAGGAAAAAACATCCTGGAAAAAATGAAATTCCTTTCAATATATATAGAAATGTTAAATATGTAAAAACAAACTTCATATTATTTCATTTGAACATTATATTTGGCTGCACGTAGCTTAAATTTTGTTTCAATGATTTTGGAGGGTCATGTTGACTTGGTGAATATAGCAGAAGAGGCTTTGGAATGCCATCATGGCCTATTTACTGAAAAATCTGGCATTGGTTTTGGAAACTTAGAATGGTATGTAGGTGAGAGGCAGAATTGGAGATTTTATACCAATAGGTGAAGGTCGAATGGAATTCAGGGATGAACTTCTTGTGTAAAGGGTTCAAATCTAGAGGGGATGAGGGGTTGGTAAAACAGGGCTTTATTATCTAATCTGCATATTAAGGGTTGTAAATATGTCTCAAAATGTAAAATATTGTCAGCAGTAAAATCCTAATGATCCAAGAAGGGACTGTTTTCCTTACAAAGGTTCTGCTCTCTCAGTATCTCTGGTTCTGGTTACTTGCTCTTGCCTTCCCATCTCATTTCCCCCCCATGTCTATATACTTCTCTATTTCTCATTAAAAGAAAATCTGCCTCATTATTTCTGTTGATTCTTTTTCTTTTTTATCCTCCACTTCTTAGTCTTTCTTTTCTCCTGCTCCATTATTATTATTTTTTTCTTTCATTTAAGGCCATGAGAGTTGAACCATAATATAATAGTCACAATTAAGTGAAAAAAAGAGAGATTGGCAAAGCTGACTGAAAATAAGCAATTAATCAAAAAGGTTATGGGAGAACTCATAATTACAAGTGAATTCAACCTAATAAATTTTATTACAGAGAGAAATATAAAAAAGAACTAGTAAGCTTTAAGGAAGTCTGGATGATATGAATCAGATTTTAATTAGTTTCTCTATATTTACAGGAGCTGTTAGTGCTCTCTTGTCACTAAAGTCATCTGGAAGAATCTTTCCATTCAAACTGTACCAATAGAGGAAAAGCTTACTGTTAACTGGAAATTTGTGTTTTAATTGGGAATCTGGTTCAAGTTGTATAGCACTATATGGAGTAACAAAAAAAAAATTATTTGCTCTCTCACAATTATTTTGTAAACCAATGAAAAACTAAAATTTGATATATAAACCACACTTCTGTATCTATTACCACATGGCACTGAGAAAGAATGAAATCATGCCATTTGCAGCAATGTGCATGGAACTGGAAGGTACTGTGCTGAGTGAAATAAGTCAGTCAGAGAAGGACAGATATCATGTTTTCACTCATTTGTGGATCCTGAGAAACTTAACAGAAGACCATGGGGAATGGGAAGGGGAAAAATAGTTACAGAGAGGGAGGGAGGCAAACCACAAGAGACTCTTTTTTTCTCCCATCATTAGTATTTTTTTATAAATAGTTTATTGTCAAGTTGGTTTCCATATAACACCCAGTGCTCATCCCCACAAGTGCCCTCCTCCATGCTCATCACCCTCTTCCCCTCTCCCCCACCCCCATCAGCCCTCAGTTCTCAGCATTCAAGAGTCTTTCATGGTTTGCTCCCTCTCTCTCCCCCACTATTTTCCCTCTTCTTCTCCCCCATGGTCCTCCATTAAGTTCCTCCTAATCCACCTGTACATGCAAACATATGGTAGCTGTCCTTCTCTACTGACTTATTTCGCTCAATATAACACCCTTAAGGTCCATCCATGTTGCTACACATGGCCAGATTTCATTCTTTCTCATTGCTATGTAATATTCCATTATATAGATAAACCACATCTTCTTGATCCATTCGTCCATTGATGGACACTTAGGCTCTTTCCATGTTCTGGCTATTGTTAAGAGTGCTGCTATGAACATTGGGGTACATGTGCCCCTATGCATCAGCACTCCTGTGTCCCTTGGGTAAATTCCTAGCAGTGCTATTGCTGGGTTGTAGGGAAGTTCTATTGTTAATTTTTTGAGGAACCTCCACACTGTTTTCCAGAGGGGCTGCAAAGAGACTATTAAATACAGAGAACGAACTGAGGGGAGAGAGGGGGAAATGAGTGATGGGCATTGAGAAGGACACTTGTTGGGATGAGCACTGGGTGTTGTATGTAAGTCAATTTGACAATAAATTACATTAAAAAAACTAAACTTTGAAAATGGAGAAAAGGATATTTTGAGCATATTCTGAAGTAGGGTGATGTCTCAACAACACACAGTGTGAAGAATATTGATAATTTGTATTCTGAACTTTCAAAGTTCATTTGTTTTGATAGATCTTGTCACTGGATCTTTAGGTTTTATTAAACTCTGACATCCTATTAGTGATTGTAATAGTTTATTTGAACTCCTCCAAACTCCATACACACCATACACACACAAAATCCAAAATCAAATTTGTTTGTAGTATTAAATTGGTCCCTACTACATTTTTAATCCTCCTCAGCATGGAACACAGTGCCTTGGACTGAATGCACCTCACTAAAACTGTGAGATGTCTACCTCAGGCACTTCACATGCAAAGAATTTGGGGAAACTGAATTCATTTAATGACATCTCATTCAAAGTAGGCAGCTCTGTAGCTGTATGGTAGTGGAAATTCTTTTCTATCAACAACTGGGTGTTTTTTTGCCCAATGTTTGATGTCTCCAGGGGCAAAGTGAAATGAATAACCGAGATCCTTATGGGGTTTTCTGAGATGAGTTAAATCCTGAGTATAGTAAAATATGAAGCTAGGACCCTCTTCAACTAAGTGTTTCTCTTCAGGGAAGGACAGTGTCTGATCTTTTGCACAAGAATAAGCTATAGATTCTTATCTCCTTAGTGTGCCAGTGGGGATACCAGCTGACTTGCATTTTCTCAATCTGTCACTAGACTCTCTTGCTGCTACTGTAGCTGCTACAAATAGTCTTTCTGCCTTCAGGACTTTGTCCACTTTGAGCATCGGTGTCCATCAACCCCAAATTCAAAGTTGCACTTCTATGGGTTCTTTTGTTTGAGCCTCTAATTGTTACCAGGTAATGTTTTAGAGGTAACTTAAGAATTTTTTAATACCCTATGTCAAATGCCATGTGGTATTAACATTCGAATATTTTTAAAGGTAGTACACAGTGGATTCAAATGTGGGATCATTTAATACAAATATTGAAAGTGCCCGTGATGTTTAAGAATTAATTACATGTATTTAAGAAACTGTCCCTGCTATTGTTTTTCATTTATTGGATATTTTGGAATTTTTATGCTATCAGTTTCTGCCTAATTAAAATGGAATGGTAAAATTGTTGGTATTATGATCAGGAGGATTTGTCTGAGGCTAAAAAAATGGAGCCTGACATACAGAGAGGTTTCCTGCCTGCAGAAAGCTACCATCCAGAGACTTGGAGTGTAACAGACAATGTAGTTGCTTTTGTTGGTGAAGCACAATGCTAGTGATGATTTTGTGCAGATCAGAATGATATTTATGGTGATAATATCTGTTGAGAAATTGTAAAATATACCTGGCTCAAAAGCTGAGAAAAATAGAAAGTTGTGAACTTTGGCCATTTTTAAACTGTTAATGATATAACCTCTTATATCATTAACCTAAAAAAAGAAAAAAGAAAGAAAACAGAAAGGGACTTACTCTTATGGAGGTATAATTGACATATGTTTGTTCATATGTACAACATAATCATTCAATATTTGTATATATTGCAAAATGACCACCATAGTAAGGCTATTTAAGCCTGTCATAATCCTTTATTATAAATTTCTTTTTTTCTCTTGTTATGAGAAGTTTTAAGATTACTTTCTTGGCAACTTTCCAATATGTGGTACAGTATCATTACCTATAGTCCTCATGCAGTATGTTAGTTCCCCATGACTGACTTATTTTATAACTGGAAGTTGGTGTCTTTTGATCACCTCCACCCATTTGCATACTACCTACCCACTTGTCTCTGGCAACCATTTATCCAAAAAAGTGGTATCAAAAATAAGATGACATTTTAATATTAGACCATCTATTCAGGCCATCCATTCTGATGTTATACAGTGTCACTGTGATTGGTTGTGAACTTTGGAAAGAGGCCAGAGGTATCTTAGAAATGCCAAGTAATACTGATTGACTTAGCTTCCAATCTTACAAGCTCCAGAGACCAGGTTTCCTGCCTCCCGCCCTTTGGATCTCCCTGCCTTTGTTCTGCGCTGCTTCTTACTACTTTTCCACCCCATCATGCTCACTCTGCATTTAGCAGAGCATTTCACCTAAAGCAATGATATCTAATTCTTCATTTTTGTGGTTGTCTTAGGCATTAGTTATGTTACACAAAAGTTAGAAGATGTTTTGAAAGGAGAATACCAAACAAGTGTTGAAGCTGATTGGAACTCATGTGTTCATAGTAATTTTTTTTCGGCAGATAACTTACAAAAACTTATCTAGCAAGGTTTTCATCCTTTGTATATTTTAGTAAATATTGCTTTCTGTAGTGGTGTTTACCAAAAGAATGTTTCTCAAAAGAATGAAAAAAGACTCATTTGTAGCATTTGCTGACTTCCCTGGTGTAAATCCTTCCACCACAGCTGATTACAAGCTACACATGGGAATTCACTGAATGAGAACTTAGGAAAAGATGTGCACAGTGGATCTTGGAAGTAAGTGTAATCTCTCTGGCAGAAGTTACTCTTGCCTTGTCCATGTTTCTCATGACTGTGCCATTTTGTTGGACCCTGCCCTAATTTCTAACTGCTAGTTTCTGCATCTCTCTGAGAGTTATCTGTGTAGGTGGGATCACTTTCTACTTGAGACAGAGGTGCAGATAAGTTATTTCCCCCGCAGCAGCTTTCCACCAATTACTGACAGTAGTTGGTGTATAAATTCACCATCTCCCTCAACACTGATGAGATAAGTTAGAGGTCTGTGTTCTAAAATGACTCCCATTATTCCCCAGCAGTGAGCTTCAGGGTGATGCATCCTACATTGGTTGTGTTCTCTTCCCTTTGTTACGTTCCTCCTTATTTACAGGTATTTCCTGGAATCAAACTAGTAAACCTTAATAAAACTACTTGCATTGAATCCTGTCTCGAGATCCATTTCTCTTGGAGCTCAAACCATTTCAAACTTCTATTTAATTCAATTTCCACCTTTTGCAGATGGTGACTGTCTATATTCCCTATTATATCTATTTGGTATTTCCCACCATTGCTTCAAACTCAAAATGATCTCTAATTCTATTAGATTCCTTTTCTTACCATATCATTTCTCTCAGAGGTGGGATGGCTTCAGGTACTTCTTGATCTGGCTAAAAAATATCAGCATATCATAGCAGTAGGCCTCCACTAAAGGATTTGTAATGGAGAGAATTTGCTACTAAATATGACCTACTTGCAAACCTGGACAAGATAGGTTCTGATTCTTTCACTGTGACTTCAGGTTTTATTGTAAGAAATGTAGAGATCTGAGGTGGAGCAAAGGATTGTACCTGGGAAGAGTTAGGCCAAACAATAGAGCAAGGGAGACATGGAAAATATCTTACTGATATCAATTATACTTAAATTTTTTTAGTGTTTTCAGATATAATCTGTGTGTTCTTATAATTGCTTCCTCTTTGTTTTTCCTTTTCCACACCTGCAATATTTTCTCTAAATTATGTATAAACACAAATTTGTTTCACTTTGTTGTATTTTACTGCTTAAGTTTTTTTCTTTTCTTTTTTTTTTTCCCTATACAAATCCCTGCCCAAAACACAGCTATGTCGAGAAAGAGTAATTTTAAAGTCAGTCTCGATTTTCAAACTGGGAATAAGTATTTACCAGGAAAATGAAAAAAAATCTTCCAGAAGAAAACTTCTGAAATGTTTTATTTGTACCAAAAAAAAAAAAAAAAAAATCCAGAAACAAAATAACCCCCACATCTCTCCTACTATGCATAACATATCCATAATGATAATTTCCTTCTTTCACACTGGTAATGTAAACAATGTAAGAATAGGAGCAAAAGCTCAAGGGAGAATATGAAAAAAAAAATTTCTCTCTCTTGTGATGTACGTTTTGTCTAATTATGATAGAAAAGATGCCATCTGTGTGAGATTACTGGCTCAGTATTGCCTTGTTTTTTCTCATGTATGCCACAGGACTCATAAATCCTATGGTAGTAAAGACAAGAAATGAAAGTACAGTTCAGACTCCAAGGCTGACTTTCAGTGCTTTCCCTAGCTTATTAGGTTGTGGGACTGGTGTCATAAGACAGGACACACGTTGTTCCTTTGTAAGGGTAAGAGAAACAGCTGCATGTTGACTGCATTATTCCTCCCCCAGGCCAACACAGCACCTCACAGAGGACCCCCTCCCCACCAGCCCCTGGTTTCTCCAGTAGAAAAGAGAACAAGGCAGGGGACAACAAGCTCCCCTGACCCCCAGCATTGAGGTCACATTGTGGGGTCTTTTACTCTGATCTCATGCTTCTGGGATTGCAGAGGAAGACTTGGGAGCTCAACCACTGGTAATCTGTGATGGAGAAAGGGGGAGGAGCTCAGAACAACCAGCCCACAGATCTTGGTAGACTGAGTTCATACCTGTAGTGCTCAGTAGTAAGCCCAGCCAGTGGTTTTGCTCACCTGGAGAATCAGGACAGGGAAGCACTCTGAGCAGGGTACTTGGCAGGGTGCAGATCTGCCTGATTCAGAACGTTAAATGGGAAGTTTTGCCTACCCTACAGCCTCTTTTGCCCACCCAGGCAAGGAGCAGAGTCACAGAATGTCTTCTAATCCCCTTTGAGCAGAAGGGCTGGCCACAACTCCTGGAAGCTATGTGGCCCTGCAACACAACACTCCAGCTGAGAGACAGGTGGACAAATTAATCACTCTTAGACTAAAGCCAGTACCAGGTTTGGAAGCTCCCTCTATGCACAGGCAGGGGGATTACTTTATAGCCAAGGCTGAAGGTAGCTCCTCCTCCTGATCAGAGAGCCAGTGTAGCCTAGAGCTCCCCCTCCAGCTCAGGCAAGACAGCCAAGACATACCCATACCCATTGTGGAGAGTATCTTTCAGTCCCATCTTACCAGAATGGCTGGTGACAATTCCTGGAAACTGTGCAACCCATTAGTTCTCCAGTCTAGAGAAGGCCAACCAGAGACAATAGTTTGTAAAACAAAGCCAGTGGCTGTGATCAGCCAGGAAACTTGGGGTGCAGGTTGTTCTGAGTTAAGACAGAAAACAAAGAGCTTTACCAGCCTTAAAGCTGCTTCTTCTACTGCACCTGAGCAGGAAATCTAATTCATTGTCCCCATCATTGCTGAATACAGCCTTCAGTCTGTCTGACATGGGAAACTAACCTAGCAAATGGGAAACTATAGTCCATTCAAAAGCCTGATGTATAGTGCCACTTGAACAGAGAAAACAGCCCGTGGCTTCCCTAGTCTTCAAATCAAAACTGGAAGTTTCACCTGACTGGGAATTCAGTGCACACTGAGGCCTGATTTGAGTCCCCAAACACAGCTGTAGAGACCCGGGGCCCTGGCTTGCTGCCCTACTGGGGCAGAGAAACTAATTCACAGCTCCATCTATACTAAATACAGCACCCAGTCCTGACCATCTAATAAGTCTGACCAAAAATTTAGGCAACTGTGGAGCCCATCCTACAGCCTCACACTCAGGTAGGGAACTAAACCAGTGTTCTTAGCCAGTTGTTCTCAGCTAAACGCACGCTCCCTTCCATCCCCATCCTCAAAGCTCAAGCAGTTGCCTTATCCCCCAAAAACCAAACTAGCAGGTCCCACCTGTCCAAGAACATTATCAGACACACCCAGAGACCCAAACTGGGCTGACTGGTGAAGAGCAGTCTCTGCCAAAGCAAACCTGTAAAGTCTGGAAGAGGAGCCCAGTTACTAAAAAGCACAGATAGCAGTGTAAGGAATACAGGATCATGGGAAATCAGGTAAATATGACAGCACCAAGGGAAACTAATAAAGCTTCAATAACTAAGCCTAAAGAAATGGAGATCTATGAACTGTTAGGGGAAGACCTCAGAAAAAATTCCTCCTTGAAGTTTGGTGAAGTACCAGGAAACACAGACAACTAAATGAAAGTAGAAAAGCAATACATGGATAAAATGGGAAATTAGATAAAGAAATAACAACCATCAAAATAAACAAATCCTAGAGGTGAAAAATTAGATAACTGAACTGAAGAATTCAATTGAGTCTCAAAAGTAGACATAACCATGCTGAAGAAAGAACAATTTTTTTCTGAAAAATAAATAAATAAATTCCATTTACAATAGCATAAAAAACAATAAAATACTTAAGAATAAATTTAACTAAGGAGGTGAAAGATCTTCATTTCCAAAACTACAGGATACTGATGAAAGAAAGCAAAGAATGCACAAATAAATGAAAAGGTATTCTGTGGTCATGGATTGGAAGAGTTAATATTGTTAAAATATCAATACTCTCAAAAGCCATCTATAGATTCAAGGCTATCCCTATCAATATCCCAATGTCATTTTTTTACAAACGTAGAAAAAAAATTCCTAAAATTAACGTGGAACCACAAATGACCTCAAATAGCCAAAGCAATCCTGAGAAAGAAGAGCAAACCAGGTGGCATCCCACTTACTGATTTCAAGCTACCCTATAAAGCTGTAATCATTAAAAAAGTATGCTACCAGCATAACATGGACAAACTGATAGAATCAAGGACACAGAAACAAACCCAAGTATATATGGTCAACTAATATTTGACAAGGGAGCCAAGAATACTGGATGGACCAAAAACAAAAACAAAAAAAACCTCTTGAATAAATGGTATGGGAATAATTGGATATTTGCATGAAAGGAATTAAACTAGATCCATATCTCACACCACTCACAAAAATTAACCTCAACCGGATTAAAGACTTCAACGTAAAACTTGAAACCACGACAAAAAACATAGAAACAAAGCTCCTTTACATGAATGAGTCTTGGTAATGAAATTTCAACTGTGACACCTAAAGCCAAGTAAAATAAAACGAGTGGGACTGCATCAAACAAAACATCCTCTGCACAGCAAACAGCAACAAAGTGAAAAGACAACCTACAAAATGGGGAAAAATATTTGCAAACCAAATACCTGATAAGTGGTTAATATCTAAACATGTAAATAACTTTTACAACTCAATAGCCAAAAAAGAACCCAATTAAAAAATGGGCAGAAGACGTGAATAGGCATTTGTCTGGTTTCTATGAAAGGCCAACATCACTAGTCATTCAGGAAATGCAAATTAAAACCACAGTGAGATATTACTTCACACCTGTTAGAATGGTATCATAAAAAAGAGAAGAAGTGGGGCGCCTGGGTGGCTTAGTCGGTTAAGCGTCCGACTTTCGCTTTGGTCATGATCTCGCGGTTCGTGGGTTCGAGCCCCTCGTCTGGCTCTGTGCTGACTGCCAGCTCAGAGCCTGGAGCCTGTTTCAGTCTGTGACTCCCTCTCTCTCTGACCCTCCCCTGCTCATGCTGTCTCTTTCTCTCTCTCCTCGAAACAAATAAAAAACATTAAAAAAAAAAGAAAAAAGAGAAGAAGTAACTGCTTTGTGAATGTGGACAAAAGGGAATCCTTATGCACTGCTGGTGAGAGTGTAAACTGGTGCAACCACTATGGAAGACAGTATGAAGGATCCTCAAAAAATTAAAAATAGAAATACCATATGATCCAGCAGTTCTACTTCTGGGAATATATTCAAAGGAAATGACATTAACTTGAGGAGATATCTGCAGTTTCATAGCACATTAGTTATAAGACCCAAGATGTATGCATGAATGTTTATTATATATATAGTACATATATGTGTGTGTGAGTGTGTGTGTGTGTGTGTGTGTGTGTGTGGAGTATTATTCAACCATAAAAAATGAGGAAGCCCTACCATTTGTAACAAAGGGATCTTGAATCCTTTATGATCAGTGAAATAAGTCCAAGAAAGAAAAATACTGTATGATCTCACTATATGTGGAATCTTTAAAAAGAAGAAGAAAAAAAAAAAAAGAAAACTCCTAGAAAAACAGGTCAGACTTGTTACCAGAAGTGGAAGGTGGTGGTGGTAGACTGGAGGAAGGTGGTCAAAAGAAATAAACTTCTGGTTTTAAGGTAAGTGAGAACTAGAGAATTTATGTACAACACAGTGACTGTAGCTAATGCTGCTGTATGACACATAGGAAAGTTGTTAAGAGATTAAATCCTGAGTTCTTATCACAAGGAGAATTTTTCCACCGTTTTTCTTTCTTTTTATTGTATCTGTATGAGAAGATGGATGTTAGCTGAACCTATAGTGGTAACCATTTCACAAATGATTATATGTAGATCAAACCATCATGCTATACACTTGAAATTTAAATAGGGATGTTGGGGCAACTGGGTGGCTCAGTCGATTAAGAGTCTGACTTCGGCTCAGGTCATTATCTCATGGTTCGTGGGTTCGAGCCCCACGTTGGGCTCTGTGCTGACAGCTAGCTCAGAGCCTGGAGCCTGCTTCAGATTCTGTATCTCCCTCTCTCTCTCTGACCCGCCCCTGCTCATGCTCTCTCTCTCAGAAATAAATAAAACATTAAAAAAATTTAAATAGGTATGTTTACCAATTATTTCTTAATAAAATGGGGGGTGGACAGTAAGTTCCACACTGACCTTTGGTACTTGAGTGGCATCATGTGTCTTAATGAAGTCATTTACTGACATCTGGAATGAGTCCTTTCCTAAGACACTTGGAGAAATCAAGCAACTCTGTGTTTGAGGTCAAAATTAAATCTTGAAATAAAATACTTTTTTGCCAGTGCACACTTTGCTCTGGTTGTCATTACAGGTTAGCTTTTATCCTTTTCAGTGACACTAGAGAGCAGCATTTTTTTTTTTTTTTTTTTTTTTAATACTCAGAGCTCCAAGAGCAGCTTTCAAGCATGGTTAGGTTGTGTGGACTGAGGGCTAGGCCTCTGTGAGAACACATGTGTAATTAGTGAATACTGAAAACTTAGGGAACAAATATGTGGAAGAGTCAGGCACTACATGAATTGGATGAATTGTCTTGATATGTTCAGTTATTGAATAAGCAAGTCACTCAATGACATTATTTTTATTCCTTTGACAATAATGATCCAAGACAGGGACTGGTCAGTAGCTGATATTATTAGCACCAGATGATATTGTTGGGCTTTATAAAAGTACCAGAGTAGGGACGCCTGGGTTGCTTAGTAGGTTAAGCATCCGACTTCGGTTCCGGTCATGATCTCGCGGTTCGTGGGTTCGAGCCCCATGTCGGGCTCTGTGCTGACAGCTAGCTCAGAGCCTGGAGCCTGCTTCAGATTCTGTGCCTCCCTCTCTCTCTGACCCTCCCCTACGCACGCTGTCTCTCTCTCTGTCAAAAAAAAAAAAAAAAAAGAACCAGAGTAGTACAAATCAAATAAACTTCTTCCTAGGAAATTTTTACTGAGACTTTCTGTATTGTAAACTATATTGTAAAGGATGCCACTTTTCATGATTATGTCTACTGAAACTAAATGTTTTATCGTTATATATTTACTGCCACAGTTTCTTATACTAAGACTTCTGATCTTTGCTTTATACCTGTCTTTGGTTACCAGTTCACATTTAGAAACAATGGCTAAAGTGGTTTTGTTTGTTTGTAAGGAAATTGTTCTTTTCTGTCATTGCTATTACAGCCAATTGTTAAAGAAAAAGGGCAGCAGTTAATTTATTAGTGACTAGGATCATGAAAATTTAATGAAATCATTTTCTGATTATTGGAGTTTTGTAAGAGGTCCATTAAAAGTTTCTAATATTGCATAGATTTTGTTCTTAAGTATCTTTCAGTATTTTAGAAGACTATATGTTAGAAGATGTTTTTTCCACAATGGCAAAAGGATGTGTGTTTGTGAAAAGATAAAAAAATATATTAAATAAAAACCCTAGTATAGTCTTATGTGACAGTTTTGGAGCCCTTGAAATGAAGACAGATGCAGAACACTTTGGAAATACCTAGAAGAACAGAATTATTACTTTTCTCTAATAGTTTATTGTCAAATTAGTTTCCACATAACACTCAGTGCTCATCCCCACAAGTGCCCTCCTCCATGCCCATCCCCCCTCCCCCCCACATCCATCAGTCCTCAGTTTTTGGTCATCATTCAAGAGACTCTCATGGTTTGCTCTTCTCCCTTTCCGCCACCATTTCCCCCCTTCTTCTCCCCTTTGTTCCTCCGTCAAGTTCCTCCTAATCCTCCTATATGTGCAAACATATGATATTTGTCCTTCTCTGCCTGACTTATTTCGCTCAGCATCACACCCTCAAGGTCCATCCATGTTGCTACACATGGCCAGATTTCATTCTTTCTCATTGCCATGTAGTATTCCATGGTATAGATAAACCACATCTTCTTGATCCATTCGCCCATTGATGGACACTTAGGCTCTTTCCATGTTTTAGCTATTGTGGAGAGTGCTGCTATGAACATTGGGGTACACGTGCTCCTATGCATCAGCATTTCTGTATCCCTTGGGTAAATTCCTAGCAGTGCTATTGCTGGGTCCTAGGGGAGTTCTATTGTTAGTTTCCTGAGGAACCTCCACACTGTTTTCCAGAGGGGCTGTACCCGTTTACATTCCCACCAACAGTGTAGGAGGGTTCCCGTTTCTCCACATCCTCGCCAGCATCTAGAGTTCTCTGATTTGCTCATTTTAGCCACTCTGACTGGCGTGAGGTGATAGTTCAGTGTGGTTTTGATTTGTATTTCCCTGATGAGGAGGGATGCTGAGCATCGTTTCATGTGTCTGTTGGCCATCTGGATGTCCTCTTTGGAGAAGTGTCTGTCCATATCTTCTGCCCATTTCTTCACTGGGTTGTTTGTTTTTCGGGTGTGGAGTTTGGTGAGTTCCTTATAGATTCTGGATATTAACCCTTTATCTGATATGTCATTTGCAACTATCTTTTCCCATTCCGTTGGTTGCCTATTAGTTTTGTGGGTTGTTTCCTTTGCTGTGCAGAAGCTTTTAATCTTGATGAGGTCCCAATCGTTTATTTTTGCTCTTGATTCCCTTGCTTTTTGGGATGTGTCAAGTAAGAAGTTGCTGCGGTGGAGGTCAAGGAGGTTGCTTCCTGCTTTCTCCTCTAGGGTTTTGATAGTTTCCTGTCTCACGTTCAGGTCCTTTATCCATTTTGAGTTTATTTTTGTGCATGGTGTGAGAAAATGATCTAGTTTCATTTTTCTGCATGTTGCTGTCCAATAGAAGAACAGAATTATAATTAATGGATTATAATATTGTGATTAATGTATACTATTAATGAGTTATAGTATTTGTCTATGCAGAATTTAAGTGAGTATTTTCTTTCCAGGTTCTAGATTCTACCTTCCTTGGCCTATGCCTAGTTCCTCTGTTCTTTTCCTAGATAACTGTTAACTCCTACTTTTTTTTTTTAATGTTTTATTTATTTCTAGGAGAGAGAGAGAGAGAGACAGCGTGAGCAGGGGAGGGTCAGAGAGAGAGGGAGTCACAGACTGAAACAGGCTCCAGGCTCTGAGCTGGCAGTCAGCACAGAGCCCGACGCGGGGCTCGAACCCACGAACCGTGAGATCATGACCTAAGCGAAAGTCGGACGCTTAACCGACTAAGCCACCCAGGCGCCCCTGTTAACTCCTACTTTGACAGTTTAGTCAGTTCCCTCCTAACAGAACTTTAATTTCCTTAAAGGAACATTTGTCAGTTGGAAATATAGGGGCATAGATAACACAGAAGCTAAAGATTTCTGTGAAAATTCTGTTTCAAATGCATTCAAATCAACCTCTTCGTCAAGTTCAGATATTCATAGGCAGATCATTTGAAATTGAGAACCTCATAAACAAATCCCCAGCCCCCTATTTTCATCAAACCAACATTTGTAGCTTAACCATCCATGAGGAGTTATAGAATGAAGTTCATTGAACTCATGGAAACTCAAAAATCTTTTACATATAAAATGATCAAAACCTAATTTTCATGTCTAATGCAAGCACAAAAACACAGGGGCTTGGGCAACCTGGGTGGCTCAGTCGGTTAGGCATCCGACTTCGGCTCAGGTCCTGATCTCATGATTTGTGGGTTCCAGCCCCGTGTTGGGCTCTGTGCTGACTGCCAACTCAGAGCCTGGAGCCTGTTTCAGACACTGTGTGTTCCTCTCTCTCTGACCCTCCCCTGCTCACGCTGTCTCTCTCTCTCTCTCTCAGAAATAAATAAAAACATTAAAAAGAATTTTAAAAAACCACAGGGGCTTAAAACTAATACCTAAGAGATTTGAGATTTAGGTTATACATAGTATGTGTTTGGAAAAGCCAATTAGATCAATGTTCTCAAAATATATTCTGAGGAAAACTAGTCTCAAAAATTCTAATCCTCAAGTCCTACCTCCCCCCGCCCCGCTCTATCCCCAACTTTATCAAAACTAAAACAAAAATTTTAATGGTCTAGAGAAATCTATCATACTACATTACCTCTTGGGGAATTACAAGGTAAATTAGTAAAATAGAGCCCTGCAGTGGATTAGTATCTCTAATGCTGTTTTAAGTTTAACATTTTCAAAATCTATTTGACTGTGAGAATTATATGTATCTATCTATCTACATAGAATACCTATGTAGATAATTATAGACAATTAGACAATTGTCTAGACAATTAATATGCATGTTTACAGGAACAATAGCTGCTTTTTTGGTTTTGGTGGGGATTTTTTGGGGGGCAAAATTAGGATTTGTGGGGTTAGTGAAGTTGTACAAGTTTTTTTTTAATGTGAGGTGATACACCTTTAGGCACTGAGGATGATGTGTTTTCCCTATTTCTCACCATATGCACATTTTTTTCTTTAAAAAACTTACTTTTCTTTAAAAAGTGTCTAGGGGGGGCGCCTGGGTGGCTTAGTCGGTTAACCGTCTGACTTTCGCTTAGGTCATGATCTCGCGGTTCGTGGGTTCGAGCCCCGCGTGGAGCTCTGTGCTGACTGCCAGCTCAGAGCCTGGAGCCTTTTTCAGTCTGTGACTCCCTCTCTCTCTGACCCTCCCCTGCTCACGCTGTCTCTCTCTCTCTCTCTCCTAGAAATAAATAAAACATTAAAAAAAAAAAGACATAAAAAAAAAAGTGTCTAGGGAAGCCTGGGTGGTTCAGTCAGCTGTGTCCAACTCTTGATTTTGGCTTAAGTCATGATCTCATGGTTTGTGAGTTCTAGTCCTGCCTCGGGCTCTTTACTACTATAGAGGAGCCTACTTGGGATTCTCTATCTCCCTCTCTCTCTCTGCCCCTATCTTGTTTGCATATGTGCTCTCTCTCTCTCTCTTTCCCAAACAAATAAACTTAAATGTCTAAACTTTTCTTCATTTTTCTGCAACTTATTTCTTCTTCCTTTGGTTTTCCTTCTTTATTTATTATTTTTATCTTTTTATTCATTTCTAAATCTTGTTACAAGATCAGGATCCAGGTAATTGCTAATATAGCTCTTGTTCAAATATTTTTTTCTCTCTAAACAGGTTGCATGCCAATCATACTTCTATAGATTTCTTTTCCTTTTTCTCCTGTCTGCTTTACAGCTTCAGAAACTTAGAAGGGTCACAGTTTATGCCCAATATCTCCTTTTTATAAAATTTCATTTCTTTAAACTCATTCTACAGGACATTTCTGTCTTGAAAAATGAAACAGACAGTGTTAAGCACTGTTCATTACTACTGTATTCTTCTGTTTCACCATTGTAAGATATACTGAATGCCATGTCCAATTGTGGACATGTCAAAACAAAAAGAGATAGAAGTTTAAGGCCTCTGTTCATTTCCTTCCTATTCTACTTGGACCATTCCATAATTTGAAATAGTTTTCAATTCATGAAAGAAAATTAAAAACCTGTATCCTTTTTTCCCTTTCAGCAAAACAAGGCAGTAACTTTTCATTTTTAGCCATCTTTCCTATAAAAATATATACATATAAAGAGTGTTATGGTTTTGTGTGTTAAGGACCAAACAAACATGATACAATGTCTGCTATTATCTTGGGAAATTAGCTGAACAGCATTCAGAGGCTTTCTTCCAAGAGCTCCAAATTCATTTCTTTGATTTTTGAATAGAAATTTGGCCAAGCAGATATATGAACCAGAGAGGATTTCCCCCCCTCCAAAATGACTTCTGGCATCCCCAGTCCTGCTATCTATCTCTATATGTCTGTTTGCGTATGTGGCTTTATAGAACTGGCTTCATGAGACCATAGTTTTCTGTCATGCAGAAGACTGTCTGGTTCTACCTGCCAAGAACCTTAAAGAAACTGTGTGTCCAGGCAGAATGTAGTCCATTGGGAAAGAATTCAGGGAATGTTTGCAGTAAAGAGAGTTTTATCAATAAAGTGACTAGCAATTTAGACATGGTTTTGTGGTACATCATAAAAGAAAAGAAAGAGGCTACTGCCAATTTAATGCAGGTTATTATACGTACACTGAATCAGAGCCATGTTTATGACTGTTCCCAAGATCACCCTAGCTTTAGACAGGAGCTGATAGAACGAACAAACCTAAGGACTTTTTAGATTTTTCAGGATGAGTGATAGGAAAGATTTGTAGAAGAGATAAAGTAAAAAGTAAAGCATGGTGAAGCTATCCCCTGATGGGTTAGGAAAGGCATGGTTGAGAATCTGAAAATCTCAGATGGTGTCATGGAAAGTGTGTGGACTCGACCATAAGACAGACTGGATGTTGTCTAGAATTTTGGTCAAGTTTCTTAACCTCTGTGAGTCTCAATTTTTTCAACTGTAATGTCAACCCGACAGTATTATTGTTAAGATCATGAAAGATAAGTTTTATAAAGTGTGTGATTCAATACCTGACAACCTTTTAGTTGTTAAGTTGTTATTATTGCTATGAATATGCTTATTAGTATCCTCCTCTGCATTCCTTTGTCCAGGAATGAAGCTGGGTCTCTTTTTATCACTGCAGATTACAACATTGAGAAGTCAGGGCTGTGAAGTACAAGTCTTCTTGTGCTTTCTTTCCCTAGAAAAAGGAAACATAGTCCTCTTTCTAGGTGTTGTGTTGCGAAAACATGAGGGAGAATGCAATTAATTTATAAAGACTACATCTGAGAAAAGTATGTTCATTCTTTAAGAATACACATTCTCTTATTTTGTTGAATAAAATAAAGGAAAGCAAAATCCACAAGGTGGATTTAGAACTTTTTATTGAAAATCACAAGGGTTCTTGCTTATTTTGTTGAATAAAATAGAGGAAAGCAAAATCCACAAGGTGGATTTAGAACTTTTTATTAAAAATCTCAAGGGTGTAAAGATGCTCTCTGAAGTAGATTGAAAAGTGTAATACAATGTAAGTACGTTGCAGTCATAGTCATCTTTCTATTCTTTTCCTATTTATTTTTAGTCTCCACTTTTTTTAAGGTTATTTACTTATTTTTGAGGGGGGAGGGGCAAAGAGAGGAGGAGAAAGAAAAATCCAAGCAGGCTCCACACTGTCAGCACAGAGCCTGACACAGGGATCAAACCCACAAATTTGTGAGATCATGACCTGAGCCGAAACCAAGAGTCAGATGCTTTAATCGATTGAGCCACCCAGGTGCCCCAGTGTCTACTTCTTCTTCACCAATTGCATTTTACCATTTTTGAAATCAACTTCTTTTTTATTATTAATAATAATTACATCCTTTTCTTTTTTCTTCAGAATCTCATTATTAGGTCATTCATATACTAAATAAATCTATTGGAATCATTTTAGAGGATATCTAGGATGGGCCTAGATATACTCACTTATACATTCATAAAAAGTTCAAATAAAGTGTTTTATTTTTTGTGGTATTTGAAATGGTTATGAAAGACATGCCAACATGATTTTTTGCATTGGCAACAGAATGATCTATCTGGAATTCATCCCTAAGAATTTTAAAAATATTTCAAGGCAGACACTGATAAGAACTATGGTTTAAAGACTGAAAGAAGCTTTGTCTGTCCAAAAAATGGAACCTTGAATTTTATATTTGGAAAAAAAAGACTTTCTTTGGGGGAATGCTCAGGGGAAAATGTGTTGTAAGGAGCCCTATCTATACTCATGAAGCCAATAAAATCACCCATTATCACTTAAGAAATAGTGAAATCATAGGCACTTGTATTTTAGATTGAGAAACCAATTTTCTCATCTAATAGTGTGGAATATTGTTAATGGCTATTCCACAGCTTAGTGTCAGAGGCTTTTTAGGTTAGCACTTACTTCCTTTATATGGATTATAATGTACTGAGTTCGTAAACTCTGCTCATTATGGTGGTGGTGGTGGTGGTGGTGGTGGTGGTGGTGTGTGTGTGTGTCTGAGATGAAGAGATGAAAGAGTTGGGAAAGCAGGAAAACAGGATGATCATCACCTCTTGTTAAAGACATAGCTAAAACATAATTTTTTTCTAGCAAAGCTCAACACCAATTAGTATGTTGCTACTTACATCTGATTGAAGGAATTGTACTGCAGTTTGACTGTTCGGTTCTTTTGCCCTTGTCCTATTTGGATCCACGGTGGAGTGCACAACTCTGCTTTTAGGGGATTGCAGTTTTTCCCAAAGCAACAACTGTTCCCACAGAATAATCCAACTGGGATGAGACTTATCCTTGGGTAGGAATTGATGGCTGAAGATATGGACAGTTATTAGTATGCTTAGAGCTCTCCTGTTTAGGATGTTTGGATCTGGCAGAGGAAGGCTGATCTGGAGGTCGCTATGCTCTTACGGCAGTTAGTACACAGTGAAGAAATCTTAGCCATGACATGAAATTGACGGGTTGAGCCTTCTCTATGACTGGGAAATGTGGCAAAAATGGGGGCAGTGCTCTTTTATTTCCTTCCAGATAAAGCACCTTAGAGTAGAGCCATTGTTAGTTCACAATCTCAGGAACTTCTTGGGTATAATCTGGGAAGATACCTGAGAAAGAAGCAGATCATTCCAGATTGGTAGGTAGTAGGTTTAATAAGCAAGGGAATTTATGTGAGGCATGTCTCAGGCAGCCACCATATAAGTAAATCTCCACACCAAGTGTCCAGAATCTTAGAAGTTATACAGAGCCCTTACCTGGGGATCAGTTATGTACCCAGTCTGGGTAGCCTCAATACCACATTTCTGTCTCAAGACTGTATCCTTGGAGCAGCTTCTGTGAGGACGGAAGGTGTTCCAAGGACACAGGAAGTGATGGGGAGCCTCCAAATGCCCAAGTCCAACTTGTGGGTCAACAGGGGGTCATATCTTGTTGACCTCCTCCAACAGTCAGACTCTTCTTGAAGAGAGACAGTGGTTCCTAAGCTTCCAGGATGGGCAGCAATGGTAGTTGAGTACAGAAGCTAAGGGAGAGGAAACAAGGCCGATGTATTTATTTGTACCTGATAGAACAGAGTGTCTCCTGCTTGATTCTCAGATATATGCGGGGACTAGGAAATGGCTTAATACCCACAAATGCGACCCCATATAATGCAGGCTGGGGAAAAATGGATGTCCCTCCAAATAAGCCCAATTCTAAAGGGAGATTGGTCTCATCTGGAAATTAATAGGACAAAAACAGAATATTAATAAAAAATAGAAAATTCCTTTTGTTATTGAATTTTAATAGAAATGCTTAAGTGATATTTTATTAACATGTGATTTACATGCAATAAAGTACAAAGATCTTAAGTGCATAGCTTAGTAAGAAAAATGTGCTATGTAACCAATGCTCACATCAAAACATAGAGCTATTTTGTGTCTGGCTTTTTCTGTTCACATGTTTTTGAATGATTCCTCTATGATGTTTCATGTAGCTATAGTTCTTTCCTTTTTGAAGCTGGATAAAGAGAAATTTTAGTCTGTCTTCTTTATAGAACTAAGAAGTAAAAGAAAAATACAACTCATTTTAGTTGAAGTAACAAGGAAATCAGCATTATGTTCCTAAGAATTTACATTAACTTGGTTTTAAAATATTTTTAATAAAAATATATTACTAAGGTATGGTTTAATGAGTAACACAAACTTTTAGAATTCATAGGAATTTTCCAAAATTTATTTGTGACAGAAGTATAATACAATACGTTTTTCTTAAAAATTTTGAAACATTAAATTGTTGTATAAAAAAATTACAAGTGAACATGTTTATCTGTATTATTTGTGGGCTAACTCTGTGCCTATCACAATGGAGATGTGAATTTACTCCCAGCTACTTAAATACATTAGTTTCCTAATTGGGTGCTAAGGAGTTTAGAAGATTAAAAAGGACAGAATGGAAATACACACTATCTGAAAATATTTATAAACTGGTTGATGTGATCATGCTCTGCTAAACATTTGTCTACTTCCTTGTTTTTGGTTCCTGCTTATTTTTTCTGAACCCTTACTGTAGAATTACTTCTCATGTTTTTTTTCTATTGTCAGCATATCCCTTCCTAGTAAATTCTCTTCCTTCCTTCCTTCCCTCCTTCCCTCCTTCCCTCCTTCCTTCCTTCCCTCCTTCCTTCCTTCCTTCCTTCCTTCCTTCCTTCCTTCCTTCCTTCCTTCCTTCCTTCCTCTCTTTCTCTTTCTCCCCCTTACACTCTCCCTCCCTCCCTCCTTCCCTCCCTCTTTCATTTTCTTTCAATGCTTTTATTGCATTACTGGAGCAATTTGGCCAGGTTGTCCCCTTTGGAGGAAGGTATTCAAGCATGCTTAGTTCTTCTAATATTAAAAATATATATACATTCCACAAATCCATACACATGCCCATGACCTCGACAATACCACATTTCCCTTCACCTTGACTTTTTATTACTTTCTTTCCACATTTAAATTTCTTAAGGGGTATCTGTGAATTCTATCTTCAATTATGAATCACAGATGTATTTTTCAAGTCAATGTAATCTAGATCTCACATTACTGCCACTCCATATCCTCCCAAACAGACCTCTCACTAAGGTAAATAGTGACTTCCATATAACTGCAGTCAATGCGTATTTCACATCTCATGCAGCATTTGACACTCTTGAAATTCTTCTTTTGAATTCCATGTCATTCTCCAGGATTTGTTTCAAATTCTCTGGCCACACTTTGCCAGTCTCTTTGCTAGCTTATGCTCTTTTATCTAGCCTTTGAATTTCAGGTTATTCAAAGTCCTTTTCTCTTCTCATGCTACATTTTCCTCCTCCGTGCTCTTTTTCTTACCATAGCTTCAATTACCATCAATATAGTAGCTCCCAAATATCTATGTGCAGCTCTGGCCACTCCTCTGAGTTCTTGTTTACATATTCAGTAGCTGATTTTATCTCCCTAATAAGATGACCCAAAGGCACCACAAATATAAGATAGCAGTGTATCAAATATTCCCACATTGAGCCTAGTCTTCCTCCAGAGGTCTTTACCTCAGCCGACAACCGCTTTTATGCTTACAGTGGTTCAAGCTCAAACCTTTCTTTCCCACTCGTCATATTCAATTTAGTTCAAAATGCAGATAATTCTACCTCTTGTAAACACTTTGAGCTTAATCATTTCTACATCCTTCATTTAACACGTTAGAAGCTTCCATTATTTACCACATGGACTATTATTAGTAGCCTTCTAAATTATTTATTCATTCACAATCTATTTTCTACAACATGGCCAATAACATTACATTTTTAATCCAAATCTTGTCATTTTTCTGATTAAAATCCTCCAATGCCTCACATTTTTTATAGAACAAAAATGAAATCCTTAATAGGTTCTACCCGTCATGTAAGATCTGGCCTATTTCTGCAGGCCTATCCCCCTACCACTGTGTCCTCTGTCCATCAGTTTGTGTCTCTTGGAGTTCCTTGGGTAACCAGTGCTCTTTACCTTGTATTGGCCTTCCACATACTCTTTTCTGACCCAGAACATGAGTCACTTCTGCACCTGCTTTGGTTCGGACATGCTTACTCATCCATCAGACCTCAGATGAAAGGTCATTTCTATAAAGAAACCTTCTCTGACATCCATATTACAAAGCTCTTTGTTTTTATTTTGTTCTTTGTAGCACTTTTTTTCATGGATTATGGGTAACATCTGAATCCTATAGGCTTTAAATTCCATTAAGACAGGAGCATTGTTTTGCTCATAGCTGTATTTTAGTTCCTGGTACAGTGCTTGGTAAGTAATAGGTACTTAATAATTGTTGCAAGGATGCTTAAGTATAGAAAGTGTTTACAATTTCTTGTTCAATCATGGAAAATTTTCTTATACTACCAGATGTTGGAAAAATCTAGAAGATCTATGTAATGTTTATTTTTAATCAGAAACAGGAGGATATAATTTATTGACACAATCACTGAACACATACATAGGGAAAGGGGTGTTTACATACATAGGGATTACTCTGACATTTTGAATACTTTAAACATAATTTGTTACAGAAAAAATAGGGAAGTCAATAAAGAGCCTATTCAAGTTTTTCCTTTTTTTCTTTCCTTCCTTCCTTCCTTCCTTCCTTTCTTCCTTCTTTTCTTTGCTTTTGCTTTTGCTTTTTATTAGAAAAGTATGGAATATAGCATTTTCCACAGTAAGGAGAAATGGACTAGTTATTACCACTGTATTTTAATATTAAAATGTGAAGGATTTAGAAATATCCAGATGTATGTGTTATTTCATACTCTATGTGGTTTACCAAGTTATCTTTATTTCTTCTCAAGTAATTGCTTTGTTTTCTAGAATAAGGGGATATAAAAATCCCTTAGACACTGTCAAACACATGAAACCGAATCTTGTTGTAACAAGTTGAGTTTCAGAGGTCACTAGCCTTGTTGTGTAGGTAAGAACAAGCCCTGATTGGATCTGGCAGATCATCTGTTATATTTCAGGTGTCCTCAAAGCCTCATTTCCTGTTTAGGTAGGTCAATAGAGCCAGCATATGCACCATCCTTCCTAAGAGTTAGCTTCCTTTCTAAAAGACAACTAGAAGCAGATAAGTGGTGAATGTTATGTTGGAAAATAATCATTCGTACTAAAATCATATCTTTAACAAAATTTATTATTGATGCCTATCTCTTCTTTTCTCTCATTGATTTTTCCAGTTTTCTGTTTCTGCCTAACAAACACTCCAGAGCATAGTGCCATGAAACAACAACTTTATTGTTCTCATAGTTCTGGGAGTCAAAAAATTGGGCAGAGCCCAGCAAGAGTGACATGCCTCTGATCCATAATAACTGGTGGATCAAGTGCTGTGGTTTAAGTTGCTGGAGAAAGCTGAGCACCTCTGGAATCTTGGTTCTGTCAAATGGGCTCCTTGATTCATCTACACATCAGTCTGCTGGGGTGAAGTGTCCAACTGGTTCTTTACTCATATGTCTGGTGCCTGGGCTCAGAAGGCCCTAGAAGCTGAGGCTGACCAATCATCTTACTGTCTACATATTGTCTCCAGATGGCTGGCTTGGCGTCATGTTAGGGAGGTAGGACTTCTTATACCTAAGACTGGCTTATCCCTAAAGGAATATACCAAGAGATCAAAGCAGAAGCCTCAAGATTTCTTATAACCTTGCAAGCCCATCCTGTGACTTTTACTCTCATTCTGTTGATACATGGAGCCAGCTCCTATTCAGTGTAAAAGTCTGAATAGCAAGGGGGTGTGATTTAAAAAGGGGTTGCATTTTAGAACCTAGCTACCACATTTATGTTTTGGATCACTATCTTTTCTCTACATATGTCTTTCCATGGATATTACTCATTATTGTATGTCTTAAGATATAAAGGAGAAATATTTGCTGTCTTGATTTTCACCACTGGAGCAATCAATGCATCTAAGGTGCTTGTTTTGGAGAAGGTCACGTGGGGATTGTGAAAGACCTGGGAACGAAACTAACTATATGTCTTAACCTACTTTCCTGATGACTAGATGATTTGTCCTCTTAGATTTAAACAGTCTAAAAAGAAAAACATGAATATATTACATAATACATTGTTATTTTCAAGTTTAGAATTGTTATCAGGCCAAGAAAGTTTCGATAATTGAATTATTAAATGATGCTGCATAGTATGTACACAACAGTCTTCTGTTGACCATTGCCAAGTGGAGTAGATTTTCTTTCTTTTATTCCTAGTGGGTTTTAGAATAAAAAAAAAGTTTCTTTAATTTATTTGTTTATAAGAAATAGTGCCTGAAAGTGATTAACAAGTAACTAACAGAAAAGAATTAAAAATTTTTTTTTAATGTTTTTATTTATTTTTGAGAGCATGAGCATGGGAGGAGCAGAGAGAGAGGGAGACACAGAATCTGAAGCAGGCTCCAGGCTCTGAGCTGTCAGCACAGAGCCCAATGTGAGGCTAGAACCCACAAACCATAAGATCATGACCCGAGCTAAGGTCATTCGCTTAACTGACTGAGTCACCTAGCTGCCCCCAAAAAAGAATTTATTATAATATCACCTTCAGATGTAAAAATGCTAAGTCTTATTGTTTAAAATATACATAAATATAGACTATCCTAGAAAAAAATAGAGGACTTGTCTTCTTTAGACTGTCACAGATGTTTTCTTTTTCTTTTTTTCCCCCTGAATGATCAAAACAGGCTATGTTTGTACAACATAAAGGCTATGCTTACAACATGAAAGAGAAGAATTGCTATGGTAATTTTTTCACTATATGAACCAAACCAAACCAAATTTGTTAGCACAATTTAACAAATATTTATTGAGTGACTATTATTTGTCATAAACAATGTTACTAATGTAATGTTGGTAACAAGAGTTACCAATTGGAAATCAGTAACCGAAGATATTGAGATAGACATGATATAATCCTTGCCATCAAGATGTCTGCATTTCAGGAGAGACAAGCATGTAGACAAATAAGTGGAATATACTGAATTAGGCACTCATCAGATGCTGTAGGGCTCTCGATGTAGTCATTCCTTCAGCCAGTTGTGGGAAGTGAAGAGAAGTTATAGAAACGAAGTGGCATTGTGACGTGCATTTTTTTTGACCAGGTACACAAATGTATGAGCAAACAAGCTGTTTCTAATTTAAACAAAATTAAGAGGTTTTTTTCTGTTATCAAATATAATAGTAGCTTTCTTCCAAATTGGAGTTCCTAATGTAATCTAAAGGTGATTGTACTGTCTCAAAAATAGAGATGAAACAAGTGAGAAATAGGACAACAAAAGATCTTTATAGCTTATGGAATGCCTTTCCATATGTTAAAAGGAATAAAACTTCAGTAGGCAAGAATACACATGCACTTGGTAAGCACACCTTGCTGAATGATCTAGTTTTGATTCAAGAATTCCTATGTAGTACTGATTTAGATTTAAATTTTTACTTTTATATGAAGGTGGTTGGATATTAGTAAATTTTAGTCTTATATGAGATTATTAGTTTATATAAAATATACATGCTTTTGTTTTCAAAGAAAACAAACCTTAATGACTTCATTATTTAACATGAAACCCAGTTTCTTTCTTGTTCCTTTTTAATAATACTTATTTATATTTGAGAGAGAGACAGAGTGTGGGTGGGGGAGGGACAGAGAGAGAGGGAGACACAGCATAGGAAGCAGGCTCCAGTCTCTGAGTTGTCAGCACAGAGCCTGATGCGGGGCTCAAACTCATGAACCGTGAGGTCATGACCAGAGCCAAAGTCGGACATTTAACAGACTGAGACACCCAGGTGCCCCTTTCTTGTTCCTTTTTAATTTGTTTTTTAATTTTCAATTACAGTTAACCCTTGAACAGCTGGGTTTGAATTGCAGGGGTCTCCTTACACACAGATGTGTTTTTGGTAAGTACAGTACTATAAATTTATTTTCTCTTATGACTTTCTTAATATTGTTTTCTTTTCTCTCTTTATTATAAAAGTACAGGATATAGTACATATAACATACAAAGTATGTGTGAATCAACTGTTTTTGTCATGAGTAAGGCTTCTGGTCAACACTAGGCTAGTAATAGTTAAGTTTGAAGGAAGTTAAAGTTGTTTGTGGTGGGGAGCTGGCTTCCCTAACTCACATGTTGTGCAAGGGTTTACTGCATTCTGCTTTATATCAAGATAGATTCTGTGGTTCTATAATTCTTCTAGAAGTTCCTGGTCTACTTGACTCCTCATAGAGAACTTTTCTCCAGTATCCTCAGGAAATGTCATGAATTAATTTTAAGTGGACAGGAAATCAGGTCTCTTACTCATCATTGAACCAGTCATGATGGCTAGAGGAATGGAATGTTTATTGACTTAGCCTAAATCATACATGCCAGTGCAGGAGTTGGCATAAATTTAACTTGAGAAAATGGAAATCAAGGTTATCAAAAGGGAAATGTAGGGATGCTTCTGAGGAGACAATAAATCATCATGTACCACACAGATAAGTATATGGATAAACAATATATTAGAATTTTAAAATGTTTTGATTTTTTATGATAATATGGCTCATATAAAAAAAAATAAGTTCCATTTCATGTGGGCTGTTGTCCCAATGGAATAATGATGTAATGGATGGAAAGATAACAATATTCGCAACTGAAAGATATATGTTCATTTAAAATAAGAAAGGATAAAAACTGTGTCACTGAAATAGCTGCACAAAACTGAAAACACAGTAACACTTCTTACAGTTTGGAAAGATTCCTTTGCCTTTAGGTCCAAGCAAGATGCTTTTTCTGCCAACGATACCACCTCAAAATGATGAAGACACTGTCATATTCTTCAAGAATTTCTCTTTGCTGTTTTCACAGGGGATCTTTCTGTGCTATTGGTCCCTTTCAAGTAACTGGACAATTGCCTGTTGTCCTTCTTGCTCAATAAGTACACTATTCCTGAGTTTTTACTGAACATGAGTAAATCAAAGGTCAAGTTTCACTCCGTTAAAAGTGACTAGAAATCCAATGAGAATAAAAGTCAGAGTTCCAAATCAGAGATGACACTTGGGGCATTTTCCAGGTGTACCAACTTGCTAAAAGTCAGAATTTTAGTCCTGCTTGAAGTCTGTTTTGCAGTATTATTATTTAGGGACATGTGCAATAGTATCATTTTGGGGGGGCAATACTAAAAATATAAACCAGCTAGGGCACCTGGGTGGCTTATTCAGTTAAGCATGGTTTGTGAGTTTGATCCCCAAGTTTGACCCTTGGTTTTGGCTCAGGTGATGATTTCACGGTTTGTGAGTTTGATCCCCATGTCAGACTCTGTGCTGACAGTGCGGAGTCTGCCTGGAATTCTCTCTGCCCCTACCCCACTTGTGTTCTCTCTCTCTAAATAAATAAGTAAACTTAAAAAATAAATAAACTAATAAATAAATTAATAAATTATTAATCCAGTTTTGATACCTTTGGAATCTTCAACAGATCATAAGCTATGTGAAAGGGAAGATTCCTTATATATATATTTATAATATCAGAATTTGTAGTTTAAAAAATTGGTGATTTGGAGGTACCTGGGTGGCTCAGTCGGTTAAGCATCTGACTTCAGTTCAGGTCATGATCTCACAGTACATGGGTTTGAGCCCCACGTCGGGCTCTGTGCTGGCAGCTCAGATCCTGGAGCCTGCTTTGGATTCTGTCTCCCTCTTTCTCTGCCCCTCCTCTGCTCATGCTCTTTCTCTCAAAAATAAATAAACTTAAAAAAACTTATTTTAAATCATTGATTTCAACATTTGTAAAAGCAATCATCATAAAAACTTGTAAGAAATATATATTTACAAATCACCTGAAAGTTCACCCTGCAAAGATAATCATTGCTGATATTTTTTACAGCCATAAGATAAGCCATAAGTGCTTAATGCCCAGTAAATGCTCAATTAATGTTCTGTTGAAGGCTGAAAGAGTATAAATGGAATATATACTCACTTATAAAAATATGTTGATATCTATATTTTAACATTGGTAGCTCAGTTCTTTTTTAAACATTTGCTTTATCAAGCTTGATTAAAATTCAAAACAAATGAAAAGAGATGTGCTCTGCAATATTTTGCAAGTAGTTATCCGATGGGAATTCACACTTTCTCTTTCTGTTTATATGATGCCATTTTAATTACATGTCACTTGCTAAGAAATGGGTGAGTGAGTGATTATGCCTATAGGAACATTTGGCACCCAAGGGGGGAAGGGAAGAAGAAGATTTTTAATTTATTATGACTCAGGTACAAATCATCATGTTCCTGGACAATGACTATGTTATCATCAACTTGTCACTAACGCTAATCCCTGATCCATCACAGGAATTTTCTTTACAACTCACTTGGAAAAAAATCATTCTCTATTCAAGAAGTCATTTAACTTAGCAAATGTGAAGAAATGGGGAGTAGTTTATACTGTTCACTGAAAAGTCTGATCTGGTTCTTGTATCTTCTGACTTTCATGAGGAACAGAGTTGAGAAAACCTGATGGGGGAAAAGGGGAAATAAGAGAATTTCAAGAACATGAGAGTTATAAAGAATCAACTATCACCAGGATATGCCTTATGTTTACACTCTGGAAGCTTTCCCAGAAATGATGTTTTCTTTCTTTTTTTTTTAAATGTTTTATTTATTTGAGACAGAGAGACAGCGTGAGCAGGGGAGGGTCAGAGAGAGAAGGAGACACAGAATCAGAAGCAGGCTCCAGGCTCTGAACTAGCTGTCAGCACAGAGCCCAACGTGGGGCTCCAACCCACAAACCTCAATATCATGACCTGAGCCAAAGTTGATGCTTAACCAACTAAGCCACCTAGGTGCCCCTGATGTTTTTTTAATACTCCCAATTTTTTCCCAGTGATATTTGGTGGCTGTGTCACAATCTTCTCAGGACTATAAGACAGTGAATATACTTTTTTTTTTTTTTTAACTGGGCAAAAATTCACTGATGTGTGTGTTTTAACGATACCATTGGGATTAATTTGCTCACTCTTCATAGTAAATCTATGATATTTAAACTAAAATGAAACTAGCAGAAAGAAGGATAATATTTCAGGCTACAAACTACACTCTCAAGTAATTAGCCTTTTGTAAATAATGAAACGGCAAGTTTATATAAATTGCCATAAAGTGTATCCTAAGGCAAAGTTAAACGATCACGTTTACAAAAAAATATGTTTATAAGGCCCATGTAGTAGACTAAGTGGAGAGAAGAAAAGGGGAAAGGAAATAAAGGGAAAGAAATTTTTAAAAGAGAAAGGACTAAGTGTGTACTTGAGAGAAAAATAAATGTGTCTAAATTGAGCTCCACTAATTACTGGTTATATGACTGGGGGCATATCTTTGTATTTCATTTTTCTTATCCATAATAAATGGTTAATAAGAGTAGTTATCTCATGGGGTGCCTGGGTGGCTTAGTTGGTTAAGTGTCTGACTTCGGCTAAGGTCATGATCTCACAGCTCGTGGGTTCAAGCCCCGTGTTGGCTCTGTGCTGACAGCCAGCTCAGAGCCTGGAGCCTGTTTCAGACTCTGTATCTCCTTCTCTCTCTGACCATCCCCTGCTCATGCTGTCTCTCTCTCTCAGATATAAATAAAACGTTAAAAAAATTTTTTTAAAAAAAGAGTCGTTATCTCATAGAGTTATTTTGGAGATCTAGTGAGTTCATATTTTTAAAGTACTTAGACCTTTTAAAAGAGTAACTGCCACTTAGTGAGAGAGAATAAATATTAGCTTTAATCATTATGTCTTGATTAGACAAGCCTAATGGGAGTTGGGAGACAAATAAGGTAGGAATAGCATAGGGCACCTGTAATATAAATAAGCTTTCAGTATTCTAGGGTATTCTTGTTAACCTGAATAAAGGACCATTGCTTCTCTACCTCTAAGAGACAAGTCTTAGAGTCAGTGTATACCCATTCTAGACATCTGCCTCTGAATAATCAACAAAACTTCAAGATTTGATATGATGCCAAAGTGAAATAAGTCTTTCCAGCTGTTTTAACATGGATACTAGTATTTGTTCTCTTGAATTGTATGATTGGCTAGATATCAGAGGTATCAACCAGATTCATGTGCTGCTTGGAACCTATGGTAAATAGATTTACTGAGGAGTCTCCTGTGATTTCAAGAAAGGCTGTACCTTCTTCAATAGATTCATTTTGAAAAACTCCTTATTCTAGAGGGCTCTGATAAAGATCATATGCCTGGCCACCAGTCCACAAGTGAACAAGCACCCCAAGGTGTATGCGTATGACAAAATGTCCATCTTGAATTAGTTGTGTCTATCTATTGAGAAATAGAAAACTACTTTTCAGTATTTCAATATTAAGTGATATATATGTGATCAGATTTTATAAACTCAGAAGCAAACAGTTCTTTTATGTGGAATGCAAATTCTTATGCCAGATTATAAAGGTCTTGGTATTAATAAATTGGGAAAAATTTTTGAAAGGGTTGTAAGGATGGGCATTTTGAAATAGACTCAGAATTGGAAATTTTGCTATCCCATGTGAATATTTGCCAAAAACATCACCTCTATAAAGTGTCTTAAATCAAGTGGACAAGATGATCAATTCTGCAGAGATCATCCATATTCTTTGTTTTGTAGAACTGGTACTTGTTTAATGGCTTAATGAAAAATAAGGCCTTGAAGTTATGCCTTGTTAAAATAACAAGCATTTCCAATTTGGCGTTCAGCATTGTTGAGTACCCAATTTACTAGGAACTTAGAGTCTCTGGTATGGCTCATGTATGGTGAAGACTAGACAGCTTCTTGATGATGATCCATTATATGGGCACCCTCTGAAACCTTGGTGAAACCTTCACCAATATAAGTTATTATTCTAGATTTGGATCAGATTTACTTCTTTTTCATCTTTTTTCAACTTTATAATATATAAATATATATTTATATATACATAGATATGCATATGTATATATTTAATGAATAATATATAATAATAAATATTTAATATCTTAATTTCATAAACTATATTTCCAACCCAACTACACATTCTTGGCAAAGGCATTTTTCTTATTTATAGCAGAATTTATGATGATGAATGAATGGATAGACAGATAAAAATGCTTTAATTCTGCCTAAAGAAATGTTAAGCCTAGTATGTATATATGCAGATGAGAAGAGATAAATTTATCTAGTCATTCATATGCTTCCATATATACAGTTGTAAAGTGTTATGACAGTAAAATGTTAAAAAAAGAAATAACTTGATTTTTGATAGTACATTTTTTTTTGTCATAGGTACATAGACTTTTAACACAATTTGGGTAGGTTGGTGTACTAATAATAAATTATATACGTCCCAAATAACACTTCACCAAATGAATTAGTGCTTAAATGTAAGTTGCATAAAGACACCTGCTTACCTGTTCTTTTAACTCCAAAGCATGATTTGAAGATGTAATGCAATTTGTCATGTGTTGATTTCCTGAACATGCCTATCCTTGAATGTCACTTTCTAAATGATGATTAAGGAAACAAACACATTCTTCTCCAATAAAGAAGTATTGAAAAAATATGATTTTTGCTCATGTCACTGCAATGCGAAATTGGCTAGCTGCAGGACAATGAATATTACTCAGTGATGGAACCACTATTGAACACAATGTATCAAAAGACGACATATTTCCTTTCAATCAATGTCTGCCCTCCAGTATATCATTCCTATTGAGTTTATCACTTATAAACCTATTTCAGGGGATTTATGAAGTTTGGCCATAGCTTGTCTTTGGGAGAGAGATTATTTTTAGAAAAAATGACTATGTTTGTATAATAACCTTTAGCAATGAAACTTGTGATATGTATACCTTCTAAGATCACACTGATATATGAGTTTTGGAATTCCTAGTTTATTTCTGATAGTTTTGGATATATAAAACAGTAGAATTATAAGATTGGAAGTGAACTTACATGTCAAATATCCTTGTGACCAGACTGTTACTCTGTCCCTTTTATCAAGCAATTTCTGTGCTCTGAATATCCTAGTGAACTACTCACGTACCTAGATACCCCCTTACATTTTGGAACATTTCAAGATTTGATTTTCTTTTTAACTCACTAGAAATATGTCTTTCTATAATTTCCACTTACTAGTCCTAATTCTTCTTCCACATGATACCACTTCATATATTTGAAGATTGCTGCTGTGTTCGAATAACTAATCTCTAAGGTCTTGAGTTCTCCAATTCTTCTCAATATTATCTTGAATGAGTGGATATATTGTTTCTAGGTTTCTTGACATTTTTATTACTTTCTTTTGGAGAGTTTTGCTATATTTTATTCTTAGGACCACAAATAAGTAGATTAAAGAACAATTCGTGTTATCATGTACAGTTTTATATTTGGCTGCTTTGGGTTTTGTGGACCAATATACTATGGAGTGGACAGAACTATTCACTTTTTATTATTTTATAAATATTATACTATCATATATTCTTATTATGTGAATATAGCTGTTTCCCTCCATTCCTATCACAACAGTTTTATCTCCTAACAGATTCATAAGAGAAGAGTTCAGGGAGATTTATATATATATATAGGTATCTATAGATATATTTTTTTCCTGTTGAATAGGCTCCTGAATCTTTTCCAAAGTAAGGTTTTAGAAGAGTCCTACTTTGTAATACAAAACCAATGTGGAGAGGACCTCAAGCACACCTTGCCTAAAAAAACCTTATCCACATGCTCCACTTGATATGAACAATATGACTTCAGGGGACTCATTGTAAATGGATGCATCAGGGAGATCTAGAGCAGAAAGGGGGCAGAGTTTTCAATGAATGTAGCTCTATTTTGGATTTTTCAAGAAGTCTCATCATTGCAAAACAGACATGAATACATACTCCAAATCTTCTGTGTATGGATAGAAATTGTCAGTAAGGAAATAAAAAGATTAATGAATGTCAACTTTAGATATATCACTTGACTTCTTAACTTGAGGTCCATCACCTGTCAAAAATACTTTACTACAAAGGGCATTCTCTTTTATAATTAATTTACAGCTATAAAAATTAAGATATTAATATTTATACACTCTTACTACCTAATCATCAGATGCATACCACTTACACTAATACTCTCAATAATATACTTATGGTCAACGGATACAGCTCCAAGTCAAACACTTTCATTTAGTGTTCATATCTCACTCTGGAAATACTTGCTTTGTCTTTTCTTGACTTTCATTATGTTGGCACTTTTAAAGTTATCGTAGAATGTGCCCTAGTTTGGGTTTGATATTTCCTTATGATATTAGATTCAGATTAGGAATTTCTGTCTGGAACAATCATAAAAGTGTTGTACATTTTCTCATCTCCATTAAGGTGGAACATACTGATTTGTCTCATTATAGATGATTTTCAGTTCAGTTACTGGATTAAGATGGTATATGTCAGGCTTACTCAATGTAAAGTTACTCTTTTTCCTTTGTAATTGTTATGAATTTTGTGTACAGTTACTTTCAGTCTATATAAATGCTATATTCATTAGACAATGAATTAATTAACTATATAATATTACTGTGCATTTATTATTTCCTATTTTATTTAGCTAATCAACTAAATAATCCTACTGTGGATTTATGATGTCCTATTTTATACAGTGGGTTTTGGTCTGTTCCTAACAGAATTTATTTCAATGTTTACATTGTCCCCGATGTGACCAGAAGCCATGTTCTGTGGTTTCCTTTTAAGATGTACCAGCCATCTTTTCTGTGAACACTTCCTTGCTTTTTGACACCAACAGATATTCCTGGCTCATCTTGTATTTTCTGAAACTCAGCCCTAGAATCAAGCATTATTTCTCTGAAGAGCCTTTCTTCCTTTTCATGGGGAATCATGTTTGGAATCCAACATTCAGCACCAGATGTGCTCATTGTTATTGAGGTTTTGTTTCCCATACATCCCCTCAGTGGGCAGAATTAGGGAATCAACTTATGCATAGGCATACCTACATACATACATATGTGTCAACATAAACCAGATGCGTAATAAAGACACACATGCACATGACATGTATGCCTTTATATTTAGGTTAATTTTTCTGTCTCTGTCCATCAAAAACATTGAATTCACTTTGATATTTCCAGTACCAATCCAATCAAATGGCTCGTTCTAGTTTTCTTCCTTTTCTTTACTCCCTACTCCTTTTTTTAAATTCCCTTCTCTGACAGTGATGAACCTGGTTTCCATTACATTTACTATATTAATAATTTGATCATTTTTTCATCATGAAACCAGTCTCCCTCCCTAAAGCCATGCCCTCCCCCAAGCCAGTGCCCTCTCCTTAGGGCTCTGACCCTCCATGCTGTGCTTCCCGCATGCAGACACCTCCTTACCTAGCTTGGGCTCCAGTCGCCTATGTGGGGCCGTATCCTCTGGATGAAAGCTGCCCTTTCCCTTCTCAGGCTCTGCCACTCTGTGCTGGGCTGTCAGAATGCTTGCTCTCCAAAAACTTCCATGATGTCCTCTTTTCATAGGGCCATCCTCCTCACTCCTCTTACTTGCTTGGTCTCTAACATCTTGCGGTGGGCTGGCCCACACCCTACCCATGCCATGTGGTGTCCTTCTGCTCAGGCATCGACACCTCATGCCAGGTGGTGGCTCTGTGTGAACACCCTCCTCTCCCTGCTTGGGTTACGATTCCTGAGGCCAGACTGTCCCCCATCCCACATGTGGATGCATTCCCCACTGCTCATGTGTTGATGTCCTACAGCCTCCTGTCTCCCTTGAAGAAATGGCCCTTACTTTCCACCTGCACTGTGGCATCCTATGCAGGTTGCCATGGATGCCCTTCTCACCCCACTCAGGCTCTGACGTTATGTGAATCATACTCTGTCACTCAAGTCTTCCTCAGCTGACTTGGGTTCTCATATCTATGCTGGACTCCCCCTTATGTGGATGTCTCCTCTCTGCTCAGGCTCTGATACCCTGGCCGGGAAGCCTTGCTACACCATTAGGACTGTAATACACAACCCTAGGTCATGGTAACTATTACTCTCCAGCCCCATTTGCTTGAAAGCTTGCTTTGCTCTGTCCACTTAATGGCTTTAGAGCTGAATTGTCTGAGAAGGAAAGAGAAGAGGAAGAGGAAGAGAAAAGGCTAAAAGATTTATGATTTGGAAAAATTTAATTAGTAACCTTCACATAAGACTAACTGCATGTTTCCAATACAGTGTTTATTCATCACTCTACTCCATTCACTTCTCTTTCATTTTCAATAGATGTGAAAAATGTACTGGAAAACTTGATGTGAATAGGATCTTGGTAGGAAGAGTTGGAGTCTTCTTAAATTCTGTACTTTCTGTCTTTTAATATCTGGATACATACACAGGAGATATTCTCTTTTAGTATCAGGGAACGTGTTAAATTAGACATATGCATATTTCTAAGCAAACTGACTCTGGAATCCTACAAAAAGTCCCTATGCTATCAACAGTTCAACTGTTCATGCCAAAAACACAGCTAAACTAAGATGTGCTTCTGCCTTTCTGCATTTTATGCCAAAAGCAATTAGAGTTGAGAGAATCTTAGGCTCAGAAAATTAGGAACCTGCTCATGTTGACATACATTTGCAATGTTGATGCTTCTAGTCCAGCATAGATTTTCTATTTAAGTCCATTATGTAATCCTTTGCTACTGAATTAGAAAAAAAAATCTGAATGTAGACTAAAATAGAGACTTTGATGTATGAAAGCAATCATTAAGATCTACATTAAAACAAAGCATGTAAAAGGTCCAATTTAACAGTTTAAAATGTGTTTCCCAAGCGAAACCAACTGTGGGGTCCTTTAACATTTTTTTCCTTTCTCTATTCCTTCTTTCTCTCCCTTCATCTCTTTCCCCTACCCTCCCTCCCACTGCCTTCTCCCTCTCCCTGCTCACCTCTCTCTCTATCTCTTTCTCTCAGAATACACTGTAATTCTTGAATATCATAATTTCCATCTTTCACAAATTTTGGAGAATTCTCAATTAGAATTATTTTAAAACATTTTCTTTCTCCTTTTCTCTCTGTTTCTCACATGCTGGAACTCTACTTCAGCTTATGTTTGGCATTCTTATTTCAACCTTTATGTCTCTTAGATTCACATGCATGTGAATGCATTTTCCATATTCCTTTCTTGTCTGTCTGTGCTGCATTCCAGATTATTTTTAAATATATTTTTCCAAAATCACTATTTATTCAGAATTCTGTCTCTAATATAAGTCTAATATGTCTAATATGGTGTTTATTTCTTCTATGGAGTTTTTATTTCAATAATTCTATTTCTTATTCTTGAAATTGTTTTTGGTTCATTTTAAAATTTGTCTTATGTTCTTTGCATATTGTTATCAAGTTGTTTATATATCTTTAAGGTTTTGTACACAGATGTCTTATATTCTACATGTGATAAATCTAATAACTGAAGTTCTTGGAGATTCTAATTTAAAAACTTTTTTGCTCTCGTTTTTTGTTCAATTGGTTTTTTGGTTTTAAGTAGTTCTTGGCATTTAACATATATTTGCATGTACTTGATCTGTGGGACCCCATGGAGAGGGGAAAAGTGAAGATTTAAAAAAAATTAATTCTAGTAGAGTTAAAATGTTTTTTTTTAAGGGGAATTTTTATTTGCTCCTGCCAGATGGTGGGTGTTTCTACGAAGCCTGGACAAGGTTAATCTAATTTAATATACGTGAATTTTATAATATAAATTTTAACCTGTGAGACAAGTAAGAGTGAGTTTATAGTTAAAAATTCTCAATGCACAAGTATTTTTTCTCTGTTGTTATTGTATTATTATTGACATCACCATTATCTAACAGGGCTCATGACTGAGATATGTTTTGACCATACAAAGGTAGATAAAATGTGAATTTTAAGGGGGAAATTATTTAAAAATCCTATAGGTTCTTGATGTACTGAGAACTAGAAAGAGGATGGAAAACATATCACAGGAAGAGAGTTATCCGTATCAATCCTAAAATGATTGATAGTCTTAATTTTCTTTAAACACTGAAGCTTAATTCAGAAGATTTCTTTTGAATTTCCCTCCTGTAACATTGCATTTTTATTGCCTTATCAAACTGCCTCATCTTACTCATATCCTCTCTGCTATAATCCATTGTCCATATTCCTGTCAGTCTCCCATTTCTAAACTTTTTTAATATTTTATTTATTTCTGAGAGAGAGAGACAGACAGACAATGTGAGCAGGGGAGGGTCAGAGAGAGAAAGACACATAGAATCTGAAGCAGGCTCCAGGCTCTAAGCTGTCAGCACAGAGCCTAAGGCGGGGCTCAAACCCAGGAACTGTGAGATCATGACCTGAGCCGAAGTTGGATGCTTAACCGACTGAGCCACCCTGTCAGTTTCCTGTTTCTAAAATACAAAACCAAATGTATGCCTATATGACTCATAATGCCTATCTCTCTCTCTCTCTCTCTCTCTCTCTCTCTCACACACACACACACACACACAGAAAACCCAAACAAACATATTGCTTAGGATGGCATTCACAGTTGCCCACAGCCTAATTTAACTTTGTCATGCCTTTCATTTCTGTGATACAAGTAACGCTGAAGGCAACCTGCCTTTCTCTTAAGTCTCAAGTACATGTATCCAGCACTGCTCTGTGTGTTTGTGCACCCCCTAGTATCACACCTTCCCCCATTTCCTCAGTGAAGTTCTTCTAACTTGTCATTCATTAAATATACAGGTTAATTACTCTCTTCTCTAGGAAGCATTTCCTTGTTACTTTTCAGGAATAATAAATTGTTTCTTCTCAATTCTTTCATTGTATTTTGTATAAACAAACCATATTATGTTATGTTATATCATTTTTTATGTTATTAGTCACCCTCTCCTGCTAGAACTTAAGATTTTTAGGGGCACCTGAGTGGCTCAATTGGTTACCCATCTGACTCTTGATGTTGAATCAAGTCATGTTCTCACAGTTCGTGCGTTCAAATCCCACATCGGGCTTTGTGCTAACAGCTAAGAGCCTGAAGCCTGCTTTGGATTCTATGTCTCCCTCTCTCTGTTCTTCCCCAACTCATGCTCTATCTCTATCTGTCTCTCAAAACTAACTAATTGTTAAAAAATAAAAAAAAAGATTTTTAGTGAACAAGGATATGATTATTCATGATTGTACCCTCAGAATCTGCCACAACACGTAGATTCATATGATGTTGAATGAAAGAGTGAATGGTGCCAAGAACTGATGAATCACCAAGTCCCAGAAGGTGTAACAATATATACAATATTCTAGGAAGATAAATATTGGACATATAAATATTAAAAGTGAATAGTCTTTGAATGCAACTTGAGGAATAGGGGGAATTAATGATATTGGAAGAAGTACCTCAATATCCTTATTTTTATTCAACTGTGTGTCTGTTTTCAGTTAAAGTGGCATTAAGAAGCAGTTCACTCTTTTAAATGGAATTTACTCTAAGCCTTCTCTAGCAAAAGAGTAGAGAATACTGTGACAAAGGAGTGAGACATAGCTGAGGGCAGAACACTTAGATCTGTGGCCTGACTCTGCCATTTCTTGTTAAAAGCAGAGGAGGCTGCCAGTGTTTTTATAGTTTATAGGGGAAAGTGGAAAGCTTTAAGAGTAGAATATAAAATTGTCATAAAATAACATCATTTTTCAAGTGCAAAGACAAGACTAAAGATTTTCTACAATTTTTCCTGAGAGCTGCAATCCCAAAGTAGACTGCTGAGCATTATGGCATTACAGAGTAGAATATTAAAAAAGAGCAGAAGATTACAAAAAGAAAAATCACAAAGAGATCAAGAAATGAAAACTCCTTTAGCCATGTTAATACTTATTACTACTTCCTTCATTGGGAAGTACCAGAATTTTCTAATAAAACAATCTAGTACAGTACACCTTGGTGAATTCACGAGTCTACAAAGGTGGTATTTTATTATTTTTTTGCATGTGTGTGAATTAACATGTCTTCACAATTTGGTGCCATTTTGCTGAATTTGCATGCTCTAAAATTCTTGTTTCTCCCTCTTGGTGAATCAGCACACCTGAATTCTGTCAATTCTGGTTAAATCCTCGAACTATGATGTATAAAAACACATACCTGATTATTGGTGAGACAAAGCTTAATTTTTTGTCCTCTCAGAAATAAAAAATTCAGGTTCTGTTCTTCACTGAGAGAGAAAGTTCTCTTAAGAAAACAGATTTTCTTGGGGCGCCTGGGTGGCTCAGTCGGTTCAGCATCCAACTTCAGCTCAGGTCATGATCTCACGGTTCATGGGTTCGAGCCCTGCATCAGGCTCTGTGCTGACAGCTAGTTCAGAGCCTGGAGCCTGCTTCGGATTCTGTGTCTCCCTCTCTCTTTGACCCTCCCCTGCTCATGCTGTCTCTATCTCTCTCTCAAAAATAAATAAAATTAAAAAAAAAAAACAGATTTTCTTAAGGCCGGCACCATCTTGGTTCTGGGGACGAGTATAAAGAGGTTTTGGGCCCGCAGGCTGCCTCTCCCTCTCTGAGACTCCTTGTAATTCAGTGTGAAGTGGAAACATTTGCAAAGGTGTTCTAGGGCCTTCTGGAATATAAAGGACTAATATTATGTGAGATTGGGGAAATCTGTTCAAGCAAACCTGAATGATCTGTCCTAAATTCCACTGATGGGAAAGGATTTAAGAGCCTAGTGTTTGTGCAAGAGTGACCAAAGTCCAATTATGATTGGTTGGAATAGTTGTAGTGGTTAAAATCAGAACCTGTTTTGCCATGTATTTACCATGTATTTACAATGAAAACTAGGATTTGTAAAGAAATAAACTTCTCTGTACAACATTTTCCTACAGAAAAGCTAGAAAATCGTATATCAGAAGTTTGCCTTGGTGGGTAGGGAAAGGGAAATAAAGTATATATGACAATATTTAGTGGCATTACATTCTGGGAGCTCCAGCATCCGTCACCTGTTCCCATGGCTCCCGGGGGATCATCTCCACTCTGGGCCATGTGTGGAGGAGCCTAGGCAAGCAATGTTTGCATTGTTTTTTATTGCATTGTTGATTGCAATGCGCTAATGAATATATATATCAATGCAGTGATTCTTAAACTTTTGGGTTTCTGGACCCCATTATACTTATTATGGACCTCAGAGAGGTTTTGTATCATATGGGTTGTATCTATCAATATTTACTGTATTAGAAATTAAATGGGAAAATTTCATGTATTTATTTATTAAAAATAAATGCTAAGCCCATTAATTTTTTTAAAAAAATTTAAATATTTATTTTTGAGAGAGAGAGAGACAGACAAACAGAGCATGAGCACGGGAGGGGCAGAGAGAGGGAGACACAGAATATGAAGCAAGCTCCAGGCTCTGAGCTGTCAGCACAGAGGCTGATGCAGGGCTTGAATTCACGAGCGGTGAGCTTATGACGTAAGTGGAAGTCATACGCTTAACTGACTGAGCCACCAGGTGCCCCAAAGCCCATTAAATATTAACATAAATAGAATTTTTTTTATAAAAAACAACTGTTGCATAAAAGACATTGTTTTATATTTTTGCAAATCTCTTCTATATTTGGCCACCTAGAAGACAGAGGAATTATCATACTCTTTACATTCAGTCTGTTGTGATGTATTGTTTTGGTTGTAGTATCTGAAGAGTCTTGCCTCATGTAGATATGTAGTTGCAAAAAGGAGGACAGTATTTTATTTTATTTTTTTTAAATATTTTTATTTATTTCTAGGAGACAGAGAGAGAGAGAGAGAGAGAGACAGCGTGAGCAGGGGAGGGTCAGAGAGAGAGGGAGATACAGACTCTGAAATAGGCTCCAGGCTCTGAGCTGGCAGTCAGCACAGAGCCCGACGCGGGGACTCGAACCCACGAACCGCGAGATCATGACCTAAGCGAAAGTCGGACGCTTAACCGACTAAGCCACCCAGGCGCCCCAGGAGGACAGTATTTTAAAGCCTTTTTCAGATAATTGTGGGCATTTGATTCTATACAAAATTTGCACAGTGTTAGTTTCTAAAAGGTAAGTTACAAAATGTATTTTCAAAAGTATCAGTAAATTTATACTTTGTTATTTTGAAATCCTTTAGTCTTTCTTGCACTGAGGACTGTCTTTTACCCATGCAAGATTTTTTATTATCATACAGTGGTAATTTGGAAAATATTGGTTCACTAGATTATGCTTTCCTTCTTAATGTTGACTTAGGAGTCTATTAGTCATAGTTAGAACCACTGTTCTATAAAAATATTAACATTTAAACCAGCCTGTATTAAAATACTCAATTTAAAAACTAAAATATGTTTTAACTTAAGAAGAAATATATCTTAATGTTTATAATAAAGAATCAAAATGTAGAATATAAGAATTGTGCCAAAAACCATTAAGCACATAGAGAAAAATATCTAATCTGGTGGTAGGAGTATATTACTAGAAACTTGAAAGAAGTAACTTAATTTAGAATAACTAAAAAGACTAAGAGTTTTTCAGGGGCATCTGGATGGCTCGGTTGGTTGAGCGTCCAACTCTTGATTTGGCTCAGGTCATCATCTCACAGTCCTGGGATGGAGCCCTGCATTGAGCTCTGTGCAGAGCATGGAGCCTGCTTGATTCTCTCCCTCTCCCTCCCTCCCTTGTATGCTTTCTCTCTAAAATAATAATAATAATGATAATGATAATAATAAAATGAAGTAAAGAGACTAAGTTATTTTATCAATAAGGATTATATTTTATTTATTATTAGATATATAATGGAACTTAGATGCCTGGCTTGTGATAGCTGCTCACTAAATATTTGTTGAATGTCTAAATAATTGAATACAAAGATACTTAAGACTGTTTTGAGGTTTGTGGGTGACAGAGGACTAGTTTTTTGTTTGTTTGTTTTGTTTTAACCTTTCCTTAGCAGAGACAAAACAAAACAAACAAAAGAAAAACACTAAAACAAAAACAAAAAAACCCTCTACCACTACCACCAAATGTGTTAGATAAGAATCTGACCTTAAGGCATTCTTATTATCTTCATAGATAGACATACGCTCACTTCTTTGTATATCATTGGCTTTGTTCTTAAACCTTGGCAGGGAATGATAAGAAATTTTGCTGTCAATAACTTAAAATTATTAGGAGTACTTTCTAGTTTCACTGCTATTTGATTTGCGCTTTTGTTTATTGCCTGAGACATGAAAAATATGATTTAGTTGGTGCTGGCTACTATCATGAGTTAAGCCGCACTGTGCACTGTGTATTCATATTTTATTTGCAGCAAAACAGGCAGGAGGCAGTTGCTTTTGATCAGTTTTAAGTGGAACAAGTGAAGTGACCCATTGCAGAGTTCTTAATAGGAATTTTGCAATTTTTAAGTGCTTGAGTACTAATAGCACAAAATAAAATTCTGGGCTCGAATAATTGTGGCTTCATGCTATTATGACACACCATGTGTCTCAAATGTAAATTTTGAGAACGTCAATTCACACAATGAAACTTTACTTCTGTATCTCAGACACTGTGCTAGACAAAGTAATGTTGCCAAGAGGCATCTGTATATATACAAGTCAATACCTAACACTGAGTGTTATGAGTTGAATTACGTGGTCTTAAAATTCATATATTCAAATCATAACTCCCAGTGTCTTAAAATATTACATATTTGGAAATAGGATCTTTACAGAGGTAAGGAAGTTAACATGAGGTTATCTGGTGTCCTTACAGAAAAGGGAGTTGTGGAGACAGATGTGCAGGAGAGAGAGAATGTTAAGTGAAGATAAAGGCAGAAATTTGGGTGACACTTCTACACTAAAGACCGATGGCAGAACCACCGGGAGTTAGATGTGAGGCACGGAATAGATTTTTTCTCACAGTCCCCAGAAGGAATCAACTCTGCTTGACACTTTGATCTCAGACTTTGAGGCTCTAAAACTGTGAGATAATTAATTTCTGTTGTTCCCAGTCACCCAATTTGTGGTATTTTGTTACAGCAGCCCTAGCAAATGGATACTCCAAGAAAATTTATCATTTTTTTATTGTTGGATTAAATTACTTATTTTTTTCCACCTTCTAAGGATGCATTCTCGTTTAGTGGATGTGAAGCTAATCTCAGGCTAAAACCACGTCTGTCTTGTTGAAAGTTTGTGAATGTTCAGAGGTTTTGACATGAGTGTTGGCATGGTGAAATTAGTATTTTGGAGGCTATGGAATATGAGACTGCTGGTATTTGCAAGGTTTATTGAGGTTTATGTATAAAAGCATCAGATGAAGCACACATTATAGATAACTGTCATCAGTCTAAAATATACTCGGAGCCAGTTATGATTGTGCCTAGTCAGAAGCTGAATAATTGCAGTGCCTCTTTGATTAAGACACATTAAAGATATCTAAAGTAACTGATTCCCTACTTGGCCAATTAATTATGTACCACCATCATTTTCTCTCAAGTAAATGAGTTGCATGAGATATAGTCAATATATAGAATGGTGGCTTACAACTCTCTTGCACTGTGTTGGGATTTTCAATGAAAGAAAATACAGTTTAACATCATCTCAGCATTGTGTCTTTAACATCATTGTGGCAGGCAGAAGAATGGTCCTCCAAATATGTCCACACCCTAATCACCAAAACATGTGAATATGTCACCTTACATGGCAAAAAGGACTTTGCGGATGTGATTAAAAGTAAGAAACTTGACATGTGAAGGTAACCTTGTATTATTCAAGTGAGTCCAATCTAATCACATGGGTCCTTAATATTGATGGAAATTTCCCAGCTGAGTTCAGTGTCCAAGGGAGATGTGATGAAGGAAGAAGGATCAGACAGATGCAGTATTACTGGTTGCTTGCTTTAAAGATGGAAGAAGGAGCCATGAACTAAGAAATGTGGGCACTTTTAGTAGCTACGAAATTCTGTCCACTAGAGACTCCAGAAAGGAACATAGCTCTGCCAACATTATTTTAACCCAGTGAGATCTAGATTCAACGTCTAACCCACAATACTATAAAATGGTAAATTTATGTTGATTTAAGCTTTTGAGTTTGTGGTAATGTGTTAGAGCAGCAATAGAAAGCTAATACAATCGATAAAATGTCAACAAGTATTGTTTGATCCTCTAATTGTGGAAAGTTCTTTAAAATTATATGTAACAGATGATGAACAATAATAACTATAACAATTTATTGTGCAACTTAATGAAATATGAAACAGTATTCTTAAACCACTTTTAGATCCATAGCAATCATTTAAATAATTTTTTTACTTTGACAAAGATTTTTATTTGTTTTACATTTTGTCATCTCAAAGTTTCATGTATTCAGCCACCAGAATACACAAAATTAGGTTCTGCACTTTGTACAGAGAGGAAAATAATAAATTCCATTAAAAGGTTACTTTGACCAAAGAGACAATCTCTGATGGAAAACTACACACAGGAGGACCCAATGTATTTGTATATAAATAATGTATAGATATTTAGAGATATCTCATCTGAAAAAACACAGGAGGGAAAAATCAAGATTTGCAACACTGTCTATAGTAAAAGAGATTAATTCTACCAGCTTTTCCACAGTCACATTTCATATTCAAAGGAAACACGTGAGTGAGTAGAACTGAGGACAGACTAATCCTCCACCAGGCTATGGACTATACCTACACCAGGCTATGTAATGGCTGAAGATTCTAGAAGGGGGTGATATTTGCAGAGGAAATGTGACTGCAAGTCTCCTCTCAGCCTCAGAGCACCCTATACACAACTGTCCTACACTGCCCTGAAGTTTTCATTGTTCTTACCCCTCTTTTACTTGTGTTACAGTTTCTGGCCATCGACTTAGGCTCCAAGACAATGGAGCAACCAAACCAATGACTTTGGTTTCTGGGTCAGGAGATTCTCTCCAATAGTATGGCTGGGTAGGAAATGTATGGCACAGTCTTGGTCTTCTGGTGAAAGAAGGGGACCAGGTACATGGAGAGCCTTTCTTCTCTGCCTGGCCTTTGGTCACTTCTAGAACCTTCACTTCCATCCCAGGATCCACCAAGCCGCAGCCCAAGACACTCCAATGGTCCTGAGATGTAGGTCTCACTACCTTGGATCATATATCTCCAAATAAAATTCTCTTCTTTCTTAGTGATGCCCACAAAAAATATTGGCATATCTTGACCAGAACTCTCTCTAGCTACTCTCACCATGTTTCTGGTGGTCTTGGACACACTGCTGCTGATTAGACTGTCCTCCAAGAAACCTGGCAGCCAAAACTGGGACTCTTAGCCACCACTGCCTCAAGCCACAAACTGGCTCCCAAAGGGAGACACCATGAAGTTCTCATGGGTGTGTCCAACCCTCATGGGCTTTCCTAGCATTTAACTTCAGTCCCCAGGTCAGGCTCCTGTGGGGATGGAGGATCAGGCAATCTTTCTACCTTGGGGCGTTGGCTCAGACATGGGACGGGGCCAGGAGGTGGTGGAATATATAGGCTGGAAAGGACAGTCTCTGGAGTTCCTGCCCTTAAAGTCCTCTGTGTTCTGTCTTCCTTGGGCAGAGAAATATTATTCAGCCCCTGCCTGCCTGGCCCTATATCACCATGACAGCCCAGAGAACACCAGGGAGACTGCTGACTCCTAGGAGGGTCTGTGGGAGACCATGTTCAGATGCTTATCACATGTGCTACAAGATAGAAATGGCTGCTTGGTGGAGGCGATAAGGAAAGAGGGACCTGCAGAGCTCCAGGGCTCCTGCCCCTTAGTGCTCCCCACTACTGGTTCCTGGTTGTCACCCCCGTGCCTGAGCCAGACCCCATGCTTCTGCTGTCCCAGCACATCATCTCAAAATGCCAATGCATCTTCATACCTGCCTGCCCAAGGAAGTCGGCCCATGTTTTCTTCATTCCGGGATATTACCCTGGATGCTGCCTAGAGAAGGACTGGAACTCTTTCCTCAGCAAATCCCCTTCCTCCCTGTCCCCTGCTCTGATAATGGGGATTTGAAAGAGGGGTCTAATTCAGCTGACTTAACAAGGTGGATAATTTGGGGAGGAGTGAGCCTCTTAAACCATCTGGAGACTGTCCTGCTACAGTGTCTAAGATGAATCCCCTCAGCTTTTTAACAAAAGATAAGTAAAGCTGTTTTCTCCCCTTGGCCTTCACAAAAATATAGTAAAGGGAAAACAAGCTGACGTGAGGATTGCAGCGGGATAGCAATGCAGACAGGGGCAGGTGGGCATCTTTGCTGGGCCAAGAGCTTCAATAAGACAACTCCATACTGTGACTGACAAGGCCCAGCTCCCCCCTGCTCCCTGAGCCAGTGCAGGCCGGTGGCTTGCTGCCTTCCTCTGAGCTGGCATTGGTGAAAGACACAATACAAGAGCTGGTGAGCCTGGTCCTGCTGGCTGACGGCAAGTAGCCCATGCCTTACAGGAAGTATTTGAAGGACTGGGGGAGCCCTCTGGAATCTGTCACCTCTAGGAAGGTCATGGTGATTGAATCCAGTTTGGAGTTGCATTCTACCGTCCCATCCTCTGCAGGCTCGTTATCCCCAACCACCAGCATCACCAGGCAGTGGAAGGTCTTAGCATTGCATCCTGTTCTAGATCAGTTAAAGTCCAGGTCTTTGCAGCTGTTGTACATGTTCCAGAAGAGCTGCAGGTTGGCATGGCTAACCGTATTTCCTGACCTGTTGCCAGTAGCTCTGCACCAGCTCTGTGTTGTTCACCAGCTCCTTCTGGCTTAAAAGGTGGGATAACATGTGGCAGCTAAAGTGCTGGTCAGGCTGGAGAGCACGGTAGCCACTCTGTCCATCCAGCTTTTGTCATTGGGGTCAGTGTTTATCAGTGCCAGCCCTTTGACCATGTAGGGGAAGATGAGTGTAAACTTGGCCAGCACATAGGCTCTGGATCTCACTCCAATGCTAATCACAAACTTGAACCCAAAATGCTGTACCACGCTGGGGGTACCATGCTGGGAACAGCCATCTGCTCCATGGGGGGAATTGGTACCCCTGAGAAGCTGTGATGCCCCCACCTGCTGAGCAGGGGCATCTGTGTTGCACACCACGAAGTGCTTAATGATTGCCTGCATGTCCTCAAAGTTGAAGAAGGTGTTGGAGCACAGCTTGTGATGGAAGCCCACATCATGGTAGGTGAGGATGGCCAGGCAGCTTCCCTTAGGGGAAGCCCAGATCATCACATACGGATGGTGATAAGGCTTCTTGATGCCACGTTCCTCATTCCAGCATTCCTTCATCTCATGGAGAGAGAAGGCACTCTGCCTCTTCCAGGAAGGGCAAAGTCCTGAGTTACCAGAGTCCAGAGGGAGAGGACGGAGTGAGGCTGACATGGTGTTTTAGTAATCTATTAGGCAAAAAGATAGAAACAGCTTTCCCAAGACCACACAATTTTAGTCTAGTTTTGTCTAAAGTCACACCTGGCTTCCTGTAAGTCGTCTACTCTGCTGCCTCTCAGAACTGCTGATACTGAAGAGCTAATACCCTACACATTTCACTAACTTGTGTCATGTTTATTTTTATTTATTTATTTATTTATTTATTTTTTTAAATATTTTTATTTCTAGGAGAGAGAGAGACAGCGTGAGCAGGGGAGGGTCAGAGAGAGGGAGACACAGACTCAGAAACAGGCTCCAGGCTCTGAGCTGGCAGTCAGCACAGAGCCCGACGCGGGGCTCGAACCCACAAACCGCGAGATCATGACCTAAGCGAAAGTCGGACGCTCAACCGACTAAGCCACCCAGGTGCCCCTGTGTCATGTTTATTTTTAATAAAAGTGATATTCCAAAGCAAACTTCAAAGACTCAAGAGTAAATAAGTAATATTTCAAGCATTATTTTTATTATATATATGACTATAACTTATCTTTGGAGTATGTATTACTATTTGGGGAGGCAGAGTGAAAGGTAGTTTTGAAACATAAAGCTTTTGTTACCTATTTTGCTTTAAATTTGATGCATCCCCTCAGAGCAAGAAATGGTCCCTAAAATATCTACCGATTGGGCAGAAAACTTTTTTTAGGCACCTCTCACTTCATGGAGTTTAACCACAATGTTTTCTTTTACCTTTCTTTAGGAAAGTCGTGCATATGTCAGCTGGGGCCTCCTGGGTATCTTGGGGATTAAAATTACCTTATGTCTCTCAATAGCATGATTTATAAAAGTCCAAAATTCTCCCTTAGACTGATGCAAGCTCTCAGGGACTTACATATCCATAGTCTTCTCTTCCTCTTCAGTTTCTGATTTTGTATATGTTGAACCACATTGGTCACCATTAGCCTCCTAAAATTTTACATAAACACAATATGCTTTCCTAAAGACTTCAGTGGTAGGAAACCGTGGGGGTTTGTATCACGTGGAACTTCAAATGGAACTGTAGGCATCCTTATTCTTGAAAAGCTCTTTCATATCCTGTCCATTATTGACTTAAAAAAATTTTATTATGGTAAATTATATACTATATAAAATTTACTATATTAACCATTTTTAAGTTCAATGGCACTAAGTACATTCATAATCCTGTGCAACTGTCACCACCATCCATCTCCAGAACTTTCATTTTCTTAAACTGAAATGTGTACCCACTAAACAGTGATGTTAACTCCCTGTTTTCCTCTCCCTCCAGTCCCTGGAAACCACTATTCTACTTTATGAATCTGACTATTCTAGGAATTCTACAGTATTTTCCTTTTGTATCTGGTTATTTCATTTAGTATATGCTCAATGTGGTAGCATATGTAGTATGTTAGAATTTTGGTCCTTTTTAAGTCTGAATAATTATCCATTATATGCATATAAAACATATCATTTACCCAATATGGTGGATGTTTGGATTTGGGTTGCTATCACAGAGTATCATAAATGGAGTGCCTCATAAACAACAGAAATGTATTTCTCACAATTCCGGAGGCTGGGAAGCTCAAAACCAAGGTGGCAGCAGACTTAGGGTCTGGTGAAGGCCCATTTCCTGACCCGTAAACCACCATCTTCTTGCTGTGTCCTCACAGGAGGAAGAGAGCTCCCAGGACCTCTGTCACAAGAGCTCTAATTCCATTTATGAGGGTTCTACCTTCATAACCAAATCACTTTTCAAAGCCTTCACCTCCAAATAAGACTTCAATACAGGACTTTGGGAGTATACAAACATTCAGTCTATAGCAGGATTTCATGCATGTTTTCCCCCCTGGATCATCTCACTTTGTCTTTTCTTTCCACTACTATCATCTTTCATCTTGCTCCACCCTCTTTGCAACAATAAAGACATTTTCTCTCTTTATCTTAAACAGGGTAGTGTGGCTTTCTCTGTAGCCGTTATAACTAACATTCTTGCTTTTCTTGGATCTAAATTGTTACCTTTAGGGTTGGTTAAACAATTTTTCCAAATTAATGAATTCCTATACCAACTACTAAATAAACTATTTTGTTTCTATCTTCTTTTTTCAGGAGTTCTTAGCCTGTTAATTGTGAAGATCTAAATTAAAAGTGGGAATGCCAACTCAACATATTTTCCTTTACGGTTTATTATTCCATGCTGATTAATGAAGTAGAGAAATATTTCCTAAGTACTCTGATCATTTTAATGAGATAAACTATATATTTTTAAACAATATGAAATATCTAATTCTTTAGCCAGAAAGAGTAATTGAAAAACTTTAACTTCTAGAGTATATGGATAGCATGGCTATTTTAGCTGAGGCCACAGAATGTATAATATTTCACAAAATACCTAAGGTAAGATAAGAAGAATCTTTGAAGGATGTGAAAAATAAATTTGGCTGAGGCTAAACTGTAAAGAACTATTTCTATTGATAATAAAAAGCCTCCCCCCCCCTAAAAAAATCAGGTTTTCACATTACATACTTTGACCTCCTGAAAAATTTGTTTTTTTTCTAAGCAGTGTAACATTTTTCACAAGATTCAATGTTAGAAGAGTTAGTGCTCTATTCTCAAACTCAAATATCTAAAACCTCTAGTCTAATTTTACACATTAGTATTCTTTTTGTTTTGGAACAGTGGCTAGTATATTTTATCTTCAATGACATTTATTATCTAAAAGGGTTGTTGACTCATGTAATGGAAGAATCTGGGAGTAGATCCTGCTTCAGATAGTGAGACTTTTAAATTAGAAGCAGAAAAAATATTTAAATCCATTCTACAATAAGTTAATAGAGACAGATGGTGGATGGATAGATGATAGATGGTAGATGGATAAATAGGTAGGTAGATAGAGAGATAGAGAGATACATAGATAGAAGGAATTGCAAAAGTATTTTAGATACAGTTTTTAAATAATTCAGCCTAGAAAGTGGAAATTAAAGCATTTTATTGAAGAGAGAGAAAGAAAGATTTTTATCAGGAATTTTTAATTTTGTTTATTTTCCTTAAGCTTGAAGTTTTATGCTTCTGTAATGATACTATATATAATTCCTTTCAGCTTCTACATAGTTTTCCAGAGAACAGATTATTATAAGTGCTTATGGATTCTAAGACATGGGTAATAAACAGAATTCCTTAAATATTAAAAAAAAAAAGAATCTGAGCAAGATTCACATGTATTTTAGAGGAAATCCACAACCCTAGTAAGGAGCCCCATCTTGATGCTGAGGATCTGATTATTTTGGATTATATGTGGTTCCTTTCTGAAATATTGATAAACTCTGAATTTTTTAATCAATTGAGATGTTCTTATTTTTTCAGAATAACTACTCTTTGTCTCATGATCCCATAATTCTAAAAATGGTTTAGGGTTCTTTAAATATCAAACATTAGTTAATCCTGTTTAGATAAATTTCAAGTTCTTACAATAATGCTGGTAGGGAAAAATATTTACTTTTCAAGCAAACTAAATGTGACGACTAATCATTCAGGCTCTTTGCCACCTGATGCAAATATTGAAGAATAGCTCCTACTTGTCTCTAGTGTGAGTCAGCAATAAAGAAATATCATCTACTTCCTAAAAGGTCAAGTGGATTATTAATTAAAAACTAATTACACCACTTATGAATTGTGTAGTTAATTTGCACTCAGTAATTCTTGATACTAGGTTGATTAGGCATTTCTTTTCTTGGCTATTGTTAATTATATAGATATGTTCCTCATAATATTTATAGAAAATGAAATGTACATTGAAATTAAAAACCAACAAATTTCTCCAGGCTCAATATAAGCTAGCTAAAATGAATATCTTTTAACTTTAATGAATTTGACACATTTAAAATTAACTGTATTTCAATGTATGAAGAAATGCATTCTTTTACATGACTTACTCCTTTTATATTGCTCTAGATTTTAGAATCGATTTTTCCTACAGTGTCATTTTCACTGATTTGTTTTTCAGATACTTATTACGTCTTTTTATAAATCTCTTTTTTCACACACATTAGTACATTATCATTTATTTGAAGAACATGTGTGGTTTGGTTTGGTTTGGGGTAGAAAAAAAATGAGTACTCATTTGTTTGCCTCACATAGAAGCTATAATATTCATGTTCTATATCAATTCTGGATCCTATGCAACTGTCCATAAAGTAGATGGACAGATAAGATGTCTCTCCTTATCTGTTCTTCTTCTGAATTCTCTTCCAAATTAGGAGAGTCTTTGAGACACACTATGTTAGGATATCATAGGCTATGGTCAACACCTGGTGTAATATTCTCTTGGAAAATGATGGTAGGTAGGACTCGAGAATACAGACTTCCCCATGGAATGTATGATACCTTAGATTAATTTAGTTCATTTTATAAATATTGACACCTTTAATCCTTGCAATAACATTGTTAAAGAGGCATTATTAAATTTTGACTCATTCATATAGGATAAATTAGTGGAAAGAGGATAGACTTTTAAAAATATTTAGAATAGGGTTTGGACCCTGGATTTTACTTCCCATTGTTTCAAAGCTTCTTGAAATTTTATTGTTTCAGTCACTTTACCTTGAAAATGGGAATAAGTACCACCCAATTACAAGATTGTCAACCAAATCTTATTAGAAAATATGATTATAGGTGTCACTTATCATGAATTTATTAGGTGCCAAGATATTGTGCTGAATAGTGCTTTTTTTCTGTAACTCCATTTGATCATTGCAACTACCATATGAGGTAAGTTATAAAACAGCTCATATTTATGTTCTTACCATGTTCTAGACACAGTTTGAAGTGCTTCCATATATTAACTCAATAGTCACAAGGTATTGCAAATGAGCCATCAACCTTTGTTGTCATTGAAATTTTAAAGGTGATTCAACATTGGCATTAAGAATTTAAGAAACTAACTTAGGTCACGTGGCTATTCAGTGGGGGAACCAAACTTCAAGCTTAGGAAGCCTGGCTCCAGACTCCATATCTGTCACCATGACTTTTCTGCCCTCTGGTAAATAAATATCCCAGCAGAGCACAGTAAACAAAGTTAGTGGTCAATAAAGGCCGCTCTTCTCTCTCCCTTCCCTCCTTGGTTTATAAGTAAAGGAACTAAAAGAAAAAATTGAATCCACCTGCTAAAGATCAAGCTAGGAGAAGGAAAGCTGAACTCACACCAGTCTTACATTCAAGTGTAGGATTTTATTTTGTTTTATTGCCTTCCCTACTTTGCTCTGCCTTGTCCACACTCATGTGCTGACTCAGGCTTTGGCAGACAAATGTCTTGATTATATACATTGTCGACTTTTTTTAACATACTCTAGATTCAGAACATTTTCAAAAAAATATATTCTCATATCTTACATATCTTGGGCAGAAATCTCACAAAAATGTTAAGCCGTCCAATCCCAGAAGTTCCCAAAGCTAAGTATATACATTCTTTAACAGGAATAGGCTACTTCTCAAGTACTTAGGTAGGATATTAGGCCAAGATATTGATGAAGACTTAAAAGCCTGACATAAATCTGCACAACAGCGATCTGAGTGCTAGCACTCTGCTTAAGTATTAAACTGTATTCATGTAGGGACTGCATCAGAAACTCATTCTCCATTTTTATTTATTTCCTGTGGGAAAATAAATGAGCATTCTGAGATTGGAGTCACTTTATAGGAGAAGAGTTGGATTTTCAAATCTCATCTTACAACTTGTATTAGGCTTCGAGGTTGATTCAGTTGGTCTCGCCCAGCCCCTAGAACGAGCTCCCAGAAAACAAAGATCGTGTCTTACTGGGCTTCGCATTCCTCGTGCTTTGTCTGTGTAAACCTGCCCTTACCTGCCTCACTCTTATTTCAGTCAGAAGCTGCCTGCCCACCTGTGCTCTGAAATTTATGCCCTCTCTTCTCAAGGACCACACTCCATCAAGTACGCGCTCTCTCCTGCACCCTCAACAAGTTTTACCCTAAAACTATAAACATATTGTGCTCCGTTCATATTAAAAAGCAGTAACAATAGTCCAGCTGCAGAGCCCCCTCACCACCAAGCCCTCCTTAGTGAGCTCACCGTTTCTTCTCTTTCAAAAGCCAGCACTCTTGTAAAAATAATCCATCCTTCTGATCACTGCTTGTAACGCATTTATGGTCCAACACATCACAGTCTCACTTCCAATAAAACTGCTCTAATTATGATCACACACTTATTTGTAACCGCATCCTGCCTATGTTAGGTGTACGAACACCATTCAATCCTTATTACTGGCGTTTGAACCAGTCAATACATAACAGCATTCTCTTTCATGCCTGAATTCTAAAACAGCTGAGAAATAGGACATGGGTCAGTAGGAAGGGAGATTAGAATGTCAGCATTATAACACCTAAGCTGAAGGACATGGATTATATGTGCAGTGAAATAGGCTTTCTAAACTCCCATGAATCAAACGTATCCCAGGCTGTAAGCCTCCTTCACAGTGGCAAGCCCCATTTGCCATGGCAAGGAATGCAAGGGAAGGCATGGGAGCTACAGGATCCTTCCAGCTCAGAGTTCTGATCAGTGGCTTTTCTCAGGGGAAAGAGCAGTCAGGGAAGGCACTTTAAGAGCCGTTCCAGGGACGCTTGGGTGGCTCAGTCAGTTGAGCACTGGACTCAGGTCATGATCTCAGGGTTCCTGAGTTCCAGTGCAGAACCTACTTCCCAATTCGGACCCTCTGACTCTGTGTCCCCTACCCACCCACACTTCATGCTCATGCTCTCATTCTCTTTTTAAAAAAAAAAAAAAAAGGCAGTTTCTTTACATGGAGTGATGAGGGGCCAGGGTAAAGGAGGTCGCTTTGTAATATGTTTTCTACTTGAAGTCTTTGTATATATATATAACAGAATTATCATATGTTCACTATTAAACTTCTCTCTCTTAACCATAGTGACAAGTATTTTACTCTGAATTTTAGCATATATTTTTTGCTGTTTATTAGCATATATTTTTTGCTGTTTCTTGTCAAACTCTTTCATGGGTTTTTATATTTAATTCTTTAAATTAGCTCCTCTTAAGGTTTCCAGTATTCATTTTCTCTTTATACACTCTATGCTGTACTTGGGTCATTTGACTGTTGGTCAGTTTATTTCTCACTTTTGTGCTCTTGATTCTAGAAGAAGGATCTCTAGCCCAGATCTTTTTTCAGGATTTAAATCCATACATTAAGCTATCTATCAGAATGCTCTTGGGATGCCTGATAAACAATTCAAATTCATTTTCTATACTTGAACTCGTCATATTTCCCCTGAAATTACTTCCACAGTTAACACCACAAAAATTCACGTAATTGCCCATTATAGACCCTCAAACATTGTCTTTATCTACTCCCTCTTTCTTACCTTACAAATCTAATATTTTCAGTGTGTCATGGACTTTTGCTCTTCTTTCATGTGTCTTCTGAGAATCTTAATTCAGGTCTTCATTTTCTCCTTGATTAGTACAACAGCATCAAAATTTGTATTCCAGACTGAGTTATTTCATTCCCTCTAATCAGTTTTCCAGATGGTTGACAGAGAAACCTTTTCCAACATGAATCTAGTTTTACTGTGTCCATACTCAATGCACTAAGTTTCAAGTAATGTGGCCCAAAGGAATGTAATCAATTAGCTGGTGAAAACAAGGTATTGATCACATAATTTTACTGAAACTGAAATTTGGTTAAAAATAAAGATCTTCAGAGTTTCTTTTTATTTTAAAATATTGTAAGTATTATGCCTAATGGTGTGATACGGGGTTGTTTTTAAGTTCTCTGTATGATGAACATTTTTGTCTTTCTGAAAGTGTTCTCCAAGCCAATTATTTTTGTTTGCCACCATGTGTAATTGCAAAATTTGAACGCAGTATAAATATATGCAAAGAGAAAAATTGTAGAGAACTTGAGTACTTAATAATAGTGAATTGGTTGACTACAATTTTTGGTTATAAAACAGTGTGCATTTGAAAAACACCTGCATCACATACCTACAGAAAATTGTAAATCAGAACAAAATAAGTTTATGACAGAATTGTCTTTTGGTTATCAGGTGACATTTTGTGTTTTTGGTGCCTTCTCCTATTTGTTTCAATTTTCTATGATGAATTTAAATTTAACTTTAATTTATAAGTACAAATCATTAAAAATAGTTTGAAGTAAAAAAAGGAATTTGGAATTTTGAAGAGTTTTTAACCCACCTAAGGCATTTTTTTAGTCACATATTTCTGGCTTGCTTAACAAATATTTTCATAATTTTAAATGCATTCTAAATATTAAAAATGGCTATTTCCAACTGCTGATTTATTTTTAATTTTTATACTATAGTTATTATTTTGTAACCTGTCACAATTTAGAGCCATCTTCTCATGTTTCTTAATTGAAAGAGTACAGTAAAAAGATACCTTTTGGAGAATAAACTAAAAATATGAAATAAACTAAATAAATAAAGGAATTCCTACTTTGCCAGGAACAAGGCAAGGATGTCCTTTCTCACCACTACTTGTCAACTTTTGTATTGAAAGTCCTAGCTAATACAATAAGACAGGAAAAGGAAATAACAGGTATTCACATTGGGGAGGAACACATCGAAGCATCCTTGTTTGCAGATAGCATGATCATTTGTGTAGAAAATAAGTACAAGACGTGGGTGAGTTTTTGAAGCAGTGAACAAATGAATAAATGACATTTTGTTGAACAACTGAATGACCAAGCTTAATTTTGGGTGCATGTGGAAACATCTGTGGAGATTAGGCTTGATTTCAAAGGTGTCTTCAAGTTACTATTGTTTTTACTTCTCAATTTTTTCTGAGTCGAGCTAAATCCTTTCTCTGTATTTGTTTCTTGGAGAAAAGCTGCTCTCTGTGGAAAAGCTATTTAAAAAACAACTATAAAAAAGAATTCTTTTTGTTATTGTTTATTTATTTATTTTGAGAGAGAGAGAGAGAGTGCGCAATCAGGGGAGGGACAGAGAGAAAGATTGAGAGAATCCCAGACAGGTTCACACTGGTAGCACAGAGCCCAACATGGGGCTCAAACTCTAACCATGAGATCATGAGCTGAGCTGAAATCAAGAGTCAGGCAGTCAGCTGACTGAGATATCCAGGCACCCCAATCTTCTCTTCTTACAAGACATTTCTCAAAGGGGTGGCTGGTATTGGAGCTGTATTGATATAGGGGAATGGAAGAATTTAAATTTCTCAGTGATTTACTGCACTAATTTTCCTTTTCACAATTGAAATACCTCCATATGCTGCTATTGTTATATCCAATCAAGCATTAAATGAACAGCAAATCAGAAAAGAAGTGAAAATATAAAGTATTTAACTCTGCAAATTACACACATTGCAATATTAACATACATAATTGATGACTAAAAGTTGACTCCTTAGGTTCTCATATGTGTTAGAGCTCAGCATTGAACTACTTCCTGAATTTCATCTCCTTCTTTTGCTTTTCAAAAATATTGACTTCCCTGAGTTTTTATTCTCTCCTCAGCATGCATATCAGAGGCAGAAGCAAATATTAATAGCTTTGCAATCTTTGTCTCCAATTAAAGCTATAATAGTTAAAATGCATGTGCAATGTCACAGAAAGAACTTGGAAAAAATGATGTTCATCACTGTTTAGACTTGATTCATTAGGAAAAACAAAGGAGTTGTGTTGTGTTGTTTTTCTCAGTGCTGTTACGTAATGTTGCCAAAACATCACCTTCTTTAGGGTAAATCAGAAATAACAAGGATTTAAACCTTCATCTGGGAGACTAAACGTACACTCCAATACTCTTCCTGTAATGGCTGATAGACGAGGTGGCAGCTGTCACCAACAGATCTCTTTAATGTTTTAGTGTAGTGTCTATTCAGCAGCTGAATACAAGACACAGCTTGAAGCTCATAATGGCTGCCAAAAGTTTCATTGCCCTTATATTGCCTTTGTCTTTGAAAGACACAATTTTCCCCAGGCTTGGTCAGTAACAGAAGCACAGTTTTGTCTTTCCTCCTAGACAGAATCAGAGCTGCTCCCTGGGAAGGGGGTGCATTACGCTGCTCAGACAGGGGAGCATCTCAGAAAGACATTCTCATCAAAGAGGAATTATGTTGTTTGATCAAATGCATCTTCAAGGTCAACTATGTTACAGTTAAAAGAGAGCAAAAGAGAATGACGTATATATTGGATGTCAAAAATCCCTTTGGTAAAATTACTGTTTCTAACTATTTGGAAATTTGGTGTTCTATTGTTAAAATCAAACTGAGCATTTTATATATGTGACAGCTCAGTATCTCTGTTTTTGTTTTCTTTGTAACCAAGATTGTACAGGTTTTTTTTCTTTTATACCGGAGAACTATGCTGCCTATGTACACGTAGGGTGAGCCAAAATTCTATCTTCTGAAATGTAATCATGACAGCATTTTAACCTTTCTCTTGAGAATTTTGGTTCTAGTTATGAGAGAAACTGAAGTATGTAAAAAGCCTTCCATCATATATCTTGTAGAGGCAGCCCTTATTTTGAATCAAAAAACTTTGCTTTCTGGATTAAGAACCTAAAGCTTTCTTCCATGAGAATTTGATTTTGATTTGTCTAGAATTTTATACTTAATTAGAGGAGACAAAAACCATTGGAAAGAAGAGTTAAAGATTAATATGCTAAGGAGCTGGAGCAATGAGAGCAGTCCTGTCCTTGAAACTAAGAAGGAGTAGAATATGCCTTCAGAGAGAACCAGATTGAATGAGGTTCCACTGTTAAAAATGAAATTTTAGGGGGGATGTTGGATAAAATTCTTTGGTGAGATCTTTCTCTATATAAGGTTCCTTCTTTTATTCATTTACTGGTGAAAATCATTCAATAAACTTTAACAGTCCATAGTTCTCCTCTACTTAAAACAAAGGTCTCTGCTTCAGATTCTGTGTCTCCCTCTCTGCCCCTCCCCCACTCATGCTCTGTCTCTCTCTCTCAAAAATGAATAAACATTAAAAAAAATTTTTAAAAGAAAGGTCTCTATGTAGTATTATATCACCTGAAATTCTTGTAAATCTCTGCAAAGAGCAATAATTTATCCAGAAGCTTTGAGAACCAAGATCTACTTTTATACTTTATTCTACCATAAATAAATAGAGACAACACAAGATTAAAACAAAGTTTCTTTCATAAAGAAATGTATGTATTCTCTTCATAAGCTATTTTGCCTTTTTTCTCTAGTCACTAGATAGTCTTTATTCATTTAGTTTTAACCATTTTTATCATGCTATATTTTCTTTAACTTAAACTATTGTCCTGAAAATTGTATGGAGAAATATATATGTGAATATCTTTCCAGGACAAGGTAAGCAGGCTCCTTCTAAGGGGTTTAAGAGACCCATTTATTTATTCCCTTGTTATTAAGAGACCCATTCATTTATTCCCTTGTTGAATTTATTAGACCAGAAGTTCAGCCTCTAGGCTAAGAAACCTTACTATATCAATAGACCAAATCTCAATATATCATTCAGCTACCAGGGACATGCCCACATTTACCAAGTTCACAAGATTACTAGTGAATGATGATTTATACATTTAAAATAAGATATATCACCACCCATAGATGGAAACATCTAAGTTAATAAGTACCTTCTACATTCAATTGGTCAAGACCTATTGATTATGAGACCCTACATACCATCTCTTTATATTGCCACGTGCAATATGTGTCCCTGAGTCTTCTCTGCACAGAATATTCTCTAGAGGAAATTTTGATCATATAACTCTCCTGCTAAAAAACCTTTAATATATTCACACTATAGCCGGGATAAGGTCTATGTTCCTTAACTTAGTTTTCCATAGACCAGAATGGTTTGGCTTTTTCCTGCCTCCCTTGCCTTTTCTTTCACAGATCCATATCACCTTGCTACTCTCTACTTTCTTTAATTTCTTGAACGTGTTCTCTTTCTCAACACAGGGTCTTTGCCCATGTTATTCCACCCACTAGATGAGCATCTTCCACATATTGTCCCCACCTCACCCAGCTAGCTATCTTTTCAGCTCAGCTTAATGAAATTTCTTCCAAGAAGTATTCCCTGATCCTCATTTTAAATTTTTTTTTAATGTTTTATTTATTTTTAGGAGAGAGAGAGAGACAGCGTGAGCAGGGGAGGGTCAGAGAGAGAGGGAGTCACAAGCTGAAACAGGCTCCAGGCTCTGAGCTGGCAGTCAGCACAGAGCCCGACGCGGGGCTCGAACCCACGAACTGCGAGATCATGACCTAAGCGAAAGTCGGACGCTTAACCGACTAAGCCACCCAGGCGCCCCTCCCTGATCCTCATTTTAAATATGTGTTTGATATGTCCCTGATAAATATTCACTGTAGGATCCTGATCTTTGTCCTTCTAGCACTCATTGTACATTCTTGCAAGTAGTTTCCTAACTGTTTATGTTTCTCACTAGAGTATAAGCTCAGGGAGGATGGGAATAATGGCTGTCTCGCTTATTTTCTTCTTATCATCTATCATAATTTACAGCATTATAGAAGGTTCTTAAACTATTTATGAGTGAATAAAGAAACCCTCTCAATGTCAGTTTCTGATTTGGTAATAGTTTTAGTATCCCATGAGAGAGAATCCAAAGTTCAGTATGAGAAGCTCATGTTCTCTCTACAACAACTGGATTGCCAGGAGTATTCAAATCAGAATCAGAGTGTAGATATTGGATAGTAAATATATCAAGGAGATGAATTTATCTATAAAGACACCCAGGTTAAATAGCCTGCATCTCTCTGACCATGAGTTCACCCCAACATTGGGTACCAAACATGTCAGGCTAAGGTGCTCTTTCCTCAACAGTTATTTAGAAAGGCCTAGGGAAAGTCTACCTCTATGATTCTCTCTCTCATACATACTGTCTCAATGATTGATAAAGTCACCGTCTGGCTGACATATTCTTTCTTTAAATATATTGAAATTATGGTTCTCTTCTCTGAGGCAGCCTGCTTTATGTTCCCCAAAGAGCTGGAAAGGATGCTATTGTTTGTACTTGAACTGACAAATGCATATCCAAAGTAAATAATTGCTGAATAACTTAACTAAAAGAGACAGACATTGTTGGTCATAATGGAAATGTTACTTTAGGTCAATAGATAAAAAATCGTCTGATATTCAAGATCACAGGAGAAGTTTTGTAAAAAATATAGATGTCTCATCTCTATTCTCAGAAAGATAAATTTGGTAAATAATGAAATGATTAAGGAATTTATAGAAATCAACAAGCTTCCAAAAAATCAGATTCCTTGATTTATTTCCTTTTCTTCCTTTACTTAATGAATATAATATCCAGATAGTAGACTTTGGCATTTTCCTTATATAATCCTACTACAAGATTCTGCGTTTTAGATATGTTAGGAAAGCAATTTTTTTCCTTAGATGAACGCTGCTAGATTTCAATGTTTACAGTACAGTTTATGTGTGTGGATATGTATTTATACATATGCATGTGAACAGATATGATTTTTCTCCTGATGCAGAGAAAGTAAAGTTTGTTGTTCCCTGAAAATGTGACTCTAATCTCATCTTTCTTGGCAGTACATTCTTATCAGACATTTCACAGGGTATTTAACTTATAATCCTACAAAATACATCAACATATAGCATTGATTTGAGGATTCTAAAAACTGGATTATGCAAAGTTTTCACCTTGACTAAAGACAGTTTTAATTAAACTTTACTTTATAGTCTTAAGCCATAATTTTCATAACCTAGATTTTCTTTATAACCTGTACATAGATATCCATAATTCTGATAGTAACATTAAGACAAAAAAAGTGATCTTAGTAAAAAATAGAAATGACTTGACTCAGTGACTGAAAAGTTTTCTGTCAGGCACAAGCCTGACATATATACCAATGTATAGGTTTGTTTAAAAAACAGTTTATTTAGTATATCCTCTTTTTATTTCCTTTGTTTATTAGGTACTGTTTAAAAAATTAGAGATTACAAGAGTAAATAAGGCAGATGTGGTACCTTCCCTCATGGAACTTAGAGTCCAGTATGTAACACAGTTGTTAAGCAAATCTTTATTTATAATTATGATACCTACTAAGCACGAAAAGATCAGAGTAAGCACTCAGTAAATTTCCTATATAAGAATCATATGATGTGCCGTCTTTTGCGAATGATTTCTTGTACTTGGCATAACGTTTTCAAGGTTTATCTATATTTTAGCACGTATCAGTACTTCTTTTTAATGTCAAATAATATTTCATTGTATGAATATATCATATTTTGTTAATGGAATTCTGGCTGTGTCCTTTGGCTGAACCATGCTCTTGAATTCAAGATATCCAGACCCACAGAGTCACAGGGAAGAGAAGTGCAAATTTCCCTGTGGTTCTTGTACTGTATTCCACTGCAGATACAACACCTGTAACTGTCATTGATTTGGGGTGTTGGGGGATGGTTCCTCATCACCTCAGGGTCTTCTCTCCAAGATTGCAGCTCAAAAGGCTGTTTGTCACTTTGTCAACCAGCAACTTCTGAGCAGTATGGCATATGAGAGGCTTAATAGATCCCATGGTTATGTACCCACTGCTGAACCTCATTTGTTCTAAAGCAGATCACTCTGTCGAATGAAATATGATACAGGATTCCATTAGGATGAATCAAACACTCTGTAAGCCTTTGGAAGGTGGTGTTGGTTGAGACCCTGTAGAAAGAATAAGTGCATTCATATTCAGAATATTGATGATCTTTGTAAAGATTATTGTTGTCTCTTGAAGGATAGATGGGTTCGCTGACAACCTGTCACCAACTGGCTAGTCGGTCTTCTGAAGTGATGCTGCTGTTGTAAGTCTACATTGTGAGAATTTTAATTGTTTGGTGACATCAGTAGCTGCATTGGCAGTGGTGAGTGAGAACTTATGCCGTCAAATCTATTCACAGACTTCATTTCTGCCGCCATGGGCCATTGTACTGGTATTGAGGTGGATCATGACAGTGTTTGGCTAATATCACTACCCATTATTATGTACTTGGCTGTTTGATAAATCTTTGATGGTTGATGCCTTTAGAGGGTATTAATAGTATAAAATTTTTCACACTTCATGTTCAATATAATAGATCTAGTTACATGTCTCTTCCCCCAAATTTCTTGTTTTCAATTTTCCAGTTATTTTTTGTTCACATCCCTGACAAATCAACCGAACCCTTTGGCAACTCCCATACTTTCTCTATGTTCTTGCTTCATTTCACTTTTCTTTCTGTGCAAAATGAATGACCAGGTGTACTTTCCCAAGCTCTAGGATTGGGGAAACCTTTTCCTCACTGTTATTCCTTAGGCCATTATCATATTGAAGAAATTTTCTATTGTACTCACATCTGAACTGACAGTTTTGTGAACCAAATTAACCGCTTTTCTTCACCTTCATTTGGTCATTAGGGATGCCTTCCTTCCTCATATACATCCATGAGCATTGGTTGAGAAATTGAGGAGAAATGATGTCATGGTCTCTGGATCATCTGCTTATACATCTTACTTGTGCTTCTGGCTCTATTTATGTCTGGACCCAGATGTACCATTCCATCTTATGATAGATTACTGTTGGCCTGACACAGTTTATCACTTTGTGTATTTAGCAAAACTCATATTTTAAAGAATAGTTTTAAATGTGTGGTCCCATAAGTCCCATAATCAGGCACTCCACTACCAAGACCCATTAGGAATCTAAGACCTACAATTTTAATGTTGTATTTACTGTTGGAAAGGGCAATGTCTTGAAGGTGACTTGTTAGTAAGTACTCTTGGGAATATCATTCATAAAAGACTGGACAAATCAATATTGGGCAGAGAAAGAATTTAAACTGTGATGAGGAAGAGTGACCTCAGCTAACACTTAGAGATATATGAGGGTGAGGTTTTTCACAAACATTCCAAAATGAGGTAAGGGTTTTCGTCTTTGTACCCATGCATCAACCCATTGTTGGAAGCTGACTTCTCCTAAATAAAGAGTTTACTCTTAATCAATGCAATCATGGAGAGTGACTCAGTTATGGAAGCTGGAAAAATGAATTCCTGTATCTTCAGGGAGAGAACTGTGTGGTGTACCAAAACTTTTGCTACATGTAGTGCTCCTAAATAGTCACTTTTTAGAGCACTGATAAACTCAAGGATGAAGAATAAATATTATTGTTTATATTTGGTATTTTCCTCTTCTTTCTATTGCCTTTTTAAAAGTTCCGTGCATGCTATAAACTAATGTAAATATTTCAGTAGTTCCATCTTTCAAATATCCAAACTTATTAAGAAATTGTTTTCAAGAGAAACCACTGGAAGAACAGAGGGATTGGGGTAAGCTGGGGATGAATGTCTGCAAGACTGTGGTTCAGGCAAAGTTTCACAGAGGGTTCTTTGCTGATATTGGAGGATGACTCTGGTGTAAATCACTCTTAAGATAATGGAATTGTACTTTTAAACTTCTAGACCCTGTAGTCATTTGTTAAGTGGATCATAAACTCCCAGATTTTCAGGTTTCTGCCGTGAAGACAAATAGCCCCAGCAACCTCTGCAGAGTACACACACAAAAAATCAAGCATGTGAGCCACAAGAGGCAAAGTCACAACAAAAAAGATAGGGGCACATTGAAAGAATAAAAATGTATTGGATAGAAGGGAATCTGGAATGAATACCAGCAGTGTCAGCTACAGGGAGTGCTGTGGAACATCCACTTAAAAATAATGGTTTAAGGGCACCCAGGTGGCTCAGTTGGTTAAGTGTCTGACTCTTAACTTGGGCTCGGGTCATAATCTCATGGTTTGTGAGTTTGAGCCCCAAATTAGCTGCACTGACAGAGCAGAGCCTGCTTGAGGTTTCTCTCTCTCCCTCTCTCTCTCTCTCCCTCTCCTTCTCCCTTTCCCTCCCTCCCCCCAACTCAAGCTCACATGTACGCCCCCCCAACTTAAATAAAAAATAATGGTTTATAATCTAAACTACTTCATTTATTATTTTTTTAGTTTTCTGTTTTTGTTTATTTGTTGGCTTACTCTCTAGCATTTAGAGGTATTAAGATATTCAGTTATACTGACCTTTATCTATTAGACAGGGTGATCTTCCTCTTTTTGCTTAGAATGTTTTACTTTCACTTTTTTCTGGGCTGATGCAGAAAATTAATGTTATTTTTGTATTGATCTGATTTATTGATTTTGGAAATTGGAGAACACCTATGAGAAATTTTTAAGTATCAAAATGTCAAGTAAAGGCCTGAAGTGTTTGGAAATATTTCCGTTTTTATGTAGAATAGATAAGATGCCAAGAGCTTGCAAAAGAAGATGAGACCTTGGAAAATAGTCACCTCTAATTAAGAAAGAGTGTTATTATAGCCAGATTCTTTCCAAATCTCTTGCTAATCACTCTTGTTTCTGGCTTAGATGTCTCCTGTTACAGTACTTTCAGGAGAACACAAGTTAGAATAAGGCAGTGAAATGCCAAGATGAGAAAAAAGATGTGTGTGTATCTGTGTGTGATTTATATACATTTTAGTTAAAAGGTAGTTCTTTGAACCACGTGGGAGATTTCATAGTTTCCATGAAGCAGCAAACATCAGGGCATAAATAAAATAGTCTATGACTTAAAAAAATTTCTGTAATGTTTTATTTATTTCTGAGAGAGAAAGAGAGACAGCATGAGCAGGGGAGGGTCAGAGAGAGAGGGAGACACAGAATCCAAAACAGGTCCAGGCTCGGAGCTAGCTGTCAGCACAGAGCCTGACGTGGGGCTCGAACCCATGAACTGTGAGATCATGACCTTAGCCAAAGTCTGACGCTTAATCAACTGAGTCATCCAGGTGCCCCAATGATTTTAAGTCAAATTAGATCCATCTTCTCTTTGTTATCTTAGAATCCCAAAGATCCCTGGAGGGGTTCTGATACATTCATTAGGATACCTAACGTAGAGCTTCTTATTAAAGCCTTTTGGCTAAAGGGTCATATTCATGGTCATTTTCAGAATCATTTTCCACTTTTGCACATTTCATGCAATTATTGTTTAATAAATTAATAATTCACATTAAACAAACCATTCATGCAATGAACATATACATATTCAGTGTGTGAGTATGTTGTGTTTCTCTCTGATAATTTTCTGAAAGGCATGTATTAACATATAGCTCTTCCAGTTAAAGTCTTCAATAGATTTTAATTGCTTTCAGGGAAAATGATGGCCTTGTTCCACAACATAAACAGGGTTTGCCACCCAGGCTTTGCCTGCTTCTCCAGATTCTTTTCTGCTTTGCCCTCTGTGGCCCACTATCAGCTACACCAGGCACATTCTCATACTTTTCTAATTGGATCATACTTTCTTCTATGTGTATTTATAACATACTTATAGTATATAAGCATATTATATATGTACTATAAATACTATATAGTATATAATAGCATATTATATACTATACATGTAATATACAAAATATATTATATATTATGTATATTTTAATTTTAACATTTCAGGTTCATTACTGTACTGATTCCTATCTTATCTTATCTCATGTCCATATTTTTTTAAAGCTTTCTTTACCTATTTCCTTCCAGGATGAGGTGAGAGTTCTCTTGCATTCTTCTGTGTGTAATGTCGACACTGCCCCTACTCCACCGTGTTGCAATTGTCAGTTTACTGATGTGTCTGTTCCATCACAATTAATCAAAAAAAATTTTACCAAATATATAATGTCTCAGTTCTTATGCTTGTGGTACAAACATGAATGAAATAATCTCTGCTCTCTAGTAGCCCCAAAAGAAATACTATTAAATTACAACATGAATAATATAAGGGAGGTATGAAAAAGGACCATACGAACATATATGACTAATGATTTGGGAGGAAGGGACAGTTCGAAAAGGTGATAGATGAAGGATGACATCCAAGCTGGTTATTGAATGATGAGGACTTTTCTGGACTGAGTTCAGGGTGGGAGTGAAGAGAGTATTCTATACAAGTAAATACAATAATTAGAGAAAATAAGCATGAGATTTGGCAGTGTTTCTAGAACAAATGGTAATTTAAGTATATGAGGAAACTAAAACTATGTGCAATAAAAAAGGTGTCTTTTTTATTTTCTTTTAAATTAAAATAAAGAATAAATTTTTTAAATGTTTATTTTTGAGAGAAAGAGACTGAGTGCGAGCTGAGGAGGGGCAAAGAGAGGGAGACACAGAATCTGAGGCAGGCTCCAGGCTCTGAACTGCCAGCACAGAGCCCGACATGGGGCCTAAACTCACAAACTGTGAGATCATGACCCAGCCTGAAGTTGGATGCTTAACCGACTTAACCGACTGAGCACCTAGGTGCCCCAAAGGGTGTCCTTTTGTTTAATCATCTCCCTTTCTTTTATGATGTTCTAAAATAGGGCATTGTTTTTCATAGTATTATCAGGTAAATGAGAAAAGCATACAAAAATGGAATGCATTAAAACAGCCACTGTGCTACCATTCAAAAATAGCATTGGTTACATTTGGTGAACATCATTCATTTCAGTTTTCTAAATCTGTGCACTTCCCTGTGGTGTATGGGGTGGGGAGTTTAGGGAAAGAGAGGGAGAGTTTTATAAGAATAAGATCATAATATTAAAGATGGTCAAAATAGAAAAGTATTAAATTTTTTTCATTGAAAAGAAATTTGAAGTATCTCTATTTAGATTATTTGTTTATTATTTATTTATATTTACTGTGATATATAGCAATTTCTTCAGTGTCTTTTTGAGATTAAGGAGAAAAGGATCAACTTGTGAAGGGGACAGAGATTTATTTTTAAGACCAATTTCAGTTAATGACAGTATAGATCAACTCCCTACAACAAACTATTAGCAGATTTGCATTTTCTATCTCTCCCACACCACCCAAAACTCCATTTTATTTTTGTTTTTGTTATGTTTTTTTCTTAGTTATTTCACTAAGATTCTATTCTAAAGTTTCTCAGTTACTATGATTTAATTATTTTTTTTTTTACATTGAATTCTGTATATACTATTTCCTTATCACTGTGAATTTTGGCCTCTATTTGTGTAGAGGAGTTTGTGGCCAACCTGACACATTCCCCTCTCCCCATTAGTAGCTTATGTTTCAGACCTGAATAATTAAGGATTTTCTTCTTTAAGATTGCATATCATGTAATATGGGTTTGATTTTTATTATTTTGTATCATTGCTCGTAGCTGAATTCAGTGCAGAAGTATCAGATGTATCAGTTAGTATTCAGATATCAGAAGCATATCTGTGCTGTATAACAACAAAACCCCCTTCTTTCTATGACTGTACTTTTCACATTTCATTATATAAGGTAGAAGACTTTTCCTTGTTTGGAGCTGCTAGTAACTTTTTGGGCAATAGAAATAAAACCCTCTATGTTTTCCAATTTATTGAGTATTAGATAAGAGTCTTGATCATAATTGACATTGCCATCAATATCTAAAAGACCACAAGTTTGGATAACAAATTACTTTTTCTTTTTTTCCCCTGCCAACTCTTTAGCATCTAAAACAGTGCCTGGCTCATAGTAAAAATGTAATAGATATTTGTTGAATAAATAAAAAATAAATGAACAAGTTGATACTAGATTGTGAGGTAAGAATTGTCTATTGTGAAATATTTTATTGCAAGGTTTTCACAATATTATTTGCCTCATTTTGAGTCTTCCAGATTTTATTTTATTTTCTGTCATTTCAATACTGTACTGAGTTGTTGAGCTATTTTTTCCCTTGACCTTTTATTTTAAATGTGTTTAGAAGTCTATAAAATTCTAATAGTTTTCAAGGAAGCTTTCTCTTTCCTTTATTCAAAAAGATATTTTAAAACCCATATGGAGGAACCTGGGTGGCTCAGTTGGTTAAGTGTCTGACTTCAGCTCAGGTCATGATCTCACAGTTCATGAGGTTGAGCCCTGCATCGGGCTCTGTGCTGACAGCTCAGAACCTGGAGCCTGTTTTAAATTCTGTGTCTCCCTCTCTCTATGCCCCATCCCCAGCTTATGCTCTCTCTCTCAAAAATAAATAAACAGTAAAAAAAAAAAAAGTTTAAAACCCATGCAACTTTTGTCTAAGTTCTGATATGTAAAGAGATTGGAGATCATCACTCCTATTTTTACAAAAAAAACAAGCTGGACAAACTGGGAATTAATCACTTTTCTAGGCTTCATCAAAGAATGGATATCAGGGCAAATCACCACCCCCAAAGCTGCAAAGGCCTAAAGATAAAACAACTGAGTTCTGCTTACTTAAAAGAGGAATCGCTAGGGGCACCTGGGTGGCTTAGTCAGTTAAGCATCTGACTTCACTTCAGGTCATGATCTCATGGTTTGTGAGTTCAAGCCCCTCATCAGGCTCTTTGCTGGAACCTGCTTTGGACTCTATATCTCCCTCTCTCTCTCTCTGCTCTTCCCCTGTTCACACTCTGTCTCTCTCTCAAAAGTAAATAAACACTAAAAAAAAATTTTTTTTTAAATGGAATCACTAAAGGAAGCAAAAGGGAAAAGTTTCAACTTTGTCTAAAGAACAGTGATAAAAATTATGGTATCCTTGTCAAAAATCATGTAAGCCAGCAGAGAATGGATTGAGACATTTGAAAAAAATGCCACCAAGACAGGATTGTGTACATCCAGCAAAATTGTCGCCTAAAAAGTAAAGGAGAAATAGTTTTTTAGAAAAGCAAAAACTAGGGAAATTTGATGACTTGTCTTACAAGAAATGTTAAATGAATTTCTTCAAGCAGAATAAAAACAATATAAGCAAGAAATTTGGATTTACATAAAGATAGGAAGAATATAGAGGAAAAATAAAAGTAAAAGGATATCTTTTATTTTTCTTATTCTTAATTGAACTAAAAGATAACTATATCTTTAAAACAATAACAGGAATGTATCAAGTGGCTATGACATGAATGAATGTAATGAGTGGTAGCAGTGCTGTAGACGCAAAGAGATCAACTGGAAATGCTTCATTATAACGTGTCTTCACTACACATAAAGTGGTACCGTGTTGTTTGAAGCTGGGCTTAGATTATTGGAAAATATATATTGTAAACTCCAGGGAAATCACTGGAATATTGGTTGAATCTGGGATAGGGCAGGATATATATATATATCACCTATATATATATATATGATGTACTTTCAGCATCTTTTAGTGCCAGGAGGTAAGAAAGTAAAAAAAAGATATAAAACCAGACATACAATAATGAGAGTAAGTAAAAGGGACCACAGGAGTGAACTGAAAGAGCAGCCAGTGACCAAATCTGGAAGAATTTGACCAACAACATAAAATAGCATGGGATTATAATGGAAAGTATAAAATAAATATCTCTAAGTTCATTCTGATAGGAAGAAATGATTGATTAAATTAAAATTGGGAAGAAATAGACAAATCTCTTAAACCAAAAATTTCCAAATAGCTTATGTAGATATGCCCCCTCACCTTTAAGAAGGTAGAGCATAACTACTTCTTACTCGCGGGATGCATGTAGTGACTTTCTTTCAAACACCACCATATGCAAAGGGGAAAAAGAACAACTTCACAGTGGAGAGGTCTGGCAAACACTATATTAGCCATTTAATCCAGGTCAACATCATTAGTGACAAGTCATATGGATTGCATGGATTCTTAATACAATGTGATGAGAAAAACATCTGACAAACACCAACTGCGGGACATTTGACTTAATGACTGAGCAGTATTTCAGTAACAGTAAGCAGAATTGTCACAATCTAGAGGAACCTAAGGAGGCATGACGACTAAATGTAAAATGGTTTCCTGGATGGGATCGTGGAAATGGCGGGGGTGGGGGTGGGGGGAAGCATATTAAGTAAAAGCTAAGGATATCTTAATAAAGTATGGATTTATCTTAATAATAGTGTACCAACATTGGCTCACTTATTATGAGAAATATACCATGCTAATATAAGATGTTAGCAATATGGGAAATTGAGTTTGGGGTATATGGTGACTGTCTACTGTTTTCATTTTTTTTCTGGAAATAAAAAGATTATTATAAAATTAAAGGTTTATTTTTAAAAAGTCACTATTTCTTCTCTGAATTTCCACTTTGCCTAGTTGTAGAAAACTGAGCATTAGTGGTTGCCATAGATATGAATCATAAAAAGGCTATTCTTATGAACAGAGTGAACTCCTGCCCAGAGAGACCATGAATTTGACTAAAGATTCAGAATTTGGATTTCCTTGCTCATTAAACTGAAAAGAGAATCTTAAGCATCTATTATAATAAAGAATTAAGCAGAGAAAACACCACTTTTAGAAGATTATCTCCTCCCATTGTATTTCTCAAATTATGTGTAACTCTACTGTCCACCCCCAGCCACACACTCCAGATTCTCTTTATGCAGTTATATGAAATATAAATACAATCCTTTTCCTTATAACTTATAATCTAGATCTCCAAGATTCTTCCACTATTTATTTCACTTCTAAAATTAGATGGTTCTGAAATTCTAAAATGGTGATGAAGTTTGATGAGAGTCAAAACCACTAGTTTTAGAAATGCATATCCTCTAAGAATGCCCGCTTTCATTATTTTTAAGAATACTGTGATTGATCACTATCAGTCATCATTTTCTCACTTTATAATTGTGTATGGTATAAATTTAAACCCTAGAAAAACCATAAACTAGAATAGAACAAGAATGTATTAATCTGGTTCTTATTGTTATCACTCTCACAAAAATGTTAACTTTAAATCATTGTATGTTATCTTATATTTTTATTAAAGTTTTAAAAATTCCCAAGTCTTTCAACTCACAATTTTGAGTTTTATTTTTTAATGTTTTATTTATTTCTGAGAGAGAGAGAGAGAGAGACAATATGAGCAGGGGAGGGTCAGAGAGAGAGGAAGACACAGAATCCAAAGACAGGCTCCAGGCTCTGAGCTAGCTGTCAGCACAGAGCCCGACATGGGGCTCAAACCCACTAACCATGAGATCATGACCTGAGCTGAAGTTGGACACTTAACTGACTGAGCTACCCAGGCGCCCCACAATTTTGAGTTTAAAAAAAAAGAGATCATATTATTCCTATTTTGGAAATATACACACAAATTCTTTACATTGTGGTATTAACGTCTTGTTGAAAATATAGCAAATATTGTGTCAATTTGTTTTTATTTTTGGTTTTTGTATATTTGTTGGTGAAAGATACTTTTTAAAAAATAGTTATGTGTAGTTTATTTGATTTTGGACAATACACTGTTATTTTTCCTACATGCATCTCCATGGTCCTACCACAAGGTATGATGTCATGAGCCCAAGAGCAAGGTCTCAGTTAGATATTCCTATTTGTTAGACTAATTAATAGTATAGTTTTCCATTTATAAACTATAACTTCATTTAGATAACTTAATACAAGCAGTGCTAATATAAGTATTATGTCTGTTTATTTTTTTAAAATTTTTTACTATTTAATTTACATCCAAGTTACTTAGCATATAGTGCAACAATGATTTCAGGAGTAGATTCCTTAATTTGCCTTATCCAGTTAGGCCCTTCTCCCTCCTACAATCCTTCCAGAAACCCTCTGTTTGTTCTCTATATTTAAGAGTCTCTTATGTTTTGTCCTCCCTGTTTTTGTATTTTTTTTGCTTCCCTTCACTTATGTTCATACTCCATTGTGTATTTATATATATATATGCCAGATATATATATGTATATGTATGTCATAGGACATTTGGACTCTTTCCGTATGTTGGCTACTGTCAATAGTGCTGTTATAAACCTTGGGGTGCATGTGCCCCTTCGAAACAGCCCACCTGTATCCCTTGGGTGAATACCTAGTAGTGCAATTGCTGGGTCATAAGATAGTTCTATTTTTAACTTTTTATTTTTTTTTAAATTTTTTATTTATTTCTAGGAGAGAGAGAGAGACAGTGTGAGCAGGGGAGGGTCAGAGAGAGAGGGAGTCACAGACTCTGAAATCGGCTCCAGGCTCTGAGCTGGCAATCAGCACAGAGCCCGACGCGGGGCTCGAACCCACGAACCGGGAGATCATGACCTAAGCGAAAGTCGGACGCTTAACCGACTAAGCCACCCAGGCGCCCCTATTTTTAACTTTTTGAGGAACCTCCCATACTGTTTTCCAGAGTGGCTGCACCAGTTTTGCATTCCCACCAGCAGTGCAAAAGAGATCCTCTCTCTCCGCATCCTTGCCAACATCTGTTGTTGCCTGAGCTGTTAATGCTAGCCATTCTGACAGATGTGAAGTGATATCTCATTGTGGTTTTGACATGCATTTCTCTTATGATGAGAGATGTTGAGCATTTATTCATGTGTCTGTTCACCACTTGGATGTCTTCTTTAGAGATGTGCCTATTCGTGTCTTCTACCCATTTCTTCCTGGATTATTTGGTTTTTGGATATTGAGTTTGATAAGTTCTTTATAGGTTTTGGATACTAACCTGTTATCTGATACATCATTTGCAAATATCTTCTCCCATTCCGTTGGTTGCCTTTTAGTTTTGCTGACTATTTCCTTTGCTGTGCAGAAGTTTTAATTCTGATAAGGTCCTAATAGTTAATTTTTGCTTTTGTTTCTCTTGCCATTGGAGATGTGTTGAGTAAGAAGTTGCTGCAGCAGAAGTCAAAGAGGTTTTTGCCTGTCTTCTCCTCTAGGATTTTGATGGCTTCCTGTCTTACATTTAGGTCGTTCATCCATTTTGAATTTATCTTTGTGTATGGTGTAAGAAAGTGGTCCAGGTTCATTTTTCTGCATGTTGTTGTCCAATTTTCCCAGCACCATTTGCTGAAGAGATTGTCTTTATTCCATTGGATATCCTTTCCTGTTTTGTCAAAGGTTAGTTGGCCATACATTTATGGGTCCATTTCTCGATTTTCTATTCTCTTCCATTGTTTTGTCTGTTCTTGTGCTAGTACCATACTGTCTTGATGATTACAGCTTTGTAATACATCTTGAAATCTGGGAGTGTGATGCCTCCAGCTTCGGTTGTCTTTTTCAAGATTGCTTTGGCTATTCAGGGTCTTTTGTGAACCATGCAAATTTTAGAATTGTTTGTTCTGGCTCTGTGAAGACTGTTGTTGTTATTTTGAGAGAGATTGCTGGTAAAAAATACTTTTAAGTTTGATGATGTCAAATATTGAGTCTTTTCACTAATTTGTTTTGCTTTTAGTATTCAGCTTTCTTGTTTCAAAAATAGAATGAAGATAGTTTGTATTTGACAGTTTTAACATTTTTTACTCATTATTTGTAATATTTTTTCAAATATATTTTTTAATTTTTTATTTGAGAGAGAGGGTGCAAGTGATGGTGGGGGTAGAGGGAGAGAGAGAATCTTAAGCAAGCTCCATGCTTAGCATGGAGCCAGTTGCGGGGCTTGATCCCATGGCCCTGGGATTCTGTTTTAATATCAATTATTATTGAGTCAATTTGTCCTATTTTTATTTGAATCCTATTGTACCATATACTGTGTATAGGTCTCTTCTTGGTCTGGCTTTTAAATTTTTATTATTTGCTTATCTATCCAAGCCAGAAAATATCACTATTTATTAACTATAGCTGTAAAATATACCTTGAAATCTAAAAGGGGAAATCTTTCCTTCTTCTTCTTCTTTTTTTTTTGAAAAACATTATTGGACCCTCAGTGCAAATGTATTCTCTCATATTAATTTTAAAATTACTTTGTTCAGCTTTATTTTATAAAATAGATGTTTTATTTGGAAAGGCATTACATTTATAGTGTATTTAGGAAGAAAATGATATCTTTATAATGCTGAGTCTCTCATCCGTGTACAACCTTGATAAAACCTTCAAATATTTTTTATGCTTTTCTGTGAAACTCTTTTATTTTATTTATTTTTTGCCAATCATATAATCTATAATTAACCTTTGTCTCTATTCTAAACCTTAAGCTTCCTATTGCTTATTTTTATTACTGCATTGGCTAGGAGTCCTTGCACAATATTAAATAATAGCAGTGACAAGGGCCATCTTTCCCTTTTTCTGATGTTAGTCGGAATGATTACATGAAGTATATTTAACTATGGTTTTAGTAGATATTTTTTGTCAAGCTAAACAAGTTCACTTGATTCTTAATTGTTTGAGTTTTCAAAAATCAGACATGAATATTTAAAATTTAATGCTTTTCTGCATCTGTTGATGTGTGTGTCTATACCACAGCAATGTGATATATATGTATATAACTATATGGTACTCGATATTAATATAATACTAATTAATAATAGTATGAATTAACATAATAATTAACTGTTAATGTGGTGCTTACATTGTTTGATTTTCTGATTTTAGTCAATACCTGTGCTTGTTATACAATTCGCTTATCAAATATTGACTCCTACTCTTTGCCAGGCAATGTCTAAGAGAATCCTCTGGATACATTGGTGAACAAAAGAAAGATCTGTCTACTTAAGGAATAAAACTTACTTGTCATGGTGGAAAATGTTTTATAAAAGCTAGATTCATGCGCTAGTATTATGCTGATAAGTTTATAAGTGAGATGCTTTTATAGTTTTTTTTTTAAATGTTTTTTATTTATTTCTAGGAGAGACAGAGAGAGACAGCATGAGCAGGGGAGGGTCAGAGAGAGAGGGAGTCACAGACTGAAACAGGCTCCAGGCTCTGAGCTGGCAGTCAGCACAGAGCCCGACGCGGGGCTCGAACCCACGAACCGCGAGATCATGACCTAAGCGAAAGTCGGATGGTTAACCGACTAAGCCACCCAGGCGCCCTGATGCTTTTATGGTTTTATATTGTTCTCTTGATACAAGATGGTATGACATTTGTTAACTCATTTTCTCTCTGGAACAGTTAATATAAAACAGAAACTACATGTCACTTGAAGATCTGTTAACACCTCTCTGGGACTATGTATTTTTTGATAGTTTGTGTCAGTGCTATGAATCTTAAATATATTGGCCTAAATGTATTAATATTTTTTAAATATTAAAAAATCCCTTATTTTTTCTTCTTTATTTCTCATATGGTTTGCTTCTCAGAGTGTTTTCCTCTTAGTTTGTCTTACTAGAAGGTTCTTTAGTATACTATTTTTCACATTTTAGATTTGAAGATAGGATCTCTTTAAAACTTTTTTTCTTTTGAGGGTGCCTGGGTGGCTTAGTCGGTTAAGCCGACTCTTAGTTTTGACTCAGGTCATGATCTCACTCTTTGTGAGTTCAAACCCCAGTGAAGCTTGGCACCGACTGCACAAAACATGCTTTGGATTCTCTGTCTTCCTCTCTCTCTCCCCTCCCCGGCCCCTCCCTTACTTTTTTTTTTTTTTTTTCCTCTACTGGTATTTATTTTGTTGCCTTAAAATATTATTCGCTAGGAGCGCCTGGGTGGCTCAGTTGGTTAAGCGTCTCTCTCTCTCTTTTTAATTTTTAATGTTTTATTTATTTCTGAGAGAGAGAGAGAAAGAGACAGCGTGAGTAGTGGAGAGAGGGAGACACAGAATCTGAAACAGGCTCCAGGCTCTGAGCTGTTAGCACAGAGCCTGACACCGGGCTCGAACCCAGGAACCGTGAGATCATGACCCTAGCCGAAGTCCGATACTGAACCGACTGAGCCACCCAGGCGCCCCAGTAAGCGTCTCTTAATTTGGGCTCAGGTCATGATCTCACCGTTCATGGTATTAAGCCCCACGTCTCCTTCTTCACTGACAGTGCTTGGGATTCTCACCCTGCCTCTCTCTTTGCTCCTCCCACACTTGTTCTCTCTTTATTTCTATCAAAATAAATAACATTTAAAAAAAATTATTTCCTAGTTTTTTTGTGCTTACTTTACTAACTTTCAGACTTGCCTTTTAGCAAATTTACCTATCAGCACCTTTTTTATCTTCATTCTATATCTAGCCTGTCTTGATGTATTAATTTTTCAGTTAGTTTGAAATATTTGATAATATCCATTAAGGTTTCTTAATCTCTGGTTGAGTATTCTGTTCTTCAAGCTTTCAGAGTTTTGTTTTTAAGTATTCACTCTAATTTAATTTCACTTTCATCATAACACATATCAATTATTGAGCATTTCTAGACTTTAATATTGGATAATTCATGTAAAATTTCCATGTGTACTTTTTAAAAAAGACTTATTTCTGTTAGGCGCATGTCTCCATATATCCCACTTAGCTCACATTTAAAATTCTTTTGTTCAAATATTCCATGTCGTTACTGTCTTAGTGCTTTGGGCTACTATAGTAGTATACCACAGAATGGGTAGTTTTAAACTATGGAAATACGTTTCTCACATGGAAAGTCCAAGATCAAGGTACCAGCGTAGTCACATTCTGGTGAGGACCTTCTTCCTGGCTTATAGTCAGCACCTCCTGGCTGTTCTTGCATAGTGTAGAAGGAGTAGGGATCTCTCTGTGGCCTCTTTTATAAGGCCCTCGTCCCATTTATGAGGATTCCGCTCTCATAACCTAATTACCTCCCAAAGGCCCACCAACTAATACCAGCACCTCTGGGGGTTAGAATTTCAACATATGAATTTGGGGAGGGGGCACAAAATTCAAACCATAATACTTACTAATTTTCTTGATTTATTGCTTAGTAATAAACAAGACTGGATACTAGTATTTTAATTATAGCTTCTCCAGTTTCAATTTGAAAATCCTGGCAGTTTTTTGCTTTATAGGTTTTATTGCATACTATATCAAACACTGTGAAATACTTTTGGTAACTTCTTTCCTTTGACATGAAGCTTCCCTCACTATACTTAAAGTATTTGTCTAGGGGATTCTATTTTATCTTATATTCTTGAAGCTAAATCAGGTAACTTTCATTAGTTTTGCCTTTTTTTAACCCTTAATTTTTATTATTGTAATATAATTGACTTTCTACCTTTCATGATAAGCACACAGCTGGATTTTATAAAATAAAATTTAATTTCTATATTTTAATATTGAGTTAAACCTATTTGTATTTATTAATTACTTTCCTATTTGGCATGTCCATTTTTGGAGAACATTCATTGTCCAACTGTGTAGAGAATAGAAAAATATTTTATAGCTCTAACATGAAATATTCTCTAATTGAAAAAACGGTTAGAAGTTGATAATCTATAATTTTATTAGAAACACACACACATATACAGAAAATATTTCTTGAAAAATGTATAAGAAACTGAAAAAAAAAGATTTTATTATGCGAAAAGAGACATGGGTAGATATGTGATATTTTTTTCTTCTAGCTGTTGCTGTTGCTAGTGTTTGGTTTGTAAGATAACTTTATTGATGTTATCTTCTCTCTTTTTCTAAAATAAAGATTACTTATTTATTTTGTGGAGGAGAGACAGTGAGAGACAGAGGGAGAGAGAGAATCCTAAGCAGGCCCCATGCAGAGCCAGATGTGGGCCTCAAACCCGTGAACTTTGACATCAAGACTTAAGCTGAAACCAAGAGTCAGACATTCAACTGACTGAGCCACTCAGGTGACCTGACATTTACTTTAGTGAACTTGAAATCTTGGTTTGCAAACTCTTCTTGGAGAGGATGTTTTTATACTTACTTGTGGTTTTAGTTTCTTTCTCCCTAACCTCACGTAAAGAGGAATAACTTTATGTCTTTTGAACTTTGTACCATATGAACGTAATACAATTTAAAACAATAGGTAAATAAAGAAAGTTTTGGAATATGGCAGAATGGAAACTTGAAATTAAAAAAAAAGAAAATAAAAGATTCCATTATAGAAAGATAGAACTATTTTTTGCATATCTGAATTTGTACCTGATGCTCTTATTGGCCAAATAGCTTTTTTTTTTTGTAATGTTAGACTCATTATTATTTCAAGAAGGACTGGTAAGATAATGTATTAAACAGAAAAAAAATACCATCCTAGGAGATGAGGTAGTGGGTTCAGGTCCCAGGGCTTTCATGGATCAACTATTTGACAAAGACAAAATCTAAATTGACTCAACTACAGAATGGAGCGATTGCTTTAATGAACTTCTAGAGATTTTTTAACACAATTAATAGCCAAAACTCAAGTACAGAAGTGTTTTTAAAATGATCCAAATATATGAAATCATGACGGTAACTCTTTCTTAGAATCCACTAATGTTCATTTAAGAGCCTGCATTCCTTTGCGAAGGCTTTTGCTTTGATTTTGTATATCATCTTAATTTAACTAAGTGATTAAGCAAGTTACAAAATATAATTTGGATATCAAAGGGAATAGGGACCTCTTTATTACCATTTTTAAATGAGCTTCAGAAATACTTTGAGAGAAGTATGAACTTTTTAAAAGAATTCTATATGTAAAATAGACACAATGTTCTCCCTCTTTTTAGAATGTAGTTACTTTCTCTGCCCATGTGGTCTATATGATTGTACCTTTCTCAAGGCTGTTGTAACCAAGTATGGAAACTTCTGGCTTGTGGAAGCCAACAGAAATGTATTTTTTATCTCACAGTCCTGGAACCTAGACCCAAAAAGTCAGGCCGGGCTCCCTCTGAAATCTGTAGGAGAAACTCTTTCCGTGACTCTTCCAGGCTTCTTAAGATGGCCATCAATTCTTGATACTCCGTTGTCTGGTCTTTGCATCTGTCATTCCAGGGTGCTCTTCCTGTGTCTGTTTCCTCCCCCTTCTTATAAAGACACACATTATCTTAAGGGCTCACTTTCCATCAACATGACCTCTTCTAATTACATCTGCAGGGACCCCACTTCCAAATAATGTCACCTTCTGAGATACTGGGGGGTTAGAATTCAGCACACATGTTGGGAGATGCAATTCAACACATTACAATAATACAGTGCAGATTAAATATACACAGAAATGTAGGCACAAAGCCAGTCCAAATTCATGTTTTTTAAATGTTTTTATTATTATTATTTATTTCTGAGAGAGACAGACAGCATGAGCAGGGGAGGGTCAGAGAGAGAGGGAGACACAGAATCTGAAACAGGCTCCAGGCTCTGAGCTAGCTGTCAGCACAGAGCCCGAGGCGGGGCTGGAACCCACAAACCATGAGATCATGACCTAAGCCGAAGTCAAACGCTTAACCAACTGAGCCACCCAAGCGCCTCTAAACTCATGTTTTAAGAGTAGCAAGCATAATCCTTTCAGTTGATTGGTGCAAGGGGATGTTAATGGCAGATTGACATTACTTTAAAATCAAGTAAAGTTGTACACCTGGAAAACAGTGAAGAAATGATTCCTTGACAACTAAGCATCATGCCACAATTCTTCTAGGAAGCAGTTATACAGTAAGCTCTCACTTGAATTTATGGAAAATAATAGGACACCATTTGGCATTCTTATTTTTTTCAGGACGACACATATGGTATATTCATGTAGTTTTCTGCAACTTTGTGGAAAGGATGACACCTGGAATAGTCAGATAGTGAGAGTCAGGCCCGCATTAGGGCCTGCTGTTTGCTACTGCCAATGGCTCAGTTGATGACCATATGAATGATCCACTGGCATCCTGTTAGTAATTTCTGATCAACATGCAGTCCCTGACTATTTTAATACATACCGCCAGAACACATTAACTTCCAAAGCAATTCCTTTTTTCATTTTCTCTCAGACAGGAACCACTTAACTTACACAATAAGATAAGGTATTGGAAGTCTTTAATAATTACTCTTTTTAATCATTGCTATAACCTTTATCAAACTTTCAGTGTAAATTTGGGGGGGGGAGTATTTATTTTTGAAACTACAGACTTTTTTTTGGAAAATGCAACACAGATTTTATATTATTTAAAACACTTTTTTTGTGATTTTTTAAAATTTTAAGCAACATTATCTACCCAAAGAAAACTCTTCAATAAGCAACATTTGTGAATATATTTTTTAATCTTTTTTTTTTCATTTTGGTAAAAAGCACATAACATAAAACATACTATTTTAACCATTTCTTTTTTTAAATATTTATTTTTGAGAGAAAGAGAGAGGGGGTAAGAGAGAGAGAGAGAGAGAGAGATGGAGAATACAACTCAGAGAAAGGCAGAGAGAGAGGGAGACACAGAATCCGAAGCAGGCTCCAGGCTCTGAGCTGTCAGCACAGAGCCCAATGTGGGGCTCAAATTCACTAACCCTGAAATCATGACCCAAACATCAGTTGGACACTCACCTGACTGAGCCACCTAGGTACTCCTGTTTTAACTATATAATTTCTAACTATATAACTCAGCGGTGCTTGGGGGACTCAGTCAGTTATATATCCGACTTTGGCTTGGGTCATGATCTCATGGCTCATGAGTTCAAGCCCCACAAGCTGTACTGACAGCTCAGAGCCTAGAGCCTGCTTCAAAGTCTTCTGCCTCTCCCCTGCTCACACTCTGGCTCTGGCTCTCTCTCTCTGTCTCTTAAAAAAAATAAACATTAAAAAATTTCAAGTTTATAATTCAATAGTTTTAAGTATATTTACCTTGATTTGGAACTTAAATATACATATTTTTTATAAATTCTACATTTTCTTTACATTAATCCATTGTGTGTGTGTGTATGCACACGCATCTGTGTGCACATGTGCATGTGAACAAACCACTACTTGATAGTTTCTTTAGAAATCTGTATCTATAGGTACTTTCCCAGGTGACATTGTGTGTGTGTGTGTGTGTGTGTTTGTGTGTTTAAGGTATAATTGCACGTGGGTATTAATTTTCAAATGGTGACCCATATAGGTCAAGTAAACCCTCAAATAAATAATGTGCATAAAAAATTCCAACTTTTTACTAGTATGAAATCAGTTCATAGAATTTAATCATTAGGAAAAAGGCCTATAAAACTGAGTCTTAACTCTTTGCTGGTGAATGAAATGTGTCACTGACGGCCTTTGTCCTAAAGAACAGTAGAAGCAGGATCAGCTGCTTAGTGACTGAAACAAGAGATTGTTAAAAATGTTAGCTAAGTCTTTTGGTTGAATCTTAAGTCAAATCTATGCTCTTTTGTAGCTGGGGTGCATCTGGCTCCGGGGGTCCCAGACAGACCAGGTTCAGCGTCTCCAGGCTGACAAACCCCAGGGCTGGGAAACAAATGGTGGTAAAAGAGGAAAGGAATTTATTTCAATGAGGCCTACACCATGAAGACAGTGGACTAGTATCTCGAAGACTGCCTTCCAAGTGCCAAAAATACTTCCAAGTTTACATTTTCCTTAATGTCCAAAGGTGGGTGGGGACTGTAGGTAGGCAGTAAAGACTAAATCAATTACCATCTTGTAGTCCATGGGGCGGGGTCTTGCAGGCTCTGGGCAGTTCTTATTTCTTGAGGGGTAGATTTGGTTCCCATCAGGGGATGCTTTGACCTCAGGGTCTTCTGTTTGGTCCAAGAGTTAAGCTGGATAAAAGAAGCCAACTAGCAAGCTTGAGGTCAAATAGAGGCAGCCAAAAAGGTCCTCTCATTTTTGCATGCCTTGGTGCCAGGGATTTTCATATCTAAGGCACCCCATTTCTTTCTTTCTTTTTTTTTTTTTACAAATAGTTTATTGTCAAATTAGTTTCCACATAACACTCAGTGCTCATCCCCACAAGTGTCCTCCTCCATGCCCATCCCTCCTCCCCCCCACATCCATCAGTCCTCAGTTTTTGTCAGCATTCAAGAGTCTCTCATGGTTTTCCTCTCTCCCTTTCCCCCACCATTTCCCCCCTTCTTCTCCCCCTTGTTCCTCCGTCAAGTTCCTCCTAATCCTCCTATACGTGCAAACTTTTGTTATTTGTCCTTCTCTGCCTGACTTATTTCTCTTAGCATTACACCCTCAAGGTCCATCCATGTTTCTTCACATGGCCAGATTTCATTTTTTCTCATTGCCATGTAGGATTCCATGGTATAGATAAACCACATCTTCTTGATCCATTCATCTGTTGATGGACACTTAGGCTCTTTCCATGTTTTAGCTATTGTGGAGAGTGCTGCCATGAACATTGGGGTCCATGTGCTCCTATGCCTCAGCATTTCTGTATCCCTTGGGTAAATTCCTAGCAGTGCTATTGCTGGGTCCTAGGGGAGTTCTATTGTTAGTTTCCTGAGGAACCTCCACACTGTTTTCCAGAGGGGCTGCACCAGTTTACATTCCCAACAACAGTGTAGGAGGGCTAAGGCACCCCATTTCTTACAGAAAACTGATATCTGCCTCCTTTCTCAGTGTTTGGGCTTACAGTTTATTCCAGTAACAGCCCTTCTGGCATTTGAATACCTATATCATGGATTCCCTTCACATCTCCGGGTTCCCTGTTTTTTCCAACTGTCTCTAAAAGAGAACAGATCATCAGGCTCCTCCTTGTTCTCTTTTGGGTGAAATTAAGTTAATCATTTTCCCAATAAAGTGTGCTTCAAAAAATAAAAATATTATTGAAATCTAGATACCACCTGTTGCCAGGTCGACTGGGGAGCCCCCTGACCCTGAGGTCTCTGCACAGCCCCTCAAGAGACATTGCCAGAGGCTATTAGTCTTGTCTCAGGAAAAGTATTTAAGGATTGACCAGACATGGTGGTTGAGAAGAGTTTATTAAAGTGAATACACTAGAGATGTGAGAGCAGGTGAGCTTAAGGAACAGACATGCACCTCCCCAGGGTTTGGGTTTCTACCTTTTATTGATAGTTGCTAACAAAGGAGTGGAATATTGATTGTTTAGAGAGGGGGTTTCTTTGGGAGCAAGGTTTTGTATCTTTTCTCCCTTACTTGGTCAGGTTCTCTGGCCTTCTTTGTCTTGGGCCTGCTGATTTGATTTGGCTACTTGTGACCTTATTTGTGGAGGGATGCTAAGACAAGTATCTGACTTCCTCCTTTGCTGGCCTCCAGAGATCCTGTTAAAAGCTAACTCCTTACTTTTAACATTCCCTACTCAAAGTTTCTGGCCCTTAAAAATCTTTTAAAGGAACATGGGTGATGGTCTATCTTCTTAACTACCTCATTCTGGTATGGGATGTTGACCCTGCCTTAGGGCTCCAGAAGTCCTTGCTATCTAAGTTTTAGGATACCTGGATGGACAGTAGGGAGTAGAAGGAAGTTATAGCTTGTCTACTGGGTGTCAATAGTCATTTGTTTCGGGTTTTTATTTTTTACCTCTAGGGCTGTTAGAGACCACCGTCTAGACATTCACCTGGCCAGAAGCTTTGTTTAACCTCTCTGGAAGAATTGATCCATACACAGCATGATGTGTTAGCCATTATGTAGACTCTCTGATTTCTACAAGAATGTAGTCAAGGGCCTCTTTAGCCAAGTGGCATGTGGCCTGTTTTATCTCTATGGGTTTTAACTTTCCAGGAGGAGTTAATGCAGGTATAACAGATGGTGTTAGCCATCATATAGTCTCTTTTTTGTTTAGCAAGAAATCAGGTAATTAATAAGAGGCATCTCTATGGACACAAAAGAAACCTGTAGGTTAATGGTTGGAACAGATTACAAACCCAGTGTCTGAGTCCAGAGTGCTCCCAGTGAGATTTCTAGATGTCAGGCTCAAAGCACTCTCAGATGGAGTGGGAGTGGACAGTGGCAATCTGACAGGAAGTTTTTTTGTTCTAGTTTGTAATTCATATATCTCTGGTGATCTCCTTAAATAGTACAGAGAGCAACAGGCACGAGAATTGTCTATACATGAGTTTTGTGGCAATTCCTCTGAAATTGGCCTCAAGCTGTCTAGCTTTAGTTTGCAGAGTTTCAGGAAAAAAGGCAGTTTTAGTTTTTAATGATCTTAAGTCAAGAGAATGAGGGTAAATTGGAAACCATAGTTAGGCTTATGAGGAAACCAGAAGGATTTAGGATCCAGCCCAGTTTTATAGGCAACAGGAAACACTCAAAGATAATTCATCAGAACTAGAATCTAACATCCACAAAAGTGTGTTATTGAAACATAATCTTTCTCTAAAACCACCTTCATTTCTATAAAAAATTGCCAAATCAAGACTACTCTGTAAAATGAGTCTGGTGTTAACAAACTTGGTCTAATTAATTTACATAAGCTCAGCAAGAATAGTGTCCAATCATATTAGAGTCTTTAAAATCTACTTTGCTAGAACTTTTTATAAGGAATTTGGATTGAACTTTTAATAGCCTCTTGAGGCCAGAAGCCAAGCCAAATACTTGCCATTAGACTTGACTGCAATACCAGTAAATTTAAGTGAATTTCTCTTCTTGGGGTCCCCAACATATTCTGAGGTTTCCTGCACCTTCCAGGAAATTAAATTCTTATCTAACCTTGGAATGCTACTGGAAACTTTGAAGCAAGGTATCGGGCCAATGTTTCCAAGGGACTTTTATTGCCTCCATAAAGTCAACCTTAATCTTTTAAAGCTGTCTGGTCATATCTGAATCTAAGCATGTTTCAAGTATGACATCCCAGTCAAAGCCTTGGTAAATAACCTATGTTTCCAACTGTGTCCTGTTACAAGGAGAACAGATTCTTATTGAACTTATGCAAATAATTACAATTGCCATGAAAGAAAGAATACTCAGATTTTTCTGAATTCTGGAGGGTTCAAGTAGAGAAAAAAGTTAAATGTTTCTATTTGTTCACAAAGGAATATTTTACCATATTTCTGTAGGTCATAGATCCCTTAAGAGAAAATTTCCTTAAATTTGGAAAAGGAAACAGAACAAGCAGTTTCAAATAATAGTCATAAAAACTATAATCATCTTCCTCAATTCGTTCAGTCCCATATTATTAATTCTTGCTTTGTTTGAATGCATCTCTTCCATTAGTTCTGGAAATTCTTACCTAGCTTAGTTTTATTATTTTAAACACATCAGATACTATATTTGTCAAAAGTCCTTTTCATGAATCTCCTTGATGATGAAACACATTTTGCAAGAGCATCAGAACAATAAGTATAAAAGGTAAGAAACTGAAAAATGGACATGGTTAAAGATCTGATTGGAGTTCATTCTAATGCAGTTGACAAGAAAATTTGGTTATTTTTGTGACATACAACATTTCAATAATAAGAATATGAAGTGATGGCCTTATGTTAGGACATATTAAAACTTCACTTATTTCATATATTTAATCAAAGGCCTGATAAAGTCAAAAGATAAAAACCAGTTTTCTGGGCCAATAAAGGAAGAAAACCTTGTTTATAGTTTCTTGTCAAGAGCAAACAATTGAAGAAAACTTTGTATTTTTAATGGAGAGAAAAGCAGAATTTCAATCAGATACCAGTGTTCTTTAAAAATCTATTCATTTCAATCTTAGTCGGTTCTGACCACACATATTATTCTTTTCCCTTCAAAGCCTTCTACAACTCTCTTTTTCATTCAGAGTTTTTCTTAAGCCCCCTCTTTCTAAATTACCAGGCTCATTTTAGGACAAAATTTCTTTTTTCTTTCCTCAACAAAAAAATGTATTCCCATTCCTTACACCTTTCTTATACATCTTCTACTTATCTACATACAGAGTTGTTTTCCTTATTTCCATCACTCTTCATTACATTTAGTAAAATTTTAATTCTGAGAAACCTTAGTCTCCAGTGAAAACTGAGTAGTAACCAATTGTGAACCAGAATTCTTTAGATTGACTACCTTTCTCAATTTTTAAATTTTAGGTTTCTTTTATGAATCCACTGGAGCATTTGGGCTCTGTCATGCTGATTTGGGAAAGTGCTTCAGTTTCTACCTCATAAGGTGACCCAATGGCTTGGAGCAATTTTTTTAAAAAAATTTTAAACATTTATTCATTTTTGAGGCACAGATAGACTGCGAGTAGGGGAGAGGCAGAGAAAGAGGGATATATAGAATGTGAAGCAGGCTCCAGACTCTGAGCTCTCAACACAGAGCCCGATGCCAGGCTCGAACTCATGAACAGTGAGATCATGACCTGAGCGGAAGTTAGATGCTTAACCCAGGCGCCCCTGTCTTGAGCTATTACTCAAACATTTGGAGCTTCTTTTGCCCTTATTTATAAAAAGGAGTGAATCCAAATCTCTGATTTATGAAATTCTACTCAGTTCAGACATTATGTGATCTACAATAAGTTACAGAATTTTAAAAGCCAATAGAATATCATTTCCTATCCACATGTTCACCTCTGCTTTAACTTGAAGGGTTTAAAAATTTTTGAGAGTATGGGACTTTGGGTTTCATTGAGGAGTGGAATGTATATGTGAAACTATTCAAAATGGATTATGCCTGCTATGACACTTCCATTTTATTTTATAGAAATTTTCTTCTAGACCTTAAATCTTAGTAATATTTACTAGGGAAAAACAATACATATCTTCTTTTTAAAAAAATTAATTCAAACAAAACTCCCACTGTATATATTTGGGGAATAATTTTAAGTGGGAAAAATAATAACACTATATCTCCATGGGTCTTAAACAGTTGATATCCAAACCCAAGACTCCCATTAATAATCATAAATTCATTTTTTAGCTGTTGAGATATAGAGCTACATCTACTGTGCGATGTAGAGCAGTCAACATTTTAATAGTGGCTACTTTTAACTATGCTTCATATCACAGTAGTTCTTTAATTTAAAATCATGGCCTACTAATATGAAAATCATTTTTAATATTGCATTTAGGAGAATTAGTGGGCATTTGGCTCAATAATATGGCTTGTTTATACTTTGCAAATATGATAGGAAAGTAGATGACTTTTCATTTGTAGTTTCTGAAGTGTTTATCTGGAAAATTGTACTTAAGAATTGTTTTCAGCTTAGTACAATCCCTTTAAAGAAATATCATAAAACACATATAGTACTAATTCTATATTTTCTAGGATTAGGCTTTAGTAGTTATAGTCAATTATATATGTATGTATGTATATATACTATATATATATATAGTAGTTGATATAGTTGATATGCATTAGTTTGAACTTTGACTTTACAAAATTTTGAAATTGCAACTTGGAAAAAAGTGTGTGTACATACATGTGTATGTATGTATATATATTTCATCCTGTACCATATAGTCAATTGTATTGCTGGCCATTTTCCTGGCAACACAGAACCCTGCCTATCCAGCATCTTTGTCTATTGATTTAACTCAGCAAGTAGCTGTATTAAGACAGATGTGTGAACCCATCAAACTATTAGCCTCAAAAGTGAGTATGACTTTTATTTGTGATAGCTCTTATATCAGAGCCCTATTTAGTTTGAACTATTTGTCAAATAATAAAGAAAAAAATGAAAGTGGGACAGTGTTAGCAAACTGATGATCCATGAGCTGAATTCTGTCCACAGATGCATTTTTTTGCCGTCATGGTTTATCCAGAAAATGATTTAAAAAATATATTTCCCAGCCAAAGGTTAGCCATAAATCATCAGCAGCATGAAGGCAACACTCTTTGCATTCTTTGGTTCTCACATGCAAACAATTGCCTGTAACTGAGAGCAATTGCTGGATTATCAAAGAACATGCTTTCTAGACCACCCTACTTCATCTGATTTACCCAGTTATATTGCTTTCTGGTCCATGGAGGTTTCTGAGTCCTCTACTCCATGTATAGCACTTTATTCTGCCTCTATACTGCTTCTTAAACACTGCTGATTAATTTCATGATCACTGTTATTGGTGCAATTGACAAAATATCAGGGCAGCTCCTTTCTTATATCGGGTTTTTCGTTCCTATCTTAAATCTTAAATTTTTTCTCCTCATTTCCCTGGATATGTTCTCAAAATAAAATCCTGTCTTAATTGTACTCAACCTTTTAAAAAAATTATCTCCCAACTTTGAAAGTGGAGAAAACAAGAACCAAACCTCTATTCCCACAGGAATATTCATTTGGAGGGAAAAATGATGAGGTGAAAGGAGAGAGTAGAAAGAATGAAGGGCGGCAAAAGGAAACCCTAAATTCCTTCCCGCAGCACCATATAAAGAACACTCTTCAGATCTCTAGTAAGAAACAATAGAAATTAGAAATAGTAACTGGACTTAATTAAAGAGGCTCCAACAAATCCACAAATTAAATGTGTCGAGAAATGTATCATAAATCTATCCACATACATCTTTCAGAGGTTTGCAAAGAAAACAAAAATAAAAACAATAAAAAACACACAAAAGATACAACTCAATTTATTCATTCTTTACCTACTTCTCCATTAGAATAATAAGGAAATTTACAGAAATACAGCTTGACATAAGGCACATTATTAGCAAATGATCATTGTTTGAATGATAGCATTATAAATATGCCAGTGTTGAATTCAGTTCCTTCACATACAAGGGATTCAGTTATGAGAAAGATAACTGATTCTCTGAGAGCTTTAAATGTACATGTCATTAAAAAAATAGAACATAATTTCTAGCTACAGGTGTTCCATTTGGAGGCAAAAGTGATATTAAATTAGCTTCAGGTTTCCTTATTTACCATGATCAAAATAACAAACCTTTTTTTATAGAAAAGCTAGTTTTCTGAATATAAGACATACTCTGTAGTTCAACACGAAGTCTGAGCTTAATTAGCCACTGTGGAAGAATTATCTTAATGAAAATATTTTTAGTTAGGATTTGAAGGACTGATATACTAATTACATTTGAATCCATTTTACAACTCAAGCAATTCTTGCAAACTTGAAAAATTCCATCAAGTCAACTGTTTTTTTTTTTTTTTACAAATAGTTTATTGTCAAATTAGTTTCCACATAACACTCAGTGCTCATCCCCACAAGTGTCCTCCTCCATGCCCATCCCTCCTCCCCCCCACATCCATCAGTCCTCAGTTTTTGTCAGCATTCAAGAGTCTCTCATGGTTTGCCTCTCTCCCTTTCCCCCACCATTTCCGCCCTTCTTCTCCCCCTTGTTCCTCCGTCAAGTTCCTCCTAATCCTCCTATACGTGCAAACATATGATATTTGTCCTTCTCTGCCTGACTTATTTCGCTCAGCATAACACCCTCAAGGTCCATCCATGTTGCTACACATGGCCAGATTTCATTGTTTCTCATTGCCATGTAGTATTCCATGGTATAGATAAACCACATCTTCTTGATCCATTCATCTGTTGATGGACACTTAGGCTCTTTCCATGTTTTAGCTATTGTGGAGAGTGCTGCTATGAACATTGGGGTACATGTGCTCCTATGCCTCAGCATTTCTGTATCCCTTGGGTAAATTCCTAGCAGTGCTATTGCTGGGTCATAAGGGAGTTCTATTGTTAGTTTCCTGAGGAACCTCCACACTGTTTTCCAGAGGGGCTGTACCAGTTTACATTCCCACCAACAGTGTAGGAGGGTGCCCGTTTCTCCACATCCTCGCCAGCATCTAGAGTTCTCTGATTTGCTCATTTTAGCCACTCTGACTGGCGTGAGGTGGTATCTCAGTGTGGTTTTGATTTGTATTTCCCTGATGAGGAGGGATGCTGAGCATCGTTTCATGTGTCTGTTGGCCATCTGGATGTCCTCTTTGGAGAAGTGTCTGTTCATGTCTTCTGCCCATTTCTTCACTGGGTTGTTTGTTTTTCGGGCGTGTAGTTTGGTGAGTTCCTTATAGATTCTGGATATTAACCCTTTATCTGATATGTCATTTGCAACTATCTTTTCCCATTCCGTTGGTTGCCTATTAATTTTCTGGGTTGTTTCCTTGGCTGTGCAGAAGCTTTTAATCTTGATGAGGTCCCAACAGTTTATTTTTGCTCTTGATTCCCTTGCTTTTGGGGATGTGTCAAGTAAGAAGTTGCTGCGGTGGAGGTCAAGGAGGTTGTTTCCTGCTTTCTCCTCTAGGGTGTTGATAGTTTCCTGTCTCACGTTCAGGTCCTTTATCCATTTTGAGTTGATTTTTGTGCATGGTGTGAGAAAATGATCTAGTTTCATTCTTCTGCATGTTGCTGTCCAGTTCTCCCAACACCATCTGTTAAAAAGGCTGTCTTTTTTCCATTGGATATTCTTTCCTGCTTTGTCAAAGATCAGTTGGCTGTATACTTTTGGGTCCACTTCTGAGTTCTCAATTCTGTTCCATTGGTCTATGTGTCTGTTTTTGTGCCAATACCATACTGTCTTGAGGATGACAGCTTTGTAGTAGAGGCTGAAGTCTGGGATGGTGATACCTCCCGTTTTGGTTTTATTTTTCAGTATTACTTTGGCTATTCGGGGTCTTTTGTGGTTCCATACAAATTTTTGGATAGTTTGTTCTAGTTTTGAGAAGTATGCTGGTGCAATTTTGATTGGAATTGCATTGAATGTGTAGAGTGCTTTAGGTAGTAATGACATCTTAACTATATTTATTCTTCCTATCCATGAGCATGGAATGTTTTTCCATTTCTTTGTGTCTTCTTCAATTTCCTTCATAAGTTTTCTATAGTTTTCATCATACAGATCTCTTGTATCCTTGGTTAGGTTTATTCCGAGGTATTTTATGGTTTTTTGTGCAATTGTGAATGGGATCAGTTTCTTGATTTCTCTTTCTGTTGCTTCATTATTGGTGTATAAAAATGCAACCGATTTCTGTACGTTGATTTTGTACCCTGCAACTTGGCTGAATTCTTGGATCAGTTCTAGTAGGCTTCTGGTGGAGTCTGTCGGGTTTTCTATGTAGAGTATCATGTCATCTGCGAAGAGTGAAAGTTTGACTTCCTCTTTGCCAATTCTGATGCCTTTGATTTCCTTTTGTTGTCTGATGGCTGATGCTAGGACTTCCAGCACTATGTTAAACAACAGTGGTGAGAGTGGACATCCCTGTCGTGTTCCTGATCTCAGGGGGAAAGCTCTCAGTTTTTCCCCGTTGAGGATGATGTTAGCTGAAGGCTTCTCATAGATGGCTTTGATGATGTTTAAGTAGGTTCCTTCTATCCCAACTTTCTCGAGAGTCTTTATTAAGAAGGGATGCTGTATTTTGTCAAATGCTTTTTCTGCATCTATTGACAGGATCATATGGTTTTTATCTTTTCTTTTATTGATATGATGTATCACATTGATTGATTTGCGAATGTTGAACCAGCCCTGTAACCCAGGAATGAATCCCACTTGATCTTGGTGGATGATTCTTTTGATATGCTGCTGGATTCGATTTGCAAGGATCTTGTTGAGAATTTTTGCATCCGTATTCATCAAGGATATTGGCCTATAGTTCTCTTTTTTTGTTGGATCTCTGTCTGGCTTGGGAATCAGAGTGATGCTGGCTTCATAAAATGAGTCCGGGAGTTTTCCTTCGACTTCTATTTTTTGGAATAGCTTGAGAAGAATTGGGATTAATTCTGTTTTAAATGTCTGGTAGAATTCCCCAGGGAAACCATCAGGTCCAGGGCTCTTATTTGTTGGGAGATTTTTGATCACTGATTCGATTTCTTCACTCGTTATGGGTCTGTTCAGGTTTTCTATTTCTTCCCGTGTGAATTTTGGTAGTGAGTGTGTGTTTAGGAATTTGTCCATTTCTTCTAAGTTGTCCAATTTGTTGGCATATAATTTTTCATAGTATTCCCTGATAATTGCTTGTATTTCTGAGCGGTTGGTTGTAATAAGTCCTTTTTCATTCATAATTTTGTCTATTTGGGTGCTCTCTCTTTTCTTTTTGATAAGTCTGGCTAGAGGTTTGTCAATTTTGTTTACTTTTTCAGAAAACCAACTCTTGGTTTCATTGATCTGTTCAATGGTTTCTTTGGTCTCTATGTTGTTTATTTCTGCTCTAATTTTTACTATTTCTCTTCTTCTACTGGGTTTAGGGCGTTCTTGTTGCTCTGCCTCTAGTTCCTTTAGGTGAGCTGTTAGATTTTGCACTTGTGCTTTTTCTAATCTCTTGATCAAGTCAACTGTTTGATGCATCAGATTTAAGCCCATTAGTTTGAGAATGACTATTTAATCAATAGTGATTTCATTGTTCTGAATGAATTTTCAATAAAGACAATAATGTTAAAAAATTCATTTCTTCATTTATTCAGAACAGGCATGTTTGACATGCTCAAATCACTTTTAAGCAATTGCTAACATAATTTCAACTCTGAAAATAGTAAAATTAGAATATTTACATGCTTAAATTAGTGGTAATGTTTAGAGCACTCTTTAATTATCCTGTATACATATGAATTTGTATGTATTTTCCATTTGGCCTAATTTTGTCATGTCATAGGTACTTTCTTGCTGTATATGGAGCCTAACAAACTCAGCATATTTTGAGGAAGACTGTGGTTTCTCCCTATCCCAAAGCTTACAGTATCACCACCTCTACCTGTCTCTTGACTGCTAATTATAATAGCTAATTATAGGAGCTAATTATAATAACATTGGAAATCTGATTTCCAGGTCAGTATTTCTCCAACTCTAATGTTTTTTCAAATTTTCACATGTGTAGGAATCACCTGTATACTTATGAAAACTCCTATTTCTCAGTCAACTTCCAGAAATTCTAATTTAGTAGGTGATGCTGAGGCTTCCAGTCCACAAGCCACATTTTGAGACTCCTGCATCCCCTTGAAGTTCTGTGTATCTCATTTATGTCTCTACCTTGCACCCCTCCTCAATTTCAGAGTCCCTTCCACTGTGTTCTTCAGCCCTCCTGGTCCATCAGCAAAATTTCTTACAACTTTAACTTCTGTGAATGTTTCCTTCACCACTTACTTTGACAATCAATAAATATTTATATTTTGTCAATATTTTCAGCTAAGTGTTTTGCTTTTTCAATACATAGTTTTCAAATCTTTTTCTAATCATTTTATTTCAGTAAAGTTTTTCTTTAAAAAAAATTTTTTTTTTAATTTCTGAGAGAGAGAGACAGCGTGAGCAGGGGAGGGTCAGAGAGAGAGGGAGACACAGAATCTGAAACAGGCTCTAGGCTCTGAGCTAGCTGTCAGCACAGAGCCCAATGCGGGGTCGAACTCATGAATCCCAAGATCATGACCTGAGCCAAAGTCAGATGCTTAACTGACTGAGCCACCCAGACACTCTAGTAAAGTTTTTCTTAATTAAAGATTTTTATATTTGCTTGGTTATCTTGCTTCTGGTTTTCTTCCTCAGAAATTTCTATTGTATGTATGTTGAATCTTCTTCACACTATATTTTTTATATGCTTGTTTTTTTCCTCCTATCTTTAAAAAATAGCTCTATTGAGCTATAATTCATGTACCATACATTTCACCCATTTATTATTTTTTATTTTTTTTAAATGTTTTATTTATTTCTAGGAGAGAGAGAGAGAGACAGCATGAGCAGGGGAGGGTCAGAGAGAGAGGGAGTCACAGACTGAAACAGGCTCCAGGCTCTGAGCTGGCAGTCAGCACACAGCCCGACGCGGGTCTCGAACCCATGAACCCCGAGATCATGACCTAAGCGAAAGTCGGACGCTTAACCGACTAAGCCACCCAGGCGCCCCCACCCATTTAAAGTCTATAAGCCAATGAGTTTTAGTGTATTTACAAATATTTAAAACCATCATCACTTTCAATTTTAAAATGTTTAAGTGTCCTCCAAAAGAAACCCTATGTCCCCTAAATGCAGTTCATGATAGTTTTTCTAACTTCATTGAGCTCCCTATTCCCTTGATTGCATAGTTCTCAAAAAATAGTAGCTTATTCTCTGGGTTTTCTACTTCATTCCCATTCCTTGGCTTTGTATGACCTTTGTATATTGTCCTCTTCTTGGTTAATTTTATTTCAGTCCCAAAACTTGTCTTTGGTCTGGGACTCTCTCTGGGAAGGATTTTAGATAGATTAGTTTCAATAATTTAAAGGAGCTGTGAGGCTCTAGGTCATTCAGACCTAACCATGGGCGTTTTGTACTCAACTATAATTAGAATTTAGGTTGGGCACAGGCACTCTCATTTTTAGCTGTTCTTAGTGTGTAGAGCTTTCCTGTAAATGCCTGTGGCTAAATGCCACCGGCTCCGTGTCCGGTGGTGTCAGATCCTCCATGGCTTTTCTCTGCTTCCTTCCGCACAGATGAGGAAAGTGTTCAGGGGCTGTGGTGGCCTCTGTTTCCACCTGTAGATGTTTGAGATTCATGGATGTAATTTACGACCAGTTTTTTGGTGTAGATGTTGTCCATGTTTTTGCTATCTAATTTTCTTCTGTTTTTGTTTTGTTAGTGTTTGGTGTGGATTCTAACTTGCTAAATAACTATGTTGCCATTGGCCTCTTTCCACAATTCAGTTATTTCTTGATATGGGGCAAAAATAATACTTAAAAAGAAGAAGATAAAAAATTTGAATAAGTTCTAGAAATAATTATAGCTAATTATATTCAGGATGTTAATAACTTCACACTATAGGAAAAATATACAATCAAATTTTGTAAGAATTTTAATTAATGGGGGCTTTATAATGCTTTTCTCTTCTTTTATGCTTGTAATTAATCTTACAACTCATCAGCTTCCATCATACTATCAATTTGTTTACTGTTCTTTGTGGATAATCTTAACAAAACTAAGTTACATCAACTCTGTCATAAATCTCTTTTTTGTTGTTGTTTTGCTCTTTTGATTTAGAGTTTAGCATAAATAGCTTTAGGTCATTTTCTCTCCCTTTTATTATATGAAACAGCATTTTTATGCCCCATCAACATTTATTTCAAATTTATTTTTTATACTTCTAGGAATTAAAACATTTAAACTAGATTACTTACTTCCCTAACATCCTCTATCTATTAAGTAATGCTAAAATTCTATAGTTTTCTGCATTGTTTCCCCAATCTTACCTATAAAGAATAAACTTCTTATGAAAGACATAGTTCTTCTCTAGATAGTGTTTGAGATGTAAGTAAGAATGATGTTTTTTATGTAGATAACCTTGACCAGACTGTAATTCATAAAAAGCAAATCATTCCCAAACTATGGTACCTTAAATATTGTTTGTAACAAATTACCTGTAACACATCCTTATGACTGATTACAACACACCAATTTGTCACTACACTGTAGCCGAAAACCACTGGATTACAATTTGACCTTTTCAATGGCTTTTCTAAAGGGTTTGTACAAATCTTACATTTTAAAGGAAGCTCCTTGTGTGTGTTGTAAAATGTCATCATAATTTGTCTTCACTGCTGTAGGTATTTTTATTTACTCAGGGGAATTACCTTGCCTCAGGAAGAAGATTTCTGTTCCTGGCATTCTTTAACTTCACCAGAGAGTAATTTTTACAGAATGCCCTCATAGTAACCATTCTAAAGTTCATAAACATAGACTTATTAACACACAGCTCTCCGTTGGTACCAGAGCAGTCATATATAACTGAGGGAGTTTTGTGACTGTGTTGTTTGAAAAGGAATGGTATTATAAATTGTTTCTGTTTATTTGTTTTTCCCCTTGATACGTGTATTCTCTGACTTCTCTTGAACTATTAAAAATGCATTGAGATGGTTTATGACTTTATCCATTCTTACTAATTCAAAAATATTATAGAAGAGATTTGAGATAGATGAAGTTTTCTTTCTTGCCTGACACAGTTTCACTAGCCGTAGAGCTAGGAAAGAATACAACTGACTGTGTGACTGTTTTGTTTTGTTTTGTTTTGTTTTTCTTTTACTACTTCATGACTTCAGCTGCCAAAGCATCATTTTATTTTGTGGTGGAGCATTTCTCACCTGATGACTGCTACCTATTCATCTTCTAATATGCTTTTCCTCAAAGGTGATCAAATGTCATCTTTGTATTTCTTTATAAACAGTGTATGTACTTAAGTAGACTCATAAATGCATACATAAGGCTACATAGAAATGGAAAAAATCCTATTACGTTATTTAATGCAAACATTGTTATTAAAATTATTTGAGTTTTATCTTAGAAGTCTCGACCTTTTCCTTTTCAAGTTAATGGAAAAGTAAGGACATAAGAGACCAAATCCCCGGGTAATAATAAAACTTCATTTTATCTAAAGTAATTATTTTTTTTGCTATCAAACCTTTTAATAGAAATTCTAGTCAATAGTCATCATATGTTTATTATCAATTTTTATCACATGTTTAATGAAGGAATAGAACAGGTAGAAATAATACAGTGTGTTTTTCTTGGAAAAAACGAAAAGTTTGGTTATGGAATTAAGATTTATTTCCTAAAAAACCTATACATTTTAAAAGAAAATAATCAGCATTTGATTCTTGATCACCCTCGTCCCATTACCCATGGTTCCAAGGTGTAAGTCACTGAAATGTTTTTGGCTGTCATTCCTAGAAAATGAATTCATCAGCAGAATATTAAGTAGGTCAGAATTGCTAAGATTTTAAGAGACTAAGCACTCTGATTGCATCCAAAATTAAACCACAAATCTAGTTCAGTAAGGGCACTATCCTCTACCAGTTGTACACACACTAACTAGAAACAGTCTCACCATCCACACTGGACCCTGGGTGCTGTGACACTGGAGATGCCAGTGCTGTCCTTCAGAAGCTATTTGCGTATTTTCACTGCCATGACATCTAGGAAACACTCGTCATTTTTCCTAGTTCACAGAATGGGGCAAGCATTTGGATCTTACTGGAAGGATCTACATCACATGCTCACACTCAAGTGGCGAAGGAGTCTGGGAAAGTGAATATTCCTATTATTGATAGAGGCTTTGCTTCCCATGTGCACTTATAAAGTCACCCAAACATAGAGATGAGGTTTAGTTACTGGAGAAACTTAAAGGAAAAATATCCCATACGAAATTTCTCATTTTTTGCTAGGTGATTTTTTTCTAAGAGCTATTTTTTTTCTTTTGTGTTTTACTGGTGTGGATCTTTTAAATTCTACTGAAACTGAACAAAAGCTACTACTACATGTTAAAACCTAATCACGTCCAAGTAATTTCCTTCAGTATTTTGAACTCGTGTGTGTGTGTGTGTGTGTGTGTGTGTGTGTGTGTTGTCAAAAGAAAATACCGTAATCATTTGCAGAACCTGAATTCCTTAGTCTCTTTTTTGGCTTATTTTAAGAGAAATAGGAAACCTTTCCAATGACAGTTGTCTATTCATGAAGTAATTACTTTGACTGTGACAGATTAATCATCAATCAATGTGCCTTTAACAAGTTGTGAAGAAAATGCACTAACCTTTTCAAATTTCTATCCTGAGCTTGGCCTGAGGTCTCAAGTGATTTAGTAACTTATTTGATTTTCTTTTCCTAAAGTTAAAGAACACAAAATTTCTTTGATTTTGTCTTTTATATTCTCTGTGTTGCTTCCTGAACTCCGATTTCTGACAAAATGTCTAATAACTTAGGGAGAAGGTTTATTAAATGTTGCCTTTATGCCCTGCCACCTGGAGGTAATTCTGGTTCTGGTTCAAATCCAGACTTCTGCCAGGACTTGGAAAAGTTCCTATTTGGCCCTGGGTCATACTCAAGCTGTGTATACTCAAAAGCCTCAGAAAATTTTGAAAATGGAATAGGGGATTCAGTCAGAGATAAAGGCCCTCAGTGTGGTTCATTGTTGCCTGAGAGAATCCACTGTCACCATAACCTACTATGAACATTTCACTCTTAAGGAATATACCAAACAGAAACATGGATATTTATTCACAAAATACATACACCCAAATGTTCATAGAATTGCTATTTATAATAACCTAAACTAGAAAGTATCCAGTTGTTTATCAACAGGACAATGGATAAATAAATTGTTTTGTAGTCAGTAAAATGAACATGAAGCAGCAATGAGAATGAATGACCTATTGCTATAGCAGCAACATGGATGAATTACACAAAATGATTTTGAGCCAAAGAGGCAAGATACGAAGAATATATGTTGAAGAAGCCCATGTTTAAAGTATTAATATACATAAAATCAATCTATGATAATAGTAGTAATGATGGCCACTTTGGGTGAAGGATAGTGACTGAAAGGTAATACAAGGGAGTTTTTAGTTATGGGTATTGTATTTCTTACTGCGGGTGCTATTTTCATGGGAGTATTCACTTTGTGCAAAGCTCTTTATTAGAACACATAACCTTGTACTTTTCTGGATGAACGTTATAGTTCAGTAAATGTTAAATATGTAATTCACTAAACTCCAAATAGGTTACATTGATAAATTTAAATATTACTTTTACTCTAAAATCTGTGATATTGCTCTCTAGATCAGGGTAACATTCAGATCTTTTAAAAAAGACAATATTGATTCTGATTCTCTTTGGTATCATTACCATTCTCTATTTATAGGCAATCCACTAAGTTCCTCTTCTGGAGGTTTATCTCGTAATGAACTGTAAATAAATCATCTGTGAGTGGCACATGTTGCAGTAGAATGATAAAACACAAACAGTCCATTTTATTTGGTTTTCACAGAAAAATGAAAGACATGCTGTCTGAGAAATATTTAGTGGACAGATGATGCATGAAGTGTCCCTCTAGTGTACTTACTCTTAATTCAGATTTTCTGTACTTAATCACATAAATGTATACTTTTACCATCAGCCTATGAAAATTCTACTTGCTTATATTTTGTATTAATATGAAGGGAAGTCAAATTTCTAATATGTGTTTTTACAGTATCCAGCACCGCCCTAATTGTATTCCTGTCATATCTCATTGCACTTTCTTGATTTACTGCTCGTCTTTCCAGAGAGAATGTAAGTTCTCTCAGGAGCTTCACAATGTCTTGTTCACCATTTAAACTCCAGTATCTTCCACATTAAGTCACATATATTAGATATCTAAATAATATATATGGGTGACTGAATGTACTAATCCAACTAGAGAATTCATACGGAAACAACTACCTGGCTTTTCTTAGAAAATTTGTGTGTTTTAAATCTCAAATCCTGATAATAAGTGGTTGAGAAATTGGAAAACCAGAAAAATTATTTATAACTCTCCTGTGAGAATTAGAACATAACTATAAGTGTAGACTGCTGATTTGAAGAATCTGTTAGTAGCAAATCAACAGCAAAAGCAGGAAACATTGATGCACGTTGAATATTAAGGTCAACATTTTTGAGAACTGGGAAGGAAGCAGTCACCACATAACCAGGCAGTCTTGTAGCAGTTAACATGTGTATTTTTGACCTTGTCTTTTGCTAATGGTGAGTCATTCTTGCAAATTAGGTAAATAAATAGATAGATATTATACTTTGTACAAATCTTATGCATATTATTCCAAGAAATAACAAAGAACAAGTTTAGGATGCTAACTAAATACTTCAATTGGTATACTAATACTTCTGAATCTTGCTGTTACTTTTCTAGGAGGTCAGAGGGTTAAGTCATTCAAAGACTTCCCTGTCATTCAAAGACTTCCCTGTAAGGTTCACTGATATTTTCCAGTATTTGAACTTTTGCTTGGGTTAAAATTCTTAGTAAATATAACTAAAATACTACTGAAATAGTAAACAACAGTACCACTACATATTGTTCCCAAATTCTGAAGATTAATATCGGTTGGACATTTAGAAACAATAAATCCAACTAGGTGCTTGATCTGAAGATGCTCCATCTATAGTGCTCCTACTTATAAAATGTAAATATCTACATGGTAGAATACACAAGTGCTTCTGAGAGTAGGAACTTGACTACAAAGTTATTAGAGGTAGATTCAGAAAGATGGAAGAAGAGTTAGTGATGGCTGTGTGGAGGAGATTTCGAGTCTGAGTTGCACTGAAATAAGTGGACAAGGGAGGAAAAGAAGGAGGTAATTTTAGGCATTAATAATGGATTCATCAAAATGTATAAGAAAAGAATTTCTATGGCTAAATCATAGAAACAGCTTTCTTCTTCCAAGCAATGAGAGTTCATGCTATATGTGAATAAACTTAGAAAATCTTGGTGAAACAGATTCGAATCACTGGTATTGGTACATCAGCAATCGTTGCACAGTAGTACTCAAATGAAGTCAAAGTTGGTTGGGGTTTACCCTAAAGACTACTTTAGTTTTTATTAAGTGTGGGAAAATTCTGTGTGTAACATACTGACAGAAGCTGTATTGATGAATACAATAGTTAATTTTATTAAAAAATAATTTTCATCCTTATTTCGAATCCATTTAGCATATCGATTCTATTATTAATAATTAAAATATTTCAAACAAAACCTCCCAATATAGATGAAATCTACAATATAGCTATAGCACTTTTAAAAATGTAAAGATACTTAGAGTGATTCAAAAACAGTGTGAAATATACCCGGTATCAAATTCGTTCCTTTATTTATTCATTCATATGTCCATCAAACATTTAATGTCTCCCTTCTATTTCCCAATTTTAGTAAATACTTTTGAATCATTTTTTAAAAATTTATTTTCATTTTGAGAGAGAGTGTGTGTGTACAAGTGGGGGCAAGGGCAGAGAAAGAAATCCCAAACAGGCTCTGCACTGCCACTATGGAGCCCAATGCAGAACTCGAACCCATGAACCATAAGATCATGACCTGAGCACAATTTAGACACTTAACTGCCTGTGCCCCCCAGGAGCCCCACTGTTGAATCACTTTTGAATTATAAAGATTCTCTAAATAGAGTCCATAAAGGGGAGTATGTCTAGGATTTTTCAGAGATAATATGGAAGTCAATGTGGCCAAGACAGAATGAGCATGGCTGGGGGCTCATAATAAGAGAGAAGATCTAAGAGGTAGGGATAGGGCCACAAATGGTAGGCTGAAGATTCAATAGGACCTTGAAGGTCTTTGGGAGGACTACGATATTTTTAAAATGTTTATTTATTTATTTATATTGAGAGAGAGAGAGAGGTAGGGGGGAGAATAGGAGGGGCAGAAACAGAGAGAGAGAGAGAGAATCTCAAGTAGGCCCCACACTGTCATTGCAGAGCCTGGCATGGGGCTTGATACCACAAACTGCAAGATCATGACCTGAGCCAAAATCAAGAGTCAGACACTTAACTGACAGAGCCACCCAGGCACTGTGGAAGGACTATGATTTTTACTCTGAATGATATGGGGTATGATTGGATAGCTGTAAAGAAACAGTGACATGATCAGGTTTATGTTTAAAATAAATCACTCTAACTAGCTTGAAAATAGATTGTAGGAAGAAAGAATTGAAAACAAAAAGACCATTGATAATTTTGTAATACCATATGATTTCACTTACATGTGGAATCTAAAAAACAAAACAAAACAAAAAACAGCAAGTTCATAGATACAGAGAACAGACGTGGTTGCCAGAGGCAGGGGGTTAGGGTAGGTAAAAAGAGTGAAGCAGGTCAACAGGTATAAACTTGTGGTTATAAAATAAATAAGTCATGGGAATATAATATATAGCACGATGACTATAGTTAATAATATTGTATTACATATTTGAAAGTGGTTAAAAATGTAGCTCTTAAATGTTCTCATCACAAGAAAAAAATTTACAACTATGTATGGTGACGGATATTAACTAGACTAACTATGGTGATTATTTAACAGCATATACAAATATCAAGTCATGTTGTATACCTGAAACTAATATAATGTTAGATTTCAAGTATACCTCAATAAAGAACAAGAAGTTAAACAACCAAACAGCAACAACAATGACAACAAAACACCCAAACAAAACAAAAACAAAAAGCTTTTGTAGTAATACAGGAACAAAATTATGGTGGGTGGTGAGAGTTGCAGTGGAAATTGGCAACACCTGGCCCTGATTCTGGGTATACTGTGAAAGTAGAACTAATCTTCTAGCACACTGAATATGGGTCACGAGACAAGTGAACATTCAAAAATAGCTCTGAAGTTTTGCGAGGAAAAGTTGCCATCGGTTGTGATTTGGAATAGTCTGAGTAAAGCCAGAATTCTGGGAGAAGATCCAGTTTATTTTAGGAATGTTAAGTTTGAGATGTCTCTTTACCAAAGGTATGTTTTTAAGTGGCAAACCGTAGTTTCAAATCACTGATTTCCTTTAAACATCACATACATTCTAGCATTTACTTTTGTTCTGTTGAAAAATCTCAGTGAAAATAATTTACCATTATATTTCTTGCTTTCAAAAATCCCTTGGCACAAAAGTTACATTTGGAAAGCTCATGAATCACTATTCAACAGCTTTTTTAAAGGATTTCCTTTCATGAAAAATTTAGCATCTACAAAAGATCACAGAGTTTCTTTTCTTTAAGACTAGACCCAGAAGTTTAAAATAAACTTCTGCTTGTAGGGCTTCATACTTGTAAGGGCTCAGTAATGACTAATTATGTGGTAGAATATAGTAAATAACCATGGAAAATTAATAAAGTAATATTTTTCTGTTTTTAAAAGCTTTTCTTCATTTCCCTCTTTAATTCTTCCAACATCCTCCTTCCTTTTTCACCTTTCCTTACTTCCTCCCTTACTTTTCTTTCAATTATAATTTATTTAGTTGAACATTTACTATATTCTAGGCACTAAAATAGACATTTAAAATAATACAGAGGTAAATAAGTTGCAGGTCCATTTAAGTAACTGAAATCCTTATTAGAGGATATAAAACTATCCTTGCTAAATATAACCCAAAGTTGAAGATGTTAAATGGAATGAGAAAGGTACAGATAGATTATTTAAAGTTTATTGTTTCAGGGGCACCTGAGTGGCTCAGTGGGTTAAGTGTTTGACTCTTGGGTTCAGTTCAAGTCATGATCTCATGGTTTGTGAGATCAAGACCCATGTAGGACTCCACACTAACAGTGTGGAGCCTGCTTAAGAATCTCTTTCTCCCTCTCTCTGCCTGTTCCTGCTCATTCTCTCTCTCTCTCTCTCAAAACAAACAATAACTTTTTAAAAAAATATTGTTTCATATTGTCCTTATATTCCATCGTATATACATAAACCTTATGTACAATAGTAATTGTCAGTTAGATGACTCAGTGTGCCAGGTTTCCTAATGGTACACCAGGATTTGTAACCAAGTGAACTCATAGTCATTAGGGATAAAAAGTAAAATATAAACTTTCGAAACATTTTTTATGACCCTAAGTACTTAAGAAGAAAAGAGAAATAAAGTGTAAGGGCAATGAAAATTTGTTTTTATCTGTATAAATATTAAGTAGGTATCATGCTTACATAAGTCTTACAAGAGTTTTGTAGATGCTCAACCTCATTTGCACAAATCACCTTTGGCAGGTATTGTTTCACAAGGTCCTTGAAATTCCTACTAATAATATTGTCTGAACGTCACGTGAAACTGCTGTGCTCAACACTGTTTTATTTGCCATCTACTTACTGGATTACTAGATTAAGAATCTGAATTTTGCTGTCTGACACTGAGAAGACAGGGTAAACAAAATACAGAGACATGTCATTAGTTTGAATAAATCATATCTTCCCTGGGAAGGCCCATTTATCTCTACTAAACGTAAAGATCCCCTGAGCTGAAGAAAGAGATATACTCACAGATATATATGGTTGTTGTTTTATAAACCTACTGAGGAAGTAGGTCAGAATTCTGTAGAGAAGGAATTCAAATCATTTAGACAAGTCACTGAAAAATTACATGAAGTTTGGTTTGGCTTATTTTATGTTTATTTTTATTTTTATTTATTTATTTAATGTTTTATTTATTTTTGAGACAGAGAGAGACAGAGCATGAGAGGGAGAGGGGCAGAGAGAGACACACACACATAACCTGAAGCAGGCTCCAGGCTCTCAGCTGTCAGTACAGAGTCCGATGCGGGGCTCCCACAAACTGTGAGATCATGACCTGAGCCGAAGTCGGACACTTAATTCACTGAGCCACCCAGGCACCTGTGATGTAGCTTCTTATTGTGGAAATAGTATGATATTACAGTGATATACTGATGTTTGTAAATTTAGAAATGAAATCACTATTAAAGTCCACATTAATAACCCTAGCATTGAGAATATGGCCTTCCTCAGCCTTGACTCCAGAAAAAAGTGAAACTCTAGATGAACAATTTGAGAAAATGGATTCCGGAGACTTCAACCAACATATAGCTATACTCTATTCCTAAAAGAGTTAATATGGCAATGAAGTATAAGATGTCTGTGGATATGCATCTGCTGATGGGTATGAGATTTACTAAAAAAAACAGTATGGAAGAAAAAGCAAAAATTTGAACACTCACAGATGTCAGACCAACTATGTTACTTCAATGCACTGTGTGAATAGTCCACTGAGACTTAAGTACAGATTTACTTTGGCCTGGACTAAATCTTCAGTCTTCCTACATCATTACACATACCTGTCTTCTTATTTTGCCAAGATTTCTACAGAGTAGCAGAAGCCTTGCTTTAAGTTTCTGAAATTTACTCAAACTAGCTTCCTGGCTTCAATCTATTTCTGATGTTGCCTCACTCCTTCCTAAAACAACTGGTAGAGCTCCTTCAGGAAACAAACCCCTTCAACCTTTTGGCATGGTGTTTTCCACTCAGAGTGTTTTCAGTGTTGCTTATCTTGAAGCTAACAATAACAACACACATTTTTTTGATGTGTGTTAGAATCACTCTGATAATAATCAATGCCCTCAGTATTTTCATGCTAGTTTCTCTATAAAATCAATTAAGACTTTTTTAAAATTTAGGTACAATTTTCTTGGAGACATAAGGTCCATGAAGTGCTTCTCTGATACAGTCACTCTTCAATTTGATTGTAATTTTTCTCCAAATGCTGTCCTGCGTTTCCTCAAAAGATAGTACATATCTTTGAAACTTACAGTTGTGTTTATTGATACGGCAACTGCTTGCATTTTGGGGGATGATAAGACAAACAATGCTCATCAGTCCTCATGTGTTTCTTTGTATCTTCCTGTGTTCAGTGCTCCTCAATGGTTCTCAGATCCCTTACACTTAGGTTAGCAACACAGAACTGAATTCTGGCCAATACAATGTGTACAAAAGTGATAGAGACCACTTAGAGGCTTAGCCCATAAAAATCTTATGTGTAAACTTCCACTTTTCTTTTCCATTGCATGGCGATGGTGGAGGCAACATTGAAAATCATAGTGTATAAGCTGAAAACGCTAGGGTTCCTAAGTGACTCTGTGGAACACAGCATTCCTCCCTAACCTAATTGATTCTTTTTGGAGGTTGCTGTCCCAAAAGGAGCTATATCTGAACCCAAGAGTTGTAACTGAGCAACACAACATCTTTAATTTCTAGTCTTTTAGTTAGATGCAAAGATGAGATGGAATTTGGGGTTGTCTCCCTTAGAGAAGAGATTCTATGTGTGGAAAGAAAAATAAAAGAAGGGTATGGCCATTTGGTAAACCATCATTGAGTTAAGTTATTGAGATTTTTGGGGTTGTCTATTTTTTAATGTTTATTTATTTACTTTGAGAAAGAGAGTGAGAGAGAGAGAGAGAATTCATGAGTAGGGTACAAGGCAAAGACAGAAAGAGAGAGAAGCCCAAGTGGACTTCGTGCTGTCATCACAGAGCCGGATGCAGGGCTCATTCTCATGAACCATGATCATGACCTGAGCCAAAATCAGGAGTCATATGCTTAACCTACTGAGTCACATAGGAGCCCTGGGGTTGCTGATTATAGCAGCATATAACAGCCTGTTATAAGAGCATATAAATAATACTAAAACTGGAATGTTAAAATAGGGTGCTGCTGTAAAACAAAATAAAAGCAAAAAAAAAAAAAAAAACAGAAAAAAAACAAAAAAAAAAACCCAAACCAGCTCAAATTATATGATATTGGCATAATTGTCTAAAAGTGGACAATAAATAGGTATTGGGGGTGGGTGCGCCTAGGTGGCTCAGTTGGTTGAGCATCTGACTTCGGCTCAGGTCATGATCTCACGACTCATGGGTTCGAGCTCCACATTGAGATCTGTGTTGATAGCTCAGAGCCTAGAGCCTGCTTCGGATTCTGTGTCTCCTCCTTTCTACTCCTCCCATGCTCATGCCCTGTTTCTGTCTCTCTTTCAATAATAAATAAATGTTAAAAATAGATAGATAGATAGATAGATAGATAGATAGATAGATAGATAGATACTGGGGAGTGAAAATATGGTCATATATTTTAATGAAATACCAAAATGTTTGGTAAAAATTTTGTCTATATTAACTGGAAGGCAATCTATATACCTATTGAGCAGGTATCTCTGAGGGAAGTGGCTGGTGGGAAAAGTGTTAGTGAGTATTAACATTGGCTATATTTTGCATAATATGTGAACAAGTGGTAAACATAGAAGAAATTTAGAAATTGGATGGTTTAAAAGCAAAAATGAAAGAAAGAAACTCAGAAATTTAGGGCCTCAACTGAAAAGCCAACTGCTTTTAAACATCATGCAGTAGGAAATAGGATGGAAAGTTTGTTTCACCACTGAAGGTCCACCAAGACCCAGCCTTCTTCCAAAAAAAGATGGCTTTCTTTGGTTACATGAAATAATCTCAATGTTGCTTCTAGTAAGATGAGAGGGAGAAATGTGGAGATAAGCAAACATGAAGACAATGTGAGGCATGTCTACAAAAAATGTCAAGTGTGTTTCTGATACAGGGAATCATTAGAGCCAAATAATTTAGAAGTCTAAAAGATTTTGATGAAACTATATTGATAACAATTTTCTGATCTCAGATTTTAAAAGCTTTTGACCTTTCTAGCTGTGAAAGAGCTCTCAGCCCCCAGACTAGTGCCAGCAGGTAATTAGTTATATAACTTTATACAGATCCCAAACAAGGTATGCTCCTAAATCTGCTTTTCAGGTATGTCCAAGGACATCTTACTTCTGATCCATGACTGAACTTCTAGAGTGGAGTTGAGGAGTGAGCAGATAACTAGCTTTTTAGACCTAAAGTTGCTGGACCAAGAGGACCACATCTGACCCTAATAGAGATGACTAAGCAATACAACATCTAAAATTTCTGGTCTTTGAGCTGGATACAAAGACGAGATGAAATTTGGGACTGTCTCCCTTGGGGAAGGGAAAGAGGGTATTCTATGTGTGAAAGGAAAGAGCAAAAATATATTTGGTTACAGAATGATAGAATGTGGCAGAGAAAGCTAGTGCTTACTAGTATTTTCCATCTTCTTTCTTGACACATAAAAAAATAGGGTACTTTCCGTGGCATCTGGGTGGCTCAGTCGGTTGGGCGTCCGACTTTGTCTCAGGTCATGATCTGACGGTTCGTGGGTTCGAGCCCTGCGTTGGGCTCTGTGCTGACAGCTAGCTCAAGCCTGGAGCCTGTTTCAGATTCTGTGTCTCCCTCTCTCTCTGACCCTCCCCTGCTCAAGCTGTTTCTCTCTCTCTCAGAAAGAAATTAAAAACATTAAAAAATATATATATATATAATATATATACCATGTACCTGAGTAATAATCATGGAATGTGCATACAAGTGAGGTAAGCTGCTCCCAAGCCTAACACATAAAAATCTGTCAGATATTATCTACCATCTGTCCTCCATCCTATATTAAAACTAGAAATCCAGGGTTGGAGTTGGAGATGATGGTTCCATAAGATGGAATGAATTAGGGACTCTGATTAACCGCTTGAGTGGATTCCCCTTCTCTTCCCTTACTCTTGATTACCCAGCACAGACTGGAACGTGACTTAGGAAACAAACCTTTGCAATGTTAAACTATTCATATTTGGAATTTGTTTTATATGTGATTAGAATATTCTATCACACACACACACACACACACACACACACACACACACACACGCACACATGAAATTGAAATTGGGAATGCCTGAAACATTTGAGGTGCATAGTTATAGTGTAAATTTTATAAAACTTGCTCCTAGAAATGGTTTGGAAAGCTGATATTATCTTTGTCATCTGGGAGAAAAGAGACCACGCCTATAAGAGGGACGTTTACTGAGAATGGATGGTATATGATGATTTAGGAGTAAGTTTAAAATATTCCCAATCCTATTCTGAAGACTTAATATAACCATGGAAAGAAAAAATATAATACAGAAAAAGTCTAGACAGAGCTTTTGAATTCATAGAATAATCTATCATACATAATGAGGGATTACAACCCAGTTAAAATACTCAATACAAAGGAATTCTTTTGAATAAAGAAACAAGGAGAGAAAAGAGTGTATCATGTAGGCCAAATCTATCATGCAGCTGCTTTAGAAGTTTTAATGTCTCTAAGATGATAGGCCCTAGAAGTTCTAGATGCCCAGGAATGGCCAGGAATAGTGTGGAAAGACATGGCCAGGAATAGTGTGCTAAGTCCTAGAGGAATACTGATAGCCATTACTCAATAAGTCTGTAGAAATGCCTGGATCTTGAGAAATAGCTTATATTTAGTTACGTTCAAGCCATGTTCATCCATATGATAATCTGAAAAAAGTAGAGGGGGTACAGGAGCTTGAAGACACTCAGGTGCTACTTTGGGGCTGCTGAAGAAAGTCATGAATAGGGTTTACATGTACACATAGGATTTTTGGGTTTTGTTTTGATTGGTCACTGCCTGTCTTTCACTGCTACTCGTCCTATGAAACTAAATTTGACAGAGATCATATCTCTGTCACCTAGAATATCATTTGGCACATGGAAGGTACTCAGTAGTATTTATTCAATGAATAACAAAATATATTCTGTTGATAATGCCTTAGCCTCCCAGTCTGTACTGTGATATATGTACAGTTGGATGTTTCGAGGCATGGGGGTGAGGCAGCGATTCAATGTTAAGAAACAACAGAAATAGAATATTGTGTTTCAAAATTAGAATCTCACTTTCACAATCTATGCAAAACTGTGATTATAGTAACTATGAAAAAAACTATAATGCTCTAATTTTACCTTTGCTTTTTTACCATGAAAATTGAGTAAGAATGAAATCAGGTAGCTTATTTCAGAATTACACTGAGTATTTATTAATTGTCCTACAAGCCTCTGAGTAAGTTATATTTTTACTTTAGCCTGACTTTTTGAAATGTGAATTTATTTAAGGTTTCTCTAGTACTTTTTACTAATTGTGCTTTTGAAGGTCCTCACTACCAGAGAACTGGACAGCTTCCTGTCCCTTACCATTCTTTTATCATGTTTGTTCTCTTCCTTTCTTAAAATAACAAATTAAAAACAAACAAACAAACAAACAAAAAACCCTGCATTTGCAACTGCCTAAATGTCAGAGCATTTGATGCATCAAGGTATTGTGAATATAGTGATACATCTGTCATTGCCTTTCTTGTTATTAATGGGATTCTAATTAGACCAATCAGTTTTAATTAGTATGCTGTCATGAAGCAATCTAATAAAATACTGTGTCTAGGAAAATTGATCTGGCCTTGATGCTAATTACTCTCCTACAGTCTAAGCTTTATAAAAATAGGAATTGATAGCTTCCAGCAACTGACGTGCCATCTCCCTTCCTTTGTTTTCTCATGCCTTCTTACACACAGAACCTTCTACTTCAGTTGTCTCCTTAAGTCATATTGTGTTCCTATTTGCAATTTATTTTAACCACACCTCTGTCTTTGGTGTAACCTAAAAAGAGTAGGGCTTTATCACTTGTCAGGAAAAAATATTTCTCAGTTAAATATTTTCTCTAAGAAACCAGATCATAGTCCTATAATCCTAGAGGCTGGCTCAAGAGTTAAGGCTGACAGGGTGAGACACTGGTCAGCCTCTGCATAAATCAAAGTCAGAGAGCAGGGGCTGTGGCAAGAATCAGAGATTTATGAAGACAGCAACATTAACATTACAAAAGAAAATCTTATCAGTTTTCACATGTGATTTGTTTTCCTCTGTTTTCTCAAAACAGCATGGCGTATTTTAAGTTAAGTAAATAAATAAATCCAAGAATGAGATGATGGATGTTTCTTGACAGCTATTTAAATCTCTCTAAAATCAGGATACTTTGAGAAAACTGGATATTTTCTTTTAATCATAAGGTTCATAGAAGACAAGTCTCGAAGACTGACTTAGTGACGTAAAGTTTTAGATTTATTTTTAGCTCATTATCTGCACATTGGGGTTTTTAAATGAAATTGTTATTGGAAACAAAATTAAACATATCTTTCTGCTTAAAAAATAAATTGAATTCTACATTTTTATTCTTTCCTTTTGAGTTAAATTTATTTTAACAATGTTTTTAATCCAAGGACAGGTAGGAATTAATTCAAAGCAAGAGATTTCTTGATCTTCATAAAAGTTCCTTTCCATTATATTACCATAACCATTGCTTTGTACACTGATGATCTTCATTAACTGTATAAATTTGTTTTTGTACATAACCTTGAGAAAGTGAGTAGCTCTAAAGTTTCTGAACCCCCCATAAAATATCCTATATGGATATTGGGAACATACTAATGGTTTTATGTATATTTGTCTCTGGGAATCCATTTAATTTTACCTGTGGGTGAGATGAAAGGAAAATTAAATTGAATTGATATTGAATCACTAATATACTCCTTAGGCCAGAGCTCCTCACCATGTGATCTGGCACAGCAACCTTTTCATAAACTATTTATTACCTGTGCCAATGAGATAGCAGCTTATTTCAGAATTAAAACAACCTGTCATCAACATATTGTTCAGGTCAACTGACATTTTGTTAAAGTTTATTTATTTTATTTTAATTATTTTGTTAATGTTAATTTATTACCGAGAGAGAGAAAGACAGAGAGAGAGACAGACAGAGAGAGAGAGAGAGATTGTGAGTAGGGGAGGGGCAGAGAGAGAAGGAGACACAGAATTTGAAGCAGGCTCCAGGTTCTGAGCTGTCCACACAGAGCCTGATGTGGAGCTCAAAGCCATGGCCATGAGATCATGACCTGGGCCAAAGTCAGATGCTCAACCGACTGAGTCACCCAGGTGCCCCATTAAGTTTATTTATTTTAGAGAAAGAGAAGGTGAGCAGGGTATAAGCAGAGAGGAGGAGGAACAGAGAATCCCAAGCGGGCTCTAATTTGACAGCAGGGAGCCCGATGTGGGGCTTGCACTTACAAACCATGAGATTATTTTACCTAAGCTGAAGTCAGACATTTAATTGACTGAGCTTCCCAGGCACTCCTGACATTCGTTTTTCATAAGGAGACTCTATCAGTGAATAAAAGGAGCAAACTGAATTACATTCTGGCACGAGATCATTATTTCACTATGTACTGCCACTTAGAGTAGGCTTAATATACACATTCTGGTCATATTGAAATATAAAGGATGTTTTCCTTGACAAATATTTACACAGATTACAGAAGCAATATGAGGAAAGAGTACTGTTTATTCCAGTCTACCAACCAAAAACACTGGATTGGTATTTGAAAATGATGAAAAATTTGAAACAATATTGCTTTTTCATGAAAAAGTCTGTAAACAATTGTCAAGGATATTCTGACCACAGTTAGACATATAAATAAATTGAGAGAGATTATTTTTTAAAAAGCTGAGAAAAGATGTTTTGAATCCTGAAGTCAAAGTATCTACAATGGACAGTTAAGAGAGGTTCAAGGCACTCAGGCATGAGTTGTGTACTCCAAACTCTTTGAGAATAAGGACCCTGCCTTGTCCACTGATGAATCCCTTGTTGTCTGGAGTTTTATCTTGTCCAGCTAGAGAGAAAATGCAGAATTGAATACGAGAGAGGCTAATATCTTAGAGGAGACAAGAACCCTAAATAAGGGTCCTTGCTCCATATTTATCGGGATCAGAGGGCTTACAAATGTGATGGACATGCAGAAAGAGACAATGAAACAGTGATCATTCACTCAAGTGTGTGAGAGAAAGGGCGTTTTGAAGATATGTGGTGTTAGGGGTTTAGGTCAATACAAAACAAAATCCCAGCACCGAGCAGATAGCTGTTTATGGCAGGCACCAGGCACCGTGTCTGTTTATCTTAACTTTTCTAGGGGATAAGACATATACAGCATTCTACCTCAGGGTCAACAAGGCATTTTTTTTTTTTTCCTAATTAGCTCAGGGTAATTTTGCCCTCCTGCAGCAGTCTTTAGCCCTGTTTACCTGTTTACCTATTCTTAGATGCTTTCATCCTGTGGAAGCTGATTCCTGTTCAATGCTTTGTTCTCAGCTCAGGGTGCTTTTGCCTGTGGTGGCTTTCTGCTCTAAGTCTTGTTAACCCATTGGTACAAGCTCAGAGAATTCCTAAACTTATTCCCCACACCTGGTTGCCTGCCTGACCTGCTGCACTCATTTCTTCCCACCTCTGCTTATCTATAGGAGCGTAAAAGTGACTATTTGGAATGCTTTTCCTGTATCTCTTGGAGTCTTTTTCAATTAAATACTAGTATGAGTTATATACCTGGAAAAGCATATCAGGGAGAAATGAGACCTAACTGGTTGTTCTACCTATGGATCTGGGAAAGGAAACAATTTTGTAAATTTCTTGTCCAATTTGTCAAAGAAGTAAAAATGTTTCTCAAAGTCCAGATACAGTTCATTTAGGAAAATGAGCAACTGTGAGTTTGATTAAAGTAGCTTGAACCAACAGGTCCAATTAGGAGAGCAATGGACTCCCAACAGATAGAGCCTATGGCATAGACTGCCAGGAAACGAGAGCTGAGAACAGTGCGGCACACTGCCACTCAATGTCGAATTAGGGGACTGTAAGGAAAGGACCCCAGTGACAGAAGAAAGAAATCTCTACAAGGTCATGAGAGCAAACTCAGCTCTAAAATCTAGAAAACCTTGAACGAATCAGGAATAGCCAATAGCCTGGGTATAGAAAATTTGGTATCAGCCAAACATGACGTATCTAGACTCTCAAATTTATCTTCTTTCCCTCCTTTTCTCTAACTGCAGAGAAGCTAAAAGGCAACCTTGTGCTATTGTGATGATGGAGCAGGGTAGATGTTAGGGGTGAGTGTTATACGCCATCATATCCCTCTTCCCACTGTAGGCTTGTTAAACTCCATCTTAATTTGAAGTATTACATGATTAGACATTTTCTTTACTAAAGTGGCAGTGCCTGGCTTGAAGTAACCAAGATTTTATTATCTAAGGCCGAAAATTATATAAATGTGCCTCTCAGACTTCATCAGAAGATAGAAAAATAGCTATTTCTACAAAATGGGTTTGAATGGGAAGTAGAGGAGGAAAATAGATTTGTGTTCAATTTTGCATCCTGAGAATCTCATTTATTCAATATACCAATGGCACAGTTGTTCAGGAAGTTTACTTTTATTTACAGAGAACAACTCATGCCAAGCTAATCCAAATTCCATTAACATAAAAATCATGTTAGATTCACCCCGAAGATGCTGAGAGAATAGCAGTGAAAAAGAGATTACATGTCTTACCTTCATGAAGCTTGTATTCTTTGGTGGGCAGAGTGAGAAAACTTATAAACAAAGAACTTTAAAAACAATTTATATAGATAGTGTGACAAAGAATTTAAAGCAGAATGACATGATGAAGAAATACGGAGGTTAGAAAAGCTACTTTATATTAAACTAAATTCTGAATGATCACAGAAAATCAAGTATGCATGGATATGAGGAAATATATTGTATACAAAGGGACCAACAACTGCAAAGTCTTCTATATGAGAACAAGCTCAGTGTTTTCAAATAACAGAATATATTTTTAGCACATTCTGAAAATAAGAATGCTTAAAATAACACAGGAATTAGATCATATGTATTTTGGTAGTCATTAGTGATGCTTTGAAATACTTTACTTTGGATTTTCCATTTCTGCACATTCCAGACACAAGGTGGAATTGCATTTTCTAGGTTTTTTTGTGACTAAATGGGGCCATATCAGTAGTTCTGGACTATGAGTTGTAAATTGGGGTTGCATCTTTATTTTTTGGGTCCAGCATTTAATTACTCATAAATGACTCTTCATGTCTCTTTTTTCATTTTGTGTGGCAACATTCAAGAGAGTGGTAACCTGTTAGCTTAGGGTCTGAGTGACTATACTAAGCAAATCCTCTTGTGATCTATAATGGATAGTAGCATTAAAGAGAAAATAAATCACTGAAACTTTTAGGTTGTTTGTTTGTATATTATTGATTGTTTTTGGACCATAATTTCCTCTGTGAGTCATGCAAAGATTGGCTTTTATTCTAAATGAGATAAGCATCTACTGCTAGGATTTTAACGCAAAAATTGACATTATTTGGTGTTGGGAGCCATTCTGAGACCACTAGTCTAGAAAACTCCTGGTGAGGTTAAAGCAAGTTTGAGCACCGATCCCCAAGGTACCTCGTTGATTGGTATTGGGAATGACTTGTCCCCTCTTCTGGCATGAAGTCCCCTTATTCTGGTATGATGATTGCACCTTGTGAAGGAACTTATTGTGGGAACTTCTTTTGGTTATGGGAACAGATATCGTGTCTCCAGCGGGTCCTGTTTCCCTCCATACTTTCCCTTGAGCTATGAATAGGCTAATGACCCCTACTCATAAAAGATTGACCTTTACATGTACAATTCTGTTTCTATGGTTGCATTAGTCCAAGAGGTTCATACAGCTCAACATGTAAATCAGCTAACCAAAAGTGTCTCTCATGCCCTAGCTATTCAGGAAATCATAAAACTAGACACAAAGGTAAATGCATTTGAAGAGGCTATTCTATGTATTAGATATGAGCTAAACTCTTTAAACGTATGGTTGTCTCTCCCATGCCATAAAGAATATAACTGGAAAAGCAAGTGTTGCCCGGAGACAAAGAGCCTAACTTAGAGAGAAAGAACAGATAAGGCAGAACATTAGTTATCACATATACTTTTGCTAACTGATGATATATAGCAGTCCCTTCCCTAAGGCCTCCATTCCACAAACACCTTCCTTTACCCTGGCAGCTGTGATGAGGATGGATAAGAGTATCTACAAACCTATGACTTAATCTTAGTGTTATTAAAATGTGAACACCCTGTTATTTTCTTATTACCCAACCTCACTATAATTGGGGCAGTTCTGCAAGAATACTTCTGTAAAACCTATTTCTGTACATTTTCCAAAACATCTTATCACAGAGAGCTATCCATTGTAAAAATTCCATTTTCTGATGCCATGTTAACATTTGACCTATAAATAAAGACACCAAAACCGACAGGACAGAGATGCCTGCCTGGTGATCAGAAAGAATCTCAGGGCTCTCTCACTCCCTCCCTCACCGACACCATCCATCCTTCAGGGACCCCTGGACCCAGCCAGAGCTGGATTCTGGCAATTTGGTTTAGATTATGAATATGTTTTTGACTATTGTGTAGAGGGTGATTGAAGAAGCAAAAAAGTAAGTGGATAAAAATGCCTTAAAACCCCAGTAAGCTAATCAAATATCAAAGCAATACGTGCTGCTTCCTGTTATCAAGATAGTAGCTATAAAGAAAAGCGAAGACAGGTTGGAAATATTCATGGTGTGTTTTAGAGATAATGCTGACAGCATTTACTATGATGTAAAAAAAAAAAGTGAACATTAACTCCAAATGTTCATCTGAGAAACTGGGTAAATAAATAGTGGAGATCACTAATAAGAAAGAATAGGTGAGGAGCAACTTAACTTTACATTTAAGTTGAAATACTTAATTTCATATCAAAATGAAGATGTCAAGTAGAAAGTATGTTTTGGAATGCAGAGTTTAGAGAAGTCATGATTGAGCGGTTAAATTGAAAATGATCAGAACATGGACAGAATTTATAGCTCTGAGACTTTATAAGTCACCAAGGAGAGGTCATAGATAGTGGACCAGGACAGATTTTCAAGGAGAGAACTTTCACCTGTTGAAACTTGAAACATAAAAGATGGAAAATAATCATGGTGTTTGAAAACATCCTTGAATCTATGATCTAAAAAATTGCTTTTCAACATTAGTGTAATTTTTTGCCATAATTATACGATAACCCATTACAACAGCTTACCTTATTTTATACTTTTGTAGAATGATAATGAAATAATTGTTTTGGCCTTAATATTTTTCAAATTTCCCAGAGACCTCTTTCTCTTAATTACTTGATAGACAGCCTTTCACCTGAAAATTTCATTTTATGAATCTCATCAAAAATTAACTGGTTCTGATTTTTCAAAATATTATGTAAAATACAAATATACTTAGCAAGATTTTCAATTTTCACACCAATTAATTTGATTTTATTATTTGGCATAAGCAAAATCAAACAATGATAGAAAAGATTTTGATACTTGCAGGTGGCAACATACTAATTCTGTTTCCATAAATAATAGTAAAACTTAGAGAACTTGAATAAGGATAACACATTGTATGTTCTCTCTTTACAGGTTCTTTTCCAGAAGATTATATTTAGGTTTTGGCTCTACCTTTTAAGGTGGATGTTATTGGCAAGGTATAAGGTTTCTGATTTGGATAAACAAAAGTTTGAAGAGATGTGTTATGAGAAGCAGAGAAAGTAATTATATTTAGTTATGTACACAGGGAGGTTTTATAGGGGCCAAATATTTAAAGTTATCACAGAAAAGGAATTAAACTTTTTACATATTATTCCTAACAGAGATAAGATTATACAGAGCTATTGAAAATGGGAAGAAATAGGATATATATCATGAAACATGGTATATTCATATCATGAATTAGCACTCAGCTTCCACTTCAAGGTTCTTCCAGTATGCTCTCCTATCTTCAGGTTCTAGAAAGCTAAAACCCACCTTTCTCAGATCCTCTTTCAGATAAATTTCGAAATATAAATTAGATTCCATAAAATAATGTTGTTCGTATAAAATTGAGCTAGCATATTTTTATATTTTCTGGAATTTTTGGTTTATTCCACAAAACTGTGAGTGCCCAGAAACAGATGGGTCATTAGTGGCAACCAGACTCAGGATTTTATTGACCAAACACAGGACTGGTAGTAGTCAAAGAACAGTTGCAGAGGCAGCAGGGACAGTTTCCTTACTCCTGTGTCACAGTTGTGTTACTCATTCATCAGTAGTGTGCACCAGTATTTTGAATATTTATCTTCAATAAATGGTGGTAGGACTGTACTTCTTTAACTTCTTGAAGTATGTGGGGCCATGTTACTTGCTTTGGCCAAGAGAATGTGAAGAAAGTAGTGTGTATTATTTCCAGGTAGAAGTATATAAGGGTTGGTATGTAATCCGCTACTTTTTTCCTTTGCTTGGCCACAGCAAAGGTAGAAAGATGTGTTGAAAAGGAAGTGCAATGCTGAGCTATCACACGTGCATAACAACTGTCCTGGGGAGTCTTCAGATATGTAGTAAATCTTGTCTGAGCAAGAAATATACCATCATTTGTATGTTTGTTTACCAGTGTTATTTTAAGCCAACATGTTTTGGGGATAATTTGTTATCATAGGATGACCTAGGCTAATGTCAATATGATAGACATTGATTTCAGGTTTGGAATGTTGTGATAACAAAACCTGAAGTATGTATCATTGGCTTGGCAAAAGTGATGAGAAAACCATCATCTGAGTTTGAAAATTGGCAGTCCATACTATTCGTTGGCAAAATAATTTGTAAAATGGACTTTTAAGGCGGAAGGATGATCATACACTCAATGACCTTATAGTTCAGAGGAAGAAGATACCAAAGTGAACACGAGTCATGTGTATTGATTACTACTGACTCTGGTTGGAAAGTATATGAAAGAAGTGAGCTCAGAAAATAATTGGACCATTTAACAAACAGGATTAAAAAGAATAGAAACAAACTAGAAACACGTAAAACTTGTTAAACATGTAAAACGTGTACTTGTAGAACATGTTAAAAATAGGTTTTGAATGACAGGAATCAAATTAACAGTGTGACAATCACATCACATTATAATCTCTGAATGAATTAAAGTACCTCAGATTTAAGATCCAGTTAAGTATGTGGCTAAGTAAACCTTTTTTTTAGTTAAAATGTCTCATGGAGAAGAGATTAAGATACATCTCAATCACATGGCTACCTCAGTGAAGGTTCACAGAATGACACCTAGGTCAAAAAAGAGAGATGCTAGTAAGGCAGAAATTAAATAAATACTGCAAATTTGAAAATAATGTCCTGAGAGGAACAGTGAATTTGGCTTTTAGCATGCGTTATTGATTGGAATCAAATAAAAAGTCTACGAAATTTTTCAAGAGTTTCTACCAAAGGAAGAAAAGACAACACTAAAAGTAATCTCTCACAGAAGATCTAAAGTGAACCTTTGGCTCATAAACTTGTATAAGCAGGAATTGGTCTGAGTAAACTTCCCTGTAACCAAGAAAGGCATTTTTCCCAATTCCTAGGTCTTACATGACAAGGAGGAAAATTGCAAAGGAAGAATTTCTCAGGGACCCCAGTCAGAGGAGATACTCTTCATGAGCAGTAAAAGGGCATCATGAAGGCATCTTTCCCACCCCTTGGTTCATTGGGAATTCTGAATGCTACAGACCAGTGTCTTCTATGTATCCTCCATTCTTTACCTCTCAAAGTGGAAGACTTTATTGTAGTAATTCTGTTCATTCTTATAAATTCAATGTTGAGGCATATGATCTGTCTTTAGCATATCGGTCTCTGGATTAAGAGGAACCACACTTGAACCTGATAGAGAGACAGTCATGAACACCAGAGGTCTTATCTTTCAGCCTCATACCATAGTCCCTCATGGGACTTTGGAACATTAAAAGGACATACTATGGTAGTCTTTAGTACTGCTTATCAATATTGCTTCTTCGAGACCAAAGGTGCAGATAAATTTCCCTAGTAGCCAGTAACCTCCACTAGAAGTTAGAGGTAGCCATGTAACTTGCTTTGATTGATGAGAATCAAGCAAAATTGCCATATGTAACTTTCGGGAGAAAGTACTTAAGAACCTTTGAACTGTTGTTTTTCTGCCTGTCATGGTACTCATACAAGCCCCATAGTTACATAGAGACACAACTATGAGACACCTCACAGAAGATTGCTACCCAGGAGAATCTCCATGACCTACGGTGGACTTTATGTGAACAAGGAGTAAGGTTTTATGTTTGTTTGTTTCTTTTAGCCCAATGAGATTTTGAGGCTTCTTTTAAAACACTTTTTTAAAGTTTTACTTATTTTGAGAGAGACAGAGAGAGTGAATAGAGGAGGGGCATGAAGAGAGAGAGAGAGAGAAAGAATCCTAAGCAGGCTCCATGCTGACAGATATGGGGCCCATACCCATGGACCGTGAGATCATGAGCTAAGCTAAAACCAAGAATCAGACACTTAACAGACTAAGCCACACAGGCACCTGAGGTTTCTTTTTTATTACCACATGACCTAGCCGAAACAGAATACAACAGATAGAATTTTGGTCCTAAAGCCAATTCCCCATTTTCCTGATTATGGCAAAAATTGTAGCTCCCCTGGAAAGCTAGGGCCAGCTTAAACTTCTGTGCTCCAGCTCTTCTAATAATGTTTTAAGTACCTAATGCTCTCTTCAGTCTCTTTCTCTTAAAAATACTTGGAGTGTGTTCTCTTTCCTCAAACTGAACCCTGACTAAAATTCCTATCAAGGCAGAATCTTACTGGTCAAGAACTAGGATAGAGTCTGTATTGGTAAATATTCTGATAGATAAACTGACAGTAGAAGTAAAAATACAATTCTTAAAATCTAATTATGAGTACTTGTGGTCTAAATAGGCACTTATGGAATGAAAATCTGAGACTTACTTAAAAACAATTTCTGACATGATTTGCTTAGTAACTTTAAATGATTCCAGTATAAGCCTGTGTGAATATGGCACATAAATTCAATGTAACTACAGTGAAGGCAGATGGAATTCTAGATGGTCCAATGGTATGGGGAGAGGGTGGGGTTGGGATTAAACTGGTATATGTAGTATATGAGAAAACTTTGTACAATTAAAAACTATTCAACATTCCTCACTTTGCTGTGAGACAAAGGAAATGTCTTTTCCCATAGGAAAATGTCCAAACATTTTATGCATGATATTGGTGAAGGATATGGCTGAGAGAGTCTCTATATCAGAAAGGAGTCACTCTTTTGGTGAGAAATGGCAAAACAACACCAAAAATTAATTAGTGGCAATTGCCACTTACATCTATTAAATATGAAATGAGTTAACAAGGTTAATATGTACATGTTTATATGCATACACTTCACACACACATGTCATTGCATGTTCTGGAAATCTACAGGATTATTAAGTTGATGGCATAAAATCTTATGTAGCTTGAGAAATCCTTTCACCTGGATGACTCCAATGTTAGGTGAGTTGTCAGAGCCTTGGATGAGCTCACTGCCAGAGGGTAGGAAGCTGGAGAATGAGCTGGATAGTGCTGCAAGGCAATTTGATTTTAAGATTGTATGAATGATGGAAATAGACTACAAAAGAAAATTTATTTTTTTTTCAGTAATGAATTATGTTAGTTCAAGTGAAGCTACAGAGAATTGTATACAGTATGGATAACACAGGTCTTTTCAAAGAAGTAGCTAGCAAGAAAACAGGATGAGGGCTACTGCTTGATTTCCCGTTGGCAGGCGACACTGATTTGATGCTCTCATTAAAGCATAAAGACACTCTTATTTAAGGATGAAAATCTATACTGAAAATACTGGTTATGATAAAGCATCTCATTTAGATGAATGAAATTAAAATTATTAAAATTATTATTATGATGATTATTATATTATGAAATTAAAAATTAGCTTAGAGACTAGTTTCTACTAAAACTGTTACTAGAAAAACAAACAACATCAAAACCCAAGAGATTTGTAACACTAGGAAGAAAATAATAAATGTGTGTGATACTGGCAACAGGACGCCACCTAGCCAGTTTGAGAACACAGCCTGTAAAACGCGTAATTCTCCCTTTGGGATTGTAAATTGACCACATAACAACACAGAAAGCTTCACTAGTGAGAAAATGAGATAACACACGCAGGCCAGTTGCTGAGAAGAGATACAGTACAACAAAGGAAATGTGTTATTTGAGATTCATATTATGATAGTTGACAGTTGCTTCACTTTGAAGTCCCACATTTATATTTGTTTTCAAAAGCCTTACATGGGGATTCAGACTTGTGCATGACCAGCTTCAGTAGTGAATATTTTTTAAAAAGCTCTTTTGAGTAACCAGTAACCTACTCTCCCCCTTTTAAACACACACACACCCACACACAAACACACAAACACACACACACACACACACACACAGAGAAAGAGAGAAAGAGAGATGGAAAGAAGAGGTTAAAGGAGAGATTTTAAGGAATTAGCTCACATAATTGTGGGTGCTGGCAAGTCCAAAATCTTTTCCAAGAGCATTGATATTGCAGCTCTAGGGCAAAGGCATTCTGGAAACAGAATTGTCTCTTCCTTAGGGACGTTCAGTCTTTCTTCTCTTAAAATCTTTAATAGTTTGGATAAGGCACACTCACATTATGGAGAGTAATCTGCTTTACTCAAAGTCTGTTGATTTAAATGTTAATCTCCTCTAAAATATGCCTTCACAGTAAGATCAAGACTGGGTTTTGACTGGATACCTGGCTACAATGGCCTACCCAAGTTGGCACATGATGTTAACCATCAAAATTCATAAAGAAGCCTAGGATTCTCCCAATTTTTTTCCTTACGTTTCACTCCGACTGAAAGTAGCTCTGCTCTCAGAGCTATGATTGACTTTAGGGACTAATAACTTCTAATAACAGCTTAACATTTCATTCCACTCTTAGGGGGATTATGTGTTTTAATAAGAAAAAGGTTTTAATAAAAAATGACTAAACTCTCTCCACATACACCTTCAAGTTTACTTGATCAGTGGAGAATGATTATTTTGAGTAATAACCTTTCTTTCGGTGCATAAATCTATCACATAATCAGTTTCCTGTTCTACATGGATATACTGTTTGTCCTGCTTATAAGCACCCAAACACTGCTGCTCTCAAATGCCAATTAATTCAATTCAGTAACATTGATTAAGAGCCTGCTTTGTGCCAGGACTGTGCTAGAAATCTGAAGGTAAAAACAGATAATCTTATAAAAGACCTGATAGTCTGGCAAGGGAGATATATATACAAATAAATAAACACAGTTTGACAAGTGCTGCACTAATTGTATAAACTATGATAGGAGCAGAAGGGAGTTAGTAATGGTTTCAATCTTGGGCTGTCAAAGATGTTTTCAGAAATGTAAGATGGCAATTAGCTTTGTGTTGAAAAATGGCTGACTGAATGGATTACAAACAAGGAAGCAGAGTGGAATTTAGCACACAAAGTGGGGGGTGTCTGTGGGAGGAACAGGGGCTGCTTGGAGCATAGCCTACATGAGAAGATTGGTGGGGACCAAACTGAAAAAATGGGTTGGCTCAGATATGGAATGCAGTAATAGGAAGGTAGAAGGTGAAGACTGGGAATGTAGATCCAGTGAAAGTATTTAAGGTGAGAAGCAACAGGATCAGATCCTTGTTTTAGAATTTGGTTCTGATGAATAAATGGAAGACGAATTAGTCTAAGAGAGAACTCGAGTCAGATAAACCAACTAGGAAGGAAATAGTTATAATCATTCCAACAAGGGAAAATCTAGAATGTGGTGGTGGAAATGGAGAAGAGAAGATGGAGTTAAAATATACATTTGGAAAGAAATTTACAAAACATTTGATTAAATGAGTATAGAGAGATAAGGATTCAAAGATAATTCCTAGGTTGGTCATAACTTCAAATGTCACATATTAACTATTTTAATGAACATTTTTCTAAAAGCTATTGACCACTTTCCTATATTTTCAAGGAAGCGAATGAACATAGTTTTGCTTTAGAATAGAGTCACCAATAAAACATTCACTATTTCACCTTACTGTAATTTATAGTATGGGTTTATTTACATTTGTGAATCTCCATTTTCCTTTTTTTTTTTTTTTTTTTTTTTTTTTTTTACACAACTCTACTTTGGTCATTTTAAGAGGCATATTTATTAGAGATTTTCTGTAATTTCTGGTTTATTGATTCTTAATAGAGACTAGACTGGGAAATCAAAACAGAATCACAAAGGAAGTATACTAGTGAGTGGAAAATTTATGAACAAGAGTCATTGAGTGTTTCCTATAGGATAAAGAGAAAATCCTTGTCCTGAGGCTTTATAACAGTTTTCTGTGTGTGTGTGTGTGTGTGTGTGTGTGTGTGTGTGTGTGTACACTCAAGAGACTTTAATCACATTTTATTTCAAGACAGTATATGGAAGAGTTTAGATTAACGGTCACCTAACTCCATATGGGGAAGCTTTTATTATTATGTTTTATTATTAACATATAGGTTTAATGTGTTGTATATGAATAAAAAACATTTATTAAATTAGTTAATGAGCTCCATTTAAAAAATTTTTTTTTTACTTTTTTAAAAAATGTTTTTTATTTATTTCTGAGAGTGAGAGAGACATGGCATGAGCAGAGGAGGATCAGAGAGAGAGGGAGATAACAGAATCTGAAGCAGTCTCCAGGCTCCGAGCTAGCTGTCAGCACAGACCCTGACACAGGGCTCGAATCCATGAACCGTGAGATCATGACCTGGACCGAAGTCAGATGCTTAACCGACCGAGCCACCCAGGCGCCCCTGAAATCCATTGTTCTATAACTCCATTGTTAACAGAAAAATACACTGTGTTATACACATACTGCTACAGACCATACATTGGCAAACTACGGCTCACAGGCCCAATCTGGTCTGTCACCCATGTTTTTTGCCCATACCTCAAAAGTTAAGAACAGTTTTTATATTGTTAAAGAGATATTTTTAAGTTAAATATAGGAAAGATACCTTATAGGGCCATAAGCCCTAAAATATATGATATCTGGACTTTGCAAAAAAAAATATGCAGACCCTGGTTATGAATAAAGGCTTACGTCTCGTATGTGCCTTTTTTTTGTACTTCTGTTTTTATTTATATTTACATTGTGTCACTAAATGAATGATAAACTCATTGAAGGGAGGAACAATGCCATAGATCTGTGTATCTCCCTGAGTATTTGGCACAGTATATCACAATAGCTCATATCTGTGATTCTGTGATTATAAAAGTCTGCATAGATCACAAAGCTTCCTAACATTTGTAGAATCTGAAAACAGGAAGAGGGAGAATGATAAATTCTGTAGGAAAAAAAGAGAATCAAAAGCCATTCTTATCAGAATCTGAGCATGAGTTGTCAAGGGCCCTCCAAGGCTCATTTTTCATGTTTTTTTATCTTTGTACAAATATAAATTAGATTTTTATAAAACACTACCTTGGATATAGGCAGGGAGTTAACAAAATGTACAACTATGTAAGTTTTAAACATTATATGACTAATGCCATTTTAAATAAGGAATGAATATGTGATGAGTAAAAGGGAAGCTTTATTGATCTAAAGAAGTTCTATAAAAACGTGTAGCATAGCCAATAAAATCTGCTTTCTAAAAGCACATTTTCTTAATGTTTATTTGTTTTTGAGAAAGAGAAAAGACAGAGTGTGAGTAGGGGAGTGGCAGAGAGAGGGAGATATAGAATGTGAAGCAGGCTCTAGATTCTGAGCTGTTAGCATAGAGCCTGACACGGGGGCTCAAACCCACAAACTATGTGATCATGACCTGAGCTGAAGTTGGATGCTTAACCAACTGAGACACCCAGGTGCCCTAAGATCTGCTTTCTAGAAGGATATATTACTCCTTTGATTATATAAGTTCACTTCATCTGCTTTGAAATGAAATAATAAATTCTATTCTATTTCTTTTGAAAGATTCATATTTATTTAAAATACTTTTTTCTGTAATATACTTACCTATTTAATAAGGAAAATAAGTCAGGGGGTGCCAGGGTGGCTCACTCAGTTAAGCAGCCATCTCTTGATTTCTGCTACAGTTACGATCTCACAATTTGTGAGATCAAGCCCCATGTCTGGCTCTGTGCTGACAGTGTGGATCCTGCTTGGGATTCTCTTTCTCTGTCCCTCCCCCACTCATGTCTTCTCTCTCTCTCTCACTCTTGCTCTCAAAATAAATAATAAATAAGCTTTATTTTTAAAAAAAATATTCCTTTATTTATTTGTTTTTAAAGTTTATTTATTTATTTTGAGAGAGAGAGTGTGAGCGAGGGGAGGGAGAGAGAGAGAGAGAAAGAGAGAGAGAGAGAGAGAGAGAATTCCAAGCAGAATTCATGTTGTCAGCCCAGAGCCCTACATGGGGCTCAAACTCACGAACCATGAGATCATGACTTGGGCAGAAATCAATAGTCAGAGACAACCCACTGAGTCACTTGGGAGCCCCAATCATACATAAACTTCAAAAAGAAAAGAAAAGAAGTCAGTAAAAGTGCAGATGCGCAACACTACAGTCTCTGTCCTGATCACTGCCTTAGTACCACTTCCTTCTTGAACTGTCTCTCTAGAAGGTACAGCTAATGTTTTTCAGTTTCTTCATTTCTAAAATGGGTACAACACTGGATCCTTCTTTATAGAGTTTGTGCGAAGATTAAAAATAAGGCAATATATGTAGACACCACAGTGCTGAAACATAACTAGTAACTTTAACTGTAATTTCACTATCCCTGTACCAAGCAGTGTTGGGCTTTATTCATTGCAAGGATGGAGTGTATAGGATGTTTTGTTCCAAAGAGCTTTAATTTTTAGTCCCAGATCTTCATAATTTCTGGAAAACCCTTTCAGGAATTGACTTAAGAGGAAAAAATATACTGTCTGTCTTTATCAAGCTATTCCATTTAATTAACAGGATGTAAATTAGCACTCACAATACTTCTATATTTTGTAGCCGATAATATATTTTTAAAATGACAAAGATACATACTCTTATGGTTCTATATTTAATAGAGGGAAACAGATCATTTGAATTTCTGATGATCATGAAGTTTTCCCCTTCTGGACTCATGAACCAAGAGCACAACATAAAAGTAGTGATTCATTTACAGCTTCACATAACCATCATATTCAAAACTTGGGGAGAGCAAAGGAGTATTTTAAAGAATTGTAACAAAAATTAGATCAAAATTTTTAAAAACACACAACAAACTTAACAGTAATTATATGATGCCTTCACTATAAACAGCAGAATTGAGAAAGACAGTTATACACAATGTAGCTGATATAGTAGCAATATTTTGCTTCAGGTTGTACATGATCTTCAATACTTAAAAATATGCTTTGCACAGATGCTAAGTTCTAAAAAAGCTCAAAGCAATCCTTAATAACCTAAATATACCAAGTAAAAGTGTACACTAGCATATAAAAGCCACATCTTGATTTAGGTTGTAATTCAAAATAAACTCATATTTGATTATTGTAGATAGAACTTAATGTTATTTATTATCATTAGTAGCCTTAAACATTTGGATAAAACCTACAGAAGTTGGTTCTTAAAAATAAGCATCACGTATGTACGTGTTAAAGCACATGTTCTTTAAGATTGTTGACTTTCTGTTTTGAGAGATATGCTGATGCACAAAGTAGGGATGGAGGACACAGCACTGAAAGGTAGTGACAGTATGAAATGTGAGTTTAGTGTGATTTCAACTCTAAAACTTTCTGGAAAAGGAAAACCTATAGAGACAGTAAAACAATCAGGGAGGATAAGTAGGTAGTACATGGGTTTTCTTTGAGTGGTAAAGTGATCCTATATGAAACTCTAATGGTGGATATATGATATTTATGCGTTTTTCAAAATCCTCTGAACTGAACTCTAATATAAACTATGGAATTCAGTGAATAATAATGTATCAATATTGTTTCAGCAGTTGTAACAAATGTACCATGCTCATACAAGATGTTAGTAAGAGGGGAAAAAGTGTACAGCATGTGGAAAGGAAGGGTATATGGAACTCTACTTTCTGCTTCCTCTTTCTGTAAAACTAAAAATGCTCTGAAAAACAAAATCTGTTCATTGATTTTTTTAAAGCAGTATACATGAAATATTTTTGTCAAATGTAGTAGATAGAAACTGCTCAGGTGACCTTCAAGAAATAAATACCACAGACATCCCAGAATCAGATAGCTGAGGAAAAAAATTTCTTCTATCTCCTTACAGACTTGTAAGGAGAGAAATTCTACCATTCTCTCTTATTCTAGGATATATTTACATTAGGAGTCCATCAAACTACCCTGCTTATTAATACTTCTGTCTTCTCTAATCATTCTTTACTACAGTTTACTTAAGTAAAGTATTGCTTTGCTTTTTACTTTTTACTGTTCTGATTCTGATGAAATGACCCCAATACCTTTAGTCCTTTGTCATATTACAAGTTACAGTGAACCAATAGATAGCTGATGGACAAAAATAGTTCATCTGTAGGAAGCTCCTCTTAAATTTTATATATAGTCAAATTCTAGAAAGTTGAAACTATTTTAGAACACATTTAAGTAAAGGAAAGTTCCTTTTTTTTATACTGACCCTTACAGCTTTGTTCTTACACTGGATTGTGTTTGTTTTTTTTAATGCCATAAAGGACAAAATTCTAGGCTATCCTAGAAATAATTTGACTAAACTCATGTTCAAAACCTGATTTAATTCACTTATTTGGTAATGGCAACATCCAAACCCAATTTTTTCAAATAAAATCTCCTTATTGGAATAATCAAATGCCAAATACCCATTTCCAAGAAGAGGTAAAACCACAAAGGACTATGACATTTTAAAGTTGACAGTTGCCCAAGGAAAGATGTAATAGAGAATCCATGTTGTGTACAACTTATTTCTGGAATAGGTCTGCAGATGAATTAAAATGTTAATGTTTGAACCCTTTAAAGTGCCAGTTGCCCATGAAATGATAAATACCACTGAAGACATGGTAATAAAATGCCCAACAAAATTATAAACAGCATAATTTCTGAAAACTTGTGCTCTAAGTGCAATAAATTAAACTCTCATCATAACTATGGGAGTACAAAAGAGATTATATTTTTGCTTTATATGAAGAATAAGCACTTGGTCCTAGCATATTTGAAATCAACTTTTATATTATCTAATAGTCAACATTAAGAGCTCTTTTATTATCTCAGAAAATAATTTTTTGAACTTGTATTTCAATTTGGAAATTATAAATTCTACTCAAAATGATTCATGGAATGGAGTTAAAATCAGAATATATTTCTTTTTCTGTGTTTTAAATTTATATCCCTCTCAACTGGTAGGTGTTAATCATAAGCAATGTTTTTTGTTGTTGTTGTTTGTTTGCTTTTCTCTTTACTAGAAGACAGCTGTTGATACAAAGCTATGAGATTATAACTCCTTACCTAGCAAACTGAAAACTAATAGCTTGATTATTCAGGCATAAATCTTTATTTTGTTATTTTTTTATCCTCTGTTGATAATATGATAATATATCATGAGGCTTACTAAGATATTTTACTTTATCATCTCTTTTTCTCTCTTTCTCTCTTTACACAACGCACATGCACACACACACACACACACACACACACACACACACCTATTCTGTACTAAAATGTAGGCTTGGCCTCTATAATTAGACCATTGCATGTCACAGTTACCATCCCCATATCATGGCTTCCTATGAATCTAGTTGCAAAATAAAATATTAGTATAATCCTATGAAAGAGCTCTCCTTGTTTACATCAAAGAAAGTATGGAGATGAGCTAGTTGAAGCAGGCCTTATTTCTCTTTTTTTGTTGTTTTTTTTTTTAACATTTATTTATTATTGAGAAAGAGACAGAGAAAGAGCATGAACATGGGAGGGGTAGAGAGATGGAAGACACAGAATCCGAAGCAGACTCCAGGCTCTGAGCTGTCAGCACAGAGCCCGATGTGGGGCTTGAACCCACGAACCGCCAGACATGAACTGAGCAGAAGTCAGACGCTCAACCAACTGAGCCACCAGGAGCCCCAGGGCAGGCACCTATTTCTCATAGGTGAGAAACACCTGTGGAAGGAAAGAGGAGGAGGAAGAATTAGGTATGGGTGTTTGTCAGACTTTGTTGTTGATCCTGCAAAGTCTTTGCTAAACCAACGTGGAGCAACAGAACAAAGACTACCCACTGAAGGAGTCCTGTGTGGAGAAAGAATGGCTACACTGTTGGCCAAGACATTGTACGATTATTTATTGAAGACAGTCCTGAACAATGAAGGACTTGCCTTAAAATATGAGGTGGACCTTGTATGAGCAAACAGCATACAGAATTTGTGAGCAGCAGATTCTCTCTTGTAGGCAAATCTGAATGTCTCATCTCCATGTCTGCACATACCACCCTTTGAAACATATAGCTTCCCTTTACCACACAAGTTCAAGGAGCAACTCCTTTGAACATTGGTGGGGTTTCTTTCTGAGGAGAAACCTGGAAGAGGGAGGAAATCAGAGATCTCTCTACAGTTGGTCTTGAGACTACAAGTGGTACTCATCACTATCCACAATAAATTTCCTTCACCCTGAGGTATCACCTGTATTGATCTTGGTGATTTATCTCACGCTGTAACTCAAATTCTAATTCCTTAATATTCTAAACTCTTGGTAGTCATATTTTTAAAAGCAAGAATTGCTGTATTTGTTCATTTACAATTATAATTGCCTATTTCAGGTATTGACTCTCAGATGTTACATCAGCTACACCTATATCAGGCAATTCTAATATTCTAACAGGTTGTCATCTTATTGGTGGTGAATTTAGCCTGTGGATTCCATATTCATGGAGCTCCTTCTGTGAGCTTCCTTACAAGGAAGGACATTCATTGTAGATTAGGTTCTCTAGTTATTTATGGTCAAATATTCCATCTCTACTAGAGTATAGCACATGTGAAGTATCTCTTTTTTAATTTTTTTAGTGTTTTATTTATTTTTGAGAGAGAGAGAGAGACAGCATGAGCAGAGGAGGGTCAGAGAGAGAGGGAGACACAGAATCCAAAGACGGGCTCCAGGCTCTGAGCTAGCTGTCATCACAGAGCCTGACGCCAGTCTCGAACCCATGAACTGTGAGATCATGACCTGAGCTGAAGTCAGACGCTTAACTGACTGAGCCATCCAGGCACCCCGAAGTATCTATCTTTTTTTTTTTTAAATATGTCCTTACTTCAGAAACTGAGAGGCATGTGATTTTTCCATTGATCCTTGCCATAAATTTCATGTTGCATATTTTTCCACCATAATAATCTCTAACAATATGGTGTGTTGGATTTTCTGAGTGTCTGATTTGTTTGCACTGCAGCATGGATCTGGTGCCAAGACCTTTCTTGCTTCAGGTCTCATTCAAACTTGCAGCCTCTAATAATCTTGTGTCTGGGTCAGAAGAGCATTCCAAGTTGAGTACTATGTTATCTGTAGAATTTAAGAGGCTTTCCTAGCATTAAGTATTGTTTTTAGTGGGTAAAGATGTAAGATCCAAAAATGTGTTTTTTGTTTTGAAGGGGAAGTAGTGGCACACCTCTGGCCATTGGACCTCTGATTTTATTTTTCCTGAAGTATCAGATTTCTAACTTTTCATGAGGCTTACCTCCTACTCTTTGGAGTACATGTAATTTAATAAGATAACATATCTACCTCTCATCCTGCCTAATTGGCATGATGCCATTATTATGAAGAAACAACATGATATTCTAGAAATGTTCAAATAATCTATATATTTTTATTATATATGAAAATAGAAGATAGAATAGTTAACCCCAGGGCAAAACCAAGTAAATATTGTGCATTCTACATGAATATGAATGGTTTCTGATTTTTCTTTTCTGATTGGGATAAAAGCCTTAAATCACCTGGCTTCATATTATGTACCTGAGGCTACACTGGTATGCCCTAGCATCAATGCTATGACCAAATCTGGCAATTGTGATTGGTCCTACTATTTCATTGATCTTTTGGTAGTCTAAACTGACGACATTCCCCCCCACCCCCAATTTATTCAATTTTGGCAGAGGCCAGACTGGTAAATGAAATAAAAATATGACAAAAATAATTTCTTTTGTATTCTTCAGATCTTACAAAGTAGCATTTATCTGTATGTTTTCTCTGACTCCCAAAAGGCAATACTATTCTTTCCTGACTATGGGGGCATGCAGTTTCAGAGGCTTCTAGTGTGTCTGCACCGTTATGATACCTCCTATCCCATTGCCCAAAGTAAGCATTACTAGAACTCCCAACTGTGTTAATCTTAAAAGTGCATTCAAGGGGTGCCTGGATGACTCAGTGGTTAAGTGTCCGACTGTTGGTTTCGGCTCAGATTATGATCTCATGGTTCATAGGTTTGAGCCCTGCATTGGGCTCCACGCTGATGGGATAGAGCCTACTTGTGATTCTTTCTCTCTCCCTCTCTCCCCCCCCGCCACTTTCCTTCCTCCCTCTCTCATTCTCTCTCCAAATAAATAAGTGAACATTAAAAAATGCATCTGGGGACCATACAGATAACCAACGCTTGGATTTACAGACCTACATGACCTTTTGTAAACTAGAATTGGGCCAAGACTTCATTTATCATTTGACACTCACATGCTCCCACTCTAAAAAGAGCTGTGATCATGCTTGAAGTCTGCAAGTATCAATGTCAACTGAACCCTGCATCCAGTGATTCCTGAAATATCTGTGTATTCCTCTGAACCTGAGTGTAGAGTCATTCAAGTAAGTAGCCATAGGTCCCTTGAGGAAGGATGGGGAGAATTATTATGTTGGCCAAGATAGTTCAGGGTCTTTCCTCCAAGGACCAGGTCATCTGTTCAGGCAATAGTTTCTGGCTAAGATTTGAAAATGTGTTTATATTTGGAAACTGGGAAAGGTATTAAAATTTTTATTGGAGTGACTGCTTTCACCTTGGTGTTTATCATCTACATACACACACACACACACACAAACACACACACACACATTCACAGGCACCACACTGTAGTGGTATCTTTGTTAGCTGTCATTTATTTGACTTCTGTGGTCTTTGAAACATCTCTGTGACTCTTTATGTGTCAAATGCCCTTAGCCTAGGGGAACACTCCAAATTTGTCTGTCCTTATGTTGATTACAACTTCCTAGTTTTTGGTGGCTCAACACTGCCACGGCCTCTTACTATTTTAGGACCATATCACCATTCCTATTGCTTTCAGCAAGCCACGTTCTATGACAACCTCTCTATCACCAGCCTTGACCAGCAGAAGGAAGCCATAACTGAAGTTCTTAAGATGCCTATCACTAAGCATTTTTCTCATAAGTGTAGTTCTGAATGGAACACAATTCTCTGAATGTTCTCATAATTCTCTGAGTGACCTCACATAATCTTTAGGCCTCACTGAATGTATCCATCCCAGTATGCCCACCTTCCTTGGCTTTTAATCCCTTATTTTCTGCTCTGGCATTTAGGCATTTCAGTTTTACCCATGTGGCCACCAGTGAGTTTTCTAAGCTTCTATACCTAGTCCTGCCAACAAGTTTGCACCATGCCCTGGGGATCTTGCCAGGATGTGAAATCCTGAACACCAAGTGCAGCTGGTGCCTCAAGTCAACAAATTGCTATTCTTCTGAGCTTATGTTCCAGTTCTTTGAAGTAGCACAGATTCCCGTATTTCTGTTTCTAGTGATAAATTCTTTCTCATTCCAGCAATTACTTTAGGGTCATCACTTTGCTGTCTTATTAGTCCCAGAATGGCGTAGCTGAGATATATAACTCTAATTATAGGCCTGCAGGAGAAAAGATGGAGGCATCTCTGGAAGGTAGCAACCAGGACCTTGTGGAAAAAAAATCTCCGTTTTCTTCCAAAAACAAGCATTAACTCTTGACAGACATGGGGGAGGATGGGCCACTCCCTTAGGCTCATGTGGTTCAGACAAACCCGAGGAGCCAAAATCTTCAGAGACGTCTACACAAACATCCCCAAACCGTGTGTCAGGTCCTAGGTTTTCTCAAATAGGGTCCTGATTTTGGCATGACCTACCTCATTTTAACATTCAATGATCTTTAATGTTCAGCCACTTTGGCTATAGAATCTATGCTGACTTTACCTTTTTCTGTTTCCCTGTCACACGAGATAAGGCTTCTTTGTGTTTCCAGATACTTGGACTCTCACACTAAATTTCCAGTTCTTAGTTATTTGCTTTCAACTTTTCATTATATATCTAAGGAATCAGTGCAATATAGTAATAACAGCTGATTCCTTACTTCTCACATCTATTATTTACCTGTATGTTTCAAATGTTTGAATCATGGCACTGGCCAGGGTAGTCTCCTTCCTCAAGACCATCTGAGTGATCACTACCAGTGAATACTCCAATATATGACCTGCCACCTCTTACCAAAAACATTTCTTATCACCTGTCCTACCTTGAATAGGATCTGAAAGAACCATCTTCCTATCTGTTATGACAAAATTTAAAATATCTGAATTCCTTTCTTTTTTTCCATATCCCCTTCTATGGAATATGGAATGTAAGATGAAAACAGAAGACAAAGGTGGAAAACATTTTTTTTCAAGCCCAGCTCGCATATTATTATTATGTCCCTGAACAGGGCTTACAAACATATGCAATATTAATTTCCCATGGATTTTCTAACAAACTACCACAAATTTCATATCTTAAAACAATACAAATGTATTATATTACTGTTCTAGAGGTCAGAAGTCCTAAAATCTAAGTACCAATGGAGCTGTATTCCTTCTGAAATTCTAGGGGAGAATTCATTTATGTGCCCCTTTTAGCTTCTTGAGACCACTTGTATTTCTTGATTTATGGATACATCTTGCATTTTCCAGGCTATTAGCAAGTGTCTTCCAATCTTTCTCTCTCTTTCTTCTCTCTCTCTCTCTCTCTCTCCTTCTCTGCTTCTGTTATCATTTTGCCTTTTTTGGCCTTACCCTATTGCCTCCCTCTTATAAGGCCCCTTGTGATACATTGGGTTCACTCAGATAATCCAGGATAATTTCTTCCTCTCAAGTTCCTTCTTTCCATATGTAGCAGAAAACATTTTGAGATATTAACTGAGATATAAACTGACTAAACTATCAGATATTAGCCATAAATATCAGATATTAACCAACTAAAGTGTTTGAAAAAAAGATTACACTTGGGTTTTTAAATTGCTTTTAATTCTAAAAGTTCAAAGACCAGAAGGGACATAACCGTGCCTTCTCATGGACTCATACACAATAGGTTTTGATATCTGAGAGCAAATGGGGATTTGAAAAATTAGGTAAAAGCACAGTGAGTGAGTTCTTAAAACTCTGGGCCAGATATATCTTTTTGATGTCAGAGCTACATGCAGCGTTTCAGGGATTTGAGGTCATTTAGGAAAGAATGAGAAGAATACAGCATTTCTGAATCAGTGGAGTTTTTATGCAACAAGTAAGTAATAGTTTTTCTTTGATAACAAATATATAAATAATTATTTGATAATAAATAAATTAATACTGTTGAACAAAATTGGAAGACTAAGAGCTAACCCCCCTTGTAAGATTTTACAAAAATTTACTCATTTTTTTTTTTTGCTGGGCTGAGCTTTATTTACTAGTACTGGAATATATTATTTAATTCACTGAAGGAGAGGTGACTTTTACTTCCATTATTACTTTCATTGAAACTTGGAGAGGTTAATGCACCTCTCTAAGCAGCTAGTGAATAATGACAGAAAACAGTTCTCCATCAGTCTTCTGAATTTCCATACTTTTGTAGAGCATTGATAGTTTTTGTTTTAGACTATTTATTCAAGGATGTTGGTATAGCAAACAGCCTTGGAAGATAGAAATAGTGTTTTTTTTTTTTTTTTTTTTTTTTTTTTTTACAAATAGTTTATTGTCAAATTAGTTTCCACATAACACTCAGTGCTCATCCCCAAAGTGCCCTCCTCCATGCCCATCCCCCCTCCCCCCCACATCCATCAGTCCTCAGTTTTTTTCAGCATTCAAGAGTCTCTCATGGTTTGCCTCTCTCCCTTTCCCCCACCATTTCCGCCCTTCTTCTCCCCCTTGTTCTTCCGTCAAGTTCCTCCTAATCCTCCTATACGTGCAAACATATGATATTTGTCCTTCTCTACCTGACTTATTTCGCTCAGCATAACACCCTCAAGGTCCATCCATGTTGCTACACGTGGCCAGATTTCATTGTTTCTCATTGCCATGTAGTATTCCATGGTATAGATAAACCACATCTTCTTGATCCATTCATCCGTTTTTGGACTTAGGCTCTTTCCATGTTTTAGCTATTGTGGAGAGTGCTGCTATGAACATTGGGGTACATGTGCTCCTATGCATCAGCAAGAAATAGTGTTTTCTTCTTCAAGAGCAGAAGGTGGATTCATTTTCAGACTAGGAAAACAAAGATAATGTCTCCCTATAGGGCAAAGATGGGACAATTTTCACAACAACCACTCATTAAGATCAGAGCCCCCTAAGTTCTGAGTTCTTCACTGTGATACAAACATGTCGTGCATTCATGTGGCATCCACTTGGGCCTGTTTGCATGATATCTATAAGACTTGAGGTCAAGAGAAATTGATATGAACATGAAGTTCAAGGTGCCTGCTGAGTCTTGCAGGCAAGATGAATGAATGAATGAATCTGTTTTTGACTCCAGGGTTTAATCCTTCAGCCAGCATCTATAACATTGTGTCTAATTTGTTAGCTTGCAATCAGGGTAAAATTTCAGATATTTATAGTTCTTGAAAATGATGGAAGCAATATTAGAATTTGAGGCCATCTGACTCTAGAGCCCTCACTTGAAACCAAGAATATCACCAGAATATCATTTGATAATCACAAAATATCTACTGAGGGACTCAACTTAAAAGAAAATAGTATAGATACATTAAGCACATTTCCTAGTTCCCTTAGTAAGATCAAATATGATCTTCTCAGGTTAGCAATAGGAAAATGTCTGCTTTGTAAGCCATATTATCAATAGGGTTGTCTTCCAAAGTCTAACTAGCAAAGCACTACTCTAGAAGAATGACCCAGTAAATCCTGACCAAGTAAATTGTGGGGGAAAAAAAAGCAATGTTGGCACAACTTATCCTTCTTAAAATTTCCTAATTCCCTGGCATTTACACTCCCTGAGAAATCCTACAGTAAGGAAAATTATTTGACTTCTTTTGCCACAAATATCTCAAACTAACTGATAACAAAACTTCTACTAGCATCCTATGGATCTACTGTCCCACTAAACACATTTTAAGAATTACTGATTGGGACGGATGTATCCTCTGGGCCTATTCTCATCCTGCTATCACAAATCTTTGAATAACTTCTAGTTTAAATGGTTGTACCTGTACTAATAGAGATAAGGAAAGATTTGTGAGTCCACACTTTGGCTACAGCAATTATTCTGAACCTTAGATTCACAATAAAATCATCAAAGTGATGCTAAAAAGTTTATATGTTTAAAACTCCCTGGGCTAATCTAATGTGCAGTCACAGTAAAGTACAACTGTGATAGAACAGTAAAGCTGGAACTCAGTCCTGGGGAAATCAAAAGGAACAGAAGTCTAGAGTCTATATATTGTGCTGTCAATATGGTAGCTACTAGCTACATGTCACTGTATAAATTTTAGTTTAAATTAAGGTAATTAAACAAAATTAAAAATTCTATTCTTCTGTCATACTGGCCACACTCCACATACTCAATAGGCACATGAAGCTAGTAGCTACCATCTTTTTTTTTTTTTAAGGTTTATTTATTTATTTTGAGAGAGAGACAGATAGATAAGGTGAGCAGAGGAGGGACAGAGAGAGGGAAAGAAAAGCAGGCTCCATGCTGTCAGTGTGAAACCTGACATGGGTCTCTACCCCCAAACCCGTGAGATCAAGACCTGAACCAAAATCAAGAGTTGGACACTCAACGGACTGAGCCTCCAAGGGCTCCTAGCAGCTACAGTCTTGAAACACATTTATATAATATTTCCATCAACAGAAAATTCTGTTGCACAATGTTGCTATGTAAGGTCAAAAGTCCTCTCCCTGCATTGCTATAGTTAAACTTGAAGTCTGTAGGTCTGGTTTTATTAAGGTAGACAGTAGTGTTTACTAAGGGGGAAGAAAGGGGAAGTGGATGAAAACCTATATGAAATGTGTGTGATGTATGGGAATGCATATATGTGCATGCATGTGTGTTGTGGGAATAATGATTGCCTCATTCCTATAGTGTTATGAAATGTACTATGCTCTAAAATTTTGGAATATAATTATAAAGCTGATATAAGAAAATATTTTATGCAAGATTTAACATCCTTAGAAACTCAGCTATAAGAATTTTCCCAACTAATCAATGCCTTTTGTTTTAATATTACTTCCCAGAAGGACTTTCTCTAATGTCATTACTACTGATTTTCTCCCTGAAGTTTCCTGATTTCTCTGGCTCTTGTCCTGGAATGACTCCATAACTAGGGAAGAAATCATCACCAATAGTTTTGTCAGCTATTTTTTAAGACATTGCTATTAACTTCAAGATCTGAAACTATAATCTAGATTTTTCTTCAATATATTTCCTCCAAAAGGCTAAGAAATATCTCAGGGAACAAATGAAAATAGGCAAAAGGGATTATTTAGAGTTCTGAAAATACTTTATTGTTTTGTTACATAAGAAAAAAATTAAGTTTTTGTGATAGTGGTTTTAATATTTAGCTATTAGCTAAAAACGGTGGAGATAAAATAGAATCCTCTATGGTTATCAAGTACATGTCATTTAATGATAAAATGAAGTATAGGAGGAAAAGCAATCCTTTCTTCATAATTCCTCATATCATTTAAGACAACAGCACTTATTATAGGGAAGGATGATTTGCTATTTCCTCTGAATCGAAATCTGAGAAAGAGAAAAATCTAAGGAAATTATTTCCTGATTCTAATCCAGGTTTATTAACCACAAATTTTCATCCAAACAGGAAAAATGAATATTTGTTGATGAGTGATGTAAGGATCATTCTTAACACCCTAATACTGTGTTCATGTTTCCGTCATTTTATAGAATCAAGGAAAATGACTCAATGTCCTAATTCTTTCTCAGATTTTGTGCTTGGTCTGTTTTTATTCACTGCAATTTTGGAAGATATATATGAGATTAGGGAAAAATACTGATTGAATTTAATAATTGCCTCAATAACTATAAAAACTGTCCTGAAACAATCTTTTGAGTAAAATGGAGTGTCAAAACATAATAAAAGAATGTTATGATCAACTCTATACCCGTAAATATGATAACCTGGATGAAATGGACCAATTTTTTGAAAGACAAAGTCTGCCCAAAACCAAACAAGAAGAAATAGATGTTCTGAGTAGGCCTGTATCCATAAATGAAATTGAATTGATAATAACCTTCCCAAGCAGAAAACATGAAGCTCAGATAGGTTCATTGTGAATCCTAAATATTTACGAGAGATTATACCAGTTCTCTATAGTCTCAGGAGAGAGAATACTCTCTACTTCACTCTATGAAGTTACCATTACCCTAATACCAAAAACAAAGACATTACAAGAAAACCAAAGATTAATGAGGCAGGAATCCCCAACAAAATATTAAAACATAAAATTCAATAATACACAAAAACTGATACATCATGACCAAGTAGAATTTATCTCAATTGTGCAAGGTTGATTCAGCGTTCAAATATCAATGTAATTCATCACATCAATAGGCTAAAGAAGAAAAAAAACATATGATTATATCAGTAGGTACAGAAAAATAATTTAAAAAAAATCTAACACCCATTCATGGTAAACCCCTCAGCAAACTAGGAATGGGGAGGATGACTTCCTCAACTTGGTAAAGAATATCTACAAAACACTTACAACTAACATCTCCCTTAATGGTAAGAAACCTAAGACTTTCCCACTAAGATCTGGGAAAAGACAAGGCTGCCTTGTATCACCACTGCTTTTCAACATCCTTCTGGAAGTACTGGCTAATGCAATAAGATAGGAAAAGGAAAGAGATTGAGAAGAAGAAATAAAAGTCTCTTTGTTCTGAGATGACCTGATTGTCTATGTAGAAAATCCATACGTAAATCAGGAAAATCTCCTGGAAATCACTTTTTTGTGTGTAGCAGCAATGAACCGTGGAATTTGAAATTAAAAACACAATATTGGGGTATCTGGGTGGCTCAGTTGGTTAAGCACCTTGGTCATGAGATTGAGCCCCACATCAGTCTCCTTGCTGAAGGTGGAGCCTGCTTGGGATTCGCTATTCCCTCTCTTTTTGCTCCTCCCCTACTTGTGTGCTCTCTCTCACTCTCTCGCAAAATAAACGAACATTTAACAAAATAAAAACAATACTATTTACATAAACACTTCTGAAAAAATATTTAGGTATGAATCTAACAATATATATATATAAGATCTATATGAAGAAAACTATAAAACTCTGATGAAAGATATTGAGAAAGCTTAATAAGAGGAATGATACAGTATTTTGATGGATAGGAAGACTCAAGATATCAGTTCTTCCCAATTAGATCTGTAGGTTCAACGCAATCCCAATCAAAATTCCAGAAAATTATTTTGTGAATACTGATAACTGATTCTAAAGTTTATATAGAGAAGAAAAAGACCCAGAATAGCCAACACAATATTGAAGAAGAACAAAGTCAGAAGATTGACACTACTTGACTTCAAAATGACCTAAAACTACAATGATCAAGACCATGTGGTATTGCTGAAAGAATGGGTAAATTTATCAATGGTACAGAATAGAGAGCCCAGAAATAGACCCACATAAGCACAGCCAGCTGACCCTTGACAAAGGCGCAAAGGCAGTGTGAAGGCACAGGATATATCTAATAAAGAAGTGATATGTAAAATACACAAAGAGCTCTTAAAACTCAGCAGTGAGAAAAATAAGAACCTAATTTAAAAATGACCTAAGATTTGAACAGACAGTTCACCAAAGAAGATATACAGATGACAAATATGCATATCAAAAGATATTCAACATCATATGTCATCAGGGAATTGAAAATTAAAACACCAATGAGTTACCAAGACCTACCTATTAGAGTGACCAAAATCCATTTACAACACCAAATGCCAGTAAGGAAGGGGAGCCATTCTTATTCATTTTGGGGGGGAGGGGGGGATGTAAAATGGCATAGTTACTTTGGAAGACAGTCTGGTGGTTTCTTATAAAACTAAACATACTCTTGGGGCACCTGGCTGGCTCAGTCAGTGGAGCATGCAACTCTTGATCTTGGAGTTGTGAGATTAAGCCCAATATTGGGTGTAGAGATTACTTTAAAAAATAAAATCTTAAAAAACAAAACAAACAAACCCTAAACCTACTCTTACCATACAATGCAGGAATTGTGGTCCTTGATACTTTCCCAAAGGAGTTGAAAACTTATGTCCACATAAAAGCCTACACACAGATGTGTATAGTAGCTTTATTCATAATTGCCAAAACTGGGAAGCAAGCAAGATGTCCCTTAGTAGCTGAAGGATAAATAAATTGTAGTACACCCAGCAAATGGAATATTCAGAGCTAAAATAAACGTGCTACAAGCCATGAAAAGACATGGACAATTTATATTACTAAGCATGTGTGTATGTACTTAATGCATATTACTAAAAGAAAGTAATCATTCGGAAGAGGTTTCATACTGTACGATTCCAACTATATGACAAAGCTGTGGAAACAGTAAAGAATCGGTGGTTGTCGGGGCACCTGGGTGGCTCAGTTGGTTAAGCGTCTGTCAGCTCAGGTCATGATCTCACAGTTCATGGGTTCGAGCCCCACGTTGGGCTCTGTGCTGATAGCCAGCTCAGAGCCTGGACCCTGCTTCTGATTCTGTGTCTCCCTCTCTCTCTGACCCTCCCCTGCTCATGTGGTCTCTATCTCTCTCTCAAATAAAATATTTAAAAAAAAAAAGAATCGGTGGTTGTCAGGGGTCAGTGGAGAGAGCTATAAATAGGGCACAGGAGACTTTTAGAGGACTGAAACTGTATGTATCTGTATGATACTATACACAGATACTAGTATCTGCATGATACTATATGGTTCATACATGTTGTTATACATTTACCCAAACCCAAAGAACATACAAAACCAATGGTGAATCTCAATGTAAACTGTGGGCTTCGGGTAATAACATGTCAGTGTAGGATCATCAATTGTAACAAATGTACCACTTTAGTGAAACATCTTGATAGTGGAAGAGGCTGTCTATATGTGAAGGCAGGGGTTGTATGGAAATGTCTGTACCTTCTGCTTAATTTTGCTGTGAACCTAAAACTGATGTAAAAAAACAGTTGAGTAAAAATGTTTTCACATAAATTTTTGTCTGCATCTTCATTAGAATCACACAAATTCAGTAAGGTAGGGGATTATTGAGAGCTATAGATACAGCAAATTCAAAAGTTTGTATGTAATTGAACATATATTATTGAATATATATTAATTTATATATAAATTGAATTTATATATATAACTTTTAAGTTTATTTATTTTTCAAGAGAGAGAGAAATTGTAAGCATGGGAGGGGCAGAGAGAGGGAGAAACTCCTAAACAGGCTTCGCGCTGTTAGCGCAGAACCTGGCACTCGGCTCTATCTCAGAAACCGTGAGATCACGACCTGAGCCAGAATCAAGAACCAGACACTTAACCAATTAAGCCACCCAGGCTCCCCTATACAGGAAAACCTTGGATTGCGAGTAACATCTGCTAGTGTTCCACAGGACGAGCAAACATTTATAATAAATTTTAACTTCATAAAAGAGGGATGCTTGCAATATGAGTAGTATGTGACCTCAGATGTCACATGATCACAACTGAGGCAATGGCTCTTGAAATTCACTTTGATATAAGTGCTTTGGATTACAAGCATGTTTCCAAAGTGAATTATGAATTATGCTTGCAAACCAAGGTTTTCTGTATATATAATTTTTCAAAGCAGCTAGCAGGTAAAAAGATATGGCTTTAGTAAATATTAAATTAATTCCTTTCTTTGTAACACATACAAAACTATACATTTAGTAATATATGGAATTAGGTCATAGAAAATAGAAATAGGGGCACTTGGGTGACCCAGTCAAGCATCCGACTTTGGCTCAGGGCATTATCTCATGGTTAGTAGGTTCGAGCTCCGAGTCAGGTTCTGTGCTAACAGCCCAGAGCCTGGAACCTTCTTCAGATTCTGTGTTTCTCTCTCTGCCCCTCCCCTGTTCTCTCTCTGTCTATCCCTCTCTCAAAACTAAATAAAAGCATTAAAAAAAAAGTAAAAAAAAAATAATAAAAGAAAATAGAAATAGCCTGGCTTGAATTAAGAGCACAGAACTGGCATGCAAAGGTGATGCAAATTTATTTGAACTATATAACATTAATATTAAAATGTAGTAAATAATATCCCAAACATCTCTATTTTGGGGGAGTTTCCAGATTAGAAAACCAAAACCAAAACCAAAACCAAAACCAAAAACACAGGCTGAAATAGAAGCAGTTGAATTAACCATTTTTTCAGAGGTGCTCCAGTAGGTAAAATTTCTCACCAAAATATCATTGAAAAATAACCATGTGAAAGGAAATATTTTGTTTGGTATTAAATGATGCCACACTTCTAAGCCCAGTTCATAGTAACAATAACAAGTAAATGATTATATTTGAAAGCAAATGGATATAGCACCTGTCTGACAAAACAATCTAAGTGGTACAGGCTATGACTTTTTCTGGAAAGTAACGCAACTTTGCAAGTAGGCACTTTAAATCCCCACCAGGTCAAATTATCAATACTTCTTACTGTGAATATTTCTGTTGCTTGTAATATATTGATCCATTCACTAAAGAAAATAGGAGTATCTAACTGTAAGATTTTTAAAAGTTTATTTATTTTTGAGAGAGAGCGGGAGAGGGACAGGGAGAGAGGGGGACAGAGCATCTGAAGTGGGCTCTGTGCTGACAGCAGAGAGCTCAATGTAGGGCTCAAACTCACAAACCATGAGACTATGACCTGAGCCCGAGTCAAATGCTTAATCGACTGAGCCGCCCAGGTGCCCCATGACTGAAAGATTTTGGTCTCTGTTCTTCTTTTCTTAGTCAGGCAAATGCTGTTTTGAGGGTTACATTTCCTTGCTGGCCAGTGTACGACTGTAGGCATTTTGTAGATGAACTTGCCCTTCCTCTAGTCCTCTGCAGCCCTAAAAGCCATACGCTCCAGCTGACCAGCATCTTCTCTAAGTTCTCCCACACGTGCTATTCTCAGGACTCCTTTGTCAGGCTCCTGGCTCTCCACTTTACCACCCCCACTAAACCACTCTCTCCATTTTTCATAAACATTAAATTCAAAAGAGGTGCCTGTGATTTTGCTCCTGCACCAACATTAAGCCCACATATTGAATATGATATAAAGAACTCGAAGTGAATTTATTTATTCTATTGTTCTTTCAAAATAGCTCTGGTGTTAACAGGTCTCTAGGTATGCATATGAAATTCACAGAGCTATAAAAGAAAAGAAACAAATGCCAGGCACACAGCACCAAGCTGAGAAACCAAATGTTAGGCAGGGACAATGAAGGATCTGAGCTTGGAGGTTAGCAGTGAGACCTAGTAGTGACTGCTCTTCGGAATAGCAAACTTTCTAATGAGTGTGAAGCATTTTAAGATCCCAAAGTAATAAAGAATGTTGGCATCAGTACCCACATGGTAGCTACATTGTGGCTAACAATTTAAGGAAGAGACGAATAAGAGAAAAAGATATTTCATAGTCTCCATCAAAGAAAGGAATAGAGAGAAAAGGCTAATAAGTTAATAATATAATTAATGGTAATCTGTGCAAAATATAGTAAATGCACAATTTGGTCTAGAGAAAAGATGATGCTCCTGTTGGGGTGATAAACACACTTCTAAGGACCAAAACCTTACTTAACCAGTCTTCAGTCATCAGATACTTTGTAACATGTGTCAGAGCAGTTCTGCTCCAGGATGAAAGGCATTGTGTCTGTTGTACTTTTCAGATGTAGCAGAAACTGCTGCTTCTAAGGGGCATTCAGTGACTTACTAAGCCACTCCCTCTGCATAGCAGTTTGCCTCTAGTTTGGAAACTGGAGGAAAAAACACCCTCTGGGTCAGCTATTGTGCATCCTGGGACATCAGGAATGATAGATTATGTATGGATGCCCCATTACTTTAGCCAATTTGGAGCTCATGGAGAAGAAGGAGAAAAAGGTAAGGGTCAGAATTCCTGCCTCTGTTCCTTGAGCCTCTGCCACCAAAAAGTTTGGAAATGAGATTTCCAGGCTTCTTTTCTTTTTTTTTTTTTTTACCTGACATTTCATTCTCATTCATAATATGAGCTCCTGTCCCCATCCCTCTATCTCCAAATATTGTTATAAGAGTAGTGATCACTTTGGCATTTTGAAATCAATATTCCTGAATTAGGGCTCAAGCACCTGTGTAAGTTTTTCAGCAATTTTGTTTCTAGTTAGATAGGGAGAATTTATTTCATGAAAATGTTGTTGGATATTTAGTGACTAAATGGGCCAAACTGATAATATATCTTTACGTACTGATCATCAGAAAAAGGTATATCTTAAAGCATATATTTTAAATTTTTTAATGTTTTTTTTTTTTATTTTTGAGAGAGAGAGAAAGAGAAAGTGTTGAGGATGGGCAGAGAAAGAGGGAAAAGCAGAATCCAAAGCAGGCTCCAGGCTCTGACGTTAGCTCAGAGCCCAATGTGGGGCTCAAACTCATGAACCATGAGATCATGACTTGAGCCAAAGATAGACGGTTACCCTACTGAGCCACCCCAGTGCCCCAGAAAAAGGTCTTCTGTTTTAATAAATCATTGTCTTAGTCTTTTCATTATTGTGTTCCTGCTTTACAGTCACTATAATTCTAAATACGAGGGTATTTAAAAAACAAAAAATAAGGGTTTTGTTCATGGGAAATTATTCTCAGAGACTATTTTTGCCAATAATTTATTTAATACAGATTCACTGCATGAATTATAATTTATAATAATAGTGTTTCATATGTTGATAGCATACAGGATAATATCTCTTAGTAAGCCAATAACGTATCCAACCCGATGATAGATTAATTATACTGTAGTTCCAGGCATACAGATGATGAAAAATAAAGTCCAATTTTGGTTGAGATATACTTTTCAGTGACTTGGTTCTCAGAAGAGTGGGCTTAGCCAACCAACAGCTGATATGTGGCTGACAGCACAGGTTGGAAGTCCCTCGCTGCTAGAGTGCACTGCTAGCTGAACAAAGGTGCTGGTATGGTCAGGCAAGTCAGTCTTCTTCTTTTTTTTTTAATGTTTTATTTATTTCTGAGAGAGAGAGAGGCAGCGTGAGCAGGGGAGGGTCAGAGAGAGAGGGAGACACAGAATCTGAAGCAGACTCCAGGCTCTGAGCTAGCTGTCAGCACAGAGCCCAATGCAGGGGTCCAACCCACGAACTGTGAGATCATGACCTGAGCCGGAGCCGGTCGCTTAACCGACTTAGCCACCCAGGCACCCCAGGCAAGTCAGTCTTCTTAAGGCCTCTGTGTGGTTTTCACCACTTCCAAGAGTAGGCTTGCCATAGCAGTAGCTTATATCCATAGGTCTTTGGAGACCTATTTAGATCAGCAAAGAGTAGCCTTGCCCAGACTGAACACTCCTACTAAATCCTCATAAATCCTTGGTATTTAGTGTTTCAATGTCCATGAGTCATAGTTCCTCCTTTGTATATTCATATTGATAAGCACTCAATAACACTATTTTGATGACATCATCCTGACACAGCCTCCTCAATTAAAAAAACAATTCACCCTTAGATCTAAATAACTTTATTTAAGCCAGAAAGAAGAGGATGTGATAGAAGGAAAATGTCCAGACTTATTATATGAGGCCAGTATTACCTTGACACCAAATGCAGGAAAAAATGCCACTGAAGAAAAGAATTACAGGGGCGCCTGGGTGGCTCAGTTGGTTGAGCATCCAACTCTTGATTTCAATTCAGGTCATGATCTCAGGGTCATGGGACTGAGTCCAGTGTTGGGCTCTTTGCTGGAAAAGGAGCCTGCATGCTGGAAAAGGAGCTCACTTAAGATTTTCTCTCTCTCTCTGTTTGCCTCTCCCCCCCCAACTGCCCCAACCCCCCCTCCCCCTGCACTTGCATGCACTCTCATTCTCTGTCTCTCTCTCAAAATAAAATAATAAAAGAGAACTACAGGCCAATATCCCTGATGAACATGGATACAAAAATTCTCAACAAAATACTAGCAAATCAATTCCAACAATACATTAAAAGGATCATTTAACAAAATCAAGTGTGACTTATTCCAGGGTTGCAAGTGTGGTTCAGTATTCACAAATCAATCAATGTGATACACCACATTAATAAAAGAAAGAATAACAACCACACAATCCTCTCTATAGATGCAGCAAAAGCATTTGACAAAGTACAATATCCATTAATGACAAAAACCCTCAACAAAGCCAGGATAGAGGTAACATATCTTAACATAATAAAAGCCATATATGAAAAGCCTACAGATAATATCATCCTGAAATGGTTAAAAACTGAGGGCTTTTTCTCTATGATTAGGAACAAGACAGGGATGTCCCCTCTCACCACCATTATTTACCATAGTACTGGAAGTCCTAGCTTCAGCAATCAGACAACAAAATGAAATAAAAGGCATCCAGACTAACAAGGAAGAAGTCAAACTTCACTATTTGCAGATGATATGATACTCCACACAAAAAAACCAAAAGACTCCCCTAAAAAACTGCTAGAACTGATACAAAAATTTAGTAAGGCCAAAGGTTACAAAATCAAAATACAGAAATCTGTTGCATTTCTATTCACCAATAATGAAGCTGCAGAAAAAAAAATCAAGGAAATCCATTTATAACAGCACCAAAAACCATAAACTATCTAGGAATGCACGAATACACCTAACTGAAAAGGTAAAAGATATGTACTCTGAGAACTATAGAAAATTTATGAGAGAAATTGAAGCAGATAAGAAAAAAAAAAAAGGAAAAACATTTCATGCTCATGGATTGGAAGAACAAATATTGTTAAATATCTATTCTGCCCAAAGCAATCTATATATTTTAAAGCAATTCCTGTCAAAATACTACCAGCATTTTTCACAGACCTAGAACAAAAATCAAAAATTTGTATGGAAAAATAAAATATCTCAAATAGGCAAAGTAATCTTAAAAAAGAAAAACTGGCGCCTGGATGGCTCAGTTGGTTGAGTGCCAACTTCGGTTCAGGTCATGATCTCATGGTTCGTGAGTTCGAGCCCTGCGTTGGGCTCTGTGCTGACAGCTTAGAGCCTGGAGCCTGTTTCGGATTCTATGTCTCCCTCTCTCTCTGCTCCTCCCCCACCCATGCTCTGTCTCTCTCTCTCTCTCTCTCAAAAATAAATAAGCTTAAAACAAAAACAAAAAAAGAATAAAGAAAAAGAAAAGCAGTGCTGGAGGCATCCCAATTCCAGACTTCAAACTATATTACAAAGCTGTAGTCATCAAGACAGTACGGTACTGGCACAAAAACAGGCAAATAGATAAAGAAGATGTGGTACGTGTACACACACACACACACACACACACACACACACACACACAGGAATATTATTCAGCCATCAAAAAGAATGAAATCTTTCCATATGCAATGATGTGGATGGAGCTATAGAGTATTATGCTAAGTGAAATGACTCAGAGAAAGACAAACACCATCTGATTTCATTCATGTGGAATTAAAAAGCAGAACAGATGAGCATTGGGGTGGGGAGGAAGAGAGGCAAACCAGAAAACCAATGCTTAACTATAGAGAACAAACTTAAGGGAAGGTGGGTGGGAGCATTTGTTAAATGGGCGATGGTTCTTAAGGAGGGCACTTGTGATGGGAACTGGGTATTGTATGTAAGTGATGAATCACTAAATTCTGTACCCAAAACTATTATTGCATTGTCTGTTAACTAACTAAAATTTAAATTAAAACTTGAAAAAGAAAAAGAAGTGGATTTGAAAACACAACAAACCAGTACATAATAATCCACCATGTGATTTCAAATCACTTAGACACTAATTAATTCTCAGGGCCTAATGCCCTATAAAAATCTAAGTTCACAAAAATAATAATTCATCTTGTAAGCTGACATTGCTAATAGTTTAATTTTCCTTTAATTTAATTTTCTATAGTTTTGTTATTGCAAACTTTATTTTTAAGTGTTTATTACTTTTTTTAAAGTTCTATAATCTGCAGATTTTTAAATAATTTTTTAACATTCATTTATTTTAGAGACAGAGAATGAGCAGGGAAGGAGCAGAGAGAGGAGAGGGAGACACATAATCTGAAGGAGGCTCTAGGCTCTGAGCTGTCAGCACAGAGCTCGATATGAGGCTCGAACCCACAAGCTGTGAGATCATGACCTGAGCTGATGTCAGATTCTCAACTGACTGAGCCACCCAGGCACCCCTAAATGTTTATTACTTTTTGAGAGAGAGAGAGAGAGAGAGAGAGGAAGGGCAGAGAGAGGGAGATGCAGAATCTGAAGCAGGCTCCAGGCTCTGAGCTGCTAGCACCGAGCCTGATGTGGGGCTCAAACCCACGGACCATGAGATCATGACCTGAGCTGATGTCAGACATTTAACCAACTGAGCCACCCAGGCACCCTACTGCAAACTTTATTAAATCAATCTCCAGTCTTATTAGCAAAAACATAACAAAGAATTCTTTACTATAGTACCAGTTTAAATTTCCAAATGATAAAAAATTAAGTTTCTAAAACTACTCAGTTAAGTCAGTTTCCTTGATTGTTGTTTTTCTATGTAAAAGCCATGTTTACAAAGCTCTAGGAGGTCAAGACTTGCATAGCACTATCAAGAATGTGTTTGGTAGCCATAACACCAGAATTCATGACTGTCATTATTTTAGGGAATGTTTTTGTTCTTTTTCCAGTTCCTACAAAGTTATTTTTACTTTATTAGTCTTATCTTCTAGATGTTCTTTGTCTTAATGTTTCTAATGTATGATTTATATTTATTAGATTAATTTTAGGAGACTCAGTATGGAATATTTCTCTCTATATTGTTTTAATAGTTTTTCTATTTTCTATTGACATCACATACCTTTTTCCTTCTATATCATATTCATTACCTGTTCTTCCTTCACATTCCATCATGTCATGTTTCTTATTTTCCCCTTGTTTTCAATTGGAGAAGATAAGGTTTGGCTTAGAGCAGACAATCAAGGTCCAATTTCCCATATTATGCTAGTTGAGGAGGCGTCAATGACATACTCATGGGTACTTGTATTCCAGGTGTATCTAAAGGTCTAGCAGTGATAAAGGTATTCTGGCAACATATCCTTAGGAATCTGTTTGACTTCTATCACTGGGAGCTTTCTGTGGCTTGCAGGTTTCACTCTCCCTTTTTGATATCACTGTCCCATGTGATAACCAACGTCATATTTCCTCATTTAAGTGCCAATATTCTAATTTCACTGTTGCTAAAGAAATCACAGCCATTGAGATGTGTGGTATCTATTCTGGTTAGAGTCAGATTATCTGCACTATCATACATATATCATAGATGTTCTAAGTGTATTCTATGTATTTATCACCTTGATTGTATTAGCTGACAATCAACCTTTGAAAAGTATCCTTTATATTATTTTTATAATTATCCCCAACTGCTTTCTTCAGAATATCCAGTGGCCTATTCTGTTTCTCTCTTAAAGTCATTTATGTTTCACAAGATGCTACTAATCCTGTCTCCCTATGCGCCCGATGATGATAAAGCTGCGACCACATGTAAATTAAGTTGTGTTTATTTTCAAAAATTTTAAAGTCCAAATTAATTTAATCAAATTGAAAAATGTGAAAAGGCTGCTGCTGTTACACTTCTGACTAACCCTCCCACAAGTCCAACAAGGAACTGTAGGGGTTTTCTTACCTTTAATGAATCAATCTTTGGCATAGGTTATAGGTTAGGCATAAAAGTGAATGGATAAAATGGACCATGATTAGGGGATCTATATCTGGCCTTATATTTCTGCATGTTGAATTTTAAAGTATATGCTACTAGGGTGGCCTCTGTTATTACGGTAAGGGATTTAATGAGCATCAGTTCCTACATTTGGCGAGTTGAGACATCAGCAGTGAGATAGAAGCCTGTGGTGCAGTACATTGGGTAATGATAAGTGTTATATGTTAGGTTTCCAATGTGTCCTTTGTACACTTTACATGGTTTTCCTATTTTCTTAAAGTAATAGAGTCCTTGGAGAATACAGTTCTAATGGATGAATATGGCTTATAAAATGTAAACTGTGGGTGTTGTGAGTGATCTAATGTGAACCTGTGAATAGTCACTAATATAATGACCCACTAATTATTGTGAGGGTGTGCTGTAATTGAATCACTGTGATGGTATTCTGTAACTGAATCACTGAGAGGGTGTGCTGTCACTGTATCTGTCCCTGAGGTATCACCATTGCCCATGGTTACAGTAAGATACTTAGAATTCCAAATGGTGTATTCTTATTGGCATGATCTTAATGTTGCTTGCAAGTTGTCCTACACATTTGATCTCAACATTTTACTTCCAACCTTAGGCTTCCACAAGTCATCTATAGACCCCTTGTGTGTTCCATTCCATAATTAAACTATTGTTTTAGACCAGTAGTAATCTTTGAGATTTTGTTAGAATAGTAGAAATGTTTTCATTGAAAACTCTAGGCACTTGCTTCACATCTGGTTGTGTTTATGTCTGTGTTAGATTTCATGCATCCTAATGCATGTACTTGTTCTGTGAAATTGGTTTTTACTATTAAAACAATCATCCTGTGGCTTATATTCACAATACCTATATGCCACATCATATGTTCTTTTAACAAAACATACTGGTAAAGTTCACAGTAGAGTAAGTAATTTTGGGTTTGCGCCACCATAATATTTTGTTCATGATAATGTTATTTAGCACATCAATACTTAAACAGTATAATTTGATAAATTTAAGCTTAGTTTATAATCTATGACACTACTATATTGATGTGTGTTTTGCTATAGCACCAACTAATAAATTGTATCCCTTTAATATGGGTATGAATCGTTCTATACCATCAGGCTCAGAGGAAATATTAAGTATAGACTTTGTCCATATTTAAGATGGACATATAGCTACTTGTTCAATTTTACCTGGCCACGTTTCATTACTCATTATTGTACCATTGTCATTTTGTTCAGGAACCACTGGTATTTTCTCCAGATTACTCATGTTCTCAGATCTAGTCATATTGTCAGGTTTGCAGTCATCTCTGTAACATGTATAGAGCAGAAATGGTTTTTTAACTTAGTTATACATCATGACATCATTTTGCTATCCAAGTAACATGTTGGATACTTACATAGATAAGCCATGTATATATGCTTCATAATTTAAATTTGTTAGTACCAATGGAAAAAAATACGTGTTTCAGAGTTCAGATTGTGAAAGGGCATCAGTGTAGCGCTTGAAAAATACATCAGAGTTATAGAATTCTGCACTGGATGTGGTAATGGTTGTGTCACATGTACTTAAATTACCAGAATGAAATAAGCTAGGCCATCCTGTGACATGTCTAACCTCTTTGCCATCAGTGGTATTATTTTCCCATGGAACTCCTAAGCACAGATGTTGTTTGTTTGGAAATGGAGACAGTTTGTAGTTTATTTCAGGTACCTTTCTGGTAGAATCAATAATTGTCTCACTAAATACAACAGTTGATACTGTGGATGTTTGTGTCATAGGAGTATTGTGTGGTCTGTGTGATGTTTTCTATTTCCTCTACAGTTTTTATTTCCCCTTTCTTCATAATCATAATGGACTTGTCCATAATCTCCTGCTTTGTCCCATGCCAATATCCATTGCTGATGGCCAGGTAATATAGTCCTTTAGATGAGGCCTCTAAGTACCAATCTCATAAACTATGTGTTTCAAACTGCGGTTCCATATGTGTCATTAGAGTTGTCATCTTTTTTCCTGCCAGCTGGTAAAATGAGTTCCAAGACCATCCTGCTGGGGTGCCTGGCTGGCTCAGTTGGTTGAACATCTAACCCTACTCTCAATTTCAGCTCAGGTCATGATCTCGGGGTCATGGGATGGAGCCCCATGTCCTGCTGTGCATGGATTGTGGAGCCGGCTTAAGTCTCTCTGTCTCTGTCTGTCTTAGTCTCTGTCCCTCTGTCTCGCTCTCTCTCTCTATTCCTTTGCCCCTCTCCCCTACTGATGTTCTCTCTCAAAAAAAAAAAAAAAAAAAAGCATCCTAAAGTGGTGAAGCATTGCTGCATTTCTACAAATGTGCTTTTTTGGGTCTGTGTTTAGACAACACAGTCTCTTACTTTTTTTTGGTGTTTAGAGTGTCTGTAATAGTCCCACCAGTGTGGTAAATGAGTTTCTCCTCACCATGTTTGATTCTTTCATAGTCTGGGGCATTAAATTGGATGTTGTACATTTTTCTAGAAAAGAGTTTAAATATTTTTTCTAATAATGCCTTATTAAAATGTGCATATGTGGGGATTTGGGTGATAGTTTGTAGCCATGCTTGTTCTACTGCTAAAGTCAAATATTTGCCTTTATATTGCATGAGATTTTGATCTGCTGGGTAAGGATCAGTGATAGGGATAACTTGAGATGTTTCAACTGCACATAAAGTAGGTGTAAGAAATGCAGCTGCACAAAAAGTGGATGCTGAGAGTGTGGAGTATAAAAAAGAGATATTTGTGCCATCAACATGTAGGCTTTTTTCCATTAAATGAAGATAATAAGCAATTTAAACAACTTGTAATGTCTAGGGATACCAAATGGGTGGATAATTAGTCTCCAGATCCTGAATGAGCAAGAGCAGCAAATTGGCCTAATATATAAGTGGTGATAAGATTTGGAAGGGGCCTTGGCTGCGGGTAACCAAGTGCCCATTCTGCATATTCAGCAGCTGCTCTTTTATGATAAAATGCTAGCACACCAAGTAAATCAGGAATTAAATCATGTTATTTTCAGAGTTCCTTCAATGTAACTAATAATGCACTTAATTTAGTAAGGCTGAGTAGAGGTAAAGATTAAGGTAAGTACTTAGTTGCCTTGGTATATATGCTGGATTATAATAGCAAAAGTCAGTTAGCAGTTCTCAGGCAATCCTCATTTTCCAAGTTGGTATCTAGTTGTTCAAGATTCTTTTTGGTTCCCGTAGAGATTGAAATGGAGCTTTCCTCCACTTCATCAGCTTCCCACAGTGGTTGGTTTCTCCGTCAGTCAAAGGTTTCCCAGTGAGTAGACAGTGTTGATGGTGAAGGGTGGGGGTGGAGAGGTTGGACTTAGTGATGATGGTCATGCTTGTGAGTCCTCAGATGTAATAAGGTGACCACCTGTAGAGGAAGTGGAAGATGTCACAAATGGCAGAAGTGTACCCTGACCAGAGAGTGGCATTTCGTTTTGGAGTGGTTGCATAACTGCTCTCTTCAGTGCTATCCATGGAGTGTCCATTGCTGCATTGAGTAAGGTATCCAATAGGGAGTAATAGGAAAATAGTGTGGCCAGTAGGCGGCAGGTCATACTGATCCCTATCAGCAATAATTACAAGGTTCAGGATGCTTAGAGGGTTCATGCCTGTAAAATCAAGAGTTTCCTGTAAATTTCTAATTCTTTCATGTTGTTTTTCTTGCTATTCAAGGAAATCTATAGCTGTTATGGCCATGACTGCCAATTTTGCCCCCAGAATAATAGCCCTGCACCATGCTAGGGTAAATACCCAATAATGATGTATATGAAAATATGTCCACAACTAACTGTTCTGCCATCATTAACAGAGTAAATATCAATGTTTTTAGTGCCTGCATCTTGCATCGACACAAAGGAAGATGGTGTTCTTCATGCCTGAGATTTTTTAGAGGCATCATATTATTTTCTTTAATTTGATATAGTATGCCTTTTTCTTCAGTCACCCAGTAGGTTTTCAGTTAGTGGCTGGTGCTATAATTTCCAGTAAATCAATCAATCAATCTATCTATCTACCTACCTATAATTTTTATTATGTTTTTTACTTATTTTTGAGAGTCAGAGAGAGACAGTGTGAGCAGGGGAGGGTCACAGACAAAGAGATACAGGGCCCAAAGACAGGTTCCAGGCTCTGAGATGTCAGCACAGAACCTGATGCAGGGCTCAAACCAAGGAACTGTGAGATCATGACCTGAGCCGAAGTCGGACGCTTAACCAACTGAGCCACCCAGGCACCCCTCTATCTATAGATAGGTAAAATTACATGAGATATAAAATATATATCTTATGATCTATATGTATATCTATCTATATCTATATATCTATAAATCTCTCTATATAGATAGATATATAAAATTATATGATATATAATATATAATGTATAGCTCATGATATATAATTTAATGTATCTATATATAATTACATTTTAAATTAATATTTTTCATTTTAGTTTAGATTTGAGGGTGTTAGTACTAATTCTTATCTCTGTAAGTACCTGAAATATTGACTTAATAGGAAGTTTTCCATCCATTTTATATCTATTGCTTAGAGATCTTGCCACCTCCTAGATTGCTTTAGTTCTTCCTTTCATACCTAGATTGTTAGTAAGGAATCTAAACTTTTGTTTGAGCAAGTCATTATAACTTTCAGTTTAGCCAGACGCATCTGGGTTATAGAGTAGTTAGAAGTCCCGCTTTAGGCTCTGTTTTTTGGTGCAATTGTCTATTATTTTTTTCTGTGAAGTTGATTCTCTGGGATGATTGGGAAAGACTAGCAGGTAATCTTGATTTTTAATGTAGTGATGGTGGATTTTTGATCACTTTTTTTCTTCAGGGATAAGCTAATCCTATTCCTGACCGTGTCTCCACAGTGTGCATGTGTATAGTTTATTTTCTGACATAGGCATGGATCATATATAATCAATTTGTGTAATTTGGAAAAGTCTGTCAGCTTTGATCTTATGTGGAGGATTTGTTAATGACCTCTAAGCTTTAAAGTTTTGGTAATTCTTATATATCCTAATTTGAAATTGGATATATTTGCTAGGTATATGTGTGTTTCTTGTTTTTAACCATGTGCCAGTGATGTGAATACCTGCATGACCTGTTTGGTGATGTGCCCATGTAGTGTTGCTATCGATTGGCATATCTGCTTGTTCAGGTTTTATGTTCCATTGTACTTCTTGTTTATGTATTATTATGTTTTTAATTTGTTTCTTTCTTATCCATGAATCATTGTATTTCTTAAGATAAATCTTAGGCATCCTTGCTTCATTAGTTTTCCTAGTGAGTTTGTCTACTTGGTCATTAAATTTGGTTCCTTCAGAGTACTTCTGATGTACAGGGACATGTGTGATGAATGTGGTGATGTCAACTAGTGCTATTTTCTGCCATATGTCCTTATCCCATATGTCCTTATTTTCTATTTTCCAGGTGGGAAATAAGTATTCCATTCCAAATAGCTATTGCATTAGCTATTGCCCATGCTCTGAGAAAAGATATACCTCATTCTGATTTTCCTTAATAGGTTGTTCAATCACCAATTTTATGGCCACTAGATTAGCATATTGTGCTGATTCTCCAGATCCTGATTTTTTTCAGTTGATCCTCATTAGTCCTCAAGGACACAGGCTACCAACACACCCTGGATAGTGTCATGGAAGCAGGCCTATCTGTAAACCATGCATGAATGAGTGCTATGGACCAATGATGGTCCTCATGGCCCAGCTGCTTGAGCTTGGATAGGGTTGTCCTTTTTAAACACCAGCAAGTGTACTATAGGTAGCTTAGATTTTCTCAGATAATGAAGAGCAAGGTTGACCATCCATCTGTATGTCCTATTCTGAAATATACCATTTCCATGTTAGGACTTTATGGTTAGGAATAATTTGCTCCTGCTTTTCAGGGTCTGTTTTACCCAATCCAGAACAGACTGTTGGCATTTAAGTATAATTAGTTTATTTTCTGGTAAGGGCTCTGTATGTTGTAGAGCCTCATAAAGTGCCTAGGTAAGCCTTTCAATTGGTTGGTATCTATTCTTGGACCACAGGAGCTTTTTAGGTCAAATTCCAATTGAACAAAATTTTGGGTCTTACAGTGTTTTCATAACCACGTTGCAAACGCTTTGAAAATAGGCATTCTAGTTTGTATTTGGAGTCCTCATTTGCTGGTGCCATGTGTTAACTTTCCAGTAGCATTTTTCCAAATAAGTAAAAGCTGCCTCTTGAGTCTCTGCCCACCTAAATTCCCTATTCTTCTTAGTTATTTCAAAGATGGGGTTTAATATTATTCCCATACATGGTATGTGTTATATGCAATACCTAAACAGTATTATCAATTTCTGAGCTTATTTTGTGGTAGAAGTTGGCATGAAATTTATCTTGTTTATGACCGGGTCTGACATTTTCTTGTGTTCAGAGGACCAAATTATTCCTAGAATTTTTACAGTGGTTTGGGGTCCTTACCTGAGTTGATCGTCCATCTTCTGAGTATGAGAAATTCAGAGAAATTCAATTAACTCTCTCTTGACCCTATTCTGTTCTTCTAAGTTATCACCATAAATAAGGATGTCACCAATATAGAAATAATCGTTTCTGTGTGTTGCGTTCTCCTGAAAGGCCTGGATATCTTGCGTGAGAAGGTTGTGGGCTATTGCTGGGCTGTTAAGGTATGCTTGTGGTAACCTACTAAACTGATATTGTCCACCTTCCAAAGTGTATGCAGTCATGAGTTTGTTCTCCTCATCAACTGGGTATAGCAATGAATATGTTAAATAAGTTTATCATTGTTCAATAAGTTCAGGATCCAGTGGTAATATTGTTCAGGAGAGTGCCTGTATCTAAGGGTGCTCTCCCATTTTGGGAGAATGTTTATTTAAATTCCTATACTCTACTGTAAACCTGTATTTGTTCTGGGTTTTTAACAGGCCATATTTGTTATATTATGGTAAAATAGTAGACACAGTGATTTTTCCTTTTAGAAGTTCTTGAATTTTCTCTTTAATTTTAGAATATCCTCTCTTAAAATTGTATTGGGTTACATTTGTTATTTTAGATGCAGTAGAGCAGTCCATTTTCCTATAGTGAAATTAGTTTTAGGACTTGTTACATCCTTATTTGCTCTATGATGTCCTATTACAACAATTCCAAGAATGTTTTCTAACTTGGGAGCTATAATGTAGTTAGCTTTAACAGGTACGTCTATTATCAAGTGTTAGAAATCTATGTATCCATGTCCCTGAAGTTGATTTCCCTCTGATTACCTCAATTTATCCTGTTTTATTTTAAGGTTTTCTAAATTAGAAGGATGTCCTTATATCATTGCTACTTGTAACCCAGTATCTAACAATATAGTATCATACATAGTATTTTTATTTACAAATGGGGTTTCTATTGATATGGCCACTAGAACATATGGATAATTTTCTCCAGACTTGGCCAGGAGATAAAGACTGTTGAGTTCCTATAGGGAGTTCATTAGGTTTTCTCTTTTTCATCTGTCAGTGGCTCATCTATTAATGAGATTAGGTTTTAAAAAGGGGTTATTATTGGAGTGGGTGGCTCGGTCAGTTAAAGGTCCCGCCCTTGGTTTTGGCTCCAGTCGTGATCTCATGGTTTGTGGGATCAAGTCCTGCTTTAGGCTCTGCACTGACAGCACGGAGCCTACTTGGGATTCTTTCTCTTCCTCTCTCTCTGCCCCTCTCCTGCTCATGTGTGTGCCTGTGCATGCTCTTTCTCTCTCAAAATAAAGAAATAAACATAAAAATATAAAAGGGGTTACTGGTTATAGTAAATTGGTTATTATCTGTATATGTGGGTTTGTTTTCCCTAAAAAGTTAGTTATTTCCACTTATTTGCCATTGTTCCTATTATCATCTCTTTTGGGGTTTTTATTTCCATAATTGGGATTAAAAGGTGGTGGTCTAAATGGCCTGGGTCAAGAAGGCCTTAATGGTTTTATTCTACTAGGTCTATTTACACTAGTTGCATAAGTCTTTGCTACCTTTCTGGGTGAACAGGCCAAGATTCAATTCAACAAACATTTGTAGAGGACTTCTTAAACTTAAGTCAATGATAGTAAGCATTATGAAACTCAAAGATGAAGAAGAAAGTGATGTATCATGACATAGTGTACAGGCAGAGTGGAAGCATAAATGGAATACTTGGGAAAACTAGGGGAGGGAATGATCAGTGAGAAGGGAGAGCTTGATTGAGTAAATTCTAATTGATCTGGAATCAATGAATTAAATTTAGGTAAGCAAAGAAGAGGAGAATTCACTGTAGATACCAGTTTATATGGGGATAAGAAAGAAGTCCTTTTTTCACAAAATCAAGATTGAATCTAACAATATGGTGAAAAGTATTTTGCTCCAGTGTTGAGTCTATCATGGATTAAATATTCTTCATCTCTCTTCTCAACTTTGTTTTCCTCCATAGCACATTTTAAATTCAAATATACTTGATAATTTACATATTCATATTCATTGTGTAACTAACAATGACAGAATTGGTGTCTGTGCATATGCACGCAAGTGCGCACGCACACACACACACACAAATACTTCCTATTTTTTGCATGACTTATAGCTAGACTTCATTTTCTATTCTCTCTTTTAATTAGATGTGTCCATGTGAAAGAGTTCTAGTCTTGTCCACCCTTGGGGTGTGCAGAGATCCAAGAAAATATTTTTGTGGGATCTTCATTTTTTACAGCTATTTGATTAAAAATATATTAGAAAATTCATGAACTCATTTGAGATCCTTAATATTTATCAGTGACTTATCAGTGAATATTTAGTATAATGGTCACAGATGAGTTATTTCTGTATTGGTTTATTATCCAACAAATGCATGCAAACATTCTTTACGGTATCCAGGTACCATCTTTTCCTGATAAGATTAAGGAACCTCTCTAGGTACTTTATTGCCAAATGTGACATTCTTGGATAATTTCTTATGTCTCATTGTGAGAAAAATGTAGTAGTGCTATTATTACTAACAATGCCATGGGTGTTTTGTTTTGTTTTTGGAAACTGTTTGTATTTAAACCATATACATCCTTTTGTTCCATGGGTCCTAATACCATTTATTTAATACTGACTGCATCATTACTCAAGACACTGGGTTATCCATCACGCTGTCTAAAAGTGCAAGCTTTCAATGACTTTTTCAGAGATTCTTATTGTGCTTCATTGGTGATGACCAAAAAATGCAAGCATTATCCAGAGAATGCAGAATAGTGTGAAAGATGATTCATTTTCTCATCACCTTAGAGTTACCATTTGGAAAGAATAACAGTACATCTTCCAACCGTATCTTCTCTTGAACTCTAAAAGCCATAATCACTATATTCAGGAATGTGGTCTCTTTCAATGTTGATTGTATCACTGCCTTCCACACAACACCATCAATCAAGGCTTATGGGTGGAGCAAGAAGAGCAGTTAATATATATATGAAAAAAATGCCTGTCTGTCTTCTGGCATGGGTTAAGACTGACTTGGATAAGCATGGTGCTACTGCATCTAATGGAAACAAGAAGAAAGCAATCAAAGGATCCTTTGTCTATGTAGAGTAATAATCTCAAAATCATATGAAAGAGGTTGAGCCATTCTTAGAGGATAGCCTATATGTGGCACTCTGTACCAGCAGAAGGGAACTCACAGAATAAAAGACACCTTCTACTATTACCTACCACCCCGGGGTGCTGGAGACCAGGGTCAGCTCAGAATTTGCACCACTGAGAGCTGATGGCTGCAAAAGGGCTAATATATGGGCTCATCCATGTGGCTCAAGCTCAAATGCTGTCATTAGTCATGTAGCCTAGATTTTTAAACTCAATAAATGTCCAACATGAGTGAAAGTCACTCAACATCAGCATGCCAACTGATTTAGTTACCCAGGCAACCCAGAGAAAATAATAACATAGTAGTCAATGGGAGTGATTTACTCATTAGGCCACTTACTCATTGGCTCCAGAAGAGCCTGGACATAGGATCCCAGATTGACATGCAGACTTAAGTCCTGGCACTCCTTGCAGCATCTGGTTGATCCCACACATGAAGTAGACACATGAGTCACAGAGTGACTCAAGGTGAGAAATTGAGGTGAGAATCCACAAAGGACCTAGTCCGAAATCCAGGTGTCCTACTTGGACAGTATTCCTCACCAGACCTAAGCCAGTCAGAGGATTTAGAAAATTCCAAATAAGGCACCCTCAAGTATGTGTCCCCTGAGACACAAGGCATAAGACAGAGGCCCTATGTGCCCATGTCTAAAGGCATTACTTGTTCTAGCCAACAGAATATAAGCAGAAGTAAAGAGTATTACTTCCATCCCTGAAATACAGACATACAAAGATTCCACATGCATTTATTTATTTAGTTAGTTAGTAAGTTAATTAGTTAGTTGTTTTCTTCTGTCTACATGTTGTATCCCAATACCACCTTAAAGCCACATGCAAAAGGACATATGAGTCAAACCAAGTCTACCTCCTCCTTGACCCAGAGGAACAATTTTGACTATTTATCTAAAAAAGTGAAATATTATGTAAACCATTATACAGTTTGACCCATTATCTAGTTTGGAGCTTATTTGCTTTAGTATTTTCCTACTCTGATACAGTCTTTCACTCAAATGTAAATTCAACAGAGGTTGGGATTTTTGTTTCTTTTGTACTCCATTTTATTTCTAGTGTCTGGGATAATATCAGACATCGTAGTCACCTACTATGATCTATAATGATTGATACTAAGTATAGGGTTCCATATAGGTCTTGCTTGAAAAAATAACTCAAATATTTAGTGGTACCAGTTCTAAGAGCTGAGTAATAAAATGGGAGCCATAAGACAAAATAGGAGGAAATTCCAACTTACTGTATTCTTGGATGTTTAATGCTTATTCCAATGATATTAGATAAGAAGATTTAGGCCACATGACTTTCAGAACAAAGCTGAAGGAATATATTAATGTGCCTCATTCTGTGGTCATAGAAGCTGTGACAAACTGAACCTACCAGTGAAAGACCTTAGTGGTTAGAACTGAGGGTGATGCAAAGTCCAGAAATAGTGCAGATAGCTTGAAGAGTTTTATCACAACCTGAAAGATCTTAGTTCTTCCTAGGAAATGCATAAATTTCCAGAATTCATGGGTCTATTACATGAAGAATCTAAACTTTATTTAAGGGAATCTATAATGATTACAATTGTGAACAATCTGTGTACATCATAACTGCTGATAGGTAATACCAGCAAAAATAAGATTATTGATGCATACAGGACAGAGCAGATAGAATGGTTTTATAGAAGAAGCAGCTGAAACAGCAGTACAGACTCATTACCCAAGCCTCAATTTTATTTTTTAATTCAAATCAAATAGATATAATTGAGTACTACAGAGATATTTGGAAGCATAGAAATAGTCTTCTAATTGTGGTTGGCCAAAGCAGACTAGCTATATTATGACCTTAAAATAAAGCAACATGCAGTATTGATCCTATTTACAATTGTACCAAAACCCATAGAATACCTGGAAATAACCCTAACCAAAGAGGTAAAAGATTTGTACTCTGAAAATTATAGAATATTTATAAAAGATTGACGAGGACACAAAGAGATGGAAAAACTTTCCATGCTTATGGATCAAAAGAAAAGATATTGTTAAAATGTCTTTACTACCCAAAGCAATCTACACATTTAATGCAAGCTCTGTCAAAGTACCACCAGCATTTTTCACAGGGCTTGAACAAACAATCAAAACATTTGTATGGAACCAGGAAAGACCCTTAATGACCAAAGCAATCCTGAAAACAAAAGGATACAAATATAGACATTAGAAGGAGCACATGCACCCCGATGTTTACAGCAGTATGATCAACAACAGCTAAACTATGGAAAGAGCCCAAATGTCTCTCAACTGATGAATGGAAAAAGAAGATGTTTTGTGTATACGTGTATGGTGGAATATTACTCAGCCATCAAAAGAATGAAATCTTGCCATTTCCAATAACGTGGATGGAACTAGAGTGTATTATGCTAAATGAAATAATCCAGAGAAAGACACATACCATATGATTTCACTTATATGTGGCATTTAAGAAACAAAATAGATGAACATAGGCAAAAAAAGAGAGAGGGGAAAGCAAACCATAGTTCTCTTAACTATAGAGAACAAACTGAGGGCTGATGGAGGGTAGTGGTTGGGGGATGGGCTAAATGGGTGATGGGTATTAAGGAGGGCACTTGTTGTGATGAGCACTGGATGTTATATATAATTGATGAAACACTAAATTCTACACCTGAAACCAATTTAACCATATATGTTAACTAACTAGAATTTACATAAAAACTTGAAAAAGGAAAAAAACCATCCAAACAAAGCACAATAAATATTGAGAAGTAGAAGTAATTAGGTAATCCATATTTTTGTTCCAATGGGGCTAGGTCAAGCCTCATCCCTCTTTGTTCACTCTCCATTTTATCCTCTTCTTGGGCTCTCTATCCCTGTTAAGCACTCTTCTGGGTTGAAAAAGAGCTAGTACATTTGGACCTAGAGTAGCCTGCACTATCTTATTCCTAATCAAGCAACTCCAAAGTGTGCAAAGTTTTAGAACATTGATAAGCAGGAAGTAGGAATGGTTAAATCCTGAGGAAAACAAATTATGGATAGGATTCCTCACAATTTTACACGTGTAATGTGAAAGTTAATTAAAGTTCCAAAGAGTAGAGTAGCTTTAGTAGTAGCATAGCATAGAGTAAAGAGTTCAAATTCTGAAGCTGGCTGCTTGCCTTTACATTTCAGCCTTCCTCCCTACTAGATTTGCATCTTTGGGCAAGTGGCTTAATCTTTCTGAGCTTCAGTTTCCTGATATTTAAAACTGAGGTAGAAATAATACTTACTTTATAGAGATTAGATGAATTAATATTTGGAAAGTTGGTGGACTAAATTATACATTATGTAGCAGTTCTAAAAAATAAAATGTGTCTAAAATGATTTTATAAAGTTCATTAAAGTTACACTTAGATTATGTGTATGTGTGTGCTTTTCAAATTGCTTTTATTGATCACCTTATGGTTGACTAAATATTATACCTGAGACTGGGTAAAAGCTTCTTTGACAGTTGGGAACTGGTCTGGTGCTTAAAACTACTGGTCATGGTATTGTTCAATCCTGTGAAATGTAAGTGATCTCACAGAATACCCACATCAGACAAGGCCACTTTGTGACATTGATAAAATCAAATGAAGGACAAGAAGAAAGACAAAGAGAAGACAGTGAGTACCACTCCATGATCTTGTCTTAGCATCTCCCCCATACAGAGTCTTCACCCCCAAGTAACATGAGTAGTCACTGTTTCTTTACACATTCCAATTTTAGTCTCACTATAGTCTTCCCTTTTTCTAGTTAAGATTTATTAAGACATACAGTTGTAGGATTATCCCTGCTTTCTGACATCACCCACTCTTCTGCTTCCTTGGACGCCCCCTGCCAAGTCATCTAACCAAAGCACACAGCTTGTAATAAGCCTTTTCTAAAACACTCTTACTGCCACCTCATGGTTTCCCATGGTGTGGTCTGCCTCATTCCAACTTGTCCAACTATGGTGGATTCTTGGTTGTCTTTGGCTAGAGGATATTGACAGACCATTCACTATGAAGATACTTTATTCATAGAATAGTCACACATTTTTAATATCTATGCAATTCAGTCTTGGCTAAGGCTTTGAAAGTGTTAAATCTGAAATCACCTCAGTTTTTATGACTGTATCAAATCTGGTAAAATAATATGGATAACAACAAAACCCTCTGTGTTTGAATCCAATACTATCAACTAGCAGCAGGTTTTTTGCACTTTTTGAAGGTAATATTGTTGTTATTCACATTACATTTCTGTTCCAAATAAGAGAGATTATTCATTGTTTGATTCGGTGGGGGCTGGGTTTTCTAAGGGATGTGCTCCCCTTTTGTTTCCTCAGATTTATGAGCCTGGCAAGCTTTTCTGTCTGTTGCTGAAAAGACTATTGTGCCCTTGTACACACAGTCCTAGCAAATAATTTATTTCAGACCTCTAAAAACAGTCTTTTTTTTTTTACCCTTAAAACAGGGATTCTTTATTTCAGTCATCTGTCCAATCTTAGTAGTGAGTCTTAATGTCAGTATTCATTTTCAATAAAAATAAGAAGAAAGTTAGAGGTGAGAAGGCTTTGACTTAGATGAACGGAATGTGCTAAAAATGGTTCTAGATTTTATGCCATTGTCACAAAAATTTTGGTCAGGGATAAATTTTTAATTTAAAAATTTTTCTTTTTTTGTTCTCTATTCTAACCTTGAATGCTCTGAAAATAAACATATTTAATTTTAGCAACAACACATTGGAATGGAAGTTATTGATCCTATTAGTTCAAAGAACAGCATATTTTATTTTAGTTTTAAAAATATCCTTTGCCTTGACTTCTCTGGGTGGTTATCTGTGTTGTCTAAAGGTATGTCTTTAATGATAGAGTTATGTTATTATTTCTCCACTTTACTTTTATGACTTTGATAACTGTGCCTTAGAATTTATGGTTCTATTGCCTGTTAATTTGTGTCTCTTTATCCATTACAAAATATTATGATCTTGTCACATCATATGCATATAATTATATACCTTGTCACATTATTCTATTATAGAGCTAGATGAGACTCTGGGAATTGATGTAGCTCAGGCTCTGAGGTACAGAACAAACTTTGCAGTAGCTCAGGCTCTGAGGTACAGAACAAACTTTGCAGCAACTATCCTTAAAAATAGTCTTTTCTTAAAATTCCCCAAAGAAGATGATGATTCTTCAATCTTTCATTCTAAAAAGAAACCTGACTTTTAAAGAAATGACCAGAGAGACCTTGACCATGACCCATAACAACTTGACAAAGGTACACATTTATCATTTGGTTTTGAAAGTCTCATACTAAACCTTGTGATACTGACATTTCACAGAGTCAGTGGATATTGTGTTTTCTTCTTCCCTGTCCTGATCATCCCTTTGTCTACTTGAACATGGACTATACTGGGATTAAATGTCTGGATTGTTGAACAGGATAAGATGAGTCTCATTTTAGCTACGCTGTTGACAGCGGAACTATTCTAACTCATTTGCTTTGCAACCTTTATGAAAACCAGCTGCAGGTCTCATCTGAGGGCAAAAATTAGCATGCATTCGGAAGAATTTGTATTCATATTTTCATCAGCTAAGAAATGACAGTTTTGACTTGAAATGCTCAGGAATAGTTTTGCCAACATTTGCAAAAAAATGATACAAATTTGCTCATCAAGAAGTCTTTATTAGTTATCATGGGAAAATCACTCAGTCTCTCTCTTGCTTGTTTTTTTCTATCTCAAAATTGACAATATTTACTTCTGTTAAACTCACGTAAAACATGTGTTGACATGGAGCAAAACATTCCTATTCTATATACATTTAGGGAATAATTTTACATTTTCGAAAAGGAAAAAAGACTGTTAGCATGTGGAAAAACAGGAAATATTTTATTCTGTAACATTTTAAAAAGCTGAAATAGTACTTCTCACAACCACTACAGAAAGTACAATATACTGGTGTTGATAAATTAACGGATATTTTCATAGTCATTTATCAGTAGGAAATCATTTCTGTATTTGGCACATAATACATACCTTTTCCTGATTCCTTGTTTCCCTGCAGGATACACATTGTATTTTATTTTGGTATTAAATAACAACACAATTTCTCATATACCTTTGACTAAGGACAAGTATTCCTTGTCTTGGAGACTTATCCCTTTTGAGCATGGAGTCTCATATGTATTTATAATGACTAAAATTTTACCCTTAATACTGAGGTATGCAGTCTAAATGATAGGGAAGAATAGTTAGAATTTTTAAAAATAATGTTCCTGAAAATCTCAGGGTAATGGTTACTTTAGATGAGACGAGGTAAGATATCTAAACAAACTAAGTCATGCAGTTGTATGGATATATGACATATGTTGTACTGGTGTTATCTCTCTATGCATGTTTGCAAGGAATTAGCCTGTAATATTTCTCTACATCACTTACAGACTTTCAGAATTAGAAAGAATATTAGGGGTCATGTTTGATCCCTTTATTTCATAGAGAAGGAAGACTCAGAAAAACAAGTAAGGACTAGAACCTGGATTTCTTTTGATCCCGACCCCGCTCTTTCCTGCAGTGATCCCCTTTTCTCTACTTTCCATCAAGTCTATCAGTTTCCAGTACGTCCCTCATTTTAAGTAGATGATTCATATGCTGTGTGACACTTTTTCACTTTTATAACTGCAGTAGCATCCAGAAACTGGCGAATCTAAGGGACGCTCTCACAGAGTTGCTACATTAACAGTATTCCTTCCACCCATGCCCACAATCCCTTTCAAAGTTCAAGCAGACACACAAGCAGTTTCTCATTTTAACATATGGTACTGAGACTCCTGGCCTTTCAATACCCATGGGTCAGTCATTTGCTTATGTATCCTGCAGAGACCTACATGACCAGGATCTCTAAACCTCTTTCTGGGTGCAAACTGTCATCAGCAAGAAGTTGGGTCTTAACTCTACAAGGTTATAATAAAATGTATGTACAATTGTTTCCCTTGTGTATATCAAATAATGCCCTACAGGTTCCCATGACGTAGGATTGCATTCTCTCTTATCCTCTGTCTTATATAAGAGAATGATGAAGGTGTTTTCAATCTAAACGTGTAGGTAGATAGTGTTTGCTCTCTATGCGCTTACCCGAATGGAGGTGCTGGGCCTCAAGCTTAACCTGCAGAAGCCAGTGTGAAGCTCAGTGTCCACTAATGAGATAATCAGTCTATTTTGAAAATCTCAACCATTCCTGACTCTTCATTTACCTTTTTTCACCCTTGCGTTTAGCTTTTGTTTAGTTCCTGGTAGATTAAAAATGGCTGAAACTTCTTTGCTATTCCTCTTATTGAGAGACACTATTCCTCCTCTAAAGTTGTCAGGACTAGCTTTAATAAGTTTGACAGATAAAATCCAGTGGAAATGACATTCTGACACCTCTGTGGCTCACTTATTAGAAATTTCGCAACTTTCCCAGGGGTCCCTTGGAAAGCTTGCTGGGTCATGTTTGCTATCTTTAAGAAGTCTGACTCTCTCTAGGGGCGCCTGGGTGGCTCAGTCGGTGGAGCGTCCGACTTCGGCTCGGGTCATGGTCTCGCGGTTCGTGGGTTCGAGCCCCGCATCAGGCTCTGTGCTGGCAGCTTGGAGCCTGAAGCCTGCTTCAGGTTCTGTGCCTCCCTCTCTCTGATCCTCCCCTGCTCATGCTGTCTCTATCTCTCTCTCAGAAATAAATAAAATATTAAAAAAAAAAAAAGTCTGACTCCCTTTAGAATACTAGGCAATGAAAAAGCCCAAATAGGAGGAAGACCACTTCAGGAGGCTGCATGGAAAGAGAGAAACCCCAGAGAAAAAGAAGTTCAGGCAGCTGTTAGGTTTTATAGCCACTCTAGCGCACGTACTAAGCAAATGACTGAAGTGGCTCTCTTGAATATTCCAAGTCCCCACAATGATGATACAGAGAACTGTGGAGTCCACATGGCAGCCAGAATCAAGGTCCAAGACATATGATCTAATTCAAAATTCCAGGCATACCCAGTCATTTGTGCTACTCCACCTGAGTCCCAACCAATCACACAAACTGTCCCCACTGTACCATGCCCAAACTCCCAAACCACAAACTTGTGAACACAATTGCATAGTTGTTGTTTTATGCCACTAAGCACTGGGGTGGCTTGTTATTCAGCTGTAGAATACCAGAAAATGATTTGATTCCAAAACTAAGGCTCTATTTTAACAGAACCTAAAACATGTATTATGGGCTTTCGGCCAGGTAGAGGATATAAGCTAGGTGTGAAGAGGGAGAGTTTAAGGTCAACATAATTGAGCAGAAGCAGCCCTTGGCCCTACACTAACCTTGAAAGTATAGTGCTTATTGCTTTTAATGGAAATTTCTCCATGGCCAACCTAACCTGGAATGACACTGAAAGATGTTATCTCTAATTAAACTGATTCAAACCCACCACACTCTATTGGACATGACTTGAAAAATATGGCCACTGAGGCATCTGTGTAGCTCAGTCAGTTAAGCATCCAACTCTTGGTTTTGGCTCAGGTCAGGATCTCATGGCTTGTGGGTTCGAGCTCTGCATAGGGCTCCACGCTGACAGTGCAGAGCCTACTTGGGATCTCTCCCCCTTTCTCTCTCTGGCCCTCCCCTGCTCACTCTGTGTCTTGCTCTCTCAAAATAAACAAACAAAATTTAAAAAATAAAATAAAGAAAAATATGGCCACAGCGATAGTCAGCCTCTTAAAATCATTCCCAAAGTAGATCACAATGCTGATTTTGGACCTACTTGTTTCCACAGTTCCTCCACTCGAGGCTATCTCTAGAATGACCATTATTAGCCTTCAAAATAATTGAATAGATTATGAAGTATTCCAAATAAAAGTTTGGCTCTTGCATTGAATACTCCACAGGTTAAAATCTCTAGTCATCCTCACATCTAAGTATATTCACAGTTTGACTCTAACAACCTTGCTACTAATAAATATAGTGACCTAGGTTTCCTGTGCTTTTTGGACATTTATGTGTCTTTTATTTTTTTGAACAAGCTATGCACTTTCATGCTTTTGTATTTATCTCCCTTACAAATCCTTGGTTATTTTTTAGGTCAAGCTCAAATGTCACCTTTTCTGTGTCTCACAAACTGTTGCATTCCCCACTAACTAATGAAAATCATTCTTTCTGTGGACATCCTAATACACTGATTCCTGTTTTCATCATAGTGGTTATTGTTTACAAAATAGTTTTTGGACACTGTGTCTCTAATCCTCAGAAGACTTTGAAATCTTTAAAATTAAACTTGTTGCCTTATTTATTTGCAAATCCTCAGCCTTTACAAAATTCTGAGAGTTCTGAAGAGCTTAATATATATTTGTTGAAAAAAAATGACAATATTCCTGTGGGCAGTGAAAATATAGAGAACAGTCCTTGATATTCAAGTATACAATAATGCATATCTTCATTTTGGTCTTTAGTTCCTTCTGATTTTATGGAAATGGAAATATTTAACTTGTAATATCTAAGGTATATAATAAAATGTATTACTTGATTCTAATGATTTATACGTGTCTGTGTTTATGTGATGTGCACCTGGAGGGCAAAGAGTATTAATTTGGCTTAGAATCTGTATGGTCCATGTAAAATCAAATAGATTCACATTTATAGCATCTACCATTAATTAGATATAGTGAGCAATTTTGTACTAATTGAGTTATGTTATATATTACATTATAGTTTCTGAATTGTACTTTTAAATTATTCTCATATAAATAAACCAATCACTTATACTATTATGTTGAATGATCTGATTTACTTTATGTTATTACTGAATTATTTTGCCAAAATTATTTGTGAATAATGTAATAATTACAAATAAAAATAGTTCTAAGTTAAAATATAATCAAACTGTTCCTAAAAGATATGAAAGCTTTTAGACATCTTATTCCTTTCTGGAATGTAAACTAAAACCAAGATATTTCAGTTCATAAATGAACTTAATGCCTTGGGTACATATTACCATGTGGAGAGTAAAATACTTTTCCACTACCCTTGAAAATTTGTACCCAGATTATGCTGGAATATCTATTCAGTGACAGTAAAACAACCACTTCTCCCTCTACTCACTCTATATTGGAGGGAGCAATGACTATTAAATTTTTTTTCTTTAAATTTTCTTTCTCTGTTTTCTTCCTACCACCAGCATACAGAATAAACCTAATCTTCTACAGAAAACCTCTTAAATTATTTCAGGACACCTGCTCTGGATCCCAAAATATTGATTGTCTATGTGGGAAAATTAACTTTATTGTCTATCAGAAAATATATGAAGACTACTCTGTGTCAGGTATTGTGCTAGGCATTTATGATACAGTTTATACTGGATAGAGCTGGGCCTGTGCTCATGAATTCTCCATCTAGTAGAGGAGGTAAATCACAAACAAGGAACATGAACTTTTTAAAAATCTTTGACTATTTTGATCTCACTTCTCTGAATATACTCAGCTTCCATTAATATTCCTGTTGAGTGGTTATTCACAAACTGATGTAATATTCCAAATATTATCTGATTAATGACAACTTTAAGCATTACCTTTGTTGCTTCCATTTCCTTAATGATAAGAGAAGCAATCTATATCCTTAACTGTGTTTTTAAAAAATTTTTATTTATTTTTGAAAGAGAGAGACAGAGAGACAGAGAGACAGAGCATGGGAGGGGGAGGAGCAGAGAGAGAGAGAGGCAGAATCTGAGGCTTCAGGCTCTGAGTTTTCTTATAAAAGGATAAAACTGAAGTTTCTTTTGCAAGCGTTAGCATGTTATAAGTTCTTCTTAAGTCTTACCCTCATTAGTTAAAAATGCTGTGCTTGCTACACTGAGCCTAGTTTGGCTGTGAGTGATAGCCTGAGATAAAAGTTACTATACGAATACAGACTATCAGACCAACAAGTTCACCATTTTACAGACCAGAGGGACAAATTCTAAGTAATCATAATCGTAATCATATCCAAAATAATAATAATAATATTTATATGATTAGTTAACTGAGACATGCCATGGTAATTACAAAAAAAAAAAGCAGGAAAGAAAAGAAAAAGCAGACAAACAAAGCAGCAGATGCCTCTATTACAGCTGCCAAGAGATTCAAGTCCTTTTTATGCAGACCATCTGAAATTTATTGTAAAACTTTTGTCGGCTGAAAGCTATCCATACCTACCAGACATGCCATTAAGGGAGAAGTGCCATCTCTTTTACATAAATGATACAATGCCCAGAACAAGTCATCTGTGGAATAATGATATCACTTCTGATATCCCTGAAAATGGTATCAAGTAAGTGGTAGACAGATTTATTTTACTTGTAAATGCATATTTGTCTAGCACCCACTCAGATATTTGTTTAAAGGGTTATATCTTACTATGCTCTCCTAAAGTACTGCATAGGCATTTAATATCATCTGCACAGAGGAGACAAGACTAGAATCACCATTATTTCACATATTTTTGAATAGCTGTCTATTTACACCCTTGGGACACAGTGTCTCCTTTGTGCTACACTGCAAGCACTTGGTTAAGCTGCAAGCCAGTTATAACTACAACTGCAAGTTAAAAAGCCAACCAAGTCCTTAATTATCTGAATATATTATTCCTTAAAATAATTTTTAATATATGTTTGTTTATTTATTTTGAGAGAGGGGAGATGGATAGAGAGAGGGAGACAGAATCTGAAACAGCTTCTGAGATCTGAAAGCTGTCAGTACAGAACCCCACATGGGGCTTGAACCCATGAACCATGAGATTATGATCTGAGCCAAATTTGGACGCTCAACTGACTGAGTCTTATGTTGTCCTTTAAAAAAAATTTTTTTGTAGGTTTTGAGTGGCTCATCAATTCTGACAGAAAAGGAAAAGAGAATGCTATCTGGTTCTTTCAGCTATTCTTTAAGGACTTATTCACTCATTTTTAGGGCTAGAACCCTTTCTAAAAGTTTTATATTCATTAGAACCAACAATAGATTATTTATTCCTAAGGATGCCAGTTACCAGTATATCTAAGAATATTGGGCAAACAGTAGTCCAGCAAGATGGTGGCATGTTCTTTTGATTCTAGTTCTCTGTGGCCACTCAGTTGAGATTCTTAACCCCTTGATGACTCGGCAATGCTGTGTGTGTATATGCATGCGTGTGTGTCAGGGGATTGGAGGGAGACCCAAGGCTTATACATATTTTTTTCTTAATACTGACAGCATTTGATACCTCCTTTCTGATCCCCATCATTGACTCAATTCAGCTCTTCATCATTTATTACCTTTCTTACTGCAGCATGTTCCTAGCCAGTTTCCTGGCCTCCAATCAGTCCTATTCAGCTCTAAAGAAAATCAAGAAGAATGTGGCATTCTTCCCTTTGAGGTAAGGAAAACTGGAGTCTGAGCGAGGAGCTTAGAGCCAGAGAATTTCAGATCCCAAGGGCAAAGAGGACCTGACAAAGGGGGCCAATGACAACAAGAGTGGAGACACCAAATCTGTTGTCAGATCTAAATAGAAGTGTGTACCAGTTTACGGCTAGAGCAGCTTATTTTTTTTTTAAATTTTATTTAAATCCTTGTTAGTTAACATATAGTGTAGTATTGGTTTCAGGAGTAGAATTTAGTGATTCATCACTTACATGTAACACCCAGTGGTCATCCCAACAAGTAATGCCCATTACCCATTTAGCCCATCCCCCCACCCACCTCCCCTCCAGCTTATTTTTTAAAAAAATGCATATAGTAAGGGTTCATAAGTTTTCATTACCCTGTTTTATTTTTACTCAAAAGCTGATCATGACAACCTCCCATTAACGGATATCAGTAATATATAATATATATATCAGTAATATATATATATATATATTATATATTTATATATGATCTCTAGAACAGTGTCCCTCATTGTCTTTGTCCATTTGGGCTGTGATAGCAAAATACCGTAGACTGGGTGGCTTATAGACACCAGAAATTTACTTCTCATAGTTTTAGAGCTTGGAAGTCCAAGATGAGGGTTCCAGCAGGATTGAGTGAGAGCCTTCTGGGTTGCAGACTTCTTATATCCTCACATGGTGGAAGGGGCTGGGAGATCTGTGGGGTCTTTTGGTAAAAGCACTAAGCCCATGCCCAAAGGACCTGCCTGCAAATACTATCACATTGTGCATTTGTATTTCAGCATTAATTTTGAGGGAGAACAAACATTTGGCTGTAGCACACATGTAGCATGCATTTAAACTCTTTAAATTTAAATTATTTTTGAAAGACAACTATGAGGAAATAATAAATCAATAAATAATTTTTTTGGCTTCTTCACCTTTCGCAAAAATGAAAAAGCTAAAGTAAAGGATTTCTGAAACCCTTAAGTTTTAGCAATTTATAATTTAATAATCCATAGGAAGAATAGTAAATAATAATTTAATAATTTTTGAATCAAAATTATTTATTCTTTCTCTGTTTCCTATTTTGGCTAGCATTACATTTTTTAAAAACTTTCTCTTTTTTATGTCTTCTTGTGGTAACCAAAGGTTAATAGAAAGGAAAGCTATATACACAAATGGAAATAACATTTGGACTTTGGCAAGACATGTGTCTTACAAATTCCAAGACTTTGAAACTCTAATTATTAAAAACTGGCAATGAAACATTCTTTTTTAAATCTTCTTATAGTTTATAGCAAGTATCAATTTAATACTGATATCAGATGCATTAAAGTCATTGGTTTGATAGCTAAGCAATAGTTAGTGGCAAACAGAGTATATGCCTCTGGGAAGGGTTTTGGGGGAGTGAAGAATGATGTTCTGTGACTTCTGATTGCTTGATACACATATTCCTTGACTACAGACAGTAAAACTTTCAGCGTTATTTTCAACCATAACAAGAAGCAGACAAAACGAAAATTTATTTTTACAAAGTAAATAGACTGGTAAGAATATATAAGCCTAAAATATTAATTAACACCTCCAATACAATTATTACTGACAATTTTTAAAAGTATTAAAACGTACATGATATAATTAATATTTGCTGTGACTTAAAACTTCCTCTTTAATGAATGGAGGTAACTTCTTCATGTAAAATATTACCTGAAATTGGAGTATGCCAGCCAACCATCAAATACAGTTTTCTTTTGGAGGCATCATTATGTTTAAGAGACATATGTTTCTAATATTTTAATATTTTAGTATTTATAACTTTAATAAAGAAATAAGGAATTTCCTTAACTACCCTATGAGTGATTTCTTATGAAGGTGACTTCCTGTCCCTTGTTTCAAACTGGATGATATTTTATGAGAAAATGTGTAGAATATATTACTTTAGATCCAGAAAAGAAAAACACACACAGAAAAGTCTTATTTGGTAATCTTCTGCTGAAAAGCAGACTTTAAAATGCTATTTATGTTTCCAGTTATAATGGAATACCTACTCAAATCATGAGTAAGTATTTTATCTATTATTGCATCCTTTTATTACTAAACACTGGAAGAACAATCTAATTTCAGCTGTTCTGATTCATTTACACTTAAGCTATCAAAGTTTTATGTTTGCAAATGTTTTTAATGCACAAAAAGCTATAATGATATCTTTAATAGTGTTTTCATTTCTGCATCATAGACATCATATTTTCTTGATGTCTTATGAGTCTTACTTAATAAAAAAACAAACGGAAAACGGAAATGAAGAGGAAGTAGTTTTTCTTGATTTGAGCTATTTCTATGTGGCATTACTAAAATCATTTTAAAATGAAAGAGTCCATATAAAAATTCAATGAGATTTTTACAGCTATATAATGGCAAAGAGATGGTCAATATTATTGAAGGTCAATATATGGATATACTCTATGTATATAATATAAAACCCATTTATGAGTGGGAAAATATGGTAACTTAAGGCTTCCAAAGAAAGCCATTTTGGTGTGACCACTCAGAATTCTACCATCGTCTCCCTAAATGTCTGAAGTCATGTTATATTAGCAAAATGAATCCAATTACATTTTCCTTACTAATAGTTATATGGATAATACTGAATTGGATTGTGTAGAAGGTGTGAGTTACTGTCAGTACCAAGATTCAGTCATTTCTTGAGAGAGATTTAATCAGAGTTATTTTGAATGCTTATGACCATTCTGAGATAGCCCAGGAAATGATCAGAGACTAAGACTAGAAACCAGCATAGAATTCTGGTGAGAAATCACAAGTTGTGCATCATATTTTGTACTGGAGTATCCTAGTGACAAGTTATTTGCATTATATGCAAATAATACTGGCAAAAGAAATAAAAGCAATATAAACCATATTTTCAAGTTTAGCCACTTTGTACCTAAACCAGAAACTTTGTATTATTATGTCTTTCAATAGTTTGAGGAAAATTGCCTAATTTAGCAGTTACACATTGACTCAGGATAAATTTATGAAATCTTGGATACATTCAATACGTTCATTTATTTATTCTTTTATAATTCACTCACTTATTCAACAAGTGTTCATTGAGTGCCTACTAGAGCATGCCATTCAATGTTCTGGGCACTGAGGATAGAACTGTAACAAAACAGCAAACCCTCCTGATTTCATGGTGTTTTCATTCTGGGATGGAGAAACACAGAGTGAACAGATACTAAACATATCATATGCTACATGGTGAAAACTACTATGAATAAAAGCAAGGCAGGATAAATATCAAGCAGTTTTAGAGAAAGTCATCTGGAGGCCACTCTGATAACATTGTTTGGTAGATACCTACGAAACATGTGCACTTTTGGGGGAGGGTTGTGCTAGGCAGAGAGAAGAGTAAGGGCAGTGCCCCACAGAGAGAAACATGCTTGTCACATAAAAAGAGGTGGCAGGAAAATCAGTATGCCTGGAGCAGATGGAAAAATGATGGAGTGATAGGACAGGAGACTGGAGAGATGTTATTCAGAGCCTTCTTTACACTCAGAATGGGCCAGTCCTAGAGGCAACATAAAAATATAACCTACGGTCTCTACTCTTACAAAGCTTTTATTATGAAAGGGAACTTAAGGCTAATTTACATAAAGAACAACCTAATGCTTAACATAGCTAAATTATTGTTTAGAACATATTTTATGATAGAAGCTAATTGTTCTAAAATTAAAATCTCCTCACATTGCAGGAATGGTGTTAACTTACAATTACCTTCAAACTGTTTTTTGTAATATTTGAATCTTCCTAAAAAATGATTTGAAATGCACAGCTATGTTTTCAAAAACAGACCTAACTGCATTCTGTAAAATGAAGAATGACTAATTTTACATGGGTGAGACATGCATTTATTAAATATTTATTATGTTCTGATTTATGGGCATTTGAAACAAAAACAATAATCACCAGGAGTCAATATTGGTTGACTTAAAAAAAAGCTATGTTAGCTTTAAGTTTTCTTGCTTTTTCTTTTTTTATTTAACGATTGTGATTCTGGTAGAGTAGAGATATTTGTTAGGTGCAGAGAATCATTAATGTCAGTTGAATCCAGATGTCATAAATTATTTGTTAAGTCTAATGGAGTATATTAGACATAAGGAAGAAATATGAATGTGATGATTATGCCATTTTGTAGATTGGCAGCAGTTGAACAACTTCATTGTAGGCTGTTTATTGGATTATATGACTCCTGTCATATACATGCAATTGATTTTTGAGCATTAATCAAGTGGCAAATTCATTGTTACCATGCATTATAAATAGGCTGATGAGCAAACAGACATATTTCTTGCTCTCATGCAGCTTACTATCTGCAGAGAAGACATAATATATATGTAATTTCAAGTGTGTCTTATGCTTACAAAAGTATCTACTGTACCATACATGTGAAAATGATAACTCGAGGGTGCCTGGGTGGCTCAGTCAGTTCAGCATTCAACTCTTGATTTCAGCTCAGGTCCTGATCTCACAGTCATGGGATGGAGCCCTGCCTCAGGCTCTGTGCTGGTCGTGGAGCCTGGTTAAGAGTCTCTCTCTCCCTCTCCCTATGCCCCTCCCCTGCTCAGGCTCACACTTTTGCTCTCTCTTAAAATAAAATTTAAAAAGAGAGAGAGAGAGAAAATGAAAATAAAAGAAAATGCTAACTTGCGCCAGGGCTTAGACATAGGAAATGTTTGCATGAGGTGACAATAATTTATGAGGATAAGTAGTTTTAGCTAAGTGAATAAGGAGGTGACTGTATAGTACAGAGTATTCTAAGCAGAGAAAATAGGAATGTAAAGCTTTTCTGTTGCCAGGGTCACTGTGTCAGAAAAATTTAAGAAGAGAAGTATAAGTGGAACATGAAGAGCAAAGAGTAGAGCTATAGGCAGGGGTAAAATGATACAGGGATTTTGCTGTATTTATTGATGTAGTGGATTTATTCAAATTGCAATGGAAGGCCATTAAAAGGTATTATATAACAAAATAAAAGGAAAATGTAAGAAAAAGAGAGTATGTTTGCCTTCTGTTATGGGTTGAATTCTCTCCCATAAAACTCAGATGCGGTCTTAACCTTAGTACCTCAGAATGTGACCTTATTTGGAAGCAGCATCCGAGCAGATTAGTTAAGATGAGGTCATACTGGAGTAGCATGGCCCTTTATCCAGGATGACTGGTGTCCTTATAAAAAGGAGAACTGTGGACAGACACACAGGAGAACACTATGTGACACTGACGGCAGAGATTAGAGTGATAAACCAGAAACCAGACTATCAGCAAAGCACTAGAGGCATAGAACACATTCTCGCTCACAGCCCTCAATAAGGAACCAGTCTTGCTTAAACTTTGATCTGGAACTTTCAGCCTCCAAAACCGAGACAATAACTTTCTGCTGTTTGAGACACCCAGTTTTGGAACTTTGTTACAGCAGTCCTAACAGTGTCAGAATCAGAATTTATAATAATCATTAAAGCTATAGCAATGACGTAAATCTAAAATAGATGAATATATGTAGGATTAAGTGTAGAATCCTCCCTTGGGTCAAAACCTTTTATGTACAAGTAAGTGATGGCATAGATACTGTTAAGCAGTTATATGAGATTCTTTCAAAAGACATTATGCATTTAATTTACATGTGAAACATTGGTATAATGTGTAGCTCAGGCAATATCATTTCAAAGTACATTTAAAAATATGATATTTCATGTATTAAGAACTTATCTTGAGATTCTTGAGGTATCGGTCAGTGTGTTTTTCTTCTAATACTTCCTCATTACTTGACCCTTTTATATATCACTCAGGAACATGTAAAGTGCATTGAGATTTAGTTTTATTATATTTAAATGACATATGCAGGAAACAGATTTTTTTCTTTTCTAAATCCAAAATATGCTATGTCTTATTAGAAATAAGTTTTAAAATCTAAAAGTTTATTTGCAAAAACCAGAGATTTTGTATGTTTTGATATGCATTTGCTTACACCTGAGAGAGGAATAACAGAAAAGGTTCCAAAGGACGAAAGGAAGGATGTTGTTTTGTGATCTAAATTTATGAGCAAATTTTTTTTTTTTTTTTACAAATAGTTTATTGTCAAATTAGTTTCTACATAACACTCAGTGCTCATCCCCAAAGTGCCCTCCTCCATGCCCATCCCCCCCTCCCCCCCACACCCATCAGTCCTCAGTTTTTGTCAGCATTCAAGAGTCTCTCATGGTTTGCCTCTCTCCCTTTCCCCCACCATTTCCGCCCTTCTTCTCCCCCTCGTTCCTCCGTCAAGTTCCTCCTAATCCTCCTATACGTGCAAACATATGATATTTGTCCTTCTCTGCCTGACTTATTTCGCTCAGCATAACCCCCTCAAGGTCCATCCATGTTGCTACACATGGCCAGATTTCATTGTTTCTCATTGCCATGTAGTATTCCATGGTATAGATAAACCACATCTTCTTGATCCATTCATCTGTTGATGGACACTTAGGCTCCTTCCATGTTTTAGCTATTGTGGAGAGTGCTGCTATGAACATTGGGGTACATGTGCTCCTATGCCTCAGCATTTCTGTATCCCTTGGGTAAATTCCTAGCAGTGCTATTGCTGGGTCATAAGGGAGTTCTATTGTTAGTTTCCTGAGGAACCTCCACACTGTTTTCCAGAGGGGCTGTACCAGTTTACATTCCCACCAACAGTGTAGGAGGGTGCCCGTTTCTCCACATCCTCGCCAGCATCTAGAGTTCTCTGATTTATGAGCAAATTTTTTTTCCAAGAACTTCTGCACGTATCAGTTGCACTTCCTGCCCCTCCTCCACCCTGGTTTCTTAAGGTAGAACCTTAGATAATTAATTCAAAACCTTTCTTCTTCTCCAATAAAACTATTTTATGATATCCACTTCGTTGTAAGCACTGTTTTTGTTATTTTTTCCAAATTTTGACCTGTTAGGTTCCTATTTTTATTAGGTTCAAAGTGTTTCCAAATTTTGTTTCAGATTTCTTTTTACCGTAGGTTATTTATTTATTTATTTATTTTAATAGTTTATTGTCAAGTTGGTTTCCGTATAACACCCAGTGTTCATCCCCACAAGTGCCCTCCTCCATGCCCATCGTCCCCCTTCTCCTCCCCCCCAACATACATCAGTCCTCAGTTTGTTCTCAGCCTTAGAAGCACATTGTTTAGTCTCCAAATAGTTGGAAAAATGTCCAGATATCCGCCAGTCGTATTAAGTTTCACTAGCCAGAGAATATATTTTGTATGGTAATAGTCCTTAAAATTTTAGTTAGCATATTTTTATGGCCTCACTCCTCAGTCATCTAGGTCCAGTACAAATTAGGTCAAGTTATGTGGTAGCATTGATCAAGCAGTTTATATGCTTTCTGATTTCCTGTCTACATATTTAATATTGAAAGAAGAGTGGTAAACTCTCCAATTCTGCTTGTGGTTTTGTCTATTTCTTCATATAACTTGCAAATTATTGCTTCATGTATTTTGAAGTTCTGTTACTAAGTGCATACACATTTGAAACTGTTGTCTTCTTACTTAATTGACATCATTATCATGTAATGTCCTCATTATAGTATTCATTGTTCTGGAATCTGCCTTATCTGATGTTAACTTAGCCACTACAGGTACTTTTGATTAGCATTTTTGCAGATCTTTTTTTCCCATTTTTTTTCTTTTAACCCACAGTATACTTTTTATATTTCAAAATACATATCTTATATTTATATACAATATATTATAATCAATAAATATTTATTCTTATTTTAATAATACTATTCTTCCAAGCACCATGTAATTGAATTTTGCCATTTTATCCAGTTTCACAAACTCTGTCTTATAATTAGAACATTTAGGTAATTTACTTTAAACTCATCAATTTGATAATGTTTAAACCTATCCTTTTATTAAGCGTTTTGTATTTGTATCTTTTCATGTTCCTTCTCTTTATCTTTTCTTGCTTTCTGTTGGATTCATTGATTATTTTTTATATTTCCATATAAAAATTATATTTACATTTATATATCCATATTTCCATTATACTTTTTATAATTCCATTTATAATTCCATTCATCACTTCTCAGATAACTCATTGTTTTATTTTTAATGATTGTGCTAGCCAATGTTTTGTGAATTTTAGCATGCATTAGAATCACCTGGAAGGCTTTTAAATTCTTTTTAATGTTTTATTTATTTCTGAGAGAGAGAGAGAGAGAGAGAGAGAGAGAGAGCATGATCAGGGGAGGGTCAGAGAGAGAGTGAGATACAGAATCTGAAAACGGCTCCAGGCTCTGAGCTAGCTGTCAGCACAGTCCCGACGAAGGGCTCGAACCCACGAACCATGAAATCATGACCTATGCTGAAGTCGGACGCTTAACCCGTTGAGCCACCCAGGCACCCCCGGAAGGCTTTTAAAAACAGAAATTGCTGAGTACCATTCTCAGAGTTTTTGAATAGTTTGATTTGTATATATATGTTGCATATATATAGCGTCAGAGTTCCTGATATACCATTGGTTCTGTTTATAAGACAAAGGGATGTTTCTTTTTTTTTTTTAAGTTTATTTATTCTGAGGAAGATAGAGACAGTGCAAGTGGGGGAGGGGCAGAGAGAGAGAGAGGGAGGCAGAGAATCCCAAGCAGGATCTCTCCTGCCAGCACAGAGCCAAATGAGGAGCTTGAACTCATAAAACTGCAAGATCATGACCTGAGCTGAAACTGAGTTGGATGCTTAACTGACTGAGCCGCCCAGGTACCCCAAGAGATGTTTCATTTTTAATTAATTGATTGATTAATATGTGTTAATTTAATTTATCATGTTATTTGGCATCAAAAACTATCACTGGAGACCAGTATTTGGGTCCTTTATGAGTTCATCAGATTCAGTTTCAGATTTAGCTTATAATGAGATTCATGAGGTTATACAAATATAATTTACAATTTTATTTAAGAAATGAACTAGTGAGACTATATGGACAAAACATTACACACATTAAAAATATATTTTCAATTAACTTTAATTAAGTTAACAGCTTTATAATTTCATTAAGAGATCTATATCCAGGTAATAAAGGAGAAGGCTAAAAGTAATATTTGAGATATTTTTAATTCCCTGACATTGTCCCCTTTTCTTTGACACTAGTCAAACACATGAATATTAGATATAATTTTATTGAGGAATATCCCCCATGACAAATGAAAGAATGTTAGAATATACTTGCACTAAATCCTAATTTAGTTATGTAGGAATATCTATTTGAAATATAATATTAGTATAAAAATGAGACCAAAATGAGATGTAAGATAATTATATGAAAATCACTGTGATAATTTCCTGACTTTTATCAATAGTTTAATAAGTCAGTTTTAAACTAGATGTATTAATCAGCTTCTGCAGAGAAACTGGAGAGCCAATACAGTATGTTTATATGAGCATATATTCATATGCTTATATGAAATATAAGAAATTATATTATAATTATATTAAGTAATATTATTAATTATTATTATTAATATTATAATTATATTATATTAGAAATATAGCTTATGTTTTCTTTTAGGAAGTTTATGGTTTCAGGTCTCACATTTAGGCCTCTAAGTTACTTTGAGTTTATTTTTGTGTATGGTTTAAGAAAGTGGTCTGGTTTCTTTCTTTTGCTTATAGTTGTCTAGTTTTTCCAAAACCATTTATTGAAAAGATTGTCTATTGCCCAGTGTATATTCTTGCCGCCTTTGTCATATATTGATTGACCATATAAATGTGGGTTTATTTCTGAACTCTCTATTCTGTTCTATTGGTCTGTGTGTCTGTTTTTGTGCCAGTTCCATACTGTTTTGATTACTACAGCGTTGTCTTGTATCTTGAAATCTGGAATTGTAACACCTCTAGCTTTATTCTTCTTTTTCAAGTTTGCTTTGGTTATTTGGGATATTTGTAATTCCATGCAAATTTTAGGCTTATTTACTCTAGGTCTGTGAAAAATGCTGGTGACGTTTTGATAGAGATTGCATTAAATCTGTAAATTGCTTTGGGTAGTATGGACATTTTAACAATATCTATTCTTTCTATCTATGAGCATGGAATATGTTTCCATGTGTTTGTGTCATCTTCAGTTTCTTTTATCAGCGTTTTATAGTTTTTCAGAGTATAGGTCTTCTACTTCCTTGGCTAAATTTGTTCTGAGGTATTTTATTATTTTTGGTGAAATTGTAGATGGGATTGTTTTCTTAACTTCTCTTTCTGCTTCTTTCTTATTAGTTTATAGAAATGCAACAGATTTCTGTATATTAATTTTATATCCTGTGACTTTATTGAATTCATCTATCAGTTCTAGTCATTTTTGGGTGGAGTCTTTAGGGTATTTCATATATAGTATCCTGTCATCTGCAAATAGTGAGCTTTACTTATTCATTACCAATTTGTATGTCTTTTATTTCTTTTTCTTGTTGTCTTATTCTGTGGCTAGGACTTCCAGTACTATATTAAATAAAAGTGAAGAGACTGGACACCCTTTTCTTACTCCTGATCTTAAAGAAAAATCTCTCAGTTTTTTATCAATAAGTATGATGTTAGCTGTGGGTTTTTCATACCTGGCTTTTATTATATTCAGGTATGTTTCCCCTAAATCTACTTTGTTGAGATTTTTGTTCTCTTTTTTCTTTTTTTATCATTGATGGGTGTTCTATTTTGTCAAATGCTTTTCAGCATCTACTGAGATAATCATATTTTTTAATCTTTTTTCTTGTTAATGTGATTTATTACCACTTGATTGTGGTGAACGATCTTTTTAATGTATTGTTGGATTTGGTTTGGTAATATTTTGTTAAGGACTTTTGCATCTATGTTGATCAGAGACATTAGTTTTCTTCTTTTGTAGTGTCTTTATCTAGTTTAGATATCAGGATGATGCTGGCCTTGTGAAATGAATTTGGAAGCTTTCCTTTCTCTTCTATGTTTTGGAATAGTTTTAGGAGAATAGGTATTAACTTTCCTTTACATTTCTGATAGAATCCATCTGTGAAGCCATCTAGTCCTGCAATTTTATTTGTTGGGAATGTTCTTATTACTGATTGAATTTCTGGTTATTGATGTGTTCAACGTTCCTATTTCTTTCTGTGTCAGTTTCGATAATTTCATGTTTCTACTGTTTTTGTTTGTTTATTTTGATCCCTATTTCATTTATTTCTGCTCTAATTTTTATGATATCCTTTCTCCTGCCTTTAGGCTTGGATTCCTTCTTTTTCTAGCTTCTTTAGTTATAAGACTATGTTGTTTATTTGAGATTTTACTCGCTTTTTGATGTAGACCTGCATTGCTACAATCTTTCCTCTTAGAACAGCTTTTGCTGCATACCAAAGAGTTTGGACTGGTGTAATTCATTTTCATTTCTCTCCATATGTTTTTTTTTTTTTAATTTCTTCTTTGATTTCATGGTTGATCCATTCATTGTTTAGTGGCATGTTGTTTAACCTCCATGTATTTGTGTTCTTTTGAGATTTTTTCTTGTGATTGATTTCTAGTCTCATGCCATTGTGGTTGGTAAATATGTATGATATAATTTCAGTCTTTTTGAATTTATTGTGACTTGTTTTGTGGCCTAGTACATGATCTATTCTGGAGAATTTTTCATGTGCACTTGAAAAAAAATGTATATTCTCTTGTTTTGGGATGGAATGCTCTGAATATATCTGTTATCTGGTCCAATGTGTCATTCAAAGCCATATTTTTTGTTGATTTTTGGTCTTAATGATCTATCCATTGATGTAAGTGGGATGTTAAAGTCCCCTACTATTACTATATTTCTGGTCCTCCTACTCTGCTGTCTTTCCAGAAATCTCAGCACTTATTTATTTTTAACCTGAGCATAAAGACTATATACAAACTCCTGTCATTACCATTATAAATTTATTATTAATTCTACCTATTTTTGATATGAATTACTTATCATGCTTTTATTATTCCCTTCTTCACCATTATTATTAATCAGTGTCAATTAATGAGGCATATTTGGCTATTTGCTCAAACTATGATCCAATAGTTTTACCAAATAAAGTGTGATTAAAGTAATTATCAGGTATTACTCCCACTTTACTTTCATCCATAAAGAATGGTGGCATGGCATTTTAAATCTGAGATATGTTTTATTTCTGTCATTTAAAAAAAAATCCTTTCACAAAGTTTTGAACTCTCCCCTTGCTTACTTATCTTGTGTTTCAACACTTGGCATTTGAGATTGAACCATAGATTTTATTTTTCTGGATTATAATCAGGTCTGATATTTCAGAAAATATCCAGTTTATGGGAAATCATGAGATTAAGAAAGAATATGTGGCCAGTTGCAGGGTGATAGATCATCATGACAAGGAAATACTTAGAAATACTTTGCATAAAAACATCAGAACTATATGAACAACTACATACCCGAGACATAATAGTCAAGGAGGCTATCTGAATTGCAGTTTTATTTTTATACATTCTTCAATTTCTTCACAACTGAATCCAACATAAAGCCTATCACAAATACAAGATTGTTTAACTCTTAATGGAGAATGGTAAAACATTTATTACTTAACATCATCTACTGAATACATAAAACATACATTATCATATTGTGAACCAGTTACAAATAAAAAGTATTTCTTCTTGTTCCTGCTTTTCAAGATTTCCAATAGATATTTCTCTAATTTCTGGACATTTAGTAATACATTTCTGATACATTATTGAGAAAGATGATTTATATTTGGCATCTATTTTAGACAAGCATTTGGGTCATGGTGAAAATTTATTTAGTCTACTTAAATAGGCCTATCATAAGAAAACTATATTTTCTCTATCAGACATCATAAGTTTGTTCTTAGAGGCAATTTAAGAGTCATACTTGAGGGGCGCCTGGGTGGCTTAGTTGGTTAAGCGTCCGACTTTCGTTTGGGTCATGATCTTGTGGTTCGTGGTTTCGAGCCCCGCGTCGGGCTCTGTGCTGACAGCCAGCTCAGAGCCTGGAGCCTGTTTCAGTCTGGGACTCCCTCTCTCTCTGACCCTCCCCTGCTCACGCTGTCTCTCTCTCTCTCTCTCCTAGAAATAAAGAAAACATTAAAAAAAAAAAAGTCATACTTAATGCTATTCCTACATTGCTTTAATTTTACTGTGATAAGATTTTAATACCATGTAGAATACCCACTCACACAAAATATGTTAACTTAGGTATAATTTGTATTTTATAACTGTATCATTTTGTGTTTGATTGTTTTGTATTATTTTTTGAAGAATTGAAATCAATATATATTTTCTCAAGGAAGTGATAGCAAGATGTTCTCAATTATTTTAGAGGCTACTAACCTGGCAAATGCAATAAAATTTATTAATTAGCTGAGTATCTGCATTATATTTTTTAGTACCCTGGTAGAGAAGTTGAAATCCTGAGTAATGTTCACCAAGAAAACAACACAGAAATTGGGACTATTTCAATAATGAAAACGAAACATAACACTGAAAAAGCTCTTCACAGAGAGGTGACTGTATCTTAAGTGTTTTTATACAGATATTGGGGTAGATTTAGATAGATTTGTGAAATAGGCAAATACTTTCCTACGTAACTTCCTTCATCTTTCCCAAATCCCTATCTCCCATTTTGGTGTTTTATCTGCTAGGCAACCTATTTCTTTTTATCACTGACTTCTATTACTTCAACTGGTTCTCTTTTCCATCTGATAATGTTTGGAAGAAAATGATTAGCAATGGGCATTCCATCTATTCTCCCTTTTACAAGGGCACGTGCTCCAAAGAAAGAAGGAGGCCCTTCAACTCTCCTTGTAAGCCTTCAAAGGCAGACTGCCCTGAAAACTAACTAGCAGTATTTATTAGCCAGGGGGTCCTTAGGTATGTAATTCATTTAACAGGGTGTACCTAGTCTGTCTAGGATTGCCTATTTTAAACAAACCTGAGAATTATGAGTTTATGGGGCATGGATTTACTAAAATTGTCACACCAACTATAGAATTAATCTTAGTATAAAAATAAAGATATTTTGTGTTGAAATGGCTTCCTCCTGTGTAAATAATATAGCCACATAATTACTTATAATTTTCTTATGTGAATCTGAGGCAAAGAGAATTCTAATGAGGCAAAGAAAGAACAGGCTATGGTTATTGTCCCAGAACTCTCCTTGCCCGTTCTGTTCCCTGTGATCACTTCAGTCTTCTTTTAAGTCAGATTTGTCATTCTGGTCCTTTGTCTTGCTTCAGCATCCTGAACAGTGTCCTTCAAGGATTCATGTCAAGTTATCTCCAGAGTTGCCATCCAGGAGTTAAAACAGATTGTTATAAAAAGTGACCATAAGTTAAAATGACAATTAATGCATTGTTATGCCACATGTTATCATCATTTTAAAAAAGAGCTGTAATTTAAAGACTTTGACTCCAATGAAATAAATTAGACTCTTAGACAACCCAAATACATTAGAAAGCAGGTCTCTGGCTACACTTCAAATCACATATATTGGAATAATCTCTGTGTGTTTGAAGAAAATTGGACCATGATTCAAAGAAACATATTTTAATAGTTTTTCCCACTTGGTAAAAGAACTAATTATTAACAAGATACAAAAATTGTGGAAGGAAAAATCTGCTTAGGAAAAGCTTTACCAAACCCAGTAGAATTTCTTATCTTTATTCTTAAGCAAGCTATTTGATATGAATTTTTAGGAAGGGCTTAATAAGAATTTCTTAAAAGAGCACACATAAATAGGAGTCTTGCCTACTTGCTGATGCAGATTTGAATGAGTTTAAGAAAAGATTAAAACCTTTTCTTTTATAGCAATTTTAGAATTTTTTGTTCACTTGGATATAGAAAGGTTGTATTGACAAAATGAAGCCATACATGTGTTTAATTATGAAGAGCTTTTTTTCCACTTCAAATTTAATATAAAAATGAAGGTTTGTGAAATAAACTATGTTTCATTCAGGCATTTTTTCATGAATTATAATATTCCAGACAAACTCCCACAGGGATAAATATGTTTTCATCTTCTGCAGGTGTGCTTAGAAGTAAAAAAAAATCTTCTAAGAAGCACTATTTCCCAACAAATAAAAATATTTCCATCTCCAACCAGCCTTGAAAATGTTACTCTTAGGAATAAATAAATTTTCTATGATGCTAAGGCCCTTGTTCAGGATCCATTATGTCAAGGGCATTAAAATATATGACTTTCCCATCTGTGAATTTTGTATTTCACTCCTTATTATTCTTCATATTCACTTCTTATTTCACTCTTCCTCTTCTTTTCTAAGAAATAGATATATTTCATTTTAATGATGATTATAGCCTATTATTATCCTCATGCAACTAAAAAGGCAATAATAGGAATGTTGCATTTATTACTCAGAAGTCATACTTAGAACATGTCACCAGTATGCCCTCAGAAATAAAATGTGACACTATTTGTTGCTAAAATTAATTAAGAAGTTAGTTTTAATTTTTACATAGACTTAAATTCAATTTAACATATTTGCTATTGCTTGAATTCATATAAACCATAAGTCAAATAATGCCCCTCAATGTATCTAGTGATGATAATCAATAAAAGCTTGAGTATTGTGGCCTAGCAAGTGAATATTTATTCTGTCTGTGTTTATTAGTATGTATGATGCCAAAATTATGTTAATAATAGTAAGACAGAGGGCTAATTAGCAGCTTTATCACACCCATATGGTAATAATTGGAGTTAACTCTTTCTGTTAATAAAAAGAGAGTATCCAAAAAAGGAATAAAAATGGGAAACTAACAAGTTTTTCATTTCAAAAACTACTTTTTACACTGACATTACATTAATACATAGCTAAATTTGAACAGAAATTAGATGAAAAGTATATCACATTTCCTAAGTGAAAAGCCAGTTTTCTAACAGTTTTGTTGCACAATACGCATAAGAAATCAGAGAGCAAAACAGAGAGATTGAGCTTAATTGTTTATATTTCTCAATATTTAGGCAAACTCATGTGTTTATATAAGCACATACACACATATGCACACATTGACACTGTCGAGTGTCAGTTTTGGTACTCACAGTTTACTCTAAATAATGTCTTTTGGGGAGAAAAGTGAATCTCAACAGCCATTACATACACAGCATATCCATTTATGAAGTTAGCAACGATAATCCTATGTGTTCCTAAAAATACTTTTTTGGAACGCATAGATATGCAAAGAAAACTCCATGACAAGGAATAATGGCATGGGATTCTGGATGATCAGTGTCTCTGCTGGTTAGTGGCAGGAAGATAGGTTAGGTAAATGCATAAGGTCAGATAGAGCTTTGCCCAGTCCTAGCTTTCTTTATTTCCTTCAACTTTGTATGAAAGTGTAACATTTTTATAGAAAAGTACATTCTTCACAAATCGATAGCCGAATGAGTTTTTATAAACCAACCACATTGTTTTAATTGACATTCAGATGAAAAAATGAGGGCATTGAGAGTAAGCTAGAAATTCCGCTTCTGCTTTCTCTCAGTCATTACCTTGTACTCTCAACCAGGATAACCATTTATCCTAATTCCTCACATCATAGATTAGTTTTTTCTAGACTATATCAAACTTTATTTTTTGAGGCTGTTACAAATAATGGCTGTAAAAGCAATGCTATTATGTTTGTGGTGAATGTGTGTACGTGTGTATGTGGTGAGCATATATCTAGAAGAGCAATTGTTGGAACATAAGATCTGCATATGTTCAACTTAAGTAGATATTTCAAAATTGTTTCCCAAAATTGTTATAGCAACTCAAACTATCATGTTCCACTATCATCACTGTCATATTCCATGTCTGTGCCAACACTTTTACTTTTCCTTACATAAATTTACCATTAATTTGATATATGGTTGTAAGATGCATATGCAAGTTTTCTGCCATTTTTCTTTTGAGTTTCTTTTTTTTCCTGATCATTTCTCTTCCTATAACTAGATATAGAATCTTTTGTCACATATATATATTGCAAATACTTGCTTACACTCCATGTGTTGCCTGTTTATACTTTTAGTGGTGTTTTTAGCAATCAAATATCTTATTTTTTACTATAAACCAATTTGAGAAGTTTTCTTTTATGGTTATTGATCTTTCTTGTTGAAGAAATATTTTTATCCTCTAAACTCATAATAATTTACTATGATTTCTCTGAAATATTTCCTTTCACTTAAATTTATCTCTGTGTATGGTATGAGGTAATAATCAAGATACATTTTTCCTCACACGAGGAAACTGACCTGTTACCATTCATTGAATATACCAGCCATGTCCCCACTGCACTGTACTACTTTTTTTTGGTGCTAATTACATTATTGAAAATAATTATATTAAAAGATCAACTAAATGAAAACAGAGTATACATGGACCATTGATATTACTATATAAAGAAGAAATGATTATGTTTAATTCAATTCTGTTTATCTTGTGTGAAAGAAAGACACAGAAAGAAAGAACAAAAGAAAGAAAGAAAGAACAAAAGAAAGAAGAACTAAAGAAAGAACGAAAGAACGAACGAACTAAAGAAAGAAAAGAAAGAAAGAAAGAAAGAGAGCTAAACATAAAGAATATAGGGGAGATGTGCCTGGGTGGCTCAGCAGGTTAAGCTTCTGGCTTTTGATTTTGGCTCCAGTCATGATCTCCTGGTTGTGAGATAGAGCCCCACATTGGACTCCAGATTGAGCATAGAGTTTATTTGGGAATCTCTCTCTCTCAAAACAAATGCATAAGCATTAAAAAAAGAATATAGGGGAGTCAGGGGCACCTTGGTGGCTCAGTTGGTTAAGCGTCTGACTCTTGATTTTAGCTCAGGTCTTGATCTCAGAGTCATGAGTTCAAGCTTCATATTGGGCTCCACACTGGACATGAAGCCTACCCAAAATTAAATAAATAAATAAATAAATAAATAAATAAGAATATAAGGGAGTCAGACTATAAAAACATGATTCTTAGTGTCTAGTCTAGAGACAAAAATCACACTAGATATCTAAACAGAGGGCTTTTAAGTTAGGGATACTTTTCCATATGTACATATAAGTGAAAGAGCAAAGAGGTTCTTACTTTCTGGGTTTTATTATACCCAGAATAATTAACTTCAGAAACCAGTTTCCACCCATTGGGCTGGGGCACAAAGGTGCTGGAGTTCAGAGTGATTAGCATTCTATGACCTTATCATCACTGGCACATTGTGGGCCCAAGGCAGCTGGTTGTGAGTGTTCCAGAAAGAAGCCAGAAGCTGTGAGGAGTTGCTAAAGCCCTGGTAAAGTTACACTTGCAGTAAGAAAACAGAAATGCCCCTGCTTCCAATATGTCCCTAGTGTTCATTATTGGCAAAATATAATAGAAGGCCAATTGTCAAAGAAATAGTATTTGTAAAGTTTTTAGCCTCAAGTACAAGAAAGCAAAATTCATTAGAGCAGATTTGGAATTCAGAGACAATAGGTAAAGAATGGCAAATGATAAAACAAAATTGAATATTAAATATAGTATATTACTTTATTTACATTTTGATGTGGATTTAAATTGACATTAAACACTTCATGGTGTATATTAATCATAAATCCAAATAATAAGTTATTTCATTCAGAGTATGTTTATATTTATTTATATGGTACTGTACTTCACATATTTTCCAAGGTTACACTGTTGAGTAAGCCATTTTTCATTTTTTAATAATATGGATTTCTATAATACAAATTTATCATTTAAGTGTGATGAACTTCCTTTGTTAATGTTTATAATCTAACAGTGTTTTCCATTTTCTAAGTATATTATTTTTCATTACCTAATATTACTCTGTCTATATTGTCTTCTGGTGTCTATACTATGGTTCAAACTCTGTGAAAAGGTCACCATCACCATCCAAGTGTGTCAAAATAATTTCAACCATGTCCTTTAAAACTAATTTATTTCCTTTAAAATCATATTCTCACATGTATTTCCCATTATAGATAAATGAGATATAAAGCCTTATGATAATTTGCAAATCAAAAAATGTGCATCTCAGCCTGTATTGGGAATGGAATGGGAAATGGTAAAAGTCCTCATTTGAGTTGTATTTTTTTTAATGTGTGTAGCCACAGAAAATGATTAAGAGCTTATTTAAAAATGTGTTACAAGCTTACAGAGCTGCACATAGCCATCTGGGAGGAGTGTAAACATCAACAGAAGATCATAATTCCAGCCTATATATACTTATTGATTATGTTGACTTCCTACCAGAAGAATGAGTTAATACAATGAAAAAACATCCATAAAAGAAGGTGTCTGACTTTATGTAGGCCAGGAAAATATCATTATTAACTATATTCCCTCCTCCATTTATCGACTTTGCAGTGTCATAGAAATGTATAAACACAAATTGAGCTTTAAAAAGAGATAAAGAAAGAACAGAGAACATAACTTATAGTTAGAGTCTCATTTCCCTAAACAACTCTGAAAAGGTGGCAGGTCCAAAATTTCCATGGAATAAAATAAGCTCTGATTTGCCCCAAGCATTTCAGATCTCATTAAATGATATAATAATTTATTAATAATTAGTAAATTAACAAATTAATAATGAGAATTAATCTGATCCATTGTAAAAAGTTAAAAATCAATGTTGCTGGAAAATACTAGTTTTTTCCATGTTGTGTTTATACTGATCATATACACAAGCATATCTTTCAAAATTAAGTTAAAATATATTAACTATCTATTTGGTGGTTTCTAATATAAGCAAAAAAGAAGAAACTTCTGAGGTACCTTAACATTTTTTTTGTTGAATTTGTATTGATGCCCAACTTAACAGATGATACAGATGACCAAAGTGCCAGTTAAGATTACAAAGTAGTATTAATCACTACTAATTCTAGCGTACTTTCCCAAAACACTTTTTAAAATTTCTTAATGTTTATTTATTTTTGAGAGAGAGAGACAGAGTGTGAGTTGAGGAAGGGCAGAGAGAGGGGGAGACAGAATCTGAAGCAGGCTCTAGGCTCTGAGCTGTCTCACAGAACCCTACAGCAGGGTTTGCACTCACAGAGTGTGAGATCATGACCTGAGCTGAAGTCGGACACTCAACCAAGTGAGCCACCCAGGCGCCACCCCCCCCCCCGCCAAAAACACTTTTATCAACAAGACTAACAAGCCAGTAAATGAACTTCCCCCTCTGTTTCTTCTCTGCTTCTCTTTCTCCACTATTGAAATGGCTGTTAGCAGTGCAAGGTTGGCAGAAGCAGGAAGAAAGGAAATGAACGGCTGTGAGGTGAGACTGCACCTGCCAGCCTCCCACGGCTCACAACTAGGGAGAGTCCTCAGGCACAGAATACCACACGGTTGCTGCCTTGACTTCCTTGCTGATTTGGGGGAACATTAAAAAACACAGGCAAATGAATATAATTTCCAAAAATAGATCAATTCTTGAGATAAATCAGAATTCAAAGAAATGGAAGTGGACTCCATTTTATTTTTCCCTAAAAGCTGCTGTTTCAGAGCACCTGAGTGGCTTCCATTAAGCATCTGACTGGTGATCTCAACTCAGGTCATGATCTCATGGTTCATGAGACTGAACTCTGCACAGGGCTCTGCACAGATAGCATGGAGCCTGATTGGGATTCACTGTGTCTCTCTCGGCCCCTTCCCTGCATGCTCTCTCTCTCTCTCAAAATAAATAAATAAACTTTTAAAAAATTTAAATAACAAAAATAAAAGCCGCTGTCTCAACTTGAACTCAAGATTCAGTAAGGAAGACAGAGTTATAATAAATTAATGATAAATGTGCACACACATACACAGAAACATAAGTATATGTAATTTAATATATAATGTGTATAAATAATAAATTAAGGGGCAGCCTGGATTTAAAATTCACATATACTAAAGCCTTTTTCATTTTACTGTGGTCTCTGCATCGAATATTATCAGACTCTTTCCTGAACTAGTTGAAGTAAGCAGCCATTCAACAAACTGCATGAGACCTTGAATGACTTAATAAATTCTGTCTCTGCTATTCCCTTCTTTGGTCAAGTAGCCATACTCTCAAACAATATTATTTAGCTGTTTGTAGATCTAGATCTAAATACACCAACTGACAGAAAAAGGATGTTAGAATTTAGGATACTGACAATAGCAAGAAATGACAACTAAGAAGTTGGAGAGGAAACTAAGACATTAATTAAAAACAAATGATAAGAAAATCAAAACCATACTGAGATACCGCCTCACATCTGTCAGAACGGCTACAATTAAAACTCAGGCAACAGCAGATGTTAGGAAGGATGTGGAGAAAGAGGAAGCCTTTTACACCATTGGTGGGAATGTAAACTAGTGCAGCCACTCTCAAAAACAGCATGCAGGTTCCTCAGATAATTGAAAATAGAACTAACCTATGACCCAGGAATTGCACTACTAGGTATTTATCCAAAAGACACAGGGGTGCTGATTCAAAAGGGCACATGCACCCTGATGTTTATAGCAGCCCTATAGACAATAGTCAAAGTATGGAAAGAGCCCAAATGTCCCTCAACTGATAAATGGATAAAGAAGTGGTGGTATATATGTAATGGAATATTATTCCATGATTAAAAGGAATGAAGTCTTGCCATTTGCAACAAGCTAAATGGAACTAGAGTGTATCATGCTAAACAAAATTAGTCAGTCAGAGGAAGACAAATATAATATAATTTCACTTATATGTGGAATTTAAGATACAAAACAGATGAATGTAAGGGAAGGGAAGCAGAAATAATATGAAAACATGGAGTGGGACAAACCATAAGAGGCTCTTACATGTAGAGAACAAACTAAGGATTGTTGGCAAGGTGTTGGGTGGATGAATGGAGTAAATGGGTGAGGGGCATTAAGGAGGACACTTGTTGGGATGAGCACTGGGTGTTATATGTAACTGGTGAATCCCTAAATCCTACTACTGAAATCATTATTATACTACATGTTAACTAACTTAGATTTAAATTTTAAAAAAATATTAAAAAATGATAGACTTTAGGAAAACTTAGGTCAGAAGTTTGCAATTTCAAGGTCTCTAAGATGTGACTTAATTTAACACAGTATGGTTAACTTGCTTGACTAATACATATTTTTGAATCTGAATCCATATAATCATCATAATAGTTAACAGTTATTAGTTGATTAACAAATGCCAGGCACTGTTCTGAATGCTAGTTGGCCTGTTAAGAGATTCTGTGGTAATTAAAAGAACACAGAGATTTTGACTCAGTCTTCAACCATGGTAACAGCTTTTTGTAGGGATTTTATTAATATTCCTATTTATACTTTAGGAAGTTAATGTAAATAAAAAATAGTAAATTGCCAAAATCACATCCCTTGTATGTGGTAAAGCAAGATTTTAAATCAAAATGACATGGCTTGAAAGACAGAATATTTAATCCCTGCATTAAACTGGAAAATGAGATACAGTAAAATAAAATCTATAATTTATTTAATTTTTCTGAAAACTAACTTAAATGGAAGTGCTCACATACCAGAAAAGATACATCACTCTATTTGTATTATTGACACTACCCTGCACCACACACACACACACACACACACACACACACACACAAAACCTTGCTATGCTGAATCATTTCAAAAAGGAAAGTTCATAAAACATACATATACAACTTAGAGTTTGAGGCTCATTTTAGATATTTTCAGTCTATAAATATAGTCAATCTAAGCCTTTAAAATGATATATATTGTCACTTCTGCTCTTAACTATTTATTTATTAAGGAATTCTTTCATTCAAAACTCATTATTTAATTACCAGTAGTTATAGGCACCAGATGCTGTGCCTTAATCTTAATGATTAAAAAACTTAATGCCATAATCTTTATGAGAAAACAAATACAGAGATTTCAGAGTTTAGACTTGAAAGACAAATTAACAACTAGCTTTACTTCTGTAAGGACAATGCATTAGTTAGTATGAGATATGAAGGGGAATCAGAAAAAGGATATATGATTAGGCCTGAAATGTGTTTGTGTGTGGAGGGGCGTAATGAAAACCCATCTTCTAGGACCTGATTTTTGACCTGAGTCATAAAAGAGAAACTGAATTAGACACCAAATATGATTGGAAAGAAGAAAGACTTTCTGGGATGAAGGGGTATAAAGGTGCAGATTCAAGAACATACTTTGCTTGGAGTAGGGGATGTGAAGTAGAGATTAGCAGTGGAGGTGTTAAGCAGGAGCCTTGAAAATCATGGCAACTGGCTTGCCTTTTATTCTGTGACTGATAGGCAGTCTTTTGACAGATTAGACACTAGAAGTGACATAGGCTGATTTAAAGTCTGAAAGGATCAGGGCACCTGGGTGGCTCAGTTTGTTAAGCATTCGACTATGGGTCAGGTCAGGATCTTATAGGTCAGGATCTCACACTTCAGGATCTCACAGTTCATAAGGTCTAGACCCTTATCTGGCTCTCTGTTGTCAGCGTGGAGCCTGCTTTGGATCTTCTGTCTCCTTCTCTTTATGCCCCTCCCCTGCTCTCCTTTTCTCTCTTTCTCTCAAAAATAAATAAATATTAAAACAATTTTTTTTTTAATTTGAAAGGATCATTTTGAAAGCTTTTTGTGGAGAAAAAAACCAGAAAGACAAATGTGGAGAAACCAATTAAAAGCTTTCTTGTAGAAGTTTAAGAACCAATGAGGAAATAGAGTTATGGTAGTAGAGTTAGAAAGTGATGAATAAAGAAATATAGAGAATATATTATTCAGAATTTTAAGATTGATTGGGTGTGTGTTTGAGGGACGAAAGTTGAAGCCAAGACTTTCAGATCTACAGTTTCTATGCCTAAGTGAAAGATGACAACACTAACACCAAAGGCAACTTGAAAGAGAATCAGGTGTTCAATGTGGACACAGAGTTTGGTATGCCCTTAGCAAAGGTCAGTAGAATATTCTAGCAGGTGGTTTGATAGATATGTTTGAAATAAAGGTAAAAAAAATAAAGCTGGGAATGATAGATTTAGGCAATTCAGCATGCAAAGACTGTGTAGTACATATATGAGTGAAGACAATTCCCTCAAGAAAAATATGATAATTGAGATCAGTGCATCAACACTACAACTCTAGGGAATGCAGCTCCTGTGGCAGAACATTATGGATGTCAAAATGTAATGTCTTATTTAAAAATAGTCTGATGGAGGTCTTTGGGTAACTTACACGAAGATAGAGATATTTCAGCTCAAAATCATAGGTAATTACATTAGGTTAGGGAATTCCAACATCCCATGGAAGGTCAAATTATGTTCAATTTCAAAATTGAATAAAGGAAAATTTCATACAAGATTTTAAAAGCCATTGTAACAGGCTCTTATTAATTCCTTCTGTCGCCTAATATACATGGACTATTAAATTAAAGGTTCAGCCTTCTCTTTTCTTTCTTTTCTTTTTTTCTTTTAAACGAACTATTCTGACAAGTAGCTTTATTGGAAAAAAACTACCATTTGTGGAGTCCTCATTTTTGATGAACTGTATGCCATTTATTTCACTTCTCTTCTCACTAGTATTAGATGCCCAGTTTTTGTCAGACGCCTACTACTGCCCAACATAGATCATCAGGAGAGAATGCTGAGTTAGCTTTTAGCTTCAGGCAGCCTGCGTCTCAGGATGGGGCCAAGCTCCTTGTTAATTTTGAGATTGGCATGTGACACAGTCCAGACTGATGAGATTCTTGACTGTTGTCTCTGGGAAATGTCTTTCTTTGTTTTCTGGGAAATGATCTCAAAGCATCTCACATTTTTGGCTTCTGGTACCATTGTAGGTGTTGTGAAAAGGCTAGAAATCTTATAGGAATCTTTGTTCCAGCCCAGCTCTAAAGAGATCTACAGGAAAAGAGAGCTGTGAGCAAAAATAGAAAGTTCTGTAGTAGCCCCTACTTCAAGGCCTCTAAGTGACTAGAACAAGTAAAAAGCGTTACCATTAAAGCCCATTCAGTGTTTTTTCAGTTTTCTTTAATATCTGTAGCTACAAGCATCTTTTATTTGTATTTTCCCTGATAATTTTCCTCCTGTTAATTTTAATACATATAATCTATTATGATTTAAATTACTCAGATATTCAGCAAAATAAAACCAAATATTTATATTTAATGTCACATGTAACACATGCATGCAGTTGATATTTGTGGCTGTCAATATGAAAAGCAGTTCTTCAGATAGTACTTATGGGGAGGAGGAAAGAGAAAGAAAATTATTGCTTAGAGGACTGGTACCAGTTCGACAATCAGCAAATCACAAAGGGCTGTGAGAAATGCAAGAAAGAGAGCACAATCCTTATAATCTGCAATTTTGTTCCAAACCTCATATGAGCTAATTACACCTTTCAGAATAAGAGTTACACAATGGTGAAATCTAGAACTAAAACATTCCGTAGAATTCAATTTATTTTAACTTAATTTACTTTCTTTATTTTATCTTATTTATTTTTTAAGATTTTATTTTTATATAATCTCTGCATATAGTGTGTCCTTGAACTCACAACCCCGAGATCAAGAGTCATGTGCTCTACCAAATTAGACAGGAGGATTTCTCTGGAGAATTTAATTTTAGAAATATCACTTGAAGTTTCTGACTAAGCAAAAGAAGAGATTTGGGGATATTATCTCATCCTGATTATCTAAATAACCACAACCTTCTTTTGCTATTTTCACATGAAAATTGGTTTGATTAAAACATACACACAAACACATAAACACTTTTTGGTAAAATTATTGCGGTAGGCATATAATACTCCCAAGGTCCTAATCCTTAAAACCTTTATTACCTGATATGACAAAAGGACTTCGTAGATGTGGTTTAATTAAGGATTTTGAGATGGATATATCCCAGATTATCTAGATGGGCCGTAAATATAATCATAAGTGTCCTTACAAGAAGGAAGCAGGAAGAGATTTGTCTACACAAGAGGAAGTAGGAGATGTGTTGACTAAAGCAAGGGGTTGGGGTTGAGGAAGAATTCATGAGGCAAGGAATGCAGGTGGCCATGAGAAGCTAGAAAAGGCAAAGAAACAGGTTCTCTCTTGAGCCTCCAAAGTGAGCCAGACCTGTCAACACTGACTTGGGTCCACTGAAACTGATCTTGGACTTCTGGCCTCCAAGATAATAGATTTGATATCATTTAATATGATTATAAATTTGTATTTTTTAAGCCTTCAAGGTTGTAATAATTTGTTACAGCAGCTACAGGAAACTAATACAATCATCCTAGCTTTTTTTCTGAAGATACCAAATAAACCAATTTAACAGAACACATTAAATAGGAAAGAGAAGTTACATGGTAACTATAATGAGATCTAATAAAGAGACACTGGGAAGGAGGGACACTTGGTCACTCAGGTTAAGCATCTGACTCTTGATTTCAGCTGAGGTGATCTCACACTTTGTGAGATCAAGCCCCACGTTGAGCTCTGCGCTGACAGCACAGAGCCTGCTTGGGATTCTCTCTCTCCCTCTCTCTGCCCCTCCCCTCATATGCACTCTGTCTCTTTCTCAAAATAAATAAACTTAGAAAAAAAAGAGATACTGCAAAGGAAAGAAACTTAGAGGCTCTAATTAGAGAAAGTTCACTTACTGGGCAATTAGTTTCTTGGGGGGGGGTTCTTATTTTCATGTAGAATCCACCTTCTTAGTCCCAGAGATGCACCCCACCTTTCTAAACAGTCCTTTCACAGTCCTTTCTTCTCCAAGTCTTGACATTCTCTCCAGGTTTCAAACTACTGGCTACTCACTAATTATTGAGTGTTATCTGCCTGATAAAGACTCAGCCTTCATTGATTCTCATGGAGCACAGAAGTTTCGCTTGGCTCTCATCATTTTTAATTTTGCCCAATAGAAAAAATTAAAATGTAACTGACACACCCTTGAGAAATTGAAAATTTATATTTTGAAAATCTGGATCAGGGATTTTAAAAGTATTCTGATGTGAAGCACCAAGTGATTCTGTAGACATCCCTATCCCCAAATCATGAGACATGTGAATCGAAGCTCCAGCACCCCTTCTCTCCACCATCCCAACAAAACTCTGCATTGATTTGTTGCATGTATTGGTCATGCTACATGCAATTTCACTTTTGCATACAGACCCTCAGCTCACAACATTTGAAAAAATACATGTTAGGTTGATACCAGCGTTCTCCTACATAATATTCCAAAGAAATCTATATATTATGTTTTATTAGACAAAGACGTATTCTTAACTTAAAAAAATCACTATTGCTAAAGAGATTAGTTTTCGCATTTTTGCATAGAAAATGCTCAATGACTTTTAAGTTCAAGAAAAACCAGACTGAATCCATCTTCTATTATGCACAAAGAGGGGGAGTAAAGAAAAAAAAAACAACCAAAAAAACCCCATTTCTTTTTTCTATCAACAAATTCTCATATTCCATTCTAAAGCCAAATTTACATCTATCTGGGATAATTTCTTAAGACATCACTCTCTTAGGGATTTTGGTTCCTGGGCCACGTTTAGTGAGTCATACTTTCAGGACAGTGAACAAAATTGTATACAGGATGGTCTGAGGCCCTGTGGTATCATGCTTCAAAGACATGTTGACTTCAGGCAAAATTGGGTTTCATTTCAGGTGTCTGACCTCCAACAATTTTTAAAGAAATATCTTTAAGCTTCAATTTCCTTATCTGTAAAATATTTCCTATGTTTCCAGGTTATATATAGTCATTGTCTGACACCACAATCTGTTCCATAAGTTACAGTAGTTATTACTCAGTCATGCAATAACAGATAAATGTTCAGCTATTTTATTTGCTTTTGGTTTAGAAATAATACACATTAGTTTTTAACAACAAATTGCTCATGTTTTCAAAATATGCATTGTGTTTTTTGAGGGACTAAATGGAAGATGGTGTTTATTTAAAAAAAATTTAGTACCCAAAGCAAATCTATTTTTGAATATGTCATGAAGGTCAAAGAATAAATCTAACTATTAAAATGTAACTAATTTTCTACTTTTGTAACAAAATCTAGAGCCAAGCAAAAAGGACAGTAATAATAAGTACCAGAGAAAGAGTTTATAAGATAATGTTAGGAATATATTTTCAATTGCCTTAAACTTTAATTTTTTTTTTTTTTTTAGGTTGGAATGGAGAAGGTTTGTGCTACTTCAAAATGCAAGCACAATATTAATTGGTAGCTTCAGGTAGGAAAGAATGATTCAACGTATTCTCTTTTCTTTAGAAACATTAAAAGTGAATTTAAAAGCACTTAAAGTAGCTTCATCAATGAACTGTTTTATTACCAAACCTACCTGCCCCCCCCCTTCATTTCAACGATCATACTAAAGTCTGGATCCATAATCTGAGCTCCTTCTTTCTAAGTAACGACTACAACATAATGGTTGTTCATTTTTATTAAGTTTTACTGATAAATGTTGCTGTCAAGAACTTCTTCTGAACTCTTGTAGTAATCACAGATAATTTTACCTGAATATATAAGAGCAGAACCTGGCCCTTTTTGATTAGAGAGATTGTAAATTAGTAGTTTTATTATAAAGAAGTGTTAGGTAAATATTTTTGGCTTAGCCCTGTGTGTCTGCAATGCTTTAGTTTCTTAATTATTTCAGATCCAGCTTTACAACCTAAAAGTTGAATTAAACTCAACAATTTTACTGAAACTCAAAATATTTTGTTTGGTGCTTAATTTACTATGTTGGCAGGCCATAATAGTCACATTAATCTTAAATGACTAAGAATTTTCTTCATTTTTGTTATTTAGGGAAATATATACAAAATATCTGTTGAGTTCCAAGTATTTGATAAAATACGTAAGAGGTGGAGATTATTGCCTTTAGTGAATTTGAAGTTAAATGAGAACTACCCAGTAAAAGACAAATTATACTCTGAGCAGGCCATATACATGGTATAATTTTAGGCCCCCCTCCAAAGAATCATCTGAGGTGAAACCCAAAATATGTAGACTTTGATTGAATGTTAAAAAACTCTACCTCAAAGATGGTTTTCTGAGAAGATGGAGTTATAAAACCTTATACTTTAGAAGATTATTTGCTTATGTTATTTAGTGAATTTAATTTAATAAAAATGTTAAGCAACATTTTAATTCTCAATTACTAAGCAAGTTTATCAGGTTGTTTTCAAGAAACAGTTCATTGAAGGAGATCCCATAGATGACTAAAAAAGAGTCTGATAACATTGAAGGTAAACATCATCAGGCTAAATTCGACCTGTTCTTGTCAGAGATGAATATTCCAAAAGTCTTTCTTAAAAGGAGTAAAAGAGGAGAAAAGCAAAGACATTGAATTTTGTAGCAAATCCAATCAGCAAATAATTATAGCCTCCAAAGGCAACCTTAAATGATGCAAGTTCTAAAGAAATTATATTGAATGTTGGCTGAAATAAAAATGAAAACAATATTATTTTCACAAGTGTTTTAATTTATAAGCTTCTAATCTCTACAGATCATTTTGGTCCTTCTAAGAGAGAAAAGAGAATCAAGAAATTATCTCATTAACTCTGAAATAAAGTTTACTGGGAAAAATATTTCTTATGTAGCAACTCCACTGAGCCTGAAATAATCATATTCCTTAGAATATTGTTCATTTGTATATTAATGCTATGATGTCATTATTTATTTGTGATTGTTTAAAAACATTACTTCTGCACAAGATGAGATTAATGCACAAAGGCATGCAAAAATATGACCTACGAACCGGTGCTCTTGGACCAAGGAAGGCAGGGATTGACTAACTGACAACATAGAGCATTTACCAATTTGTGAGGTATGAACTCATATACGAATCTAACTGCAGAAAATACCTAAGAGAATTTCCACCCGGAGGATGGAGCAATTGCAATTATTATAAAATGAAACGTTTCCTTTCTGTTAGTGAGTTTTCCAGTTACAGTTAGTGATTTATTTACAAACTGAATTTAATCACTTTCATGTAAATTATGACCACTTGTACATATTTTGAAGGGTATAATATGTTCTATTGTATTGCTGCCCAAAACATTTTGTGGATGCTGTTCATTATGAACACAAACTGCAATGGTACTTATGTTTGTGGGCCAAAAAGAAAGAAAAGAAGATCTTCTTATGATCCTGAACTTTAAGGATTATACTGTCCCAGTTATCAGTGGTGTACCATCCAAAGATAAGAATTTAAAGAAGACAAAGATTGATAGCATGACCACCATGAAATGCCACCAAAGCCTTAAAAAGGGAGACCTCCATCAAATATCAATAGACTTTACCTACAAAGAATCTACATGTCTCACCCCATGTCTTTGGATACATTTGAGAGAATAGGTTTACAGCAGATACATAAATACATCATCACTTATATCACATACATCAGAACTTCCTGGTTATCCTTGTATTCTATGTAATGTATGTGAACTACAATATCTTCAAGTCCTCTTTCATTTGAAAAGCATGTTTAAAAAATAGTTTTATGTGTGAGTCAGGGGAGACAGAGCTTGAACTATGGTGTCCTCATTTGTGGGCCCAGTGGCCTTCCCTTGCACAGTCTAGAAACCTAAGGATCTCATCAAGAAAAAGACACACATAAGCTGAAATTCTGTAGGACAGAACATCATTTTATTTTTCAATATTCACTAGAGAAACAGGGTTTTGTTTGCTTAACACACACTTGCCTTTCCAACATTGGTTTCCACTAGACTGAAATAACTAGTTATGAAACTATTTATCTGTTCCCTGTTCATTTTGATGATCATTTAGTTGGAAAGAAATATATTGTATTAGGTCCTATGTTCTAACTACCTTGAAGTCACCAATGCAGTGAATTGGATGGTTGATCAAACACTGAAATCTTCAGCCTATATGACTCCAAGAAGAACTAAAATCAAATGCACTCTAAAAATGATATCCTCCTCTTGCTAGCTATTTTAAATTAAGAAGCTGGAAGCATTTTTCACAGCAATAGTCAAAACATTCTCTCACCTCCCCCACTACCTTCTCCTTATAACCTGTTAAAATAACACTGTCTACAATTACGGCATCATTTGTTATGCATGATATAATAGACTGCAAATATAAAGAGGTATTATCATTACTTTTGTCCTTTGTTCTTTCAGGCCAGAATATTGCATACTTCTTTACTTTGACATTTATTGCTTTTAGATTGGTAATAGAATGGTTTGTGTTGCTCATTATCTTGAATGATGATAATATTAGAGGTTGGGGAGTCTGTGTTCTCTGTTAAGGAAAGTAAAGACTTCGTATAATTTAGCAAAGGTTATTACTGGACAATTACCCAGAATACAGTTCAACTCTAATAAAGTTTAGTCATATCCAGTCTTAAATAGAACATTTACTATGGTTTCTAGGAAATTGGATAAGGTAGTATTCATATATGCTTTTTTTGCTGCTCCTTTTCACAAGTTCATCCAGACTGTTTCACTGGTAAAAATTACAATAACGTAATTTGCCTCTAATAGTGGATGAAACAAAATGCCAACTTATTAGGTTTTGAATTATGAAGGTTTATATTATTTGGTAAAACAGGTATCTATTGGTAAATTTTAGTCTCTTACAGTACTATACTCTATCCCAGCATACAACTTTGTTCTCTGTGAGGCATCTCCAAGTCCTTCATAATTATATCCAAATATTCCATGAAGTTCAAAAGAAAAAGAAAGGAATTCAGCCAGAAAGATAATTTCTCCATAGGGAGCACAAATGGTCATTTCTGCAAAGAAAAGTATTTTTCTATAGATGACTGGCAAATAAAATATAAAGAAAAATAATAGAAAACTTCTAAAATAATTAATAATGTCAAGATTAGGATTTCAAGAGATAATACAAATTTAAATAGTGATACATATTAAAGTATGTTGGCCAAGGGTCTAGCATGGGGCTTGTCACTGTAATTTAATAGCCAAATTTGCTCAAGGTGGGGGGGTACAAAATTTCCATGGATTTAATGCTAATATTATTTGTCTGAGAAGGTAGTTTAAGGGTAGCATATAGAATTTGCAAAAACCTAAATCCAAAACTTCTGGAGGGAAGGAAAGCATGCACAGTGACTCTTAAAATACTAATACTTTGCCATAGTTGTCTCCCAACGTAACCAAATATAATTAACAGTATATATTTAAATTTATATGCAGTAATGATTAAGAGAAGTAAGATTTCTAATCACTGATATACCAAAAATCTTCTATTTGTCAATGATTCCCTTATTTCAATAGAATAATACCATTTGGCATGTTTGTTAATTTATAGATATTTCATTAAATTGTTTTTTCTAGTTTACTGATGAAATGTTTTTTAATATTTGTACAAAATATAATATTGTCCATATTACTGTTGAAACAGAAATTTTTCTTATATCCTGTTAGAACAGTTTGCTACATTTAATACTTTAGTAAAGTGGCTTACTAGGTCATGAGGAAATATTATTCAAAAAAGAATCAATGAAAGAAAGAAATCAATTTTGGTTGAATTCAACAGATACATACCAAGTACCTACAATATGCTAACTGCTATAGCTATTACTGGTTCCATCAATATACAAAACCAGATGAAGAATGTCAAAATGTTAAACTACATTTCAAATTATATGTGGAATTGTTTTATCAAAAATTATTTATGCTTATCAAGCACATTTTGGATAGCTGAGCTTGTGATTTTCTTTCCTGAAGCAATGCGATAACAATTGAGATTTAATGTACCAAATCCCTATGTGTATGGGAGATTTTGTGCAATAGTCTCACAGGACTTAATTACTATTGAACAAAAATATTTAAGACACACTAAGGAAGAAGTTGTATATTGATTCAAGTGAAGTCGCATGCCATCTGCATCACTGCGTCTTGTTCACTGTGCATTCAACCAGTGTAAATAGAAAACATTTTTCATGGCATACCTCCATAACAGATGTTTTGTGAGGCATCATGCTAATGGAAAATGCTTTGGAAATTGAACTGTATGATATATCTGGGGGTAGTTTAGGTACTTCGGGGAAGATAGAATAAGCCAGTGTTATAACAACCACTCATACATTCATCAAAATATCCATCAAATCAATATTAATGTTAACCTAGACAAAAATGAGTAGATTATGTACTTTAATTATTCCCAGATTCACATGGTAGACAAAATAAAAACTGCATGCCAACTGGTAATAATTGGCACAGGACTAAAAACTTAAAATCATTGTTCAGTTATCTAACAGCAGCATGGTAAATTACCCTAAAAAATCACTTACAACAGTACATATTTATAGCTCACAGATTCTGTGTCAGAAATCTAGGCATGGTTTAGCTTGGCCCTCTGCTTCATATTCTCTCAAAAGACTTCAGTCAAGAAATCATCTGGGGCTGAGGAGTGATCTTCCAATATTACAGGTTTGCTGGCAGGATTCATTTCCTTGATAGTTCTTGGACTGAGGGTCTCAGTAAAAGACTGAGTTGTTGGCTGAAGACTATTCTGATTCATTGTCATGTAGAACACTCTAATATGGTAGCTTGCTTCATTAAAGCTGATGGGAAATAGAGGAGGGAGATTGCTTGCAAGGTGAAAATGACTATTTCTTATAACTTAATCATGGCAGTTTCATCTCCTCAGCATTACCATATTGTATTGTTTAGGAGCAAGTTACAGAAGGGGAAGGGATTGCATAAGGTAGTTGATAATAAAAGGTGAAGATAATTTGGGGACATCTTGGAAACTACCTGCCACAGAGGTTAAGGGCGTATGTGATTAAGATAATTTTTCCCCCATGGTGGTGAATTATACTTCAAAGGCTTCTTGCAAACGATTTCTATACTTAATAATTATTTTTGTGTCAATTGCTAGACTAAAAATACTGTCAAACTCATCTAATTTACCCTTCAGAGCAACAATGTAATTTGGATTTTACTGTCCCATTATGTAGATGAGAAAAATTAAAACAGGCATATTTAGTAATTTATCCAAAGGTATATGGCCCATGAATGACACATTCAATATTCAAATCCAGTTAATGACCATACAATCAATTATATTAACCACCATACTATGTAACTTTATGAAGGAGGTTGCATTTGAACTAGGATTTCATATTTTGTAACCCATGGAAAAACAGGCATAGAGGAAAGCAAAATTAAAGGCATAAAGTGAGAAAAAGAAGCTTTCTTTCTGTGAATAAGAATTAGGTCTTAAATTGGGTCATCAAAATGAGAATGGGGAAAATGGGATGAATGTATATATTAAAGAAAGAAGCATAGAATGGTCAAGATTTCTGATTGCTGTTATCTTATCAATGTCTACCAAGAAGCCATTCTAAATTTTTATTCGGATTGAAGTTTTTTTATAGATCAGTTGAGTGAGAATTGACATCTGCACACTGCTGAGCTTTCTGATCTTTGAATATGATATATCTTTCTATTTATTTGCCTTCCTTAACATTCTCAATGATATATTGTTAGCTAATCCAAAAGTGTTGTGCCTTTCTTCATGCTAGTGCAAACAGTACTTTAAAATTTTAACTTCCAATTGTTCATTGCTAAAATTGTTCATTTCCAAAATACATTCAATTTTTGTGAATTTAATTTGTTTCTTTGAACGTGCTCAGTTCATTTATTAGTTCTAATAGATTTTTGGTATTTTTTCTAGAATTTTTTGCATAGAAATTGTATGTATACCATTTTTTTTCTTGCCCTTTTCCACTGGCCAGGACTCACAGGTTGAATAGATGTGGTAAATTAGGAATCTTTGCCTTCTTTGTGATCTTAGAAGAAGGTAGACATTCAAACATTTACCATTACACATGATGTCAGCTGAAGGTTTTCTAAATTTCCTTCACCAACTTAAGAAAGTTGCCCTCTATTCCTTGTTTGCTGAGAGTGATTTCTTTTTTAATCCTAAGTGGTTGTGGAATTTTGTGATAATTGTTTTGTGTTTTCTGAGAGAATTTTTTTTTAGTTTATTAATATCATGATCACATTTTTTGTTTTGTTTTGCTGTTATACAAAACTTGCATTCCTAGGATAAACTACACATGATTGTGATGTGTTATCCTCTTTATATATTATTTTATTTGATTTGTAAACAGTATGGTATAGATTTTCACATCCATATTAAAGAGAGGTATTATCATATAGAAATTTTTCATTGTCTTTTTCTGGTTTTGATATCAGGGTAATGCTGGTCTCATAAAATCTACTAAGAAATATTTCCTTCTCTTCTATTTTCTGGATTTTGGTAGGATATTTTCAAGGAATTTAACCATTTCAGGTTATTCAAAGTAATAATAAATTTTTATTATTAGTTAATATGCATTACATACCTTTGTGAATTTCACTTGTTGAGTTTACTGGCACAAGAACATTCTTTTAATAGTATTCTTTTAATGTCTGGAGGATTTTTAGCGATGTTCCCTTTTTCCTTCCTAGTATTAGTAAGTTGTGTTTACAACTGTCCATTTGGCTAGGTCGTTATCAATTTAATTGATCTTTTGAACAGAAATGGCTAGGATGAGGGTGACACATGTCAGAGTCTCTTTAGCCACATACTCTATAAATGCTCCCCAACATAGTTTACTTCTTCGGGCCAACTCTTCTTCATGATTCAACCAGGGGAATTGTTGTATATATTATTTTATCTCCTGTTTCTTATTAACATATGCTTATACCAGTCATGACCCCAATTCTACCTACTCCTGATAGGTCCATAGCAGTTAGCAGACATATGAAAGAATCTAAGTAAATAATTAAATTTGGATAAATAAGAATACGTATTTAAATTTCAAAGAAAGAGCCAATAATTATTTCATGATGTTTGTGCAACTTTGTGAAAAAAGGTTTTGTAAATTTGAAAATATTATCAATAATATATAAGGTTATAAAATACATATTGAAAATTTGAGATCCTTTTCAAATATAATCTGATGCTCTTTAGAGTTTTTCTGAGCCACATGTCAGAATATGTCTCTCATAGTTGAATAAAATATGTGATATATTTACAAAATCAATAAATATGTCTTATATATGCTTTTTCAAAGTAGTTCATACCTTACTGACAAATGGATACAGTTTTTCAGAGGACTTTTATTATAAACTATATAAATTTTCACATGAGTAATATTTGGAGGGTTTTGTGGACTATTCTTATGTGGAGGTGAGGAGAAAGAATGATCTTTCTTCCCTGAGCAAATATGCAATATATTTTTGTGTAATAAACATAAAATGAATAATAAAATATATAATAGTTACATTGGAATTGTCACTATTGCCCAATTTTAAGGGAAAAATATTTGAGATAAAGAAAATTATAAAATCTCAATGTCACCATAATAATTAGTTGATCAGAGGATGCCTGGGTGACTCAGTTGGTTGATCCTCCTACTCTTGAGTTTGGCTCAGGTCATGATATCAAGCCCTGTGTTGGGCTCCATGCTGAGTGGAGCCTGCTTAAGATTATCTCTTTCTCCCCCTTTGTCCCTCTCCTCCATTTGCACCCTCCCTAAAAAAGAAAAGAAATGAAAAAAATGGCTTGCTTATAACTATTGATGGTTAATATTTGAGTTTCATATCATTAGTGAGGTGGTTATATTCAGTAGAGAAGAATATTGTTTAATCCAGTACAGACTGTTTCAGCACTTGGGAAACATTTCCACATTAGATATGGAGTGAAAAGTGTTGTGATTTTAAATCTAAAAATAAATGCAGTAATTCTTGTAGTATCAAACAAAAACTTTGAAGAGTATCAAACCCCAGATAAATAAAGATATGGAATGGTGGGAATGCTGAACAAGCAAACAGTGATTTTAGAACAATACGAAAGCAAGCTGGATCATTCAAATAAGCATTCCCTTCCCTTCTCCCCCTCTCCACCCTGATTTATTTTCAGAAATAAAGGTGATTTCTTCATTTTGTTTGAATCAACTATGTAATTGTTGGAATCTTTACAAACCATTTAGTTTTCCTATTGACAAACAATCAGATACGGTTTCTGTTGATACAAACACAATCTGTAGGCTGCCCTTCCTAAATATTGCTGTTGCTTGGAACAATGTTTATCAGCAGAGAATCAGCTCAGACTGCATAGAAAACAAGTTAATGTTAATCGACCCCATGTTTTGTTATCTAAACTGTGAAATTTTTCATATGCTGGAAAAATTTACAGAGTGCACACAAACTGCTCATTTTTACAAATATGACACTATATCCCCTGTACTGTATTATAAGCTGATTTTTCAATTTATCCAGTAAAAGAACAAGCTTAAATGTCAAGTAAACATTTTTTTTTGTTTATATATGTCTTTGTGCTAAGTTGAATAAGAGTCAGAAATCTTCTATAATTATAAAATAATTTTAATCTCAAAAGTATTGCTTTCGTTTTAGAAACCATCTAGATAGGTATGTCACCTCAAGCTTTATTGTAAAAGAAAAAAATTCTGCAAAAATATTCTCCTTCCCTGAATGTTCTTTACTTTGCGTTTTTCTGTTTGGTAGCGCGATCATTGGTAGATCAAAAGTTCATAGCACTTCTATTACCCATAAATATATTAGTTCAAGTGCAAATAAAATGAATTTTATGTTGTCAGTTGTTTGTTCACATTCCACACCTTTGATTTCTCTTCAAAAAGAGATGGAGCTGTCGGGGATTTTCAAACCTGGAGCAAGTTAAACTGCCAGCGACCAGGAAGTTTATAGAACTTCCGTCTATTATACTGACAGATCCTCTCTAACACAACCAGCATCTCTCTTTAGGGCAGCCTAAAATTTATAATCCTGTTATGAGTTAGGATATGAAGGTGTTCCCATATGCCTTTCCCTTCTACCTCTAGTCATATATAACTTCATCATTATTTCTTCGCTCAGCTTCCAAAATACTGAGAACATCGGGGGACAACAAAGGGTTTAGCAGCAGAGCCATTTAATGGTTCAAAATATTTAACAGGTCAAAGTAAATGTTTTAAAAGAAAACTCAATTTTTCTGTGTGTTTTTTGTTTTACAAATAAGTTGCAATCAAGCTCGCTGCTGGTGATTATACATGTTTTCAATTAGAAGACAAAATAAACTTCTTCAAAGTGAAGCAACTTCCAGGATGTCATTGATTAGCTGGATGATTATGGCCTTGTCTTTTTTTTTTTTTAAGTTTGTTTATTTATTTTGAGAGAGAGAGGGAGAGAGAGAGCACCAGTGGGAGAGGGGCAGAGGGAGATAGGGGGACAGAGGATCCAACGCAGGGTCCGTGCTGACAACAGTTAGCCCAATCCGGGGCTTGAACTCACGGACCATGAGATCTGAGCTGAAGTCAGATGCCCAACCAACTAAGTCACCTAGGTGTCCCTGGTCCATTGTCTTTTCAATCAAAAGTGTAATAGTATTTTCCTGTCATGCGATGGACATATGATGATATTTTAAAAGTAATTGTTATTTATCTCTAATAGGCAATGTGTTTTATCTCATAGGGACCACATACTCTTGAAAAGTAAAAAATATTTGCCTCCACAAAATAGTTAAATGAAGACATTTTGTCTATAGGTTTTCTATTGTCAAATTTCCTGGGGAAATATTTTGTTTCCTATCAATTAGAAATGGATATTATTTGCATTTTTGCTTATACACATCATACATAGGGAGTCACACACACAGCACACAAAACAACAGGCCACACTAGGAAACCTTTTCACTGACAGATGTGCCACAGCTTATGGTCTTATTCTGTTACAATGTGTGGCTTAAGCCAGTGGTTTGACTTCTTTTGACCCAGGCACTCTCATCTATAAACTAATGACATTAATACTTTCTAACTTATTTAACCCTCCTCAGCTGTTTTAAGAAAATAGAAAAATGGTGTGCAAGTATACACGTGGTAAAAATGATTACATAGTATAGGATGAGGTACAAATGAAGCTATGATCTTTAAAAACAATTTGTGATGACTCATGAAGCACGTCGTATTTTCTCAGAAAATATAGCTATGTGCGGGAAGAGCCTGCTGCTCTAGATTGATAGTTTCCAAAGCACTAATTTTTCTGTCAAATCAAAGTCATCTAACCAAGATGGCTTTAATGTTCCCCTCAGTTTGACTAAATTATATACAGGCTTTTTCCTAACTTGAGGCCCCTGACCTCTTTTTCCTTGCAGTGTTTACTTTAGAAAACTTGTAAATTATTTCTCTATTCCTTTGAGATGTAAATCTTTAAAAAAAATTGTCCCAATTTTATAATCTAGGAATGGCTTTCTCAAAAACCTGAGAGCCATCTCTGTGAAATGCAGTCATCAAAGAAGTAAGCACCTGGATACCCCATTTTGAATAGGATGGGGGAAGGGTTGGTGCCTTGCTCTAAGTTGTAAAACTACCCTATGTCATAAAGATAGGAGAATGTTTTCTAATGTTACCATTCAAAACAGCAGTTACCTGAGAAGGCATGTGATCTCCCCACTATAGTTTTTAAAATCTCTCTAAATAGGGCATCTCAGTGGCTCAGTCATTTAAGCAACAGACTCTTGATTTTGCCTCAGGTCATTATCTTACAGTTGGGAAATACCTCACAGTTGGGCTCTGCACTAAGTGTGAAGCCTGCTTGAGATTCCCTCCCCTGCCTGTGTTCTCTCTCTCTTAAAAACAAACACAAACAAACAAACAAAACCTCTAACGTTTTGTTTAAGTGGAATTGAGCTCAGACTAAATTCTGGCCTCTACACCCTATACAATAACCTTGAATAAAACTGTCTTTGCCTGTTTTAACTTTTCCAGTGCAATTTTTGCTTTGATTCACACCTCTAGTGCTTTACCATGACTGTCTGAGTCAATATGGTCTTTTATATAGGTCAGTATGGCTGACTCTAGCAGTGAGAAAAGGGAAAATAACTAAAACTCATTTATTGCCCTTCTAATGAATGTAACAATCCAGACTGGTGATCTCAGTATCTGACAATTTTTGACTGTCTATAATACTAGTTAGAACTTTGTTTTTCCTTAACACATTATTATTAAAATTTTAGTTATTATAAAAATGATTTTATAAAAGCTCATACTGACTTCTTATTTCATTCTTATATTAAAAATGTAGGCTTATGGTTCACAACAAGAATGTATTATGAATGAACTCATTAATTGAGGTCTTTGTCACATGTAATTTGTTGTAATCCATATATCTTCAGATTTTGTTTTAAGTCTTAGAGTAAAACTGATATTCTTAAATTCCACTTGTATGTTGGGTCTGAAAAGATACTAATGATCAACTAATCATGGCTCCTGTTTTAGAAAGAAGGAAACTAAAGCCTGTAGAGATTAGATGACTCTTCCAAAGTTGCATACTTATATTCAGAGTTGGGCCTAGGACTAAGGTTTTCCAATTCCTAGGTCAATAGAAATAGCTTAATGAAATCAAATGAAGTCAAATGTTGATTAAGGTATTTGATGTGGTTGGTTACTTACTGCAGAAAGTCATCAGAGGGCTTAAAAGCTAACTACTTCTGTATATTTAATTTATTCTCTTCAAATTTATACTGGTAACAGCTACTGCTACTGCTAAAAGGATTAATCTAGGCCAAAACATAGTATATTAGACACAGACTCATTTATGCAAGTGTTGATTGCTCCCATGAAATTCTTGGGCTATGTACTTTTTTTTTTTTAATGTCAACTTCATGATGGAAATTTACAGCTTGCTTAGTCTTTTAGCTGTCTTTAGCCCTAGTCACTCCAATACCTACTAAAGTGATAAGTGTTGATCTAAGAAAATAATTTCCATTTCAGCAGAAGTTATATTTCTCAGAATAGACTGAGAGGTTTCCCTCAGAATATATTCTTGTGGGACTTTAAAATCTCACTACTTTAACTGCTACTGACTCTAAGAAAGTGAAAAGTTACTGAGTGAGGTGTTCATAACACCCTAAGACCAAGAAAGTTTTAAAGAAAGATTAATGGAAATAAGAGTTTGCTTTGAAATTAATCAGTGACATTCATTCAGTCCCTGAAACTGACTCATCCCTGTACTGTAATGTTAACTATGGTTTTTCTACTAGACAATAATCTTAATCTATAATTTGAAATTATCAATGTTGGATATAAAAAGCCATTTTTTATATCTTCTTTAAAGGTCACATTTTTAAAAACTTTTCTCTGTGTGACAGTGGTGCTGGTTGTTGATTGGAGGGGTAGGAAAACACTTCGACTATTTTATTTGTAAAAGTACATTAAGAGTAGTCATATTCCTTATTTTAAATATTCAGTCTGCTTGAAGATAGTGAAAGCTTATATATTTGTTTTCTATTGTAAAATATGTCTTTAAATCTCTAATATATTTTTATGAAGAAAGACACTGTTTTATAATAAGCCCTGATATTTTAACTGAATCAGGTGACATTTAAAATAAAATAAAACAGTAGTTGAGACCATGGGTATGATTTCAGTATGACTAACATTCCCTTTTATTTGCACCAGCATGTCTTTTTCACACCTGCTATTATTTGTCTACTTCTTTAGTAATGAAATCAAGTGAAAGAACAAATACACAGATATATTTGTACTGATTAAATAGCTCAGACAAGTTGTGTTCAGCAGAAAGAATTTGGTAACTAGCTCCAGAGATCACTACAATAAAATTTGAGGAATCTGAGTGGAAAAGATTTTTTTAAAGATTGATAAAGAAAGGATAAAATCTGTAGAGATTGTGATAAAAGCAAAAAAAAATCCATCTTAATCACTATACGATGCTTTCCTAATTACCCTTCTTACTCACCCCTCACCCCCCTTTTGTTCAACTTAGTTTTTGCTAATGGATCATTTCATATTCAGTCTTTGTTTTGAATTTTTCTCTTGACCCAAACTTTCTGCTAATTGAGAATACTAGGTCTGACTAGAAATAGAGCAAGCATATACATTTCCTTGGCAATTTTTCTAAATTGTTCCATTTACTAACACAGGAAGTTTATTTTACATGAGGGTAGATTTAGTAACAAAAAGAACTGCCCCAAAGAAGTGTTAGAACTCCCTTCTTTTTTGTTTTCTGGGTTTTTGTTTTTGTGTTTTGTTTTTTTGTTTGTTTGTTTGTTTCCCAGTGAGAATATTTTATAGCTCACCTCTTAATCCTAAAGTAAACAAATTCTTCAGATTCACTCTGAGCTTTCAGTGAAAATGTAATTCTATTCATGCTTTTAACATATAATCTATTATGAAGTTCAGCGTGGGTACAGATCTGTGACTTTACCCAGTTCTGGGGTTTCAAAAGGAGGTTTTGGGGAGATTTCTTTTCCTCTGGCCATATTGAAATATTTTGAAATATAAGAATGTCTTTCTGAGGAATTCAAAGAACTATTAAAATGTAAGAAATTTCTTGAATTTCATGCCTCTCTTGGGGTATATCATAGAATGAATACTAAAAGAGCTTTGTTTATCTGCCTCTTGTTCCCCGAAAAAATGTTGCTAACAAAAAAGATGATAATAGCAAGAAATTGAACATATTAAACAGAAGTTTTAGGTACTATCAAGGCAAAAACTCTGCTGGACAAAATTAAACAAAGAAGACTACCACAATATGGAAAAGGGTGATAGCTGAGCTTGAATTCAGCTTTGCTGAAACAAAGGGCAGGAGAATTGTTAAGCCTGGGGTGAGCTTGTGGAAGAATTTAGCGGAGGAAGTTGATCAATGGCATATTTCCAGGACCTTGAGTTATTTATGAGTTTGGAAATATTATTCCTTGTGATTAGGCATCTCTGTTTGCACATCGAAGTTAGGTTCCTACCCGCCCATAGAAACAGAAAGATATAGCACTATCTGCCTTCATGTCTACATTTTTATTTATCTGTTTATTTATTTATTTATTTATGTATTTTAAGTTTATTTATTTATTTTGAAAGAGAGAGTGTGTGTACGCTCACATGCACACATACAAATGGAGGAAGGGCAGAGACAGGAGAGATAAAATCCCAGGCAGGCTCTGGGTCATTAGTGTAAAGCCCCATGTGGGATTCAAACTCACAAACCATGAGATTATGACCTGAGTTGAGATCAAGAATCAGACGCTTAACTGACTGAGCCACCCAGGCACCTCGTGACTACATTTTTGAAAGACAGCACCTTGATCCTTGAGAAAGACATTCCTGAGTTGCGATGCTAGCAAGAAGCTTTAAAACTTATTTATATCTCAGAGGGACAGAGAAGGAATTTATAATTACAAATTTTCTGAACTGAATGCTCAATGGAAAGGGAAGTCAGGGGCATACAGTCAGAAAGAAGTCTGTCTAAAATTTAGTCAAGCTAAGCGGAACATTAAAACCTTCTTGGTAAGTACATTGAAATACTAGTGGACATAAAGAACCATTAAGATATGTGAGAATATATTATTCCTTTAGAGACAACATCAGGAAAGGCAGTAAATCTTCCTATAAACTATCCCTTTTTGCAATCATTGTAACACAATGCTGGGCTGGATCTGGTTCCACTGGAAGATTTCTTTGTTGCACTGAAACTTTGAGACATATCCCAACTTTACAGTTTAGAATAGATACCAGAGTCACTTCATTGCAAAATGTAGCTGCTCATGTATGAAGACTGGAAGGACAGTTGATTTCAGCCCATAGCAAGCTAAGTAGGAGCTTAAAATCAAACAACAATCATTTACATCTTTTTATTATTCCACTGTATACATGGTTATAATATGAAAAGTCACCTTATATTATATTCTCTTTTAAACAAAAGGAACTGTAAGCAACTTAATATATTTAAATATTGGGGGGAAGCCAGTTTAGTAACAAAAAATTTCTAATAGTTTCTTCTTACTGGAATTGAGAGGCAAATTGCATTATCCTTCAAAAGTCCTATTCATGTTTAGTTTCTATGATAAAAAAGAAAAAAAGAAAAGGTCGGGGAGGGTTTGAATTCTATATTATTTTTGCTCAACTGATGAGCCTGTTGTCCCATTGGGTAAGTTATTGTCCTCATGTTGACATAGCTTTAGGGGAAATTTGGAGAAAGGGTGGACACATACCTAATTGCTGTTTTGATTTGAAATCTCTTAAAGCCAAGAAAATGGAATAATGCAATTCTTTATATTCTTTAGGACAAAGAGATAAACCCTCCAGGATTAAGTTCAGAGGATACAAAGAGGTAAGACTTTGTTGCAAAGAAATAAATGTAAAACATGGGTTTACAATAGCAACCATAGTATTTTAAATAAAACTCTGGGTAAAATTATATTTTTTAAAAAAGGGTAAAACTATTCAAAGAAATAGAGTTACATAGTGAAGAATTCAAGTGGGACTATAAAAGATAAGATTAGAAATACCAAATTTGAGAATTTTTTTTGGATTGAATACTCAGATTTGGCATTTTTTCTCCTGTGTTTACCTAAACTTAGTGACCTGAACTATCAAAAGCATAAGAACAGTTCAAATGAAACATTTGAGAGAGAATATAATTAACTTTCTGTAAAAATTCCACATAAGAGAAAGTAGATATGTGAATTATGATGTAATTTTTGAAGATTATTCTTTACTATTTTTCCATTTCACCAACTGGGAACATTCTAATCTCAGAATACCATAAAGGAAATGTTGTATTTTTATCAGAGGAAACTATTTTGGTAAAATATTAAATATTTGGCAGCTTTATATCTTTCTGATTCTAAAATATGGAAAACTCTCTTCTGAATCATGTTTATACATTTCACATTATTACGATATGGGCGAGGTTACTTACAAACAAAAGCTAGTAGTCTAAATGATTACAATTAAAAATATGAAATCCAGTTTGGCTACAGGTAAGGGTCTTCACAGATAGGGTTGTTATCTGGCTGTACTGTAAAGTAGGTGTCCAATTGGGGAAAGGCAGGCCCAGGCTATGTCTGTGTGAATCTTTAATTCAGCAATTTGGCCAGGAAAAGTTTAGCTTCAGTTTTCCCTCAAGAAATAGGGAACATTGTTGCTTCCATTAAGAAATTGTACAACATAAACAGGCTTTTTCTTAGAGGCTTTGAGGCTATTGTATTAGTTTCCTGCTATAACAGGTTACCACAAATGGCAGGGCTCAAAAAAGCGCACACTTGTTACATTCTAGAGGTCAGAAATTGTCAGAGGGCTGCATTCCTTTCTGGGTAGCAATGGCCAGTCACATCCCCCACTCTTGACTTTTATTCTTGTGATCACATTTTACCTACCTGGATAATCCAGAATACTCTATTTTAAGGTCATCTGATCAGCAGCCATCCAAAAACGAATTAATGCCTACTTGTTTTCTAGCCATGTACCCTAACATAAGCACAGCCTCTGGGGCATTAGGATATCCTAGTTATAACATTATTTATTAAAGGATGCTATCTTTCTTTAATTTTTTTGTTTCCGACATGAGAAAATTGAGGTCATGTTAAATGTCCTGTCCAAGTTCTTGTGGCAAAGAAAGAACCAATTCAGACTTAGAACTCAGTGTTCTTAATTACATGCGGTGCTCATCTTGACAAAATATCAAATAAGTATAAAATACAAAGGGGCATGGGAAGAGGTGTTGAAAAAGCCTTTGTGGTTCAGTGCTCTTTCACAAGTCAATGAAATTCCAGTAGCGCTGTTCCAAATCTGATGAACACCATATAAACCTGTCTGCCTTTGATAAATATTACCATTTTGAAATGAGTCCTTTAATGGTATTTTCACAAGCTGTTAATGGTTGTGGTTGAAAGAGCCTACCTCGTATAGTGCGATGTGTCATAATTCATGCCATAGTCACTGTTTTTTTCTTCTAGGTTGATGGCCTCTTGTTGACTTTAAGTATAGGCTGCCTGCTTTTTCTAACCTTACATTTAATGTATCACACTGCATGATATGATTACACAATACTGAAAGCCTGCGGTCATAAATGCCACTTCTATAATTATATAACCTGCTATCCTTCATGCATAGAAAAGTTGCAGAAACAGAAATGGTTGAGCATTTAGAGACATGCAGCACATGTTCCTTTCCAGCATTATTTATGTGGCATATAAGTTGGAATTTGTGAAGCTGGGCTTATAAAATTAAAAATGTAGGGTGAAGATTTACTGAACATGTAACTCACATGAAGATGAATTATCTCTTTATAAGAAAGATCATAGATTAATATAATTACACTCTGGCCTGCTACTCAACTCCAGAGTGAGTCAATAAATGTATATTTGTTAATTGGCATGTAATTATGAGTTACTTATAAATATAAAACATGATAACAATTATTTCCACACCTTTTAACAGTACTGCCATTTTATCAGTTTTTATTGTCAAAACGATGTCACAGTAAATATATATTTGCATGCAGATTAGCATTATTTCACCACCCCTAAAAAATTGTTCTTTTCATAATTTTGTTAGTGTATCCTCTCATGCATATGTTGTCACAGACATTTAGTGATATTAAACATAATGTATATGTTATGTTACATCCCTAAGTTTCCCTCTGGTGGCTATTGCCTAATTCCATTTCTCACTGATTGCATATTTCATTAATTTTCAATTTTTGCTCTTATAAATAATTCTATATTGAATATTTACATTTCTAAAGTTAGTTCTTTTCTGTAAATGAGTAGTTTCTTACCACCCATTTCCAGAAAGCAGATTGCTAAGTGAAAGAGCATATTTTTAGTGCCTGTTGATTCAGGTTTAGAGACTGAGTTTTTATTAGTGTTAGAGATAACATATTTTACCTCATGACCTGTCAGTCCTGATTAAAAATTAGAGTAACATTACATCTTAAAAAGAAGAAATGTTTGCATTGTCAGTTCATACTTTAAGATTGAAAACATAATATTTATCAATTACAGAATTAACTAAGAATAGAACATGGAGAGAAATATCATCTAACTATATGTAATCAGGGTTGATTTGTTTTTTACTTAAAATAATTATGAGCAATATATTTTCTTTTCACAGGTAATCTGATTATAGAATATAATGAAAGGATTATTACAAATATACTGCAAAGAGTATTTAGGATAAAATGATTTAGGAATTACAGAGACTTGTTAAATATTACACCAATTATTGAGATCTTAAAAGCTAATGCTAATTTTAGGGAATTTGTGAAATAAAGCAGTGTATTACCTGGTAAGTCCACTGCTAGAAAAATCATGAGAGAATTAATCATCTTTTGCGTGTCTTGGGGAAACCAGGATATATTTTCATAGTGTCTTGCATGATTCTGAGATTAAAGTATGGAGATATTTTCATTGGAAATAAAGATTTCTGTTTTTTTTTTTTTCTTTCTTATTCTCCTTTCCAGTTTTAAGGCCTGATCATTATGGTGGGTTAAATAGATCCACATAAAAATCTCCATGGGAACTAGTAATACTGTGTGTCTACATTTGTCTGTAATTTTATTTAGCTAATTTCCCTAACACCTACTTCTTTCTACTGCATAAATTATACGTCCCCTCTTGAGGCATTACAGAAGCCTTGAAACAAAAGACAGATTTTATATCTACAATCAACAAACTAGACTAATGTAGATTTATCCTTTTTTTATTTAAATGGATATCTGCTGAATTAATTATCTATTTATATGTCTGTATTCTGCATTTTCCAAAGAGGACTTGAAGTGACTCTGTTATTTATTGACAATGCCAAGAAAACTTTCATAGCTTACTTGAAATATTCACATTCTCCCAGAGGAAAGAAAACTAGCAAGTCTTATGTCCATGATGGTGAAAATATAAGGGTTACCCAAAAGTTCAGCTCATTTCATCTTTGCTGTCTGTCCATCCCTCTTTCTTAGGCATTTATCAGTATCAGGTTTTCTATTAATTGTACAAGAATATTTGATCAACTTCACACTAATTATTTAAGCTAAATCCAAGTCATATCAATCTGAAAATACATCAGTTTTACATAGTAAAAACAAAGAGTATTTTGAGGTTGTTGTTTTTTTTTTTGAAGTTTTGCTGCATGTATGATGTTAAAAAGCAAAATCCAACTGAATACATTTAAAGATCTAACTGGCTTTACCCAATGATTTATGAATGGGGTAAGCATAAGTCTAACAAAAGGAAGGGACTTGGAGGAGCTGCACAAAATGGAAGGCTTGTATAGGCAAAATGGTGTGGACAAGGAAGTTAGCAAAAGAAAAGAAAGGGTTGTTTCAGGCAGATCACCTTCCCTTGGGGGGATGAGAGGGGTATTTTATCACAGGGATTATCTCACTAGTGCTCAGCAGGAACTTCAATTGATTGGTTTAAAATTCTACTCCAGGAGAAGATGAAACTCTAATTAGGTCAGGTATTAAGTCTAGGTGGGGCTTAACTAAAGTAACTCCATTTTGGGCCTGGTGTTTCATTTTAACAGTTAGGCTCTGTTTTCTACTCCTTTGCCAAAATCTCTAGGTCCTATTGCTTATAACTTTTAGCCTCTACCCTATATCTTTTAGCTTTTCTCTATCCTTCCGTAAGTCTCAAAGCTTCCCCTACTCTTTCCCCTGCCTCTGGAAAACTATTTTAAAGAATTTGAGCCTGAGAAGGATTTGAAGTCTATATTCTGGAAACTTCAGAGATAAAGGGAAAAGCTCATGTATGATTGGCAACCTGGGATGGAAGGCAGGAAATGGATGTTCTCAATATTTACTACGGAAAAATTTATATTCATTATAAAAGAGAGTCTTGCATTTTGGCAGGAGCTGTTTATTATGCATTTGGCTTTGCTGTATTCATGCAATCATGAATGGTACTGATGGCATTTACTGACCCATGTAGTTTGCCTGCTGAGATGGAAAGGCAAAGCTGTGATAAAAATATTTTATTAAAAAAACCAAAAGCATGCTTTTTAGGAAGAATTGTTAGCACCCCCCCCATTTAAAAAAAAACACTTGCCTATTTATCTCCTGTCAAAATTAAAAATCAGAAAAATGAAAGATTAGGTATTAGAATGAAGACCAAAAGAGTTTGCATGTAATTGTCTTAGTAGGTATATAAACCAAAGTGAATTTTATTAAAGTTGTAAATTTATTGGGAACAGACCCTTTTTCAAACTATATTTGAGTAAGAATGAAACTTTGTGTTATAATTCTTTAATTTGTGCATTAGTTGTACTTTTATTTTGTGTGTTATGATAATTAGTCTTAATATCTTGAAAATATTAAGTAAGACAGTTTAAGATATTCTTTTTCTTTAGTTTTTTGTTTGTTTTTTTTTTTTTTTGACAGAGAGTGAGAGAGAGACAGAGTGTGATCTGGGTAGGGGCGGAGAGAGAGGGCGACACAAAATCTGAAACAGGCTCTAGGCTCTGAGCTGTCAGCACAGAGGCAAAGCGGGGCTCTAACCCACTAACCTGGAGATCATGACCCAGGCAGAAGTCGGATGCTTAACCAACTGAGCCACCCAGGCGCCCCTAAAATATTCTTAAAATAAATATTAATCTTTGTATTAAACTTATCATCATTAATACCATTTGCTCTTTGGCTTTTTATATCCAGGTGCCTCAGGGGTATAGATTTATTACCTGCTAAAAGAGATCAATCAGATTTATATTCTTGTGTTTCTTTTAGAGTTCAAGGATAGTTTGGGGCATATGAGTTTGTAAATTGAATTGAAAGACTAATGTTTTTTCATATAAGCTTATTTTATATAAATTCAATCACTGAATGTCTATCCTATTTACATGATTCTCAACTATTAACCACATCCTGTGCATTATACATTAAAACATTTTTTAGTAATGTTTAGAGACTTTACAGGCATTGATTTATAGTTACACACTGAGGAAATAATTTGTTATCTAAGTATTCTGTTTAATTATATAAGTCAATTGTACTGTCAAGCATGGGTAAGAATTTACTCTCTGAGACAGATAAATCTGGCTTCAAATCTCAGCTCTCTCCCAGCTCATTCTATGACCTCATACAAATTGTATTATATCTCTTTAGCCTTTAGCTCTTACTTATATTATAGTAATAAAAATGCCCTACCTATGGTCCGTTTAAAGGCTTAAATAAAATAATTATTGATGATTAGGTTTTTTCTCTCCATGTTTCAATATAATGGTTATCAATTCCCATACAACAAATCAGATTGAATCAGGTAGTATTTTCTAAGTGGAGGTTTTCTAATCTAGAAATTCTTTGTAGACCTGGGTAGCATCTGGCCTTTGTTCGCCTGGAGTTTTATCCTATCCTTTCACAAGAGACTATTTTGCCTCAGTGAGTGAAAAAAGTGATGGCACATAATTCACTCTTTGGTTAAGGTTTGTGTTTTCTTAGAAATACCACCATTAATTTATCCATCATCATTACCTCCATAATAACCAGCCTTGATTACAACACTTGCTTTAGTTCTATAAGGATTCAAGTGACATCAGGCTTCCTTCTTAGTTGAATTTCCCATATTTTCCCAAGGGATTTGGTTCAAATGAAAATATGCTATGACAGAACCACAATCTATTTATAGAATTAAGTATTTGGAATAGTTCTGAGCACAATGCTAGATATGTATATATTTGCGGAAAAATAGAGGACTGTAATCATTAGAAAGAACTGTGAAATCAAGATGTCTTTGCCTTTGTAGAGTTAAAATGGTGATTTTTAAGATCCTTCACAAATAGGAAATAAAATATTTTTATTTTGCAGGACCCTTTACAATATAATTCCAAATGCTTTCACACAATTGTTTGGAGGTGTGGATGAAGTATAAAGAGCTGGTTCTGTTTGTGGACTATTTACTTTGTTACCAAATCTGAATTACTTCATTGATCAGAACAATTGCAAAGAAATCTGTATTTAAAACAAGGTGGTAGAGGTGGCAATAAAGGAATTTACCAAGGAAGGGCAAGGGCTTGATTCTCACTGCAGAAACAGGCTTCTATATTTTTGTAACTGAGTTTGAGGCCAGGTCCTGAAAGCCCATTTCAAATGAAGACTGTGTTATTAGGTGACTCCTTGAGAGAAATCCTACATGAAGCTTTGGGTCACAATTGGATAGGTTTGTATTTTGACAGGTAACATATGATTCAACTAAACACACAGAGAACTGACTCAGAGAACATAGAAATACCCTTTGGTTTTGTGCTGTCTGTAACAAGATTAGTTTGATGAGGGGATCAGGGGACACTGCATTGACAATGTTTTTTTTTTTTTTTTTTTAACAATGTCTTTTTTGTCTTGTCTTTTGAAGATCTAATGTCTCAAAACTTTTTCTTTGTTGACAATTTTTCATAGTGTCCTTTAATTAACATTCAGAGATTTTATTTTATTTTTTTATGCTGTTAATACATTTTAGGAAAACCTAAAGGTCTAAATAAATTAGTATGTGTATAAGTCTTGGACCGAGCTAATTTTGGACTTTAACTGAATTACTAGAATTATGATAGAGTGCGTTGTTTTACAGTATCTATCATATAAGGGCCTTTTATACCCAGACTTAAAGGTGGAAATAACTACTTGATGAGGATTAACAAGGCCTGAAAATGTCTTTGCTTTAAAATCTCTTTTACACAAAGTTTAAAAAGATAGAAGTGATTGATTTATCCATATTATGAATTTATTAATCAGATTCATTTCCCCCAAACATCTTTGTGGATGGGATGTCTGTGGTGATGGGCTGTGTGTGGTGCTATGTGTGGAGCTCTGACTTGGTGGAAGTGATGAACATCTTTGAGAGCAGACATTGCAACCCTACCTTGCAAAATCTTCTGTGGCTCAGGGACTCTGAGACTGTGACAATGGTCTACATTTCCCTTCTCCTTAAGCACTACCACTAGCAAGAAGGAAATGGAAAAGAGAACAAAGCATTAGAAGAGGAGTAGCCAGGGGCGCCTGGGTGGCTCAGTTGGCTAAGTGTCCGACTTTGCTCAGGTCATGATCTCATGGTTCGTGGGTTCAAGCCCCGTGTCGGGCTCTGTGTTGACAGCGAGCTCAGAGCCTGGAGCCTGCTTCTGATTCCGTGTCTCCCTCTCTCTCTGACCCTCCCTTGCTCACGCTGTCTGTCTCTCTCTCTCAAAAATAAATAAATAAATAAATAAAGCATTAAAAAAAAAAGAAAGAAAGAAAAGAAGAGGAGTAGCCAGATCACCCTGTGGAAAAATATGAAACTATATTTCAACTTTAAACTTCAATGAAGCATTAAATACAAATACTCAAACAGTGAAGCTACTGCTACCATCATTTGCCAGATCAATTTCACTAAGCAATTGGTTCACAATAGATTTGGAGGGAGCAGAAGGTGAATTTGCAGAATGGCTCAAAATAGAGAAATAGGTTTTAAAATATTTACACATACAAATACTCACTTGCACACACATATGTACTCACTATTGGAGCTTTGCACTTTTCAGCATTTTGTAAAACCAAAATTCTTAACTTTATTTTCCTCGCAAATTATTCTCACTAGTAATACAAACCATCTTCTCTAAATCCATCATGAGTGACTCACTATAATCTCAATCTGGCTGATTCATCAATTGGCTGGTTTCCTCACCTATGATCATTTCCCCTTGTTCCTTCTCTGGGGGATTCTCTTTTCTTCTGATCTCTTTGTTTTTATCTGACCATTTGTGCCACTTTGGGCTGAGTATCTTTATTCTTTCTTTTATGAGTTACAGTTATCTGCAGGCCTGACTTTCTGTTAAATGTTGTCTTGTCCTTGAGGGCACAATACTATATCAATTACAATTTGGATAACAGTCCTGTACCACATTGACTGTATGATTGCACCTGAGAAAAATGATTTCTGTCAAAGCTTCAGGTAGGAGCATTCTGTTAAGTGATGACAAATATAAAATTACCAATAGTCAACAAGATGATCATTACTCTTGCATATCATATTATTTTGGATATAATTGCCAACATCGTTAAAATAGAAGTAAATACTCTTTAGACTAAGAAATCAGAATTCTAATCATTAAAAAACTAGAATTCCATCAACATAACTTGGCAACCAATAAAACCATGACATCTGAATGAGAAAATGCTAGTGATACCACAGTATATTATGTTAATAAACTCCTCATTATTTAGTTCCTGATACATCCTTCTACCATAAATTCCATTAAAAAATACAGAAACCAAAAATAAAAACTCTACCATATTCTTTGGGTATCATGTGTAATTTAGCCATCTGCCTTTTCTTAAAGATTTCTGTATTTTATGTAATCTTTGTTGATTTGAAAAAAAGTGTTGGAAAATAAACTCATAAAGATTACTCCTATTCATTTCTTACTCAGAAACTGCTTTTAACTTTTGTTTCAAATAGCCTTGAAGTTTTCCTCTTTAAATTAAATGTTTCTTCAGTAACTAATTCTATATGCTCCCATAAGGGATAAAATGACATTTTTTAAAGTTTTCCAATAAATGAATAAAACTTAAGAGGAAGTATTTCTATTTTTACTGTGGATACATGTTTTCATAATGACAAAAAAATGTATTTCATAAGACCTTTTTCAGGGTGTGAATTATTATATGGGTCAGATGAAACTGTATTTTGAACTCCCTTTCATTGTGTCACATGTTGAGAATTATCAGAAATAAAACAACTTTTGGTGCCTCTGTGACCTTAGACAAGTCACATTGACCTTCCTGAGGCTTAGGTTCAGTTGTATAAAATGATAAAACAAAACCAAATAATGTCTAAGATCTTATTTAACTATAAGGCCCTGTTTTCTTTTGTGAATTGTATATTAGCCTCAAAAACTGAATCTCCTCTTTTCACATGAAATGTCCAGTTTCTCTTTTAGGGTGTGTTATTTTAGGAATTTCCTCTCCATCTACATGTAAATATTGCTAATTACTACAGACTACCTCAAACTGAGAGGGGACAGAGAAAGGTAGAGGGAAGAATGAGGGGAAGAGAGAGAGAGAGAGAGAATATTTTTAATTTTCATTTTTTAATTTATTTCTATTTTATTTATTTATTTATTTTTTAAATTTAACGCTTATTTATTTTTGAAGGAGAGAAAGAGAGCGGGGTAAGTACACAGGGAGGGAGACACAGAATCCGAAGCAGGCTTCAGGCTCTGAGCTGTCAGCACAGAGCCCTACACGGGACTAGAACTCACAAACCGCAAGATCATGACCTGAGCTGAAGTTGGACTCTCAACCAACTGAGCCACCCAGGTGCCCAATTTATTTCTATTTTAGAGAGACAGAGAAAACGGGGGTTGAGGGGGTGGAGGGGAGGGGAAGAGAGAGAGAGAGAGAGAGAGAGAGAGAGAATGAGAGAGAGTGAGTCTCCATGCCCAGCATGGAACCTGACATGGGGCTTGATTCTAGGACCCTGGGATATGACCTGGGATGAAATCAAGTCAGTTGCTCAACTGACTGAGCCACCCCAGAGAGAATTTTTACTTCCCAGAAAAGCTGAATTTACTTTGACATTAATTCTGAACAAGAGGTGTGGGTAGGTTTTACTCAAACCCTTGCTCTGTACAGGGAAAGCTAAAATGAGTGAGAAGTGGATTGAGAACCATTTGGCAGTAATAGTGCACCAGAAGAGACCCACTGACAGCTGCTGCCAGGTCCCCATGCAACCTGGGCATTTTGATTAAAGCTGTGCTGTTGTTTCTACTTGATTTGCAATCAGTTTAACCAACAGTGATCTCTGAAGCCGAGGGCACACCTGCAATGCTGGGACATCCTGAGCCTGTCACTCAGCATAAAGAATTGTATTTCTTCTTTTCTGTAGCTGTCTCATTATTTGTGGAGGTTCTCCTTACCTCATCCTAAGTTCACCTTTTTTTTTACAGTAGTCCCCTGTGTTGTCAGTGCCACACTCTGCACTGTTGAGTGGAAAATAGTCAAGTCCTTAGGTACCGAACAGTGATAATCCAAAAAGGTGGGACATAATATAAAACTGACTTTACATGGTTGAAAGGCTAGTCTTAGAACTCAAGCCATTTTTTTTTAATTTAATGTAAAACATGGTCTACATTTTAGAACAGATATTTAAAGTCTTTTTTAAAAATTTATTTATTTATTTTGAGAGAGAGAGTAAGCAGGGGAGGGGCAGAGAGAGAAAGAATGGGAGAGGAAGAGAATCCCAAGCAGTCTCTGCAATGCAGAGCCCGATGTGGGGCTTGAACCCACAAACTGTGAGATCATGACCTGAGCTGAAACCAAGGATCAGATGCTTAACCAACTGAGCGACTCAGACACCTTCTTTATTTGTTTTTGTTTTTGTTTTACTAAAGAGAGATAGAGAGTGTGGAGGGACGGGCAGAGGGAGAGAGAATCTTAAGCAGGCTCCACGCCCAGCACAGAGTTCAGCCTGACCTGGGGTTCCATGTCATAGAGATCTTGACCTGAGCAGAAATTAAGAGTTGGACACTTAATTGACTGAACCACACAGGTGCCCCTAGAGCAGATATTTAAACCATTGCTACTTAAAGTGGGAAGTAAGGAAAAAATGCATAAAAATGGAGATTAGGGAAAGTGAGTAGGGACACAGGTGAGGCCAGATTCTGTTACAGTTATTGCTATGCCGATTAAGCAAGACATTCAGTTTTGTACACTTGTACATATATCTTTTTTGCTAAAATAAGAAAGTATGTCTCACAACTTAACCTTCTTCCTTTATTGGTTTCTTTGAAATAGCCCATATCAGATTTTCTATTTTTTGTTGTTTTTATTATTTTCCAGACAGTTCACAGTTGGCCTATTAAGAATGCCCCAATGATCTTTCTTTTTTTTTTTTTTTCTTAAATGTTTTATTCATTTCTAGGAGAGAGAGAGAGAGAGACAGCGTGAACAGGGGAGGGCCAGAGAGAGAGGGAGTCACAGACCGAAACAGGCTCCAGGCTCTGAGCTGGCAGTCAGCACAGAGCCCGACGCGGGGCCCGAACCCACGAACCGCGAGATCATGACCCAAGCGAAAGTCGGACGCTTAACCGACTAAGCCACCCAGGCGTCCCCCCAATGATCTTTCAAAATGCAGATATACATATGTTTTCTGATTGGTGAAAGGTACTTAATATTTTTATTTTCAGATTGTTTGTCCCTGCTCTATATTAGACTTTATGAAAAGACAGGAACTATACTTGTACTTTAAAGCCTAAGAAAAATAAACTATTGTTGGCCTACTTCACAGGCATTTTTAATAGGAAATTTTCTGCCACAGGCTGATGGATGGTAAATTGAATGATCCTGATGTTCAGTCCTACTTAATTATCTTTCTGAGAATTTTCTATAGGGGTGCCTGGGTGGCTCAGTTGGTTAGGCATCTGACTTCCGCTCAGGTCATGATCTAACGGGCCCCGCATCTGGCTCTATGTTGATGACTCAGAGCCTGGAGCTTGCTTTGGATTCTGTGTCTCCATCTCTCTCTCTGCCCCTCCCTTGCTCATGCTCTGTCTCTCTCTGTCTCAAAAGTAAATAAACATTAAAAAAATTTTAAGAATTTTCTATAGCAGTGAACTTATGGTGATATGTTTAGGTACCAATCAGTACTAGTTAACATCTTCCTTCAAAATTGCTTTTTATGTTGTTGGATTGTTACAGGTTTTTGATAAGCAACTTATTTGTACACAGTACAGTTTATTTCACAAATTATAAATACAAACTTTCAGTTTTCTCTTATAATTATAATGTGGCATCATTACACTGTAAATAAACTACCTTTTCTCTTCAATAAAAAGTACTGAAAGGGTACCTAAAATTAAATATAAAACTTCTACTTTAGTAATAGATTTTATGGAACCTTTTTTTCTTTCTTTGATTCCTCTGTATTTACAATTTCTTGCAGCATTTAGATTAGTGGTATTATTGGAAACTTCTACATACATTAGCACTCCAAAACAGCCATAGTGCTTTGAGTTTTAAACACTACCAAGTCCTTCCTTTTTCATCTCATATTTCTAACTAAACTGTAACTCAGTAATCTTATTTCTTGACTCTTCTTATGACACATTTTTGCCTTGGGCTCTCTTCCAGATAGTTCTAATTACTATTGTAAAAAAGGAAAAAAAAAATCCTTTCTGTACTGATGTCATCATCACTCCTTCCTCACCAGGAACTCTTCTGATAAATCAAACTATTCTCATAAGCACCAGGTACCTCCGGACAAGATGAAGTAAACAAAAATAGGGTAATTAACTGAAGTTGAAACAGCAATTTTTGCCTGAAAGCTCTGAGGAGCTTAGGAATTTTTTTAACTCTGTTCATTCACAGGAGTCAGATTATATACAACATGACACACACTATGGAAGTATCAACAGCAGGAAGCGTGTTCCTTATCAGTTTCAGAAACAGAGGACTACAGGGAATGTAAATTAAAAAATAGAAATATAGTGACCACAGCTGAAGGAAAGGGCGATATAGGAACCAGGTAACATCTGAGTCTATCCAAGACTTAGGAAATTAAGGATGTTTTTAATTGTGGGGTCAAAGAAGAGACTTGGGAAAAGCAGTGTCAGACTGAATGTTCTGCCCGCTCCTTCCCCCATTTGTAATATTGAATCCCTAACTCTCCATGTGGTGGTGTTAGAAGGTGGGATCTTTGAGAGGTAATTAGGCTTAGATAGGGACCAGAGGGTGGAGTTCCCATGATGAGGTTAATGCCTTTGTAAGACGGGACACCAGAGCTGTCTTCTCTCCACCATGTGATAAGAGAGAATGTAGCTGCAGTCCTCAAGCTGGGAAGTGGGCTCTTACCAAGAACCGAATCAGCCAGCACCTTGATCTTAAGTCTTCCCAGCCTCCAGAACTGTGACAAATAAGTTTCTGTTTTTCAAGGGACCCAGTATACGGTGTTTTGTTAGAGCAACCTGAGTTAACTTAGACAGTAATGGTTATCTACACTATTCTGGATGGGGTTAATCTGAAAATGCAGTTAGTCTTAGAGATAGCCTGTTGCTTCTTTTGTTATTAAGTTGCACTTTGTTGTTGTTTTTTTTTTTCCAATTTTTATGTCTTTATTTTGAGAGACAGAGAGTGAGCGTGGGAGGGACAGAGAGAGAGGGAGACACAGAATCTGAAGCAGGCTCCAGGCTCTGAGCCGTCAGCACAGAGCCTGATGTGGGGCTCGAACCCACAGACTGTGAGATTATGACCTGAACCGAAGTCGGACACTTAACTGACTGAGCCATCTAGGCTTAAGTTGCACTTTGAAATTTAATGGAGTATTTCTGAAATCCAGAACACCTCATTATCTGCAAGAAAATGGCATCTGAAATTTGATACTTTGGGCAATTTTAGCCTGTTAAGTTTAAATTTGGAAGAGATCCAAAAAATAATCACTAAAATGCAACGAAATTATTTGAATCACTAATACAACTATTTTTTATTCAAGTACTGCCATTGGGTTGTGATTATGTTTGTGAGTTTTACTGGAGCCAATATAATACTTTAATTTCTTTAGGCAAAGGAAGATGAAAGTCTACTAAATATATGAATCATACCATCATTCCTACTGAAGACATAAGTCATAGTGCCCTAAATTGGGAAAATTCATGTGGGGCCTTGGAATATAAAAATGTGATAGGAGCATTGGGTCATCTCAGGTTCCTGATGCAGTCAGCTTTGTAATGCAACATGTATGTGTTCTTAAAAATCATTGCTGTATGCAAAATCACACAATAAAAAACAAAAAGCTTATGGAAAAATTGGAACTGGGGAAATAATACTCAAAATTTTTTTTGATGACTTCTAAAAATATAGGGATCTCATGAAAGTGATTAAAAAATAATTAGAAATACATAAAAATGGTTAAGAAATAGTGAGGCACCTGGGTGGCTCAAGCAGTTGAGTGTCCGACTCTTGATTTCAGCTCAGGTCATGATCCCAGGGTTGAGGGATTGAGCCCTGTGTTTGGGGCTGCTTTGGATTCTTTCTCCTTCCACCCTTCTCCCCTACTATCTCTCTCTCTGTCTAAAATTAAAAAGAAAGGAAGAAAGAAAGAAAGAAAGGAAGGAAGGAAGGAAGGAAGGAAGGAAGGAAGGAAGGAAGGAAGGAAGGAAGGAAGGAAGACACAAATAATATAAATATTGTACTTTACCTTGGAGAAGACCTGAAGTTTGCTTGTGGAAATAAGCACCAAAAGATTGAAGGTTGAGAGTTATCAATTAAGTGATGGAAGGTGCATTGTCTGAAATCAGATGGGGAGTTCTAACTCCACATGTGAACCGGTGTGGCTCATAACAAATGAGGTGGGCTGAGGTGACTAGAAGATATTTGAAAAGCATGGCTTTAATTTACTCCTACTGAATTTACCCAGTTTCAGTTTTCTGCATTCATAGTGTTTCTCCTGGAGGTATTCCATAAGCAAACAAGAGACGTGTGTTATGTTTTAATTGTTCCCTAACATGTCATTCATCTTGAAACGAGTCTGCATTTTTAGAACAAGCATTACAGCAAAACTAACTGTACACAGATAAACACACACCATGGTCGGTGTCTCTAGGATATTCATGTTGTGAGATACAAATTACTTTTACCAAGATAGCATCATTTTTCACATTTTATTGGAGCCATTCATCTGATTTCATTTTAAAATCTATTTTTTTAATTTGTATTAGCCTTTTATTTAGCTGTCCAATACCTATCTTCATGGAGATTTTATAGTGAGTCTATTTGTTTGTATGTCAATAACACTCTCGTTCAACATTATTTAGCACTAGAATTGTAAGATAATTTTTTCCCTGTAAAATTTCCTTGTAAAATGTAATGTAAAATTCTTACATTTTCAAGTTTAGGATATAGTTTTCTAGAGAGCTTGTGTCATCTGCTCCACTCCTATCTCCATACTGCTTTGTCTCTAATATGAAGAGATCCTACTATGCATTCAATGCTATAGTTCATTGCCATGCAAATTCTCATGGTAACATAATACGCCATAATCTGGTAGTTGAATAATATTCATTCATTATAAAGTGCCTTATCCTCCATCTTCCATTCTCCTCTCTTCTTTCAATGAGCCCATAGCTGTTTAAAAGGGGGGAAAAATAAGGAAGAAAAAAATGTGAGATTTTATTCATATGGCTGTATTCAAATTTAAAATTTCTGGAAGTTGGAGATTGTGTTTTTAATATTCTTTTTGCAAATGTTTAACGAAAATTAATCTATTCTTTAAGAGCATGTCTGGGGTTTCTGGCAGGTATATTGATTGCTTTAGACCAAAAAATATCAAGAAGGATACAGTGAATACATCACATATTTGATCACAAATAGTTAATACAGGTACCAAATCCACAAGCATATTTCCCTGGGAATGATTATCCAGGCTTTCTTTTCAAAGGGAATTTGAGATTTAGTAACTTTTGGCTAATTTTAGCAAATAAAAATTCTTTACCTCCATTTTTCAATATTTCAGGTGAAAAGTGTTTTTTGGTTTGAGTCACCTGCTATTATTGGTTTATTTCTTCACTCCATTTTTCTCTAAGGAGATGTGCATTTTGGATCAATATATATTGAATCATACATTAAACTGGCCAAGTTTTGTTGAGTTGAAGACAATTTTCTAAGGGAAAGTAGTATATTATCTCATATGTGAAATTTTGCTAGGAGGCAGTTGTAGGCAACTATGTTAACCATCATTGTTGTGAGCCTGATGTAAACTGTTCTTACACTTCACTACGAACACAGCAGTTCCCTGGAATATACAATTCTTATTTCTACTGCTCTTATTTTCCTGAAAATTAAAAATTGCAAAGTACTCTCTCTCCTTTCCTCCCTTCCTCCCTCCTTTTCATTCTCCCTACACCCCCACCTCTCATCAACCCCTCTATCACAGCATATAGCACAGATCTAAATATTTCTGTACATACTCTAATAGAATAATTCTCAATACTTTTAATAGAAATGATTAACAAGCTAAATATTATATATGTATATAAAAACAAATGTGTATATATATATACACATATAACTAGTTGTATATATATATTTTTTTATATATATATATATATATATACACACACATATAACTAGTTACTTATCTATCTAGACTAGTTTAAAACAGTATACATTTTATAGGACATTTTAAGTTAAGGGAGCCCTTAGAGGAAAGACTTTCATTAAAAAAAAATACTAGTGCACTAAGTGCTCACACTAAAAGTAAAGAGTATTAAAATCAAAAGAAATATAGTCTGGGGGCGCCTGGGTGGCTTAGTCGGTTAAGCGTCCGACTTTCGCTTAGGTCATGATCTCGCGGTTTGTGGGTTCGAGCCCCGCGTCGGGCTCTGTGCTGACTGCCAGCTCAGAGACTGGAGCCTGTTTCAGTTTATGACTCCCTCTCTCTCTGACCCTCCCCTGCTCACGCTGTCTCTCTCTCTCTCCTAGAAATAAATAAAAACATTAAAAAAAAATTAAAAAAAAAAAAAGAAATACAGTCTGGGAAGAAGAGTGGTGAGTGAAATCTGAGACCTGAAGCAAAAGTACTAGTTCGTTAATAAGCAGAAGTGAGGTAGATGTCAAGAAAATACATTGCTTGCAGGTAGAACATACTTTTGATAGTTTGGGGTATGGAAAAATGGTATAATAAAAGAATTGGGGCACCTGGGTGGCCCAGTTGGTTAAGCATCCAACTCTTGATTTCAGCTCAGTTCAGGATTTCATGGTTCCTAAGACTGAGCTCCATGTCAGGGTCTGTGCTGACAGTGCAGAGCCTGCTTGGGATTTTCTCCCTCCTCTCTCTCTCTCTCTGCGCTCCTCCCTTCACTGTATCTTTCTCTTTCAAATAAACTTAAAAAAAAAATTGAAAGAGATTCATGGTAGCTGGAGTAAGGAGAGCTTTCATATGAGTGACATTAATAAGGCTGACGAGAGGGAATTAGTACCAATAAGAGAGGTTTTTAAAATTTAAAGGAGAAATTTCATCTTTATTTTGAAGGCAACAGAAAATCATCTAAAGGATATTAGTTAGTGACTGACATGGCCATATACCTACAAAAAATCACAATATAAAAATGGCACAGAAAATAAAATGAAGAGGTGAAAATACATGTAGCCAACTAGTTCATTAAGAGACTATGATTGAGCTGATCATGACATATCCCCATTGAATTCTATCGTATTAAGAGAGCACAGCAATTTGGACTCACAGGGTGTCTGGAGAGATGGAGAGAGCTGATAGTCATGAAAAAAAGATACTCTGCTTTTATGTGGGACTTGAGAATTGTTCCTCATGTTGTAGGAACGATGGCCTCGTCCCTCAACAGTACATTGGAGCTGATATGTGGAGATGCTAAGATACAAAGGAAAAGCCCAAAACTTCTGGGAGAATATTTGCTGGAAAATGACTTGGTCAAAATGAGACAATCTTACCAGCATCATGGGGGTGGATGAATACTGATGAAGCTGTAGATGTCACTGACTAGCAGCTTCATCTTGAATGAGGGGTCGATAGCTGCCCATTGAAAGCGGTCAGTTTGTTGAAGTTCCTAAGATGTTAACTATTTCTGGCTAGTGCCAGGAGATTTACTTGTCTGTTGTATGAAAAAAAGGTGTGATCAGAAAAAGTCCTTCATTTTTCAGACATGGAAAGAAAACAAACAAATTTGTTTCATCATGGCAGATTATATTGATTTTTAATTCTGTAAATAGATTATGAACCAACATCAAATCTAGGTTGATGTGACCATGAGTTTCAAGCCATTTCTATTTAATCATCATAACATACACTGTCCTAGAGAGTCAGAATCTGTTAATAAGTGGATTACTTCCTAGATATATTATTGTTTTAAATACAGGAATACAGATGAAACTAAGTTGTTTTATTTATTTATTTTTTTAAATTCAAGTTAGTGAACATACAGTATAGTTTTGGCTTCAGGAGTAGAACCTGGTGATTCATCTCTTACATATGACACCTATTGCTCATCCTGAAAAGTGCCCTCCTTAATTCCCATCACTCATTTAACCCTTCCCACACCTCCTCTCCAGCAACTCTCAATTTGTTCTCTGTATTTAAGAGTCTCTTAACAGGCTTGCCTCCTGGGACTAGAGGGTATTATGCTAAGCAAAATAAGTCAATCATAGAAAAACAGATATTATATGATTTCACTCATATGTGGAATTTGAGAAGCTCAACAGAGCCTCTCAGGGGAAGGGAAGGAAAAATAAGAAACTAAGTTTTTGTAAAAATGGAAAATTCTTTGTTTTCAGTCAGTCTTATAATCAAATTACTCTGACTATGGGTGTTTCATCTTTGGTCAGCTGTTTAAATTTAAAATATGTAATTGTAATTAAAGCTGAGTGAAAGTGTATATTGATACTTTTATAAAAATCATTAATAAAGTTTTCTTGGGAAGATGAGATAATTCAGTTTGGAAATTGACCACAAGAATACAAAGAGGTATGGGATACCTTGGCTTGATACAGGGTACTAAGTATGACTGGACTAATGGAGACAAGAGCAAAGTAGAGAGACAAGAATTACTGGGGCGTGGGGGGAGGGTGCCAGGCATCAAAATGATAAGCCTGATTACCAGTCAAATCATGGACTATTTAGTCCTAACATAAATGTAATTTTGAAAGTCGAGATGCTCAAGCTAAAAGATGTGGAATAGTATACTGAAAATAAAGAAAGACAGCACAGCATAACAGAACAATTAAAATACGTTTTTGAATAAACAGGGTGACAAGAAATGGTTGCTGAGAAGAAAATTTGGGCAAAACTAGTCCAACATTGCATAGAATGGATTCAGTGTAAACAGTAATAACATCTGTCATACCTACATGGTTGAGCCCCAAGCATGATCATTTTCCCTAAATAGCTGTATGAGTAAATTGTTCTTAAGTCCATATTTAAATATAATGGTCAGAATATCAATATATTTGCCAACTTTTCATAATGAAACTTATTGTCTTTTTCCTAAAATGTTTGTTTACTTACCTTAGTGAGAAGAATTTTATTTTGGAGGCATAAAACTTATGATGAAGCTTAGGAGATATTTGTGAGACTAACAAGCACATAGGTTAGTGACCAGGCACATCATGAAATTGGCCAAGTATTGAGATAATATACAATATGTTTGGGTCTCTGGAAATGTTTCTTGCAGCCATATTACCATCCAAAGTATTCTCAGTGTCATCACATAAGAGATAAAGCATATAGAAATAATATTTTGACACTCTATACTACCTTAAAAAGCCACAGGTACTAGGGATTTCCCAGTGACCTAAACATATATCAAGTATAATTCTAGGAAAATGAAGCTCAGTTAAAGCAAGGAAGACATCTTGCATATATTGTCTGTGAGAAGTCTCAGGTGTCCTGTAAATGAAGCCATGAGTTTGAGGGAACCAACCGTACAGATGGGAGAGTTCCAAGTCAGGGGTGTGGATGCTTAATGCAGAGATCTAAGGCTTGCTGAAATCTAGCAATGGAACAACAGCCATTTGGCATAATGAGTTACACATGTAATAGTGAATATCTTGATATTATCAAATAGAATGAGAGAAGCTGTGAGACTTTGGAAAGGTAAAATAATTTAGAGATATAAAACCCCTTCATGTGAGAATTCAGTGAGACAGTGTAGGTAAAATGTGGTGATGGACAAAATGTTAATATTGCAAATCCCATAGTCCTTTTGATGCTACTAAATCAACAAACTACTTCAAACTGAAGTAGCATTTTGTGTTAGTAATCTTGTTCTTCATCGCATTTCTTCTGTATTGTTCAAAAGACAAATGCATATGTATCTGTATGTATTTCATATATATTTCATGTTGATATGTATTTCAACATAAATAAGTAATGTTTGACATTGCAGTAAAAAATGATAATATGGAGGTGGATTGAATATACAGGAAGTGAAGATTTGAAAAAGGACAAGAACATTGTCCAGATACCTAGGCATATCTTACATGGGTACACTATTTTCTGATACAAGAAATAAATGAAGACAAACAGTTAATGGAGAAGAACATGGCAAGTGAAATTTTTCATTATCTGGAGATTCAAATGGGCTGGACTCTCATCTTCTCATATACCTGATAGCTGAAGTCATGAGAATAGAGAAGATGTACTAAGGAGGCAGTGGTTGGTATATGTTAGAGTAGAAGTCTTAATAACAGACATTTAAAATGCAACAATATAAAGTGGTCTTTTGGGGAAGGCAAATCCAGAGGAACCAACAGAGAGTCTGATGGTAAGAGGAAACATCAGCTGAACATTGAAGGGAAAGGAGTGTATTTCTAGGAGGGCATGGCCCATGAGATATATAAAAGCTGAAAGGCAAAGTAAAATGAGAAGCACATGGCTTTTAGCTTCAATTGGACACTTTATGAAAATTATTTTTTAATCCTAGTATATTGCAGTCACATTCATATTTCTCTGCTCACAGCAAAAGACCTTGAATTTGGAAAACTTGGAAAACTTTTTTTCCTTAGGTATATTTTTTACCCGATGGCCTTGCAAAAATTGGATGAAGAAATTAGTCCAGCGATTTAATGATTTTTTAGATTTGGAAGAACTACCATGAGAGTATTTATACAAACTGGTATATGCTCTTCAAGTATCTTAAATATTTATCATTTTGAAAGTAAAGAGCATTTAAGGATATTGTAAATAATTTAAACATGTAAAGTAGAACCATGTGAATTATTAGTATGATAACTGCCTTTTATTGGTTATATTGATTTTTTAAAAAGGTAACAAATGGTCAGATGCATGAGCCTTTTGTGAATTTTACTTCTCTTTCTTAAACTGCTCAAACATTAACTCCTTTGTAAAATATTTCCTCAATGTCATCTTCTTGATGGAGTAAATCACTGTGCCCTTGTACCTCCACTGTGACTTGGGCACAGTGAATATAAATTTTAACAACACTTTAGGTGATGGTGCATATTAATGAGGTCCTATGCCTCAGGTTTTACTCCTCTGTGTCATTGGTGCCTAGTTTATGGCTTGGTACATAGCAACAGCTTAAAGAACATGGATAAAATACTGATATGATTTCTTGGAGAATATAGATTTTAGAAATAGAGGTGGTCTTAGATTCTTCCAGTTTAATCCGTTCATTTTCTAGATGACAATACTGACAGCCTAAGGTATTAAATGTCTTGTTCAGAAAATTTGCTCTTATCAAGGAAGGGCTTTAATCATCATATTTTTACCTGGAAATACATGTATGAAATTATGAATACGAGTACAATTACTGTATTTTATCTCGAAAGGCAAAATTAATCAATATAGCATTTCTAAATAGCACAATAAAACAGACTGCTAGAATGTATAAACTAGGAAAAGACATACATTCCCAGTCAGGAAGCACACTTTTAAAGTGAGTTAGGTATGTACCTTATAGAAGTTTTGATCTCAGATATGATTGTTCTCTACAAAAATATTTGAAGTTGTTTAGAAAAATATTTCACATTTCATACATACATAGATTCTATTGTTACTGAGAGAATATTTTTGAGCTATAAAAAGAATAATTTCACATAATAGTATTAAAAGGAGACATATTTTATATTCATGTTATGTAAATAAAGTATTCATTTTCTCTAAATGCAGTCCTTCTGAGTTGGAATGTGGTTTCTCAGAAACAAATTAAGCAGCCTTCTTTTGAGTCACTAATAGACAATTTGCCATCCATCTGCATAAGTGGAACAGTTTCACCTATTGGGAGAATATATAATAACATACAGCTATGTTTTTAGAATCAAAGGGAATGTCTACATCTCTCTGCTACAGGAATTTATTTACACACAATTATAAAATCTACACTCTGCAGAAGGCTTTGGGATCATTTATTCTAAACTTGTACTGGACATTTGAATTTCCAGACTAACATTTTCAACAAAGTTCCTTTCCTTGAAATGCTAATGGGTTCCTTAATTGTTATTTTTTGTTTGTTTCTACTTCTTAAGCAATATATGGGAAAATAAAATATCTCCTTAAAATGTCACTTTGGCTCAGTCGGTTAAGCGGCCAACTTAGGCTCAGGTCATGATCTCACTGTCCATGAGTTTGAGCCCTGCTTCAGTCTCTGCTTACAGCTGAGAGCCTGGAGCCGGCTTTGGATTCTGTGTCTCCCTCTGTCTCTCTTCCCCTCCCTTGCTGGTTCTCTCTCTCTCTATCTCTCTCTCTCAAAGATAAACATTAAAAATTAAAAAAATAAAATGGCACTTCAAATATTTGAAAATGATTATAATCTTTTCATTTTCTTCAGCATGGATCCCAAAGCAGGGCTCAATTCCACAACCATGAAATCATGACCTGAGCCAAAATCAAGAGTTGGCCATTTAACGAACTGAGCCACCCAGGCACCCCTAAAGCCAAACTTATTACTAGAACCCCAGAACACTGAAATCATGCAAATACCTTCAAGGGAACTCTCTTGCCTGGTTGAGGTATTGCCATAATAAACACATATGTAGGCCCCTGTGATCTTAGGACTTTTGCAAAAGATTCACCATTCTCTGAGAAGACACAGATGACATTCAAGATATTTTAATCAAGAATATTTAACATTTTATTATTCTAGATAAGCAGATAGCAAAAAGTTTATTCATTCAATAGAGATCTTTGTTATTAGAAAATATCACAAAAGAGAGGAAAAGGGGCCCATTGAAGATCCTGACACTAGAACTCGGTCTCAACAAGGTCAAGGGCCACTTGCCAGATACTCTATAAAGAATATACTGTGAAAAATATTAACAGAGTTTATTGGATTAATGCCTCTGACACCTAATTATATCTGCAAACAAAATAAAGGAGAAAAATAGCTGAGGAAATGGAAAGCATATTTTTTCATAAATACTGATACAGAAAATGTCTCTGAAATTGCTCTGGAGGTGTCTTTGGCTACTTTTGTTCTGTTTTACGTACTAAAATTTAAGGAAAATTATGATCCACCTGTATTATTTGGCCAATCAAACCATTAACTGAATTTATTATAGTAGCTAATCAGTATTTGCAAAAATTCCCAAGAAAAGAAAAGGGAACTTATTAAATAAAACCTCGTAATTTTATAAATTTAAAGCTTCAAAATTTCAGAAAGTGAACAGAGTATTCATTTTAAGTAGAAAAACAGAAAGGCAAATGGGCAAAAATTTTTTAAAATTTCTGATGAAATGACCTAGAGATTCTCTGTGAAGAAAGGTCCACATTAAAAAAAGTTGCCAATCAACCCTATTTCAAAATCGTCTCCCGAGTCCAATTCTCGATTGGAATTAAAATGAACAACCAATGCCTTCCCTTTTAGGACAGTTTGGGGGAATTTTATTAATGTTTATGCTTCATTATTTTTTTAAAAATATTTTTATTTATTTCTAGGAGAGAGAGAGACAGCGTGAGCAGGGGAGGGTCAGAGAGAGAGGGAGATACAGACTCTGAAATAGGCTCCAGGCTCCGAGCTGGCAGTCAGCACAGAGCCCGACGCGGGGTTCGAACCCACGAACCGCGAGATCATGACCTAAGCGAAAGTCAGATGCTTAACTGACTAAGCCACCCCGGCGCCCCTATGCTTCATTATTTCTGTCCTTGCCACTAGAGCAGATTGGGACTTTCGTGTTTGGGTCCTTGAGCGGAACCTAAAGCTAATTGCTCACTATCCCAGAGCAGGAGACTTTGATCCCCTAAAATGTGCCCAGGTTTTAGCATATTTTGTAGTTTATTCTTTTAGGGACTTTACCATAGATTGATATACATGTACAGAATTACTTCTTTATTTATTAGTAAAATGAAACCTTTTTTTTAAGGTTAGGTATGTAATCTATTTTATCTTAAGTAGAGTCTACTTAGAGTTCCCTCCTTAATAGTAGTGCTGAGTGGTTCTTCTTTTAAAAAATTTTTTTAATGTTTCATTTATTTTTGAGAGAGAGATAGAGACAGTGTGAGCAGGGGAGGGTCAGAGAGAGAGAGGGAGATACAGAATCATAAGATGGGCCCCAGGCTCTGAGCTAGCTGTCAGCACAGAGCCTGATGCAGGGCTCATGACCTGAGCTAAAGTCGGACACTTAGGCGACTGAGCCACCCAGGCACTCCAGTGCTGAGTGGTTCTAACTTAACTCATGTGCTGTCTCAGAATCTACTCTCCAAATAACCACAAGTGATGCTTTCTACTCTATCATTCATTTTTGTTTTCAACATCTAATAAGTTCACTAGTCAGTATATCCATCCAGTTAGGATAATGTTAAATTCTACTAAAACAGTTTTTAAGTTTTCCTAATAGGCTTTCTACATAGTGTCATGAAAAACCGCATATCTCATGAAAGAAACATAGATTTGCACGAGGCAGTAATTGTGATAAATCACTTTGTTTTTGTGAAATTCATGCCCACTATGTAGTAACATCATATGTTATCTTATTTTCTATATCAATCAATTAATCTATATCATCTATTGTGATTTTTTTCATATCAGTTTCTCCAGTATCTTAAATTAGAATTCTTTAAGACTACACTGAAGGTTTATTTTAATTTGTCAAGTTCTCAGAACATTGTATGAATTTGTTCCCTGTGTATTCCACCTTTTATTTTGTATATTAGTGACCTTATATTAGCCTCCTCCTCAATATTTTAATTAAAAGGAGTCCCTTAATTTTATTTTATTTTTAATCAGTAGAGAGAACCTTCTTAAATAATAGTTAACACATGAGAAATAACACACATAAATGTTAAGTGATATTGGTTTATTAAAGTTCCTATTATGGAGATATCATATATTTTTATATCAGATCAAAAACACATCTGTTTCAGGATAACAGAAATCTAAATCTTTCTTGTGAGACTATTTTCATTATCATTCTACTGTTTCTGCCAGGCATGCACTATTATCTATAATTTTTACAAAAATCCTAAACTCTCTTTCATGAAAAATATGTGGAAAAATTAAGAGAATAAGATGCTTTGATTTCAAAATTGAAAACCATTCAACCAATATCCTATTAATATAAAGTTATTTATTCAGGGTTTGCTGTTGAAATATTCCTACTAAAATCAATTGAGTTTACACTGATTTTTAACTATCAGAAAAGTTGTATTTATCAAATATGTATATGTTTAAGTTAGCTACATTTTTATTTCAAAAGAAATTAGTTACGTGCATGTACAATGGCAGGGGATTGGTTAAATCATTTTAGTCATTCATAATATGAAGACATCAAACTTATTCTTGGCAAATTAATGACAAAAATATTTAGACAGTGGTAAAAATTTTAGATTACAAAACAATATGTACAGTATAACTCCCATACATGTGAGAAAAATCTTAGAAGTATGTATATTAAAAGGCTAATATAATATATAATATATTCAAGGCTGTGAATATAATATCACAGGTGATTTTACTTTTATAATTATTTGTAATTTTTGGCATATTTTGAAATAAATGTACATTACTTTTACAGTAAGAAAAATGCAACAAAGATTTTTTTTAATTATAGGAAAAATGTCATGGATTGAATAAAGAATGTGTGCATTTATAACCGTGAGTCAGAAAACATGTAATTAGTTCATCCAGGTACCTCAATTTCTCCAGAATGGGCTGATGTCTGTTTTACTTTAATCAATCAGCAATTAGTTCTGGTATCAGTAGACACTCTCTAAGAAGTGCTTTTGGAAGAAACTGTGACTCTTGGATGGAGTTTGCTTTATTTTTAAAAGTAACTTTTCAAAACTCATTTATTGCTACAGGTGCTGCCTTATGAATGTATCATGTGTCCATTGGGTATTCAAGTGGTTAATAGACTAAATCTCTCTAATTATAAAGGAAATCAAGATGTGTTGACAGCTCTGCTATTTCAGGGCAGTGGCAACCCTGGGTGCCTGCCACATTCTGACATTCAAGCTACACTTCTTATATCAGAAATTCTCTGTAAAATATAATTACTCTGGAAGTGACTTACAGAGGAAAAAGTTGCATATATTTTGCCAGATTTGTCTAGTCAACTGTGACATCAATCCCTACTCCCCCCTCCGTCCAGATTTAGAGCCTGAAGAATTAGCAACAGAATAATGCTCTTCTAGGATCCTCCCCTCTCAAAGCTAGTATGGAGCTGAGGAAAGGGCATGAAGCTGGGAAATAGGGGCCTGAGTCCTGGCACAGTTCTAATTTGTGACCCTGTCAGTACAGCTTGATTGGAATTCACTGTCTTGTCAGAAAATTCAACTGTTTTCTCACTAACCTCCATTTGGATCTAAATTTCTGTGGATTTTTCTTTTTTTGCTTCCTTTTGGATTTAGAAGGGAATTAATTCACTAAGGTGTTAGGACATTTCCTTTCCTCTTAAAGAGCAACTTTGGTCCATTTACAAGGCTAGCTTTCATGATACATTTTCTCTTGTAATTCCTAAGTTTTATTTTAACTGTTATCAGGAGAAATAGCTTCTCACACAAAAGACTAAACATTTTAAAAAATTTTTTTAATGTTTTTATTTTTGGAGGAGGGAGAGAGAGAGCATGAGGGCAGTAGGGGCAGCAAGAGAGGGAGACACAGAATCTGAAATGGGCCCCAGGTTCTGAGCTGTCAACAGTGCCTGAGGCAGGGCTCGAACTCACAAACCTTGAGATCATGACCTGAGCTTAGGTAAGAAGCTGAACCAGCTGAGCCACTCAGGTGCCCCAAGACTAAACATTTTTATAAATATTGGTTTATAAACAAGTTGCCATCATTTAATAAGTATAACTACATGGATTTATATAGGTACCACCTCTTTATGAAATCTACCTGTTAACACACACACACACACACACACACACACACACATACTCAGGAAAAACCTGTCTGAATCTGAATTTGTGAATATGTTTTGACTCATGTTTTAACAACTTCTGTCCAATGGGTTGAAAACTGCATTCTCTTAATAGTGACTAATTTTCTCACTTCATTAACTAAACTTAGGAAAATTTAGGAACTATATTCCTATATGCTTTCCATATTCCTAATTTGTTCAATGTAGTGTTGACTAATTAAGAACAATGCAGCTAATTTAACTAAAATAAAGTGTGCTGAAAGATTTGTGGAGAGCTTTTCCCTATGGCACATACATAGTCCACTTACTATAAATAAAATAAATTCTTGGAAATTTGTGAAATTTTTGGAATATAGTTTGCAGTTAAGTTTACATATCATGACTTTTTAAAACCAATAATATGTATCTCACCCCAAAATAGGTGTACTGGTTGATTTCCATTAAGTCTTTAAATTAGTAAAAAGAATATTTACTCTTTTATTTTGTAGGAGATTGTGAATGAGTGGCAACATATTTGAATTCCTTAATAAATAATCCAGAAAAAAAATATCAGTACATCTATAAACACTCAAGTAGAATTCATTTAATGACTTCAATTATTTGGTGGCTAACATAATTTCTTAAAAGTTGTTTTTTGTTCTTTTAATAAATAACAGTAATTTTTGTAATGGTCTTCCATTGAAATACTGTTCTCAGCTATTTGTTTACATTATCAAATGTGTTGCCATTTTCATTGTCATGAGAAATCAAGAAGTTGTATAAAATTTGTACATTTTCATTTATGACATGGGTTCTCTTTTTTATAAATACTTCCAGTTCTTTTTTTTAGTGACTAGGAGTGCAATTTTATATTGCTCCTTTCCTTCATTACTAAATTTTTGGTTTATATTTTAAGTATAACTTCAGAACAGTGGGGTGATAGATATCATAGAACATCACTACAGGAGCAGTAAACTGATTATCAACTTTCATCCTTATACATTTTTAAGGGATAATAGTTGTATTTTTTAAAAATTTTCATTTATCTATCTATTTATTTTGAGAGAGAGGGTACTAGTGAGTGAGAGGCAGAGAGAGAGAGAGAGAGAGAGAGAGAGAGAGAGAAAAGCGGGGCTCACCTGAAACCGGACTCATGTTTACCTGAAGCAGGGCTTGTGCTTACTTGATGTGGGGCTGAAGCTCACTTGAACTCACAAACCATAAGATCATGACCTGAGCTGAAGTCAGATACTTAACCCACTTGCCACCCAGGTGCCCTCAACTTTTTTCCTTTTTAGTAGAATCTTAAATTTGTCAGGAGTAACATTGTATCTTGCTGAAATACTGTAAACCATGGCATCAGCTAAAGGAAAAGTTAGTTCTGGACATAATTCTAGCCAAAAAGATATAAAGCAAAGACTGATATCTGAGCCTTCCAGGAGGTTTCAGAAGACAGGTTCAGTTGGCTGGTACTTTTTGATTTTGACATTTGTGTAGCTCAGTTTTAGAAACCATCATTCCAAGTGTTCCCTTTGGTCCATCCACTACAGGGATGTAATCAGTTCTGAATCTGATATTAACTTTGAAGATACCTTAATTTTTTTCTATAACTCAAGTTTTAGAAATTGCTGGAGTCACACTCCAGCCGGTCCAGGGGTTGCTGCAGGATGGACGGTGTTGGCGAGGGAGGGGTGAGAGAGCCATGAGATTCTTTCTGATCACCAGGCAGGCATCTCTGCACTGACTGAGACTTAGCTTTATTTATGGTTAAGTGTATGGAAATAGCACAGAAGTGGCATTTGTCTTAGACAATGATTTTTTAAAATAAATTTTTAAGAATATTTTAAAAACTTATTTCTGAGAGAGAGAGAGACAATGTGAGCAGGGGAGGGTCAGAGAGAGAGGGAGACACAGAATCTGAAACAGGCTCTAGGCTCTGAGATGTCAGCACAGAGCCCGACGCGGGGCTCAAACCCACAAACTGTGAGATCATGACCTGAGCTAAAGTCAGACACTTAACTGACTGAGCCACCCAGGTTCCCCTAGACAATGATTTTTGATGACAAATTTCCTTGATATGTAAAAATTTCCCAGAACATAGATTTGTAGAAGACTCATGCATAACTTTTATCAATAGTGATTGATGTAGGTGATTTAGATGCTTATCATATGGGGAAGGACGGTGTATTTAGCATTCAAATACAAGACAGTGTTTTTAGCATAGCAAAGGCAAACATTAGTTCTTTGTGAGCAGGAGTCAATAGCCTGTTTGACTAAGGTGAAGTATAAGAAAAACAGGATTTTCAGGAAACACAGTGTTTGCTCCCATAATCACAAAAGAAGAAATTCCTACAATAAGTTCCTTCACAAGATGCAATCAGCATATTAGGACCAGAATAAGTCACTCCCGATACCAATCAACAAGGTACCTTGGGGGGTCAGTGCTCAAACAGAAGCAATTGAGTGGGGATGGATGTTGGTCATCATCTGACAACAGGAGACCTTGTAAACCTGCCTTAACCTCACAAGGAGTTTTCTCAACTAGTGAGTTCAGAATGGCTCCTAACAAGAAATAACTGAGCCATCATAGATTTTTAAAAAACTATTTTCCAATAGATAATAAACTTAATTATAACTTTAAAAGTCAAAATAATGAGAGCAGTTTTATGAAATTATCTTTTAAAACCTTTCCAGTAAGTCAGAAATGATAAATTGAAGCATTTCCATTCTGACTGAAAATAATAGGTGTACATGTGAATATTTATAAATAAAAAATTGCAAATGTCATAAGGTGTAGGAATAAATGAATTCAAAGATATAAAGTATCTTCCCTACTAATTTCTGTCTACTAACTTCAAATGAATCAAAGTACTGGCCATTATATCATTCAATGCGTCCTATATAAGAAATTATATGATAAATTCCCCTAAAATTTAGCATAGGTTTGGTATGCTAAAAACAATAATAAAAAGTTGCTATTGAAAATTATATAATTTTATGTTACTTATTCTTGTGATGGAAAAATTTTGATGTTTAGGTACTCAATGGTATTAAATTTCATGACATGGAGTTGTAGAGAATATATGTTATGTTTCTGCATAATTTGTGCTTTCTAGGAAAAATCTTACTGAAGCTTGGGACCTAGTCTAAAAGACCAAGTCTTAGAAGTTAATTTACAACAGTGAGAACCTGGGGGAGATTTACTCAGTTCTGGAAGTGTACATTTACTTTTGAAACAGCTCTGAGAACTGGGACAAGGAGATATCCCTGGGTTGCAAAGGGGAAGACAATATTCTTATCCTTCCCCGGAGAAATTTATTTACATTACAAAAGATGATATAAATCAGAATCTTTCCCAGGAACATAAGGTTTTCTTCCTCCTTCAAGAAGGGGAGAGGGACAGTGTGTACATTAGTACCCAGTTCATTTTGTTGGTGTTCTCACCTACAGCACAGACCCCTTTACATATAAGTGACATTTGGTTCTCATCACATTGTCCTGGGGCAAAAGGAAATCAGTCCCACCACTATTATGTAAATAATCATAACTAAACAGGCTCTGCTTTAGAAACATCCTATGTGCATTCAGATTATTATTAATAAATATGAGAATTGCAAACAAAGCACATACTTTTTGATTAAAAATGGCTTTTCTAGGGGCACCTGAGTTGCTCAGTTGCTTAAGCCTTCAACTTCGGCTCAGGTCAATATCTCATGGTTCATGAGTTTGTGCCCTGCGTGGGGCTTTGTGCTGACAACTCAGAGCCTGGAACCTGCTTTAGATTCTGTGTCTCCCTCTCTTTCTGCCCCTCTCCCACTCACACGCTGTCTCTGTCTCAAAAATAAAAATAAACATTAAACATTTAAAAATTAAAAATAAATTTTCTATTTCAAAATTATAAGATTTTGCCTATGGTTTCATAGGTTTTAAGCCTTTAAATTTCTAATTAATTTGTAGTCCTTCTTGACATACACTGTATGGTAAATATGTAACTGTATATTTTTACACATGGCTACCAGGTTGACCCAACACAATTTATTAAAAGTGTCTATCTATACTTCTCTGTTTTGTTTGTTTTGTTTTTAATTGTTTTACAAGTATGGGTTATTTCTGGCACTGCGCTATCTTGAGCCACCTGGAGTCCGGTGAATACACATTGCTTGTACCAAATGGTACAGCCTTAGACCTAGAGGCTCCAATCCAAAAGCTGTCTCTCCATTCTTCCTCCCTCCTTTCGTTTTCTTTATTTTATCCTTCATTCTTCTATATTCTCCTTTTCAGTTCTTTTACCAGTTTACTGCATTCCACAATTTTTATGTAGTATACTTTCAGTACCATTCACTTGCAAATATGTTATTTTGTCTTTGATTTATGGACTACTTATGTGTGTTGCAAAACACTCAATAGTTGGGCCTTTTTCTATTGCTATTAGTTTCTAATTTAATTTGCCTTTTGGTCAGAGAAGGTACTCTGCATAATTTTAGCCCTTAAAATTTATTGATGGTGTTTTATGTTCAAATATATGAGCTTTCTTGGTGAAGGTATTCTTGAAAAGAATTTGGATATGGAATTGTTGGATGTAAGGTTCTATAAATGTCCAATAGAAGATTTTTGATACTATATTCAGTCTTTTATATTTTTACTAATTTCTTGCCAATATGTTTTATCTATTATCAGAAGACAAAATTAAAACAAAAGACATTAAAATCTCCTACTATGATTTTGGATTTGTCTTTCATTAATTTTATCAAAGTTTATTTCATTTTTTTGATACTCTATAGTTAGACATTATCATATATTCATAATTTTATGGCTTCCTGATGAATTATTCTTATCATTTTTTAATGTTTTATTTATTTCTGAGAGAGAGAGAGAGACAGCATGAGAAGGGGAGGGTCAGAGAGAGAAGGAGACACAGAATCTGAAGCAGGCTCCAGGCTCTGAGCTAGCTGTCAACACAGAGCCTGACGCGGGGCTCGAACCCATGAACTGTGTGATCATGACCTGAGCCAAAGTCGGACGCTTAACTGACTGAGCCACCCAGGCTCCCCTACTCTTATCATTTTGAAAGGCTCCTCTTTATCTTTGACAGTAGTCTTTGTCTTGAAGTCTATTTGATTTGATGTTAAACCAGAAACTTCAGCTTTTTTCATCCTAACGAGAATCTTTCAGGATCGTTTCTTGCAAGAACCATCTTTTTCTATTCATTTACTTTCTCTCTCTTTTTTTAAAAAATATAATTTATTTTCAAGTTGTCTAAGATACCATGTATACAGTGTGCTCTTGGTTTGGGGGACAGATTCCCATGATTCATTGCTTCTATACAAAACCCAGTGCTCATTCCAACAAATGCCCTCCTCAATGCTTAGCACCCATTTCCCCCTCTCCCCTGCACCCTGCCCATCAACCCTTAGTCTGTTCTCTGAATTTAAGAGTCTCTTATGGCTTGCCTCCTTCCTCTCTGTTTGTAACTAATTTTTCCCCTTCACTTCCCCCACGGTCTTCTGTTAAGTTGCTTAAGTTCCACATATGAGTGAAAACATATGGTATCTGTCTTTCTCTGGCTGACTTATTTCCCTTAGCATAATACCTTGAAGTTCCATCCACATTGTTGTAAATAGCAAGATTTCATTATTTTTCATTGTCAAGTAGTATTCCATTGCATATATATACCACATCTTAATCCATTCATTAGTTGATGGACATTTAGGCTCTTCACATAATTTGGTTATTGTTGATACTGCTGCTATAAACATTGGAATGCATGTGTGCCTATGAATCAGCATTCCTATATATTTTCCATAAATTCCTAGTAGCACAATTGGTGGGTCATAGGATAATTCAAATTTTAATTTTTTGAGAAAACTCTACACTGTTTTCCAGAGTGGCTGCACCAGTGTGCATTCTTACCAGCAGTGTAAAGTTTTCCCCTTTCTCCACATCGTCTCCAGCATCTGTAGCTTCCTGAGTTGTTAATTTTAGCGACTCTGACTGGTGTAAGGTGGTATCTCAGTGAGGTTTTGATTTGTATTTCTCTGATGATGAGTGATGCTGAGTATCTTTTCATGTGTCTATTGGCCATCTGGATGTCTTCTTTGGAAACATGTCTATTCATGCCTTCTGCCCATTTCTTCACTGGATTATTTGTTTTTCTGGAAGTTGAGTTTGATAAATTCTTTACAGATTTTGGATACTAACCCTTTATCCAATATGTCATTTGCAACTATCTTTTCCCATTCTGTTGGTTAGCTTTTAGGTCCTTTGCCATGCAGAAGCTGTTTATCTTGATGAGGTCCCAATAGTTCATTTTTGCTTTTGTTTGAGTTGCCTTTGGAGATGCATCAAGCAAGAAATTGCTGCAGCTGAGGTCAAAGCGTTGTTGCCTGTTTTCTCGTCTAGAGTTTAGATGGTTTCCTGACTCATATTTAGGTCTTTCATCCGTTTTGACTTTATTTTTGTGTATGATATAAAAACGTGGTCCAGTTTCATTCTTCTGCATATTGCTGTCCAGTTCTCCCAGCACCCTTTGCGAAAAAGACTGTCTTTTTTCCTTTGGATACTCTTTCCTCCTTTGTCAAAGACTAGTTGGCCATGCATTTGTTACAGTTCTGGGTTATCTATTCTATTCCATTGATCTATGTGTCTGTTTAGTGCCAATACCATACTGCTCAATGATTATGGTTTTGTAGTAGAGGCTAAAGTCTGGAATTGCGATGCCTCCTGCTTTGGTTTTCTTTATCAACATTACTTTGGCTATTTGGGGTCTTATGTGGTTCCATTCAAATTTGCTAATTGTTTGTTCTAACTTTGAGAAGAATGCTGGTGCCATTTTGATTGGGATTGCATTGAATGTGTAGATTGCTTTGAGTAGTTGACATTTTAACAATGTTTATTCTTCTAATCCATGAACATGGAATATTTTCCATTTCTTTGTGTCCTCTTCAATTTCTTTCATAAGTTTTCCATAGTTTTCAGCATATTAATCTTTACATCTTTGGTTAGGTTTATTCCTAGGTAATCTGTGGTTTTTGGTGCAATTGTAAATGGGATCAATTTCTTGATTTCTCTTTCTGTTGCTTCATTATTGGTGTATAGAAATGCAACCAATTTCTGTACTTTGATTTTGTACTCTGTGACTTTGGTGAATTCATGTATCAGTTCTAGCAGCTTTTTGTGGAGTCATTCAGGTTTTCCATGTAGAGTATCATGTCATCTGGGGAAAGTGAAAATTTGGCTTTTTACTTGCCAATGTGGATGCCTTTTATTTCATTTTGTTGTCTTATTGCTGAGGCTAGGACTTCCAACACTATATGAAACAACAGAAATGAGAATGAACATCCCTGTCATGTTCCTAATCTCAGGGGGAAAGCTCTCAGTTTTTCACCATTGAGAGTGATGTTAGCTGTGGGCTTTTCATAAATGGCTTTTATGATGTATATATTTTAGGTATATTCCTTCTATCCTGACTTTCTTAAGGGTTTTTATTTAAAAAAGGATGTTTGTATTTTGTCAAAGGCTTTTTCTGCATCTATTGACAGGATCATATGGTTCTTAACCTTTCTTTTATTAATGTGGTGTATCACATTCATTGATTTGCAAATATTGAACCAGCTCAGCAGCCCAGGAATGAAGCTCACTTGATGATGGTGAATAATTCTTTTTATATCCTGTCGAATTCGATTTGCTAGTATCTTGATGAGAATTTCTGCATTCATGTTCATCAGAGATATTGGCCTGTAATTTTCCTTTTTAGTGTGATCTCTGTCTGGTTTGGGAATCAAGGTAATGCTGGCTTCATAAAATGAGTCCGGAAGTTTTCCTTCCATTTCTATTTTTGGAACAGCTTGAGAAGGATAAATATTAACTATGTTTTAAATGTCTGGTAGAATTCCCAAGGGAAGCCATTTTGTCCAGGACTGTTATATGTTGGGAATTTTTTGAAAACTGATTCAATTTCTTCACTAGCTATGGGTCTGTTCAAATTTTCTATTTCTTCCTGTTTAAATTTTGGTAGTGTGTAGGTGTCTAGGAATTTATCAATTTCTTCCACCTTGTCTAGTTTGTTGACATATAATTTTTCATAGTATTCACTGATAATTGTTTGTAATTCTGAGGGGTTGGTTGTGATAAGTCCAATTTCATTCATGATTTTATCTCTTTGGGTCCTCTCTCTTTTCTTTTTGAGAAGTCTGGCTTGGGATTTATCAATTTTGTTTATTTTTTCAAAAAATCAGGTGTTAGTTTCATTGATCTCTCCTACTGTTTATTTGGATTCTATATTGTTTATTTCTTTATTATTTCTCTTCTTCTGCTGGTCTTGGGGTTTCTTTACTGTTCTGCTTCTAGTTTCTTTAGGTGTACAGTTAGATTTTGTATTTGAGATTCTTCTTGTTTCTTGACATAGGCCTAGATTATAATGTATTTTCCTCTTAGGACTGCCTTTGGTGCATCTCAAAGCATTTGGACTGTTGTGTTCTCATTTTTATTTGTTTCCATATGTTTTTACATTTCTTCTTTAATTGCCTGGTTGACCCATTCATTCTTTAGTAGAATCTTCTTTAACCTGCATGCATTTGGAGGTTTTCCAAACTTTTTCCTGTGATTGATTTCAAGTTTCATAGCACTGTGATCTGAAAATGTGCGTGGTATTATCTCAATTCTTTCATATTTTTTGAGGGCTGTTTTATGACCCAGTATGTGATCTATCTTGGAAAATGTGCCATGAGCACTTGAGAAAAATGTGTGTTCTGCTGCTTTGGATAAAAAGTTCTGAATATATCTGTGAAGTCCATCTGATCCAGTGTATCATTTAGAGCCATTGTTTCTTTATTGGTATTCTGCCTAGATGATCTGTCCATTGCTATAAGTGGAGTATTAAAGTCACCTGCAATTACTGTATTCTTATCAATAAGATTGCTCTTGGTGTGTTTAATTATTTTATATATTTGGATGCTTCTGTATTTGGTGCATAAACATTTATAATTTTTAACTCTTCTTGATGGATAGACCCCATAATTATGATATCATGCCCTTTTTCATCTCTTATTACAGCCTTTAGTTTAAAATCTAGTTTGTCCGATAGAAATATGGCTATTTCAACTTTCTTTTGACTTCCAGTAGCATGATAGATGGTTCTCCATCCTCTCACTTTCAATCTGAAGGTGTCCTCAGGTTTAAAAGGGGTCTCTGTTAGGCAGCGAATAGATGGGTCTTGTTTTTAATCCATTCTGATACCCTGTGTCTTTTGATTGGAACATTTAGTCCATTTACATTCAGAGTTATTATTGAAAGATTTGGATTTAGTGTCATTGTGTTATCTGTAAGTTTTATGATTGTAGTGATGTCTCTGGTCTTTTCAACATTCCATTCACAGAGTCCCCCTTAAGATCTCTTGTAGGGCTGGTTTAGTGGTGATGAACTCTTTCAGTTTTTGTTTGCCTAGGAAAATCTTTATCTTTGCTTCTATTCTGAATGACAGGCTTGCTAGATAAAGGATTCTTGGCTGCATATTTTTCCTGTTCAGCACATTGAATATTTCCTGCCACTCCCTTCTGGGCTGCCAAGTTTCAGTGAATAGGTCTGCTACTACCCTTATGTTTGTACCTTGTAGGTTAAGACCCATTTGTCCTTAGCTGCTTTCAGAATTCTCTCTTTATCTTTGTATTTTGCTAGTTTCACTATCATATGTGGCATGGAGAAGATCAGTTTCTATTACATCTGAAGGGAGTTTTCTGTGCCTCCTGGATTTCAATGTCTGCTTCCTTCCCCAAATTGGGAAAGTTCTCAGCTATGATTTGATCAAGTAGACTTCCTGCTCCTTTCTCTCTCTCTTCTTCTAGAACTTCTGTGATACACATATTATTGTGGTTCATTGAATCACTTAGTTCTCTACTTCTCCCCTCATGGCCCAGGATTTTTTTATCTTTCTTTTTCTCAGCTTCATCTTTTTCTATAATTTTTATCTTCTATTTTACTTATTCTCCCCTTTGGCTCTTCAATCCTCACTGGCACCACCTCTAATTTATTTTGCACCTCATTTACAACATTTCTTAATTCATCATGGCAATGGTTTTAGTTCCTTGATCTCTGCAGCAATAGATTCTCTGCTGTCTTCTATGCTTTTTTCAAGCCCAGTGATTAATTTAATGAGTATTATTTTAAATTCTTGATCAGATATACTGTTTATATCTGTTTTCAGCATTTCTTTGGCTGTTATTTCTTCCTGGAATTTCTTTAGAGCAGAATTCTTCCATTCTGCCATTTTGGCTAGTTTTCTGTTCCTTATCTGTTTTAAAAGCTTGTTATGTCTCCTGCACCTTGTGAGCACTACCATATTAAAGAGGGGTCATACACAGCCCAGGCCTTGGTCCTTCAAGAGGTGTTTTCTGGACTGTGTGCTTTCCTTTTTTGTGACTCTGGTTGCTTTATATCCCTACTTGTAGTTATGGTTTGTACCCTCCACCAGGTATGCTTTGATTTGTTCTTTGAAGTAACCCTAGGAAAATAAAAATAAAAATAAAGGGGGCAGTGCAGTGGTGATGGAAGATACCTTATCACATACAAAGAGAGAAATGACAGGGGCAGAGAAAAAGAAAAGAAAAGAAAATTGACCAGAGAACTATATGGAGAGAGAGGGAAATAAAGGAGATATAGAATAGGTGTAAAGAGAATAGATTAAATATGTCTGCTTAAACAACCACAACCAGAATAACCAGATTAGAGAAGGGAAGAAATAAGAAGAAAATGAAGGAAAAAATATATAAGAGATGTCCAAGAATTAAATTAGAAAATGCAAAACTGCTGGGTGCCTTGGAACTGATGGCCATGCTGATCTGAAGGAGGGGCTGTCTGGTTTGTCAGCATCAATCTCCTTCTGGTAGATACACAATTACCAGACACGGAGTGGTCTGGCTTGGTGAGGCTGGGTCCCTCCTTCACAGTGGTCCCTTGTCCCTTCCCTGAAGCCTCACCTTGTTGGTGATGTGGAGAAAAATGGTAATACCCCAGTCTCTCCTCCCTGGACCTACTGTCCCAAACCACTCTGTTCAGGCTGTCTGCTGCGCACGTGCGGGCCTGCCATTTTGTGTGTGTGTGTGCGTGTGTGCGTGTGTGTGTGTGTGTGTTTTCTTTGGTCCACAGTCTCCTGTGCCTCCCTGGTGCTCCTCTGCGATTCAAACCCCATTGTCTTAAGGGATCCTGCTCTGTACTCCCTGGTTCCAAGGAAGTGTTGTTCTGCCCAATGGATTAAGGACCTCTGGCTGATATTCCATGTCCTTTGACCACCTATATACCTTATTCCTACAGCACCCCAAGGAGGGGATTGCTTTCTCTCACTGCAATTGCACCTCTGAACTAGCTACCAAGCCTGGGGCTTGCTCCTCTCTTCCCCAGATGCACAAACTAGACAGCTGGCACCAGTTCAGAGAAAGCCCTGCAGTTAGAGATCGGATCTTTCTCCATTTTCTTCCAATCCCTGGTCTTTACTATTTTTGATTTCTCTCTTTCTCTTTCAAGTCCTCTTATATAATTTGTTGTTTATCAAAATTCCATTTTAATGTATTTATTGTCATTTTAGCTATACTTATTGGTGTTACATTATGCATCCTTAAATTTTTATTCAACTTAGAATTAATAGTTAATTTTCATTCAACTTCAAATTAAAGTTAAAAATCTAAAATCACCTAGGCTCTTTCTTCCCCACCTTTATGTCATATGTATTTTAACAACAAACATTTTTTAAACATATATTATTAGTATTTTAAGTTTTGCTCTAACATCATAGGTATTTTAACTGATTTAAATAGAGAGAAATAATAACTTTAGTTTTGCCTGTTATTTTTGATTTCTATTGCTTACCATTCATTTCGCAAGATGCAATTTTCCCTTTTACACACTATCTCTTTACCAGATAAATAGTTGCTTTATCTGGTAGTGCAAGTCTATTAGTGATTGATTTGAATTTGATAATTTTTAAATTTGGGGTTTTTTTCCTGCCTTCATTCTTAAAGGGCATTTTCATTCATTATAGGATTCTAGATGAACATTTTTACCCTTATGGAAAGTTAGAATTTTTTTTATTTCTTACAAAGTGCCTGTTGAAACTCTTCTTTCATACATCTTTTTGCTTTTCTGAAGGTCATGAATCTTATCTTTCTGACTCATTTAGAATTTAGCTTTATGTTCTATTTTATTTTGTCTTCAGAAGTCTTTCTATAACATATGAATTAAAAGTAATTACAAACTATTTCTCCTGGATTTCATGGAGTATTTTATATATTGGACTTGGTAAATTATGTTTATTATCTCTTCAGTTTATGTAATTCCTATTTTTATGATCTTAGATCCTTGTTCTATGTTCTGTGTGTCTTTTACACTCTTTCTGAATTTCAACTCTTTTCTCTTTGTGCTCCAACGAAAATATTTTTTCGTAAGTGATCTTCCAGATTATCCTCATTTTTATGATGTCTATTGTATTATTGACACATCTTACCTATATTTCTGGTATTTTTTCAATTCTAGAATCTCTATTTAACTCTTTTATAAATTGTAGTTGCCTGTGGTATTAGTCTTTATTCTTGAACTAATAATGATTATATAAATTCCCTAGCATGTCTGGTATCTAGATCACCCATGAGGTTTTTTGCTTTTTTCTGTGTGTGTTTTTTTAAGTTTTTATTTTTAAGTTTTTATTTCTGTGTTTTAGGGGCATTTAAGTGGCTCAGTCAGTTAAGCATCTGACTCTTGATTTCAGCTCAGGTCATCATATCATGGTTTGTGAGTTTGAGCCCCACATTGGTCTCTATGGTGACAGTGCAGAGCCTGCTTGGGATTCTGTCTTTCTCTCTCTTTCTGTTCCTCCCCCACTTGCACTCACTCACTGGCTCTCTAAATAAATTAGCTTAAAAATTTCTCTAAAAAATTTCTGTATTTTAAAAATTTTAATAAAAATTTTGTGTATTTGAACATTTTCAAATTTACAGAAAAATTTTAGAGATTGTATATAGAGTTCTTATATACCTTGCAGCCAGTTTCTATTATCTTACATGGATACGATGTATTTGTTAAACTTAATGAACATATTAATACATTATAATAATAATAACGGAATTGTATGTTTTATTCAGATTTCCTTAGTTTTTACATAATCTCCTTTTTATGTTACACTATAATTATGCTCTAACTCTGTTGGTGTTGTGGTGAAATGTGGGGGAGGGGAAGCATTCTATAATCTTATGGATAAATCTTTTATTGAGTCTTTGTCTCTCGGCTATGGTCTTTACAAGTATTTCCCTAGTGCTACAGAGAGTATTTCTCCCCTTATATCAAAAGAGAGAACAGACAAGAGAGGGCTTGAATGTGAGGAATGAGCTTCCTCCAAGTGGGGTAAGTTTCTGATAAAATCTTCTCCCTTCAGAGTAGGCTTTTATTATAGAGGATGCTCTATGTGTTCTATAATGACTATTCTTGTCCTTCTGAAGGAAGGACATAAAGGAAGTTTTCCTGGATCTTGACAATGAGAACTTGGTGTTTCCTTGAGGAAAAATTTGTTCAAGTATGAGTGTCCCCAAAGGAATTTCTCATTCTTTTTTTTTTCCCATTTTTTAAAAAAATGTTTATTTATTTTAGAGAGAGGACAGAAACAGAGAGACAGAGCATGAGTGGGAGAAGGATGGAGAGAGGGAGGCACAGAATATGAAGCAGTATCCAGGCATTGAGCTATCAGCACAAAGCCAGTCACAGGGCTGAAGCCCACAAACTGTGAGATCATGACCCGAGCCAAAGATGGATGCCAATGGACTGAGCCATGCTGGTGCCCTGAGGAATTTTCATTCATAAACTAACCTATACTAGTCTTCAGCAATTAGTCAAAATTATTATTTAAGTATTCCTGTCAGTGGTTTTGGCTCCTATGGTTTCAGTTCTAGGCCAGCAGATCCAAACCGTGACTCTGGATTCACCTGTCTTCAGATCTGGGAGCTGGCGGTTTACTCTGCCCCTCAGTTTTCTAATAGATCAAAAAATTATTACTTTCAGTTTGCTTCAGCTTTGCCTCATGTAAAAATGGCAGTGGTGACTTCTAAGCTGTTTTTATTTTGGTGCTAAGGCTGGAATTTCTTAATCTCTTTTGGTAGGAACAGTATATTGATTTGTGTGTCTTTTTATAATGTTTTGTTGCTTTTGATTGGTTTGCTTTGGTTTATATGTTCCTCTTCCTTGGAATGTCTATGATCTATTGAATGCCAGATACTTTAAAAAGAATTGACAAGGCTCTACCTTATGCTATCTTCCTCTCAGAAGGATTTTATTTTATTTTATTTATTTTATTTTATTTTATTTTTGGAAAGCAGTCAGAGAAATTTTAGATCACCTTAATCCAAGTAAGGGTGTTTGTCAAGCTCTGTTAGTGTTGGTTATTTTCAGTTCTTCTTCTTAAAGAATAATTCTCGGTTTTAGACACTCTGTGATTTCAACTTAAAGTTTCTCTCTTTCTCTCTCTCTTTCTTTTCCTTTTTACTCTTAACTAAAGACATTTCATCTTGGTGGGACCTGAATGTCAACCTCTGTCTCATCAGGGTTGCAAGACTGCTAAAATTGTTGTGGAGTGTTCTAGTCACCCAACACTGCTTTCTTCTTTGGGTGACTCATCCTCTGCATATGTAATTTCAGTGACTGCAGATACCTTACTACGGGCTGAATTATGTTCCCCAAATTCATATGTTGAAATCTCAATCCCCAGGACCTCAGAATGGAAGCTTATTTGTGGATGAGGTCCTTTAAAGAGGGGATTAAGTTAAAGGGAGGCCCTTAGAGTGGGGCCCTGAAGCAATATGACTGGCACACTTATTAGAGAGATTGACACCAGGGATGTACAAGCCAGAGGGATGATCCCTTGAAGAGACTGCAAAAAGACAGACTTACAAAAGCTAGAGTGAGAGACCTCACAGGAATGCATCCATGCTGACACTTTGATCTTGGACTTCCAGCTTCCAGAACTGTGAGAAAATACATTTTTGGTGGTCAAGCTAACCGGTGTGGTCATTTGTTATGGCAGATTTAGCAAACTAATGCATGCTTCTCTGAGCAAATCTGAAACCGACTTTTAGTCTCATATTAATGCAGTTCTCTCTTTCCTCTTATACTTCAGTCTATTCGTCAAAGTATGGCTTCATTATTGTTACTCGGTAAGATTGCATCGTGAGCCGGGATCGCACTTTTTCTAAGCCTCTATTGTCCCTGTTATGATTTGGAAAATCATTCAAGGGAAAAAGCTGAAGCCACTATGGGCTCAGCGTGGTATGACTTCCTTCTCTCAAGTGTTGTCATCCCTTGAACGTTGTCTACCTTGTGCATTTTTCTAGGTTTTATAACTGATGTTGGTGGGAGTGTCACTCTTGTAGGAGCTGCTTCAACATGAAGTCAAAGTGTCCTTTTAGTTGTTTTAAGATTTAATTTTCTATTGATGGTTTTAAAAATTGAGGCATAATAGACTATTTGGGTGCTCATTTATTTTCTTCTGCAAAAGTATCAATTTTCCCCCCTTTCACTGAATATGTAGAAACCTGCTCCTAACTTGATGCTGAACTTCTCAAGTAATTTTTTCTTTCAAATTTCACCTGCCTTCAGAAGTTTTCCTTCCATACATAAGTTAAGCTCGGACTTACTGTGAGTCCTGAAGATTTATTTCTATCTCTATCATAAGATATAAGTGGATAAATAGACACATTTCTCTCTATGTATCTTTAATGCAGTGGTATGCCAGTTTCTGGCCTGGCGATTTAAATATTTACTTTCATAAGAGAAAAAAAATAAGAAAGTTAATCATCTTCTAGAAGTCCACTACTTCATGATAAATTCTAAGCCATTGCTAGCTTTTATTCTCTTGCTCCTTTAGGCTTTTTTAGGTTTTACCTGACATTTGTAAATTGCAGTTATACATGATATAATTGTATGTATTTGTATCATGTTCTTCTACATGGACATCCATATCTGTAAATGATACAGTGTTTCAAACCACAGCATTTATTGATATTTTGTTGAGCTTACTATATATATATACTATATATATATACTATATACTATATATATACTATATACTATACTATATATATATATATACACTATATACTATGCTATATATATACATATATATATACACACACTCACATATATATATATATATATTTTTTTGCTACCCAAAGATAATTTAAGAGAATTTTTAAAAAGCCATGAAAGTGTATTACTGAGAATTTCAAATTTAAGGTCTCACCTGCTTTAAAGCACAGGAATCTAGGTGGTTTCTATATTTGGAGCCATGCTCTGTCCAATCTTTTTCAAATTTGTACACAATTGACCCAAAATAATGATATTGGTTCCAACAACTTCATGCTTTATGAGGCTTGTGGAAATAAAGAAAAGCAGAATCAATCCTCTTCCCTGATATGTTGAGATCTGTAGGCTTCCTTCAAAGGTGTTCTTTGTCCTCACGTAGAAATGGTTAGGGAAAGGAAGAAGGGAAGAAAGAACCCATTCCTTTTAATACAGATTCTGTGAAAGTGGTTCAGTGAGGCAGAAAGCTCCATTGCAAGTCTGTGGTCCAAGTCCTGTTAGCAGGCAACAAAGAGAAAATGAATTTCAAAGGTCTTTTCAAAAAAGTAGGTTAAAGAACAAAACAAAACTAAACCAGTAACACTGAAGTGCCAGGTCAAATCAAGGTTTATACCCATGAAAACTAAAAAATATGGAGATCTGAAAAAAATTCCCATACTAAATTAGTTTTATTAAATAGACTTCTTTTAGTAGTGATACTATCCCCCAAATTATTTTTTTTCCAAAGGTGTATATCTCCAAATATTTATATTCCAAAGCATAAAAGCCTAAAGCTTAACTTAGACAAACGCACCTTAAAACAAAAGGAAAAACAAAAACAAAAACAAACTAGAGACTCATGATCCCAATATATCCCACAGTTTTGTGAATTTTTGTGTATGTGTGTGTGTGTGTGTGCGCACATGCATGTGTGTATGCATGTACGCATGCATGTATGCATATACACAAAAAGTGTGCATATACGAGCATGCTTTTTGCATGTTTTATTATGACTTTACTCATAAGACACATATAGACACCTTAGTACACATACACACATATATGTTTGGCCTACAGTATCTTGGCCCATGACATATTAATTTTAACATTATCAACCTATAAAATTCATGATAATTGAATTTTATTTTATTTTTTTAATGTTTATTTTATTTAGTTTTTTGAGAGAGAGAGCGTGAGTGGGGGAGGGGCAGAGAGAGAGAGGGACACAGAAGGTGAAGCAGGCTCCAGGCTCCCTGCTGTCAGCCCAGAGCCTCCTAGAACTCATAAGCCATGAGATCATGACCTGAGCTGAAGTCAGACACTTAACCAACTGAGCCATTCAGGTACCCTTAGAATTCACATTTTAAAAATCCATATTTTCAGCTTCTTTTAGAAGAAAAAAATGTGAAAATGCCAAGCTAGCAATCTAATATGAAAATAATTTGCTGAAACAGCTCTCTTTAGACTGAGTGTGTGCCCTCTTCTCTCACAGTTCTTACTTCTTTTAACATTTCCCAAATGTGGGGATGTCAGCTACCATTTGTGACAGAGTGTGGATTACTTACTTATAAATTTAAGAGGAAGTTTTTAACTTATCCCTCTATTGAATGTGGATTACTAATAAATTTAAGAGGAAGTTTTAACTCATTGCTCTATTGAAGGTGGAAAAATCAAAAGATGGGTCCATGTGTTTCAGTTCAATCTCTGTTCTTAGTAAAGGTGGAGAATGTTTATGCGTTTTGCTATGCAGGGTGTGTAACTGTGAAAAAGTGAAGATACTGTTACAAAATAAACCATACTATGATACAGGCCAGAATTCAGAAATCCAAATGATTACAAAACAGAAAAATGAACTAAACAAAAATCGCTAGAATTTTTGGAAAATTCAATTCCTGAAAAATTGCTAGAATTGCTACATGGTTTGTTTCTAATGCTATACTGTACATTAGCACTTCTCTTTGGGCATCAATATCTGAAGAGCCTTTTTAAAAAATGTTTATTTATTTTTGAAAGAGAGACAGCTTGATCAGGGGAGGTGCAGAGAGGGAGGGAGACACAGAATCCTCTGTAGCAGGCTCCAGGCTCTGAGCTGTCAGCACAGAGCCCAGTGAGGGGCTTGAACTCACAAACTGTGAGATCATGACGTGAGCTGAAGTTGGACACTTAACCAACTGAGCCACCCAGGTGCCCCTGAACAGCCTTTTTAAATTTGGGTGATTTGAAATATTATTGTAATTATCTTATAGAATTGATACATGATAAATATTATCACATTTGTTGGTTTGAAATTCATTGATGTAAGATTTTAGAGGAAGTTACTGGTTAAGAACAAAAGGAGATTTTATTTTAAATATTGGAATATTTCTATGTTTTCCTTCTGTGTTCTGCTGGTGTTTGTATATTTTATTGTGCACATGTTATAAATGTCATATTACATTATTATTGTTGTTGTAAAAGCCAATTATCTTTTAAAAAGATTTAAGTAATAATAAAAACAATCATATATGTACTCATACAGCTAACATTTCTGCTACTCTTCATTCTTTTGTGGGACCCATTTTTCTATCTGGTATAAAATGGTTTCAGCTTTTCTATGTCTGAATGCATATGAATTGTTCTATCTTTTGCATGTCTAAAAATATCTTAAGTTTCCCTTTGTATTTGAAAGATATTTCATTTCTTTCAGAACTGGAAGGAATTTGTGTGATTGTATTCCCCCTTGAGTTGTTTCTGATGAGCAATCTACTGTCATTTTATCTATAGACAGCACGCCTTTTTTCTTGGCTTCCCATCCGACTTATCCATTATCACTGATTTTAAACAATTTGATTATGATTTTCTCCACCTTTCTGTGCTGGTCTTTGATTATCTTGCATCTGTGAGTTTATTGTTTTCATGTTTTTTCTCTTAAAAATTTAAAGGTATTGCTTTTATTAATTATTAACCTAAGCGAGTGATTTAAAAGTATTCAGTATAAGTTCTTAAAAGTTATTTGAAGATAGGACTTTCTTCTGCTTTTCAAAAGTAAAAGTTAATTTGTGCTTTTGAATTTTTCATATTTCCATGTAGTTTGTTTAATTAAATTTTTTCTTTGTACATTTTACTCAGTCTTTTTTCTTAAGTTCCTTTATTTTGAGAGAGAGAGAGAGAAAGAGTGTGAGCAACCAGGGGAGGGCCAGAGAGAGAGACAGAAAGAGAGAATCCCAAGCAGGCTCTGCAACTGTCGGTGCAGAGCCCCACATGAGGCTCTATCACACAAACCCTGAGATCTTGAGCTGAGCCCAAATCAAGAGTCAGACGCTTAACCTACTGAAGCCATCCAGGCGCCCTTGCCTTTTACTCAGTCTTGCATGCTGGAATCATCTTGATACTTCTCATCATCCACAAGGTAAATGTTAGATTTCTGTTTTTTACATCTGTGTCATTCACACTCTGTAGCTAGGTTCTCTTGTTTGTCAGTTGTTAATTTAAACTGGCTTTCTTGTACTAAAATGAGTTCTTTCATCGCATGCTTAGCTCAGGCTGTATGGAAGATTATTTTGGGAGAATGAGACATTCTCTGTCATCAGCATAAATCAGCAAAACAAAACCACATCAATAGTTTATTGTTCCTGTTGCCCTTCCTAGTATTCTCTCCTCTGTTCTATCTCAAAATGTAACACCAATCATATTGTATACTATTTGTATAACATTATTATGAAATGTAATCTTAAAATAGATATGGAAAGAGAAGTCCAAATGGGAATGCCGATAGTAGGAATATGCCTCAGACAGTAATGCTTTACTAGTAAGAGATGGTTTCTTTCTCTTTAATCAGTTAAGAACTTGTGCCCCTAAAGTAAATCTGTAGATACAGTGATAAAGGGTTATAGTCACACCTATTGTTCTCAGCTTCCACTAATAGTTCTCAAGATCCCTTCCCTTCTGTAGTTAATAAAATTTCTTTCCTGAGCCTGTATATCTTCAATCAGCACACCTAGTTTTCAGTGCTATTGAAAATTTACATCTCTTTGGTTGCATATTGTCTGAGTATGAAATCAGGCACTATTTTAAGGCAAAATCTCATTGAACAAAACTTGGCATTCTTCAGCAACATTACACATTTTACCTGATTAAGCTGGGTGGAGAGATTTCTAAATTCCCTAGAAGAACTGGAGATAAAAAGTATTAATTTTGCCTTAAAAAAAAAAAACAAAATAAAAATATCCAGTAACGAAAGTTATTTCCTCGGAGAAAAAAATCTGTATGTTGAAAGCCAGAAATGTGTTTGAGTTCTGTATTTGAAAACTTAATTATTCCTTAAGATTGTGTTAAATAGTAATATAAAATATTATTTTTTGGATTCTTTATCAGAAGTTTTGATAAAATATAAAATAAATAGGGAACTTAGTTCTACTCTGAAAGGTCAGAAAAAGAAATACCTCATGTTTCCCTTGACACAGTTAATAGTAAAGTTTCTGTCAATATAAACTTGGCAAAATCTTTAAACAGTAGAATTTTGTCAAAATTTTTTTGTATACTCTTTGTTTCGTTTCATTTAAACAAATTGGTAAAAAGTATTATTTTTTTATGATGATAAAAATTCACAAAGAAAAATGTATTTCTTTTTTGGGAGGAGGAGTTTTAGTAGAAGAGCTGTCCAATGTGCCTCTGTAACCCCAGTGTGACTGATAACAATTTATGTGGTCTGCACGCAAAGATTGGAGCAAGCACAAGTGTACGCAACTCCCTTCTTTCCCAGAACAGGATTGCTCTCCTATTCTGATGCTCACAGTTACCCTCAAACCCAACACAGGTACCATTCATTATAAAGATGTGGTTACGATCCAGTGACAATCACATTTTTCTAAACCACACATTGTATCATCAGTTCCTGTCATCAGTCATGGACCATGGTTTCCATGTGTGGGTTCTTACCAAGGATTTTAATGGTTTTAGTGTTTACTTATATAGTTCCTGCACTTCTGACCAAACCATATGAAGTCATTTAGCCTATCTCAAATTGTCTTCTGAGGAAAAAAAATAATGTACACAAGGAAAATGAAATGGTCCAGGTGGCTACTTTTCTAAAATATTGTATTTAGAAATATTGGAATACAGTTCCAATACTTGAACTGTACCAAAAACTTTATATTCATTTATTAAATCACAGTAGAGTTATTGTCTACTAAGAATTTATCCTTGGAGAGTCTGGGCAGCTCGCTGGTTAAGCATCTAACTGTTGATTTTGCCTCAGGTCATGATCTCACAATTTTGTGAGTTCAAAACCCATGTGGGGCTCTGCTGGCAGCATACAGCTTGCTTGGGATTCTCTGTCTCCCTCTCTTTCTGCCCCTGCCCTACTCGTGCTGTCTCTATCTCAGTCTCAAAATAAATAAAAATTAAGCTTTTTTTAAAAAACAGTATTTACCCTCAGTCTTTCGTTGAAGTGGAAAATAATTTTCTTAGGTCTTCTCCTCTATATTGTCCCTACAATAAACTATAATGCTTTCTGTCCCTCTCAGCTCCCACTGGGAACATCTTGTTTTTGTTTTATTTCATTTTGTTTTAGTGTGGTGTGGTTTGGTTTGGTTTGGTTTTCCTTTTCTTTAATCCAAGTAAAATTCCTCTGCTTTGATAGACTTAGCAAGTAATAGTAATGATAGTTCCTGCCTCTTGAGGATCTATTAATAGGATGTAAACTGACTGTGTTACATTGATTGTAATCTTATAAGTAATTCTTCCATTTTTGGCATTATTATTTCTATTTTTCTTTTTTTTTAATGTTTTATTTTATTTATTTCTAGGAGACAGAGAGAGAGACAGCATGAGCAAGGGAGGGTCAGAGAGAGAGGGAGTCACAGACTGAAACAGGCTCCAGGCTCTGAGCTGGCAGTCAGCACAGAGCCCAACACGGGGCTCGAACCCACCAACCGTGAGATCATGACCTAAGCGAAAGTCGGACGCTTAACCAACTAAGCCACCCAGGCGCCCCTATTTCTATTTTTCAAATGAGAAAATTAAGACCTAAAACAATTAAATATCTTACCAAAATTCATATTTCATAATTTATGTAATTTTCTATTCTGGTGTTAACATCTTCTAGTTTCTAGAACACTATTTGATAACATGTTCTAATTTACTTAATAAGCTCTGAGCTCCCTTGAATATATAAAATATGCCTTATTCATATTTATACCAGTGTCTTGCCTTACTAGGGCCTGAAATTCAGTAAGTGTTTAACACATATGAAGAATATAAATAGAACAGAAAATATTTGTATAAAAATTAGTTTTTTTTTAAAGTCTGAATGACTTTGTCACTGCAAAGAAAGGTTAAAATATTTCATATACAGCACGTTAATATATAGTATTTCATGACTATAAATATTGTTTTTGTTCAGCAATGTGTAAGTTAACTTTTCTGAATTTTGGCATCAGCTAGAAAAAAACAAACATTATTATATCAGACAGTAAAAACCTTGATGCGTCAAGAGTTTATGCATCCAACTAGAAGGTCAGTTAAAGCTGGGCTCTTTGAAGAAACTTGAGAAAAGGTTGCAGTGTAACCCTGTGATTATTGTAGTTGCCATAAAAACTATTTGAAGAATAAAATTTTAAGGGCTTTTTGAAAAACAAGCAGTACTGAGTTGAGTGATACATATTTCTTCTGTCCTATTGAAAAATAAAACCGCACCTCAGGCGAAAACTCAAATTAGCACTCTCTTACTCTTTCTGATAGCTGGAGTCCATCTATCCTATAATCCTAGGGTTCATGTTCAGGTCTGTCTAAATATAACCACAATGTCCTCAAGCCACTGTAAATGTACTTTTCCAATTTTCGAATAATGGTGTAAGAAAATACGATAAGAACATAGAAAAAATGTCCCATATAAATCGGTTTATTTCTAAACACACTATTCTAAGCTAATTAAACGAACAAAGCCTAACTGGATGTTTCATCAACTGTGTATTGTATTTTGCTATTTAAGTAGAAATAACTTTACTCTTGAATTATTTTTGTGCTGGCTGTGATGTTCTCTGTTTCCCTCATTTTGCTATGGGCAATGGGAATTATAGAAGATGTTCACTCCCTGATTTTAAGGAATAGCCAACTTTGGGAAAAATATGTATAATAATTAATAGCAATGCAAGTTAGTATATATTATAATGATTATAAGGAGGGATGTAGTTAATAAATATAAAAAAAGAACAGAAAAAGTTCAATACATTGAGAGACTTGTTGTTTTATATGTAGTCAGGGTTTACCGAGCATACAAAAATATGTCATATTTCGAACATTTGTGCTACCTGGAGGGAAGTGTGTGTGTGTGTGTGTGTTTTCTTTTATATCAGAGATTATTTATCTTGTGACTCTGATGAAACCCTGTAATTGCTAAAATGATGAATCACATCTATTATGTTCTAGTTGCTTTGATACAAGAAAATTTAGCCTAAAATTTGTCTCTATTTCACTGAATCATACTTGAAATATAATCTCTAGTAGACCAGACATTCTCAAAATTCTTGTGTATTGATAACCAGTCTAGGAAATTCATAGAAAAGTATAGATTCTTAGGGTCTATCCTCAGAGATTCTAAATTTTTGGTCTTGGGTTGGGTTAGAAATCTGCAGTTAAAGTCTTCCTGCACCCCCGCAGCACTCTGATATAGATGACTAAGTAGAGTGCTTCCTTAGAACACTACACTATGCTGTCAGGTGAAAGCATGGTTCTGGCTCTTATTTGCTGCTGCATCTCCAGTACCTTGCACAGTTCTTTTTTTTTCTTTAATGAGAAAAAAAATGTGAATGTGTTAGAGAGCAGCTTCATTCATTAAGCAGGTGTTCATTCAGTAATTTTGAATTTCCCATTGCTTGTGTATGAACTTGTCATGTTTGTTGTGGCAATATGGATGAGATCTTAGAAATGCATCAACAAGTAAGAGAAGAAAGCATGTTGTGAGGAAATGTTTGTATAGTGTGGCAAATGTATAAATAAAGATAGGCATAGGGTGGGGGGGCATCAGAAGGTGGAACATTTCTCATACTGGGGTTGGATAGAAGACTTTCTGGAGTAAAAGATGCCTGTGGTGAATCGTGAAGGAGAAATTGGAATCAGTGCATCAAGAAAAAGTGGTTGAAGGTGTTCCTATCAAGGAAGCAGGCAGGGACAAAAGCATGGAGACATACAACACTGTTGCTAACACTGTTGCTGTGGAAGATCCGCAAGTAGGCAGAAGCGAAGTGCTGTGGTAGGACAGATGATGTAGAGTGAGGAGAAATGTATCAGGGCATACAACCAGAGAGAGAGAGAGGCAGAGGCTAGATCACCATATGGCTGGACAATTGACAAACTTAAGCCAGATGTTTTCTTTGTACATCATAGAGTCACCCAAATTGTCCTGGGAAACCTATTGTATTTGAAACAAAAGTGTAGTTCTGGTGAAAAGGGTGCATACAGTAGTTGGTTTGATGAGCCTTCATTTTCTTTATGTGGGGCATCTGGAGAGGAAAGAAAAGATGGCAGGTGAGTAAATCTCTATCACCTGAAGTCTAGGTAAAAAGACAAATGATATGTGTCTGAGGAGGAAGATTTTACCTCTGACTATCTCTAGTTAAGAATTGCCTATAATAGGGGCACCTGGGTGGCTTAGTCGGTTAAGCGTCCGACTTTCGCTTAGGTCATGATCTCGCGGTTCGTGGGTTTGAGCCCCGCGTCGGGCTCTGTGCTGACTGCCAGCTCAGAGCCTGGAGCCTGTTTCAGTCTGTGACTCCCTCTCTCTCTGACCCTCCCCTGCTCACGCTCTCTCTCTCTCTCTCTCTCTCTCTCCTAGAAATAAATAAAACATTAAAAAAAAAAAAAAGAATTGCCTATAATAAGGACAGCCCAGTATCTATGTATTCATGAGACAAGGCTCCCTGGAGAAGCTCATGTACCTGTATGACTCTGGAGATGTTTGAAAACTCATACACTCCCCCTGCTATAACCCCACTTGTAGACCTCATCTCTTATTCTGGGAGAGAGGACACATTTCCATAGTGAGAAAACAGGACCTGGGGAGCTACTCCTGATGTCTATACTTCCCTCTACTTCATTGAAACCTGTTGATTAACTATACACAGTAAATTATTAGTAAAGCCTGATACTAGGCCAGATGTTTGATTTGGATTAGTCTGGTTTGACAATTATTTGTGTGTCTCGAGTGCTAGGTAGCAAAATTAATGTGGAACAATGCAATTAATTTTTTTTTGGAGAGAAAAAGAAGGACACATACTTAGAAAAATAAATACTTATATGTGCCATGCTGAAATTTCCCTGGTCATCAAGAAAGAAAGAGGGGCTGGATAATATTTACTCTTTGCTATGAAAAGAAGATAAACTAGGGATGCTTTGGGAGATGGTACAAGGAAGCAAAGACAAACCTGTATATCTTCCATTCCTGATTACTGATTATAAATTTCATTTTATAATCAAATAATAGCTAGAAAAGCTACATAAAAATATACATTAAATAAGATTTATAGCTAACTTTACCTGGAAGAACTTGGGGGTGGTTGAAATAAAGAGTGGAATAACAAAGACTAAAATCATTTTTGCAGTGGGAAGCAGTTTTTTCAGAAATACAAATAAAATACTGAGTTTTAATTCCTGCACTCTTGTGCTATGTCCTATAAAATTGGTCAGCATTACAAATAAACTACATAGATTATCATCCATGTCACTTCAATTATTCTGTGTGATGACCATTGCTTCATTGGAAGGATCAGAGAATTGGGATAAAATTGAGCCCATTCTTCTGGTAAAGTGACTTCTGTAAACTAGTGATTATGGCAACCTACTTCATTGACCGTTGCTGTGTCCACAGGAGATAAGGATATGTTCAAAGTAGGTAAATAGAATATATATTATTTAGTACCATTTAAAAAATGCAATTCAAGAAGAAGTAATACTATGAATGCTCATGGCCTGACATCTTATAATGCCCCTAAAATAGAGCATAATGTAGACAAAAGCTTCTCAGAGGATAAGTCATGAAGTTGTTCCCACAAGGAAGAAAACAGGGAAAAAACATAAAGTAAAAAAGAACTGATAGACTGATGTTGTATAAATCTGGAGAGTTAACAGCAAGATCTTAGAAATCAATTCTCTGCTTTATTGAGCCCTGGTAGAATTCTCTAAATACAGAAGTAATGTGATAGAAAGTGCCCATTCATAGCAGGATGAGAGGTAGTCAATTCTGCTCTGAATACAAATAGATCACAGAACAAGGAAAGCTATGAAACGGTAAATAATATTAAAGAAAAAAAATAAAGCCAAGGAACAAAACTGATTTCCCAATCATTTCAGGCTCTTTCTACAGCACAGGATAGCAAGAGTATAGCAAAAAGCCTAAAGATATATGCAATTAAGTAAAAGGCAAAACCTTTTAAAGTTAACCACTGATGCTTTGTGCTAGAAGAGGCAGTTAGTGAAACTCCATTTGTCTGAAATATATCAATGTCTACACTGACATTTTTTGTTATGCTTTCTTCTACACTGACACGTCTATTTATGAAAAAAAATGAATCAAGCAGAGAGCTTTCGGATATTACATACAGCCAAGGAAGCAATTCTATTTAAAATCTATTCTCATTTTATATATTTACAGAAGCATTTATTGCTCTAAGGAAACAAAATTTCTTGTTGTTGTTGTAATATCAATTAATAAACCTAGATTGTAAAAAAGCTGGATCTTTAATCATTGATTTTAATATAAATGGCCAATACTGCAAAATTGCATTTTAGAAATGACTGAATGTACTGGTATTGTTTTCAGAAGTTAATTATTAAAAATACCTTTTTTCTAGGTGTTCTTTTTTTTTTTATACCTTAAGATAACATGATTCCTTCCTCCCTCCCTCCCTCCCTCCCTCCCTCTGTGGCTCCCTTCCTCCCCTCCCTCTCTTACTTTCTTAAGACATTACCATCAATCATTGTTATTATGAAATGCCAATATTTAATCCAAAAATATTTACTTTGTTGCCAGGAAAATAAGATTCTAACATATAAGATAAAATTTTTAATGTTAGCACAGGAAAAAAATGACAGAGACAAGCATAACTAATTATTTTAGAGTAACTGGAAGGGTTATTAATTATTTATTTTGAAGGATAGGAATTCCCTTTTCATATAGTTTCAGAAGCAGATAATGATCTATAGAGAAAAAATGAGACTTTTTCTTCATAGTCACATCTCATTTTAGCCCAAATATAATATTATTCATAGTTTTACCTTGTTGATTATTGGTCTCCTCCCCTTTTCTTAGGTGTGTCAGTTGGAAGTATTAATATAGTATTGATTACTCAAGGAGTTTATTTTGGGGGACACCTTGTTACAATGTACTTACTAGATAAGAAAACAAATCGTAAAATATTTTGAAGATATATGTTTCTAAAGTTACCACATGAGTAGTCAATTCCAAAGTAAGAGTTTCTATAGGACAGTACTGGATATGGGTTCTTTAGCTGAACAGATGAAAATCTTTTTTTATTGTAGTATGTTTCTCTAATAGTTGAAACTATAGTTTTCTGTAGCTTGATCAGTGATCTTCCTTGCATCATCCAAACTAAATTTTAGTGAAAGCAGAAATAATAGTGCTTTCACTCTTTCAATTTATCAACAACAATTTACTTTATTCTTTGTAAAGTAATTTCATCACTTGTATTTTATTTGGATAAATGTAAGCTTTAATTCTCCAACTCCATTCCAGTCTTCTAAAACTTTTACTGAGCATGTAAGTTCTAATCCTATATATTTTAATTCACCAAAACCAACCAATATTCTTGTATTCAATATAATAGCGTCTCTGAAATGTGAGAAATCAAGAAACAAGCTGCTCCATGAAATTGGGATTCTGGAGGTGAATGCATAAGATAAATGAGCATGTTTTTAATTGTTTTGGCTTCAATAACTTCCTATTTAAATAAAGCCAGAAGTGAATCCTATGGTTTTGTATATCCTCACTATAAAATTATTTGATCCATTCTCTTTTTAAAAATATGCATATGTGTGTGGAGTGTGTGTGTGTGAGTGTGTGTGTGTGTGTGTGTGTGTGATTGCATTGGTTTGAGATTTAGATATTCGTTCTTTAGAATTCAAATCCAGGGAGGTTGGTCTTGCAGCTGTGAGTGTGGACAAAACCTTCTCTCCCATTGGAGTTCCTGCATTATAGTATATAATGGCATGGTATATGACAAAGTGGGGAGAAGACTAGGGCTTGTAGAAAGTGCTTGGTCCAAGCTTTTGATCATTCCAGCATGCTTAGATGTTAATTTATTTTGCCACAAATACATGGTGGTACCTTGTTATTATAATTTTTCTATGTAAGAAGTATGTATGCCAGAATAAGTTCTTCTTTTAAAACTAACTAAGCCATATAATTTGATGGACACAATACATTCAAAATATTTCTCATTGGTGTTCAAGAGTTATGGCTTGCATTTGAATAGTTTCGCTGTTTTATCTGAGTAACCATTCACAAAAGAAATCACTTAAGAGGCTTTATGGTGATTTCTAAGTTAAAATAAAATTTTTGGACAATGCTATGACTGGGATATTCTATGTTAATATTATTCACTTGATTGATAGTATGAAGTTGGGGAAGTAGTAAGAAACTTCACTTGGATATAATTAAATAACAATAAAGATTTCAACTATTTTCTTCCCTCTACATTTTGTGCCTACAGTGCTTCAATCCTTTCTCTGTTATCTAGAGCTGGCTTGTTTGGGGTTACAATGGCCATCATGACTTGAATGTTTTCGGTGAAAAATGACTTTTTATTGATTTGCTTAATATGGCCTTTTATCTTTCTGACCCAAGTGAGATAATAATCCTTATATCCTCCATTTGCAATAGCCCAAAGCAGAACTCAAAACAAATATGCAGCTAACTCAGTTTATCTGAAATCTAATTACAATAACAATGTTTAATCCCTTAAAATAATTGTTTCATCTCAGAAGGTAGTTAGTTTAGTGAACTCTTGGTACTCTCAAGGAGCCCTGGGTAGTAAAAAGCCTATAGCTTGAGGATATCTTTTTCATGTGCTGCAGAGAACAGGATGAGTCATCAATTAAGATAAGACACACCATTTAAAATAGAAACCTGGAAATTCTAAAAATTATAATAAAATTATGCACATTGTATGATTTATGGATGAGACCAGCTTCTTCATGGCAATGATAATTTAGAAATCTTGCAAAAAGTTATTGGTAAACGAATGGTGAATTCAAGAAAAAATGCAAATGTCTTAACAATCCAGTTGTAGAATAACCGAGTATAATAAGGCAAACACAATTAGATAGCACCAAGATTTATTTTCATAGGCTGAACCTACTTACACTTTATTTACCTGTCATATATTTACCTGTTATATTTACTCTTTAATCTTGTATCTATAATTAACATTCAAATACAAGCACTAAGACACATGCATTGTATTTTGAATAATCTACACTAATCTATGATAAAATATTTGAAGTGAATTTAAACAGGATAAAAGCTTATGCTTATCACATATTCATAAATTGAAACTTATTTTTAGGGTATAGGAATTGAAATAAATTAGGGGAGAAAAAAGAGATGAAAACTCAATAGATTTTTAACTTGTAAAATTCTGGTATTTTAGTAAATGCCATTGCTAAATGCACTTTTTGGAATTTTTCTCCTACAAATATAAGACTGTGTATGATAAGTATGTAATACTATGTTAAACATAAATTATTTTAACATGTATTATAATTTTTAGGTATTCTATGTGTTAGGCATCTCTGTCTTCATTTTCTATGTTTACTTTACAGAAAAATTTTCTCCCAAGTATCTCGAACAGTTTCTCTGAGGCTATCATTTTTTCACCTCTCTAGATCTCCCTCCTCCAAGCTTTAACTCTCCCCTTATCTTGAATCAAGTAGTCTCTAGTGTTGCTCAAGAATGGAACTTAGTGTAAGATAGTATTGGGAAATTATAATTAAAAACAAAATCTTCTCAGGATGCCTGAGTGCCTCAGTCAGTTACTTATCCAACTCTTGATTTCAGCTGGGGTCATGATCTCACAGTTCATGAGATCAAGCCTCATGTTGGCTCTCTGCTGACAGCATGGAGCCTGCTTTGGATTCTCTCTCTTCCTCTGTCTGTGCCCTGGGTTTCTCTCAGTCTCTGTCTTTATTTCTCTCTCTCTTTCAAAATAAATAAACTTTAAAAATAAACAAACACAAAATCTCTCCCATTCCAGAAATATTTTCCACAATGTGGTAGAGACAGAGAATAACTTTACTGTTGAATAAGCATTGAACCAAAATGCTACGCTCATAACACACAATCTGCTAAGAAATTGCAAAGACAGGAAAGAAGTTCATCCTCTTATACACCTGAGCAGATACAACTCATTATATGTGTGGTTTCAAGATAAACAATAACTAATCCTCAAGTAAGAGGACTTGCAGAACGAGTTTTTACACATAGTGTATCCTAACTTCACCTGCTAATTGGGATGACAATCTGTGTTAAGTAATTGGCTTTATCTGGAGGAAAAAATAAATTTCTCATGTCTTTATGATAGGAGGTAGTTTTTGCAACTTGGAGAAAGGTGCCCAGTTAGGTTCCTGTCTTTCTTCAGAAACTGGGAAATAGGGGTCTATCCCTCTTGAAATTTGTATTTCAAAGAGATGTTCCAAAATCATTGACAAAGACATTGACGGGTCATAATGGTGACAAAGGCTAATCTAGTCTTCAAAAGGATTTATGTATATTTCAGACAGAGGAGAAAGTATTTACAAGTTTTCTAAAGTAATGCTCAAAGGAAAAGGAGACAGTAGAGGGAAATCTCTTCCCTTATTTTCAACAGAGAGAATAAGCTTCTTATTTTTAATTTGCATTTTTTCTTAAAATAGAAGCATAGGAACATGATGTGTTTTAATTTTAAGAAAATTTTCACTAGACAATTTGTCATTATGTCCTTTAAAAAGTAAAAAGTTTTGGGGGTCCTGGGTGGCTCAGTCGGTTAAATGTCTGACTTGGACTCAGGTCATGATCTCATTCATGGTCTGTGGATTCGAGCCCCGCTTTGGGCTCTGTGCTGACAGTTGAGAGCCTCGAGACTGCTTCAGATCCTTGTCTCCCTCTCTCTCTGCTCCCCACCCCTGGGTTGCACTCTGTCTCTCTCTGCCTTTCAAAATAATAAATAAACATTTTAAAAAGTTTCTTCTGAATTGTCATACTGTGTGTGTGTGTGTGTGTGTGTGTGTGTGTTTAAAGGGGTCTCTCGGTTGTTTTGCAATGCAGAGAAAAAAATATATTAAGTTAAAACTAAATTGATAAAATATAATTTCTGATACAAAATTTACCCTTTGCCTTATATTTTATTTCAATTTTAATCAGTTGATGTTTGATTTTAGGTATGGTGAGAGAGTACGATAATTTAAAAATTCAAATCAAAATCTCAATATTGCACAGTATTTGATCAGAGTCACGTTAATCACAGTTCATGTTAAACCCCTAGATGCTGTAGAGTAACTTTCTGAATAATGACTGCCCTCCAGGGTTATCAATTATTAAAATGGAAGTCTTTTTTAGATGAATGGTCTATCGCGTTTCTAGGTTCATTGATTTCATAGAATGCATTTAAGTAAACAAAGTGCAGTTAAACATCTTTAGATACTTTTTCAAAATATTCTCAGTGTATACTTATCTATCTTGAAATTATCACTGACTCAAGGGTTGTGTGACTTGGTAATTATCTTCTATTCAGAGCTTGTTTTCTTCTGTGATTACCATTACTGATGCTTGCAATATTCATATATGGAACAGAAATATGAATTGAGAGCCATAGAAAACTTATAATACAATATCCTTATAGATTAAGAGAAATATACACAAACTATATCTTATACATGAATGAGAACTGTTGTGCCACAAGAGTAAAATAGATAAGCCTGACTTGAAACTTATTAGCAAAACATTTGATGAGATATTATTTCTCAGTTCAACATAAGTACTCAAAATAGCAATGTGTTTCTTAAGAATTACATATAATGCCATGTTTTAAACAGTCTACCTCTTGCCTTACTTTAGATGTTTTGAAAAATAAAATAGTTAATTTAGCAATAGAATAGAAATATGTTTTGTTAAATTAGTCCAATTTATAAAAAATTTGTACTTTTTTTGCTGTCAATTGATCAATCTACTTTCACAATGATAATCACTAATAAACCCATTTAATTCCATTAATAACTGTATACAAAATACACTGTTATCCACTTATAATCAAAATAATAAATATATGACTCTTGAACCCTTATTCTTTTTTAATTTTTATTACTTATTTATTTTACAATTTAAATTTTCTTTTTTTAAGTGTATTTATTTTGAGAGATAGAGAGTGAGAGGCATAGAGAATCCCAAGCATGCTCTGCACTGTCCAACGCAGAGCTTGATGTGAGTCTCGAACTCATGAACCCTGAGATCATGAGCAGAAATCAAGTCAGATATTTAACTGACTAAGCCACCCAGGTGCTCCCCCCACCATCTCTCTCTTTTTTAAATTGAAGTATAGTTGATACACAATGTTACACTAGTTTCCGGTGTACTACATAGTAATTCAACAACTGTATACATTATGCTGTATGTCTATACACCAGTCACCCATACAACACTATTAAAATGCCATTGACTATTTTCCCTATGCTGTATTTTTTATCCCTGTGACTTATCAATTCCATAAGTGGAAGACTGTACCTCTTACTTTTCTTCAGACATTTTGCCCATCCCCACAACCTTACCCTTTCGATAACCATCAGTTTGTTCTGTTTCTGCATTTTATTTATTTTTTTTAGATTCCACATACAAGTGAAATGATATGGTATTTGTCTTTCCTTATCTGACTTATTTAGTGTAATAGCCTCTAGTCCATCCATGTTGTTGCAAATGGCAAAATTTTTTTATGGCTGAGTAGTATTCCATTGTGGATATACACGATTTCTTCTTTATCCATTGACCCACTTGGGCTGCTTCCACATCTTAGTTATTATAAATAATGTTGCAATAAAAGCAAGGGTGCATGCATCTTTTTAAATCAATGTCTTTAGGGCTTTTGGGGGGTTGGATGATAAATACCCAGTGGTGGAATTACTAGATCATATGGTACTTCTATTTTTAATTTTTTGAAGAACTCCCATATTGTTTTCCACAGTTTATATTCCCCACCAACAGTATTTTTTTTTTTTCCACATCCTGGCCAACACTTGTTATTTTATTCTGACAGGTGTGAGGTAATATCTCATTGCAGTCTTGAGTTGCATTTTCCTGATGATTAGTGACTTTGAACATCTCTTCATGTGCCTGTTGGCCATATGTCTATCTGTATATCTTCTTTGGATAAGTGTCTGTTCAGGTCCTCTGCCCATTTTTAAAATGGATTATTTAGGGTCTGTTATGTGTGTGTGTGTTTGTGTGTGTGCTGAGTTATATAATTTCTTTATATATTTTGGAATTTGTAAATATCTTCTGTCATCCATCAATATTTTCCTTTTCTTTAAAAATTTTTAATTTTTTTTTTTTTTTTTGAGAGAGAGACAGAGCTTGAGTTGGGTAGGTACAGAGAGGGGGGCACAAAATCCAAAACAGGCTTTAGGCTCTGAGCTGTCAGCAGAGAGCTCAACGCAGGGACATGGGGCTCAAATTGATGCACCATGAGATCATGACATGAGCCAAAATCAGGAGTTGGATGCTTAACCTACTCAGTCACCCAGGTGCCCTTCATTTGTGAATATTTTCTCCCATTAGTAGGTTGCCTTTTCATTTTGTTGATGTTTCCTTCACTATGCAAAAGCCTTTTATTTTGGTGTAGCCTCTATCTCTTACTAATTGCATTTTGCCTCCATTTCACCAGAGAAACTTTCCTCTTGATCTTTCATTTCATATAATTTTGCTCAAAAAGTTTTTAATTACTAAGGACACATTTATGTATGTATGTATGTATGCATGTATGTATGTTTGTATGTATGTATTTTCAACTCACTAGTTTAAACTTGTTTCTCAGCGGTAATTCTCTAAGGTCACAGCAAGGTCTAGATGCCAGAAGTTTTCTCTCACTTAGTTTCTCTCCTTGAATTCTGGTTAGTATTTGCAAATCAGTCTCGATGGTAATACAGATGGTATGGTATGGTAATACCTATAGCAAACATCAGACAGGGGTATTCTTGTATTTCTTGCAAAGTTTTAAATTAATTTTATATATTTTTGTAGGGACATAGCATGTTTCCAAGGTAGGTCATGTGATTTCCCCATTATCAAACAAATTAAAGAGAAAAGTGCCTGACTGAAAGGAGAAGGAAATACGTTGAACTTCATACAATTTCCCCCACACTCATTCTAACTTCCACTATCCTGAGACATGTATGTGAAACTAGATGGGCTTCAGCAGAAAGCATACCATATAAACTGATGGAGATTTAAAAGGTGTTAATACTAGGATTTCCTATGAGTATGAATACAAACAATAATTGCAAGGCAGCAGTATTGAAGTAAAGTGGGAGTAGAAGTTCTATGGTATGATGAATCTGACTTACTATATATTATTGGGTTAAGATGCGAGGACCTGGGGACCCAGAGTGGCTCAGTTCATTAAGTGTCTGACTCTTCATTTTGGCTCAGATTATGGTCTCATGATTTGTGGGTTCCAAGCCCCATGTTGGGCTCTGTACTGACAGTGCAATGCCTGCTTGTGATTCTCTCTCTCCCTTCTCTCTGCCTCTACCCGCCCCTCCCCAAGCTGTCTCGCTTTCTCTCTCTCTCAAAACAATTAAACAAACAGTTTTTAAAAATGGGAGGGCCTAATTAGAGCACATCTTTTCCTTCAGTCTTAAGAACCTCATATTTGACAATTTGAAAATCACCTTTGAAGAGACAAAACTGTTTTAGAGGAATGAATCAATAATAATAAAATGGTAAGTCCACTTTTCTACATGTATCCCTTTTCAAAATAATGAGCCACTTTTCCAGCACTAGTTTATTTTTTTTAATTTTGAATTTATCTTCATATTAACTCCTTCAAACTTCCTATAGTACTCTTGGGTCTAGTTTTCTGTGATTTACTGAGCATGCATAGCACTATTTTATCCATATCCCTTAAACAATAATATAATGATCACACATCCTTCAGTTTTCAGAGTCACAGTTCAAGGTACCAAAATGTGGGTGGAGCTCCCAAATAGATGGAAGCTTTTACATTTCTCCAGTTTATGCATGCTCTCTCTCAGCTTTATAATAAATTCATTACAGGGTAGAATTTGCAGCATCCCATTTTGTGTAGACTGCAGAAATCCTAAGAAAAATTCTTTCATGGACTTCATATGGGGCTGTATCAGTTTTTCTCACTTTAATTCAGCACCCCGCAATAATGGTTTTAAACAGCAACCCCTTAGAGTACTCATAAAACCATTAGTCAGTCAGTTCTCCAGTTGTAAATGAGATTCAGCTAATTTCTGCTGGACTCATTCAAGGCATTTGTGGCCATTTGGCAGAATACTGGTCCAAAACAGCCTCCCTCATGTTAATCATTAGCTGGCAATCAGCTGGAGTGATAAGGATGACAGAGTCCTGTGTCTTCATCAAGCAGTTTCTCTCAAGCTTGTTCTCATGGTTGCAATAGGATTCTGAGAAAGAGGACAGAACTGTGTCCCACTTCGCGAGGCCTAAGCTCAGAACGGGTACGTCATCACTTGTGCTGCATTCTATTGCCCAAAGCAAGTTACAAGCCTAGTCCTCATGAATAATAGAAATCCCCACTTGAGAAGAACTGCAAAGTCCAATTGCAAAGGGTAATAGAAGGCGGGTCATAACTGCAGCCATTTTTGAAATAATCTATGACAAGGACAGAGACATCTTCCAATAATGATTGTCATTTTACAAATCAGTGGACAGCAATAGAAAATTCAACCTTAATAGAAGAGTTGTGAGCCTAAGATTATATTTGAATCAATGCCAAATTATAGTACTAAATCAAAACTAGATTGAACACATGTTTTGAGGCCATAGAGATTTTAAAACATAAATCCTTTAAGTGAGCCAATTTTCTTTCCATTTATAAGTAGAAATTCAGAAAAATGTTGGTAATTTTTTCATATATGCATTAACAGTGTATCTTTTATTACTTGACCACAATTCATTTATGATCTTCAGATATTGTATAAGTGCTTTCTGAAAAAAGAACTTAAGTGTTATGTGGTCATGTGGAGAACAAAGTGTTTTGATTGTAAAAGGAAGCCATGACAATGAATTTCCTGATTACAATGCAATCAAATAATATTTGAAAAATACACTTATTTTTATGTGCCATTTATTTTGATACTCCTCTAATAGAATGCTAAGTAATGATGTATATAATAAATAACAAATAGTTAGCTTTTAAGAAATCTGTGTAAATTTAGGTTGATTTATTATCTTTTCATGATGCAGAGTTTTCTTAAGGTTTTGCCCACCCAAAAATACTTTCAAAATACTTTTAACATCATTGTATCTTATAATTCTCTGCAAAACTGAAAAATTTTTAATATTTGTCCTGTAGAACCATAAAACACTACTAATTATAACTCTACTTTGAATTTCTTGGCTGGAAAAAACAGAACTCATCTGTGATGTTATTTAGATAAGTGGTAAATAGATAGTTTTAAATTTTTTTATTCACATTTTGAATAACAATTTGGACAGTGGAAAATAAATGAAAGGGGCGTAATTGTAAAATAATTATATCCTATATACAGGGGGGCTATGCATTGGAGAGAAACATGATAGAATTGTTTTGAATTTTTGCATTAATCATTTATACCCTACTTTTACCTCCTGTAATCTCTTAGTCTAGTTAATAAATTCTGAATATAGATCCCTAGAGAAAGAGAGAGCTTGAATTAGTACAGAGATAACAATTTCATGCTGCAATCCTGCTTTTTCTTCATGTGAGTATTTTAAGAGTCATTAGGCTCATCACTAAGTGATGATAATAATACGACATATTACTGTTAATATGATTGCTGCATTTTACTTTGCAGATCACTGGAATACATTTTTCTTGACAGACTGGGGTGAGGTTAAAGAACATGGGGGAAGAACAAGGATAAAAGCTAATATGTCAGAAAATAATCACTTGCAAGATATAATATTTAAATAAAATATTAGACTGTTATTTATTAGTTATCCTAGCAAAGGAAAATAAAATAATACCAAATGCTATCTATCATTTATGAAGTTCCCTTCTATAAAAGATCTGTGCATACCTTTTTCTGCAACCATTTCTAGTTAAAACAAACATAAATCAATTTTCTTCAAATTTTGAAATAGTTTCATTGGTGACAACCATTACAGTTGCATTTAGCCACTTAGCTCCATTCACACACACAGGAAAATATATTACTCTAAGGTTTTATATGTATGCAATGGATTATAAAAGACCCTTGTTTATATGAAGCTTTAGTAGTTATTTTTAATTGCAATGCAGTAATGTAATGAGGATGTGTATTACCCATATTGTCAGATTTCATTTTCATAGATTAATCAAGGACTAAATATTCCTTACATAAACTTTCAGGTTCATAATTATTTGTTACTAAAGAGTATTTATTGCTCATTCCTAAATTTATTTGAAAATGAAAGACTGTATAACAAAGTTCCAAGCAATGTAGTTAATATAATACAAGTTAATAACATTCTAATTTAAAAAGATGTTTGAAAATGGAAAGAAACATAATATCTATTAATAATATTAATTAGACAGAACTTTAGACATTAATGTGAAGTAGGGTTATCTTTAGGCATTTTGATATGAAAGTTATATAAGAATATTAATTTTTAAAAACAAGGTGCAGAATACTTAGTATAATATCATTCATACTAAGAAATATTTGTAAAATATGTACAATGTGGCATTTTACTGTTGGAGGCACTGGGGATAAAATGGTGACTGTAATAGAAAAAAATCTTGACTTCATGAAATTTGCGGTCTAGTTTATTTGTGAAATTAAGATTATAAACTGGAATACTATATGATACATACATGGGTAAAAGTTAAAATGAATTTTTTATCAGTGTAATGCATGAGCATCTTTAAAATTTCAAGTGTTACCTATAAAGAACCAAGCAAGACTTGTTTATAAATACCTTCAGATGCAAACATTTTAAAATTTGTGAATTGCCCTTTATGGTGTTTCTCTATATATATCTGAATAATATATTGATACATTTCTTTGACTCTTTATGGGAAAATGTGTTACAGTGGTTACCTATGTATTATTATTTTTTTATTTCCACTTTCTCTTATTTCCATTCATTCTTTAATCCACTCCAGTCAGGTTTTCTTCTCGATCAGTATACCAACATGGCATTTGCCAACTCTCCAATGATCTTCATTTCACTGTACCAAATGTTTAATTCTCATTCTTTCCTCACTTTATCCAGCAGCAGAATTTGACACAGTTACTCACTCCCTCCTCCTTCAAGCTCTTTAGCACCTTTTTCTTGGTTCACCTCCTACACTGTTGGCTTCTGTTTCTCCATCTTCTTACCTGGTCCTTTTTCACCTCCCTAACTACCTAGAGGATTACACCTCCCTAGTCCTCTAGGATTCAGCCCTTAAACCACGTTTCTTTTCTATCTGTATACACTCTTATTTTTTACATGGCTTTAAATATTATCTATATGTTTACAACTTCCAAAATTATGTATATCTAGCCTCGATATTCCCCCTGACCTACAGACTAGTGTATGAAACTGTCTAGTTGATTTTCTAGGTGGGAATCCAAAAGCATCTAAGACAGCATGTTCAAAAGTGAATGCCTAATTTCTGTGTCTTATTTGCTCTTTTAGCTACTCCTTTATGTCAGTAATTAGAACTTTAGTATTCCAATTCCCTCCCTGACCTTATTTGGAATTATACTTGATTGGTCTCTTTCTCTCACATTACCTCTTAGATGATTTACTCTACTTTCAAATTGTATTCCAAATCAGAACTATTCTTACCACCACTTCAAGCCTGGCCAAGGCACCATCATCTCACATCTGGATATTTGCAATAGTTTCCCAATCTATTTCACTCCTTCTGCCTTTGCCCTCCTCTAGTATATTCCCCATATAGCAGGCAGTCAATCTGATTTAAATCTCAACATATCACCATTCTCTCCAAAAACTCCTCAGTGGTTCTAGATCTCTCTAGTTACAGTGCCCCAGCTCTGGGGGCACCATATTCTTTGTTGAAGGGGATTTGGCTGAAGCATTGTAGTCTCCACACAGCATCCACCAACAAAAAAATGTAAATACCAATACCAGGCCTGCCAGAGCAAAAAAGGAGTTATTTACTGGTGCCCAGAATGGGTAGCTGCTTTTAAAGGACTACTTTATAAAAGCTGACTCTTGGTAAAGAGATGCTGACATTCTAAGCCAATTAATGAGACTGAGTCAAGAAAAGAAATATCCCTTTCCTTCTGTCTTCTGACCTTCAAGATGTGCCCATCCCCCATTGTCAAACTAGCTACAAGGGAATCTGTTCCTATAGTACTTGTAGGTTTGACCCCTAGATGACAAGGCAGGGTGGACAAGGGTTGTGAGTGAATTTGGAGTCAAAATGAAGATATGCAGCAAAATGTTTCTACTTAACCTTATCCTAGTATGTGCTCTGGTCTTATCTCCTGCTATTTGTGCCGGCCTCAATGAAAGTTAATAAGCCAGCATTTTCAGAAAAGGATTTCACAAAAGGATTCTCCAAACATCAGTAGCCAAAAGTCCTCTCTAGTCTCCTATCTAGGACGTCTAGTTCTTGCTGCTGATTTTGTGGGAACAGGGAGAGAAGAATCTTGTTGGTAATGTCACGATTCACTTTCCAGACTTTCACTTAGACTCTTGTTTTGAGCACCAGCCTTATACCCAGCTCCATCTGGTCAAATCTTTTTCCATACCATTCCAGTGCAGTTATCCATCACTACAGCTACTGCTTCCTGCCCGAATTAGTGTTAGTAGAGTCCATTGTCTTTATAGAATGGTAAATTTGGGGTTCCAGCTGATCCAGATAGAGCTCCTATCATATTTCAGCCCCTCATCTCCTGGTGGCACCAGACTTGGAGCTGTCAGGGCATCTGAGAGGCAGAGTGGGCAGCTCCCTCTCTGTTGTCAATGTAGTCATTTCATCTTTGTCTGTCTTAATTGGTTAACTAAAAACAGATTTCCAACAATCACTTTCCAACCTTCAAAATTATCAATTTTACTTTTATAACATCTACTCTCCTGTTATAGAAACACCCTTTTATATTCTTTACATAATGTTAGTGCATTTCTGAGAGGGAGAGGTATTTATAAATGCCTGTGGATTGTCTGCTATGTTTTACCAGAACCCTATAAATTTATTAACCAAACAAACAGATAAACAAGAACATAATAGCGGTCATTAGCTGATATCTGAGCAGAAGAGCTTGGTGAAGTCTGAGGGAGGCAGGAAATTTTCATTTCTTATTTTTCTAAGCTATTGATGATTCTTAACTTATGTATCTATTAATTCTTATTTTGATGACAGTTATTTGAGTGGACTTGTGGAGAGTGCTACAGGAGGATAACCTTCCCTATCTTAAATACAAAATATAAGGAGAGATTTGCTATCATTTCTAGATCATCATATTTTACTTTTACTTTTATTTCATCAAGTTTATTTTTATTTTTATTCCACCATATTGCCTTCTGCAGTCGATCTGTTTCCTAACAGGAAAACAAAAGTCACACCAAATAGTTGAAGGAAACTTATATAGGGAACTGGGTACAGGTAGAAAAACAGAGAGATGAAACGAGAATGTTGAGACAACAGAGTGATTAGTAACTCTAGGCCACTATGACCTTGGACAGGAGGAATAAGGGGAAAGGTAGTATCATCGTAGGCCAGGAGGGATACCAGTGGGTAGAAGGCTTGATTCATGCCAGGGATGCCAGATCAGAGGAGGACCATGAAGTGACACAGTCATAAAGAGATGCTACCTAATTGGGAGAAGAATACCTGACTTTTCCTTTGTCTTGACCTACAGTCTCCCAAGGGCATTTCCCTTGGCTGAAGGTAACAAGAAAACAAAGGGAATGGGAATCTAGGAGATGTAGAGGCAGAGAATTGAATGGGACAAGAACCATTCATTCTCTTTACTTGCTGTCTCAGAACAGCATCATCATTAAGAACTTGGATTCCAGTTGAGCAGGACTAGAATTCTTACTCTGCCACTTACTAGTGGTGTGATTTCCAGCAAGCCATTCAGTATCTTTCAGCTCCCTTTTACTTATCTTCTAAGTAGGACAATAATAATGTGACCTGCATTTTATTTATTTTTATTTTTAAAAAAATTTAATAGTTTATTGTCAAGTTGGTTTCTATATAACACTCAGTGCTCTTCCCAACAAGTGCCCTCCTCCATGCCCATCACCCCCACCCTCATCAGCCCTCAGTTTGTTCTCAGCATTCAAGAGTCTCTCATGGCTTGCCTCCCTCCCTCTCCCACACTATTTTCCCCCTTCTTCTCCCCATGGTCCTCGGTTAAGTTCCTCCTAATCTACCTATATGTGCAAACATATGTATCTGGCCTTCTCTGCCTGACTTATTTCACTCAGCATAACACCCTCAAGTTCCATCCATGTTGCTATACATGGCCAGATTTCATTCTTTCTCATTGCCATGTGTATTCCATTGTATAGATAAACCACATCTTCCTGATTCATTCGTCAGTTGATGGACACTTAGGCTCTTTCCATGTTTTGACTATTGTTGAGAGTGATGCTATGAACATTGGGGTACATGTGCCCCTATGCATCAGCACTCCTGTATCCCTTGGGTAAATTCCTAGCAGTGCTATTGCTGGGTCATAGGGGAGTTCTATTGTTAATTTTTTGAGGAACCTCCACACTGTTTTCCAGAGGGGCTGCACCAGTTTGCATTCCCACCAACAGTGTAGGAGTGTGCCCATTTCTCCACATCCTTGCCAGCATCTATAGTCTCCTGATTTGTTCATTTTAGCCACTGTGACCGTTGTGAAGTGGTATTTCAGTTTTGATTTGTATTTCCCTGATGAGGAGGGATGCTGAAGATTGTTTCATGTTTCTGCTGGCCATCTGGATGTCCCCTTTGGAGAAGTGTCTGTTCATGTCTTCTGCCCATTTCTTCACTGGATTATTAGTTTTTTGGGTGTGAAGTTTGGTGAGTTCTTTATAGATTTTGGATACTAACCCTTTGTTTGATATGTCATTTGCAACTATCTTTTCCCATTCCATCAGTTGCCTATTAGTCTTGTTGATTGTTTCCTGTACCATGCAGAAGCTTTTTATCTTGATGAGGTCCCAATAGTTCATTTTTGCTCTTGATTCCCATGCCTTTGGGAATGTGTCAAGTAAGAAATTGCTGCGGTTGAATGACCTGCATGTTAGAATTGTATTAGAAATTTTAAAAAGCCAACACACATCAAGTACCTGGAACAGTGATAAGAAGAAAGACACCTTTAATACATTTTAGCTATCACTATTATTATTACCCTGTAAACATTAAGGTTAAGTCTGACGGTGGACCCAGTTTATAGGGAGAAAAGTTTGGATTCCAGGAAAGTTAAAGCACTGGTTATTTATACGAGTTTTAGCTGTGCCTCTTAACTCTGGTCTGGTATCATATCAGAATCAACTAGGGAGCTTGTTAAAATGCACATCCTGGACAGCTTCAATGCAAGCATATCACAATGTATAGGGGATGAGAACAAAAAGTTACATTTAATAAGCTTTTCTGATAATTTTTGTGCAAAAAGTATTTGAGAAACACTGCCAAAGTTCTCCTGAGTAAACAACCGCTTCTCTCCTTATCTCCTAACTACTGAATGAACTGTAGGTATTCAGATTTGTAAGTGATTACATTGGCATTTCTACTGGGATCCAGGTAAGAGATTTCACTACCAAGTCGTCACAATTTTGGAATAGGTTTATGTTTTAACTTCAGTGCCTCTTGTAAATTTTTCCTCCCCTTTGGCTATTTCTACCCTTCCTGAAGGCAATAAAAACAACAATACTATATTTGTTAATATCCAAGAGAGGGATAAAGTTGGCTATGCTGACCTCACTGTATCTTGATAGGTTTTGTTGCAATTGTTTTTTTTTAAAAAACACTCTTTTAAGGAGAGAAAGCATACAACATATATTTTACAGGAAAACTTAAATATTACGGATTCAGCAAAATCTTGCCAGAAATACTCAGAATCAAACACAAATGCCTGCTGAATTCATGCTATTTTTTCCTCTTTGTAGGTATACAGGTTTTTCCTTTGTTGTTTTTTTCTTTTTTATATTTCAGTTTTTTACATCATAGGATTTCCCTTAATTAAGCCTCACTCTTTCAAATTATATTACTAAAAGTTTTTGTTTTTTATTAAAAATTAGCAAAAATATAACCAGAATGTTATATTTTGAGTATAAAATAGTATCTGTAATCTGAAGTTGCAAATGTTTTCTGCTAAATCATATGCAGTGTCATTTCTCTTACTACTTTAGAGGGTCATGAATAAAGATTATTTCATTATGGGAGAAACTGAACATATTAGTGGCATGATTTACTCATAAGAGAAGAGACATATCAATTCATCTAAAAGCATAAAATTAATAAACTGGTTGAATTTCATGTTTCATTCCATTTAAATAAAATTTATCATAACTAAAATTAGTTTTACATAATTCAGTCATTGAAAGAACCCTAAATCACAGTAAAAAAAAAATTCTATACAATGTATATGCTATGGAAGACTCAAAAAGGAGCCAAGTTGAACTTAATTATCAGGGTTTGCTCTAATAGTTATAACCTGTATTATTTCTTTTCTCTTCATTTGAAATAAGTTGGGGGTAATGGAATTACTTGGAATTTATTCCCATTTTCAAGCATATGTAGAACTTAACCAATTGTATTTTTTTTTAACCTGAGTTTCCATACTGCATTGACAGCTCTCAGACCAGTTTTTTTGTTTTTTTGTTTTGTTTTTTTTTAATATTTTCCATTTGGAGTACTAAATCTTTGATACAGACTTAGAAATTTCCTGGTGAAAAATATAATTTATTCTTTAGTTCTAAAGATCATGATTATTCCACTTACCTTTTCTCATGGAATACTGAGAAGGATACCATAAAGTCCTTGCTTCCTAAGGGTTTCACAAACCACTAGTAAGTCACCACATTTCAACAATCTGTCCTTTTTTAATGTTCACATACCCTTTCTATTTAACCTATAGCCTCAACACAATCATCTATCACTGTTAGGCAGTAGCCCAACTTTCTACAAAAACTTTAGCACAAAATTCCAATCTTCTCTCCTATCTCTGCCTTCCCTTTGCTCACAGTAAAAGAGGTCGATGACTTTTCAAATGTTTTCAACAAACATTGACATCATTACCACTTATGAAACTGTTTTCTAATTGTTTTCAGAAATTCTCAGATGGAGGCAACTCAGAATATTTCAGATAGAATTATTCTACTTATAATGTCTAAAATAATCTGAATCCACCTTTCACCTAATACAGCTGAAAAGCCATTTCTTCTGCAGTCAGCACACTATGTACTTTTATCTAAAAAACCATTAGTTACTAACTGTCTGTCTACAATACTAAGCGGAAATTTTCTGACTGTTATCAAGATTATCTAACAATTGGCCTCAATTTATTTTTCTAATCTGTGTCTCACTAATTGAATTTATATTCCCTGAATTGTAGTGTCTCTTTCATACTCAGCACTTGCATATTATTTGAGTTGATACTTTGCCTTTTGCCAGAAAAGCTCTTACCCATAATCTTGGTATACCCATATCCTAACTATACTCTAAGAAGATTTTTAAAAGCTTTTTTTTAAAAGTTTATTTATTTATTTTGAGGGAGTGAAGGGGAGAGGGAGAGAGAAAGCACAAGTTGGGGAGGAGCAGTGAGAGAAGGAGAGAGAGAATCCCAAGTAGGCTCTGTGTCATCAGCCCAGAGCCCAATGCGAGGTTCGAACTCATGAACCATAAGATCAAGACCTGAGCCAAAACCAAGAGTTGGATGCTTAACTGACTGAGCCACCCAGGCACCCATTTTCTTTTAATTTTTTGGAAACTTTTTTGAGAAGATATTTAAATATGAGCTCTTCTATGATACTTGAGAACAAAACAAGTATTATGTTCATCAGTTGTAGTAGTATTCCAATTTACAAGTGAGAAAGGGAGTCTTAAACAGTTTGCTATTACAAAGCTATTAAGAAATTTTACTATTTCTGAAACATCATAAATATTCTCCCCAAATATGTAAATTCATGTAAGGGTAAATGAAACCTAGAGCATTTAAGGAATATAAATCAATTTTTCTTCTACATTGCAACAACTTTCCCATAGTCCAGGCCATCAGCAAATGTCATTTGCATTCCTGGCCAGTCCTTCCCACCAAATATCCAAACTACAGCCAGAGTTACAATTGTAAAACTTAAATATGATTGTGGCATCTGATGGCTTTAAGCACTTGAGTGACTCCATACTACTGCAGTATGCATTCCAATTTATTCATGTGGCTTACAAGGCTTTGGGGCTATTTTATCCTATTTAGCTCTCAACCACTCCCTTCCTTCATACCTACCTCTTGAATTCTACAACTCCATTTCCACCAGACTTTTGTTCTAACATTTTATGCTCTTTCACTGCTAGCCTTGGCACATATTATTTCCTTAATTTAGAGCATCGTTTTTCCTGGCTCCCTTAGCAATCTTTGTCTAACTCATGGTTTTTATTTTGTCTCAAATCCTAGCCTAAATATCACATCATATATGAATCCATCCCTTAGGCAATAAGCCTTTCTAAGTACTATAATAACACTGTTCTTCCACTATCATAAATATCACACTCTCCATTGTAGTTAATATTTCTTCATCTGTATCCCCCGTATAGTATTACTTCTTTAAGTCCAGGTAGCATAAATTGATTGTGGATAACTGTTTTCTTCACCACTTTCAGGGTGGGGAGTGGTACAGTTCCTCATACCACTAAGCAATGCTCTGACACCAGCTGGCTGTCCTACACTTCAACTTAATTCAGGCACTATCTACATGGAGATAGCATTAGATTCCACAGCTCAGGGGCTCAGTTCTATGACTGTCCTCTACTCTGCAGGACAATTGCAAGCCTAAATTCTTAATCTGTGCTTCTGACCTACTGAGTACAGTTTGGCAGTTCCCACAACTCCCTCTTCTCACTTAATTAACTTACTAGAGGAACTCACAGAATTCAGGAGAACTGCATACTCACTAGACTACCAATTTCTTTACAGAGGACTTTAAAAGAGACAAGTCAATAGCCAGATGAAGAGATACACAGCCTGAGGTCCTGAACAATGGAGTTTCTGTCCTCCTAAAGTTTGGGGGCTAGCAGAGTGGCGCGCAGGTGATCTCTGGTCTAGGAACCTACTTTAGAGCAGTAGAGCAGGAGCAGAAGTCCGAGTGTCTCCTTCTTGGTTCTCTCATTATCCTGTTCAATCATCTTTGTTAGCACTTACTGTATTACATTAACATGCTCTATTTATTGAACAACCTCCCTAGTAGATTATAAGATACTTGAGAGCTAAAAATCCAAATATGATGTGTTAATATCCTCAACACAATGTGAAGCAAACCCAATGAATTTCTACATCTTTCTCTTTTTTTATGTTCCTTCTTATTAATTAATTCATTCACTCATTTTGACTTCTTTCATTTTAGAGAGAGTGGGAGTGAGGAAGAGTGGCAAAGGGAGAGATAGAGAATCTTAAGCAGACTCCACACTCAGTGCCAAGTCTGATGTGGGGCTTGATATCATGACCCTGGGATCACGACCTGAGCCAAAATCAAGAGTTGGACACTCAACTGACTGAGCCACCCAGGAATCCCATATTTATTTCAAATGGTGTCCTAAAGTTCTGTTTTTCACTCCAAACTTGGCCATCAAAATGTATTTTTTTCTCTCCTAAAAGATCAAGTATCAATCACATGTCTTTTCTTTAATTGCATTTAAAGTCGCTGTTGTTATTTGTCACAAGAATATTCGAAGTGTATTTCTTTTCTTCAATTGGGAGTAGGACTGGTCTCCATTAAAAGGATGCCATGCTTTGCAAAGCAGGGAAGCAAGAAAATTTCACTCCCCCTCTTTTCCTAGCTAACTCTCTTTTACCCTTCAGGAGAGAGTTCAAATATTACGTCTTCAAACAAGTCTTCCTTACCATCAGGATAGGTTAAATTTCCCTGATAAAAGCTTTCACTGTAACTTGAATGTTTCTTTCATATAGACTACTCCTCAAATATTTGTGCAATTACTTAATTGTTCATTGTCCACCTTTGTCACTATGTTATAAGTTCCTTGTGGGAGTCAGGAGGCATACTCAATTCTTACAAAACTATCTTCAGTAAACAACCACTGACTGTCATGTGGTTGATATGCTACATTTTTCTGAGTTCACCAAAAGTTTGTATACATAGTATCTCTAGGCCAAATGTAAATTTAAGAGTTTTGATGACCAACAGAGCTGCCTTTCTCCTCTTGCATTATTGCACTTAAATAGGCATGTTCACGTTCAGTGCTCAGCATGAGGCTTATGATCTTCCTGAGGACAAGGATTGGGTAGAGATAAACAGTTACAGACAAGAACTGATGTTGTTCCACTCTAGCAAAATGGAACTAGAAAGTTATAAATGATAGGATTTAAGTGTTAGGGGCACCTGCGTGGCTCAGTCAGTTAAGCATCTGATTCTTGATTTTGGCTCAGGTCATGATCTCACTGTTTGTGAGAGCGTGTGTCAGACTCTGTGGGATTCTCTTTTTCCTTCTCTCTCTGCCCCTCTCCCATTCACTTTCTCTGTCTCTCTCTCAAAATAAGTAAACCTGAAAATAATTTAAAAAAATTAAGTGTTAGATAATGAGAAGTATAATAAGAATAAAAGAGCTTTGAAAAATTTCAAAAACCATTGGTATGATACTAATTTACTTGTTTTCTAATTATGTATAATATAGTGTAGCCCAAATCTGTAAGATGCAGGTAAACAGCTCTTTGTTATTAATAAAGAACTTAAATTATTTCACTACATTTAAATAAATATTGTTACTCAAAAATATGCTTTTTTCAGTGACAGGAAACTCAATTCCATTGCTTCATTTATATTTGACCACCTATCTTCACATTTTAAAAATTATTTAGACTAGAAAACATAAGGTGTTACTTGTTAAATAACATCCACCTGGTGGTTCTTATTTTTCTCAGTTTTAAGGTGTTGCCTAAAATGGTATCATCACAGCATATTTAAATACTGCAGCCACATTTGCCTAAAGCATATACCATATAATATAAAAGTTTATTTTCTATTTTTACTCTTATCTTGTTCCTTTTTATCATTTCCCTTTAAGTTTCCATGGGAACTCCAAAGGAAAAAAAATAATGATAAATATCCTAGGTGTACCAGTTAAAACAATATTTTTATTGTGGGGATTAATGGTGGGAGAGTTTTTACCTTATCACAGACATCAATATATCGCCTTTAAAATGCATGTGATAAAAATTTTCATATCAGATTTTAATATTGTTTTTCTTTTTGAGTGCAACAGAATTATGTGATCTGGCTTCTGTGTGAAACTATGTGAATGTGAACATTTATATATTAAGTTTTTACTTAAATTCCAGTTTATTGACATACACTGTAATATTAGCTTCTACCATACAATACCTGGTGATCATCACATCAAGTAAACACCTTAATTCCCATCACCAATTTTACCCATTTCCCTATACACCTCCCTTCTGGTAACCATCAGTTTGTTCTCTATAGTTAAGAATCTGTTTCTTGATTTGCCTTCCTTTCTCTTTGTTTTCCTCTTGCTTATTCATTTTATTTCTTAAATTCCACATATAAGTGAAATCATATGATATTTGTCTTTTTTTGACTTATTTTGCTTAGCAAATAATACTTTCTACCTCCACCTAAGTCTTTGGAAATGACAAGATTTCATTCTTTTTTATGGCTGAGTAATATTCCATAATATTATGCATCCATCAATCAGTGGACACTTAAGCTATTTCCATAATTTGACCATTGTTGACAGTTCTGCTATATACATCAGGCTACATGTATCACTCTGAATTAGTATTTTTATATTCTTTGGGTAAATACCTAGTAATGAGATTGCTGAATCATAGGGTAGTTCTATTTTTAACTTTTTTGGGGTATCTTCCTACTGTTCTCCAGAGTGGCCATACCAGTCTGCATTCCTACCACCAGTGCAAAAGGGTTTCCCATTCTCCACATCATCACCAATATCTGTTGTTTTTTGTGTTGTTGGTTTTAGCCCTTCTGACAAGTGTGAAGTGATGGTTCATCGTAGGTTTTTTTGTTTTGTTTTGCTTTAAACATTTTTTTAAATTCATTTATATTTGAGAGACAGTGTAAACCAGGAAGGAGCAGAAAGAAAGGGAGACACAGAATCCGAAGCAGGCTCCAGGCTCTGAGCTATCAGCACAGAGCCTGACATGGTACTTAACTCACAGACCTTGAGATCTGATCTAAGCTGAAATCTGATGCTTAACTGAGCCACCCAGGCGCCCCAGTTCATTGTAGTTTTGATATATCTCCCTGATGATCAGTGATGTTAAACATCTTTTCATGTGTCTATTAGCCATCTGGATGTCTTTTTTGGAAAAATGTGTATTCATGTCTTCTGACCACTTTTAAAATTGGATTATTCATCTTTTGGGGGTTGAGTTCGATAAGTTCTTTATAGATTTTGGATACTAACCCTTTATCAGATATGTTCTTTGCAAATGTCTTCTCCCATTCTGTAGGTTGCCTTTTAGTTTTGTTGATTGTTTCTTTTGCCGTGCAAAGTTTTCATTTTGATACAGTTCTAATTGTTTGTTTTTGCTTTTGTTTCCCTTATCTCAGGAGATATATCTAGAAAGAAGTTGCTATGGCTAATGCCAAAGAGGTTACTGCCTCTAGGACTTCTATTGATTCAAGTCTCACATTTAGGTCTTTAATCTGTTTGAATTTATTTTTGTGTATGTTGTAAGAAAATGGTCTGGTTTCATTCTGCATGTTGCTGTCCAGTTTTCCCAGCACCTTTTGTTGAAGATACTATCTTTTTCCTATTGCATGTTCTTTCCTGCTTTGTCAAAGATTAGTTGCCCATATATCTGTGGATTCATTTCTGGGTTTTCTGTTCTGTTCTGTTCTATTCTGATCTATGTGTCTATTTTTGTGACAATAATTTACTGTTGTTTTGTTTTGTTTTTTTAAATCAGTACAGCTATGTAATACAACTTGAAGACTGTAATTGTGATGCCTCTAGCTTTGCTTTGCTTTTTCACTGTTGCTTTGGCATTCATATTTTAAGATTTTCGTTTCTAGCTCTGTGAAAAATGCTGGTGGTATTTAGAAAGGGATTGCATTAACTATGTAGATTGCTTTGGGTAGTATGGACTTTTTAACAATATTTGACCTTCCAATCCGTGAGGATGGAATATCTTTCCATTACTTTGTGTTATCCTCAATTTCTTTCATCAGTGTTTAGTAGTTTTTGGAGTACAGATCTTCTACCTCTTTGGTTGGTTTATTCCTGGGTATCTTATAGTTTTTGCTGCACTTCTAAATGAAATCAATTCCTTAATTTCTCTTTCTGCTGCTCCGTTATGGGTGTATAGAAATGCAACAGATTTCTGTACTTGATGTTGTATCCTGTGACTTTACTGAATGTTTATCAGTTCTAGCAGTTTGTTAGTAGGGTCTTTTGGATTTTCTACATAGAGTACCGTGACATATGAAAATAGTGAAAGTTTGACTTCTTCATTGCCAATTTGGATGCCTTTTCTTTTCATTATCTGATTGCTGTGGCTAGGACTTGCAGAATTATGTTAAGAAAACAGTGGTGAGAATGGATATCCCTTTCATATTTCTGACTGTAGAAGAAAACTCTCAGTTTCTTCCAACTTGAGGATGATATTAGCTCTGGGTTTTTCATATATAGCCTTTATTATGCTGAGGTATGTTCTAAACTTATTTTGTTGAGGGTTTTTATCATGAATGGATGTTCTGTCAAATGCTTTTTGTGTAGAAATGACCATATGGTTCTTTTCCTTTCTTTTATTAATGTGGTGTATTATATTGATAGATTTGCAAATTCTAAACCACCCTTACATCCTACAAATAAATCCCATTTGATCATGGTGAATGATTTTTTAAAATATATTGTTGGATTTAGTTTGATAATATTTTATTGAGAATTTTTGCATCCATGTTCATCAAGGATATTGGCCTGCAATTCTCTTTTCTCATGGTATTTTTTTTAAATCTGCTTTTGGTATCACAGTAATGCTGGCCTCATAGAATGAATTTGGAAATTTCCTTCTGTTTCTGTTTTTGAAATAGTTTGAGAAAAATAGGTGTTTACTCTTCTTTAAATGTTTGGTAGAATTCATCTGTGAAGCCATCTGGCCTTGGACTTTTGTTTGTTGGGAGTTTGTTTATATTTTATTTTATTTTATTTTATTTATTTTATTTATTTCTTTAGGGTTTATTCATTTTTGAGTGAGAAAGACGAAGCAGGGGAGAGGTAGAGAGCAGAGAGAGAGGGAGACAAAGAATCCAAAGCAGGCTTTGTGCTGACAGCAGAGAGCCTGATACAAGGACCGAACTCATGAACCACAAGATCATGACCTGAACTGAAGTCAGACACTTGTCACTCTAAGCCACACAGGTTCCCCTGTTGGGATTTTTTTTTTTTTTTTTACCTATTAAGTTGCTTTCCTGGTTATCAATCTGTTATCCCTTTTTCAGTTTTGGTAGTTTCTACATTTCTAGGAATTCATCCTTATCTTCCAGGTTGTCCAGTTTGTTGGGATATAGTTTTCCATAATATCCTCATATAATTGTTTGTATTTATGTGGTTTTGGTTACTATTTCTGCTTTCTCATTTGTGATTTCACTTATTTTGGTACTTTCTCTTTTCTTTTTGATAAATTTGGCTAGAAGTTTATCAATTCTACTAATTTTTTCAAAGAACCAACTCTTGGTTTCATTGATCTTTTCTGTTTTTTCTTTTTTATTTGTTTAGTTTCTATATTATTTATTTCTGCTCTAATCCTTATGATATTTTTCCTTCTTCTGGCTTTAGGTTACATTTATTATTTTTTTTCTAGTTCTTTTAGGTGTAAGATTAGGTCGTATATTTGAGATTTTTCTTGCTTTTGAGGTAGACCTGTAATCGTATATATTCCCTCTTAAGATTGCTTTTGCTGCGACCCAAACATCTTAGACTGTTGTGTTTTAATTTTCATTTGTTTCCATGTATTTTTCTATTTCTTCTTTCATCTCCTGGTTGACCAATTCATTGTTTATTACTGTGTTCTTTAACCTCCATGTACTTGTGGTCTTTCCAAAATTTTTCTTGTTGTTAACTTCAAGTTTCATAGTGCTATAGTCAGAAAGGGTGTAGAGAATGATTTCCATCTTTTTTTTGTATTTTTTGAGGCCAGTTTTGAGACCTAATGTATTCTGGAGAGTGTTCCAGGTGCACTTGAAAAGAATGTGCATTCTGCTGTGTTTAGGATGTAATGTTTTAAGTATATCTGTTAAGTCCATTTGGTCCAGTGTGTCATTCAAAACCATTGTATTTTCTGTTTAGATGATCTGTCCATTGATGTAAGTGAGGTGTTAAAGTCCCCTACTATTATTGTATTGCTATCAATGAGTTACTTTGTTTGTTATTAATTGTTTTATATATTTGGGTGCTCTCATGTTGCTTGCATAAATAGTTATAATTGTTACACCTTCTTACTTGATTGTACCTTTATGATTATATAACACTCTTCTTTGTGTCTTTTTATAGTCTTTGTTTTTTAAGTCTAGTTTGTTCAATGTAAGTATTTCTACTCTAGCTTTCTTTTGACATCCATTTGTATGATAAATGTTTGCCATTCCCTCACTTTCAATTTGCAGGCAACTTTACATCTAAAATCCATCTCTTGTAGGCAGCATACAAATCAGTTTTGTTTATATATCCATATATCCAATGTCTTTTGATTGGAGTGTTTAGTCCACTTACATTCAGAATAATTATTGATAGATATGTGTTATAGCCATTTCGTTCTTTGTTTTGTCATTGTTTCTGGAGATTTTCTCTGTTCCTTTCTAGACTTTGTCACTTTTTGTCTTTTCACTCCCTGTAGTATTTCTTGCAGGGCTGGTTTAGTGGTCACAAACTCCTTTAGTTTTTGTATGTCTGGGAAACTCCTTATTTCTCCTTCTATTCTGAATGATAGCCTTGCTGGATATAGTATGCTTGGCTGCATATTTTTTCCATTCAGCACATTGAATATATCATGCCACTGCCTTCTGACTTGCCAAGTTTCTGTTGAGAGATCTACAGCTAGTCTAATGGGTCTTCCCTTGTAAGTTAGGGACTTTTGTCTTACTGCTTTTAAGACTTTTTCTTTATCACTGTATTTTACAAATTTAATTACAATATGTCTTGGTGTTGGCCTATTGTTTAGATTTTGATGGGAGCTCTTTGTGCCTTCTGGATCTGGATGTCCTTTTCCTTCCCCAGATGAAGGAAGTTTTCTGCTATTATTACTTGAAATAAAACTTCTGCCCCCTTTTCTCTTCTTCTTCTGAGACTCAAATAGTATAGAGGTTATTATGTTTGATGGGGTCATGGAGTTCCCCAAGTCTATTCTCATGATCCATAATTCTTTCTCTCTTTTGTTCAGCTTCATTATTTTCCATTATTTTGTTTTCTATATCCCTAATTCATTCCTCTGCTTCTTCCAGTCTGTTGTTCATTGCATCAATCCTATTTCTAGTCTCGGTTATTGTATTCTTCATATTTGATTGATTCCTTTTTAACTCCTATCTCTTTGATAAGGGTCTCTCTGATGTTTTCTATTCTGTTCTCCAGCCCAGTGAGAATCCTTATGATTGTTGCTTTAAATTGTCCATCAGTCATATTACTTATATCTGTTTCACTTAGATCTCTGGCTGTGGACTTACCTTGTTCGTTTAGTTGAGATAAATTTTTCTGTCTTGGCATTTTGTGTAAGTCTCTGCCTTTTTTCCCCCTTTGTTATAAAAGCTAGTTATGTCTCCTGTTTCTCACAGTAATGGCCTTATGAGGAAGAGGTCTTGTAGTGCCCAGGGCCTGGCACAACAGGGAGTGTATCTGGTATATGCTGCATACATTCTGCTGTTGTGTTTTCACTGCTCTATCCTTCAGACTAGTCATCTGCAAAGGCTCTCCTAGCCTGTAGTGGGCACTATTTGTTCCCTGGCCTGAATATGGTTGAGTTTTAATTAGGTGTGCTCTGTTCTGCTTGTTAAATGAGACCCGACACCAAATCCACGAGAACTGAAGCCCTGAAGAACTCTCTGTTCAGATGTGATATGAGCAGGAGTTTGTGCTGGTCTTCTGGGGGAGCAGCTTGGCACACTGGGACTGGAGGAGAGCTTGATTGAGAATGGCAGTTCCATGGGAGGTCAGGGGGTGGGGGTGGGGGTTGATGTAAGCAAGTTAGGCAGCCTATCTATGGCAGTGCTGTGTTGCTTCCCACTGGTGGCTCTGTGCTTATGTTGAGGAACTTGTAAGGGAAATAGTGCTTTTCAGTTCCTTTGTTTCCAGAGAGGCTAGCTTGTCACAAGAAAATTAATTCCCAAGATGCCCAGAAAGGCATTTCTATCAATGCTGCCTCTTAGAGATGCACTCTGAGAAGCCCCAGTGATTCCCAAGCATTTTTCAGATTGCTGTTTCCATGCTGTCTGCCTCTGGGTTGTTTGTTTGCTTTCTCTCCAGGAGCACCACAGTGCCCTCTTGACACTATCTCAACCAAGCTCATGGGCCTTTAAAACTCCAGGCTTTAAGTCCCACTGATTGCAGGAACTCATGAAATTCTACCCCTTTTGTTTTCTAAGCCAATGGCTTTGGGGAAGCATTCTGTGTGTTCTCCTGTGGGCTCCTCTCTTTCACCCTTTCTTGTGACCACGGCTCTCCCTTCTGCAGCACCTGCAATTTGTTTCTCACCTACACCCCACTCTGCACTTCTCACCTTCTTCAATATGGCCTCTTCTCTCCCTTTAGTTCTGGAGTTTGTTCTGTTAATCCTCAGATCACTTTCTGGGGAATTTAGAATGATTATGATAGTTATCTAGTTGTGTTCATGGGATGAAAGGAGCCTAGTATAGTCTAAGTACCGACAATTGGCTTTTTTTTTTTTTTTTTAAATTATAAGTGCCTGACATTAAGCTTTTGATTCCTGAGGCATCTATTTAAAAGATCTCCATCTTGAATTCATTTGTACTTTTTTGAAGTGTGATATATATCCTTACTGAGCTCAGTAAGTTTGGTGGTTTGTTTCCATTTATTTCTCTAATGTTAGGAATGTGTAAAATTTTGATTAAGTGCAAAGAAAACAATTGAGGAACATCTTGGGAATTAATTTTCTTGTGACAAAGTAGTATTAGTTGATAGTAACAGGCAAAAACAACTACTTTTAGAAAAAATAGTCTCTTCCAACAGTTCTAATATGTGAGTATTCATATCTACAAAGTGAAACTAGTTTAGAAATCAGAACAAAAATAAGATTGCACTGAATCCATGATATAATGCTTCCTTTAAAAAATATTGATTCCATTTATTTCCTCTCTACTTACTTTCCAAGAGGAAAAACTGATTGTTATCCTTAAGATAAAAAAACATGTAAAATCATGTTCTGTAAGCCTCAGTTCCCATAAAAAGACAAAAAATAAAAAAAGAAACAAAATGAAACAGTAAGATAAAGGCAGATATAAAAAAATCATCATTTAATTAAATATCTTTGAGAAATTTTAAAATATGTATTGTATGTTAATTTAGGTAGATCATCTGTTTTTCCACATTTTTACTTTTAGGTAGTTTCTATTTCATTTTTTGAGTATTGAAAATACATTTAAATATTTGCTTTTCCTTATTTTGTTTCATAAAACAAGCATGCACCTCATAAGAATTGGCCAAAGCAGAGTTCATTTGAATCTTCAGTTAAACAGCAGAACTGAATTGCTTTCCAATTCAGCCCAAGCCATTTTCCAGTTGAAGTATCCAAGGAGATTTTACCTGTGTCTGCCAACACCAATTGAAGCACAACAGACATGGCAGAGGCTAATCACTCTTTCTGTGGAGGTCCTTCCAAAGCAGGGTTTAAGTCCCCACAAAGGTTTCCTAGAGGGAATAACATAAAATCCCATTTTCTTAGAGTTTACAATGAGTTGCATTATAGAAAATATTATGAGGTTCAAATTGGAAAGCGCTGAGGTAAGTAATACTAAACTATTATCTTTACTTCAAGATTTTTCTGAGTATTTTTTTGCTATGTTGATAGTCATTATAAAGAGCAAAGAAAGCTCTTTTTCTTGGCACCTTGGAGGTGGTAGGCTGCTTCAGGATGAAGGTGAACATCTCATTCCTAGCTACTGGCTGCCATAAACTCATTGAAGTGGACATTGAACACCAACTTTGTACCTTATATGAGAAGCAAATGGCCACAGAAGTTGCTGCTGATGCTTTAGGGGAAGAATGGAAGGGTTACATGGTCCAAATCAATGGTGGCAATGACAAACAAGGCTTCCCCATAAAGCAAGGTGTCTTGACCCTGGATGGGCCATCTACTGCTGAGTAAGGGACATTCCTGGTACCAGCCAAGGAAGACTGGAGAAAGAAGTCACAAATCTATTCAGGGTTGCATTGTGGATGGCAATTTCAGTGTTCTCAACTTAATCATTGTGAATAAAGGGGGGAAGGATATTCTTGGACTCACTGACACTACTGTGCCTCATCGCCTGGGGTCCAAAAGAGCTAATAGAATCCGCAAGCTTTTCAGTCTCTCGAAGGCAGATAATGTCTGCCAGTATGTTGTGAGAAAGCCCCTAAACCAAGAAGGTAAGAAACCTCGATCCAAAGCACCCAAGATTCAGTGTCTTGCTTTACTCCACCATGCCCTCCAGCATCGTGCAAACATTGGCACATTGCTTTGAAGAAGCAGTGCATGAAGAAAAACAAGGAAGAGGCTGCAGAATACACTATGCTTTTGACCAAGAGAACGAAGGGGAACAAAGAAAACCACCAAGAACAGATTGACAAGAGACAGGGGTTGTCTTCTCTGAAAGCTTCTACCTCAAAGTCTGAGTCCAGTCAAAAATGAGAGTGTTGTAAGAGGAAGAAATAAAAAAGATCAAACATAATTATTTAATAGCAAAAAGAGAATTTATTTTGTAATGCCTATCAAAGTAAGTTGAACACAGTATAATTTTTTTTTTTTTTAGGTTTTTATTTATTTCTAGTAGAGAGAGAGAAAGACAGCGTGAGCAGGGGAGGGTCAGAGAGAGAGGGAGAGAAAGAATACCAAGCAGGCTCAGCACTGTCAGCATAGAGCCCGACGCGGGGCTCGAACCCACTAACCGCGAGATCATGACCTAAGCGAAAGTCGGACGCTTAACCGACTAAGCCACCCAGGCGCCCCGAACACAGTATAATTTTTAATGAATATTGCTAATTAGTCTCTCCCTGCTCCCAGCACTTTAAGAAAAAGATTGATTTGGATAACGAGTTTTATTTCAAGACTAGTAAAGATAATATGTTTTTTGTAACTTATTTATCTTGGATTTCTCCATGAGTAAGGTGACAAGATATTTCAAAAAGGTTAGTAGCTTTCAGAGACCTTAAGGAGAGATGCTGTTTAGTGGACTCTAAAAATAAAGAACAGCATTTGTGCTGGTGATACAAATTTGGGATTCACCAGTTTATTGGTCATTATTAAGTATATGGAAAATCATTAGACATCGGATATGGGGGACAAGACTATAAAACAAGAAAAAAGACCACAGACTACAATGCTGGAAAACATCAATGTTTAAGAACCTCATGAAAAGAGTTGTCAAAAGGGAAATGAAAAGGCATGAGTCAGACTGGTATAAGAAAAGAATAAATATTAGGAAAAGATAATTGATAAAAATAAATAATAATACAGTATTCTAATAACAACTTGATACATGTTGACACAGAGGAAGTCTGTGTATTATAAGATTGTTGCATACTTATATTTGTAATTTTTCTAAAATCTTCCTTAATTTATCAGATAAAATCAAAGTAACATAGCATATGTTTTCTCTACAACACTTTAGTGTATATGTGTGTGTCTGAGTATATAAAATATGCTGTGAATGCATTGAATTATTTTTGCTAATCAATTTATACAGAAATCAGATTCTATTATAATCAGAATCAATTATTATGCTGGGTAGTTTGCTGTAGCAAAGAATGTGTTTATAAAATATTAAAAGGGCTCCCAGGGACGTATACTTTATTCATTAATTTTTTAAACTTACAATTTTGAGAAAGTTTATACATTTGTAAAATACAGAGAATAATATGATTCTACCTGAGGGCATCATACAATTTCAACAATTATTAAGTCATCTTATTTTATCAGCAATATTTTAGAACATAGATTTAACATATAAGGATGCTATTAAAATAAATGAGCTACCATACCATTATTGCTGTTAAAAAACTGACGTTTCTAAAACAATGTAACACAAATTAAATATTTGATATAAAATCTCAAATATTCCAACATTTTGACCTACAGTTTAGTTTAATGTCATCAAATGTCTAGTCAGTGCTCAAATTCACTCAATTGTTTAATAAACATTTACATGTGTGCTTCTTATTTGCTATGTCTTCTTATTTACTTCTTTATGGTTGAGAATCGTTTGTTTGAACCAGGATCCCATACTCTTTAAACATGGCAATTGGTTATTATATCTATGAAATATACATATATGTATATATTTTTTATTTTACAGATTCCTCCTTGATAAGATTTGTTCTCCTTGAACATTTTGTTGAACAAGTTAGGTCATATTTTCCATAGAGTTTTCACAATCTGAATTTTTAAAAAAAGTTTTAACATTTATTTATTTCTAAGAGACTGGGAAAGACAGGGCATGAGCGGGGGAGGGGCAGAGGGAGAGAGGGAGACACAGAATCTCAAGCAGGCTCCAGGCTCTGAGCTGTCAGCACAGAGCCTGATGCAGGGCTCAAACTTACAAGCCATGAGATCATGACCTAAGCCAAAGTCGGATGCTCAACCGAATGAGCCACCCAGGTGACCCAACAATCTGATTTTTTTAAATTGCATCTTCATGTTATACTTGAACTCATTTTTGTGACTCTATGTTTGATATATATTTTATATGTTTTCATAAATATTTCATGTAAGTATGTATTTCATACTTTTCCTCTATAAATTGGTACTTAGATCTACTAATTTATATTGCCTATACATTACTACTTAGATATAGGATTACTTTTCAATTTTTGGTCAAGAATAGCTCTAGATTGTGGTAATTCCATCTGTAGCATAGTAATCAATTTAGTCTCTTTTTGAGATGTTAGCAGATACTGGTTATCATTAACTTATTGTTTTATTAAGTGTTATGAAATTGTGACCTTCTGATATTGTATCTCCTACTTGATTGAAAAACTGGAATCACTCTATTAAAAGAAACTTCTGTGCCCTGAAAAATACAAGACACTGATAAAGATATTCTGTGATTATGGATTAGAAGAATTAATATTGTTAAAATGTCAATATTACCAAAAGCAATGTACAGATTCAATACAATCCTTATCAAAACCCCAATGGCATTTCTCACAGAACTAGAACAAATGATTAGAAAATTTGTATAAAACCACAAATGATATGGAAAACCAAAGTAATCTCGAGAAAGAAAAACAAATCTGGAACTATGACATTCCCTGATTTCAAACTATGTTACAATGCTATGGTAACCAACATGTATGGTATTGGCATAAATACATATACAGATTAATAGAACAAAATTTGAGATCCTATAAATAAATCCATATATAATATGGACAATTAGTATATGACAAAGGAGCCAAGAATATAGAATGGAGAAAGGACAGTCTCTTCAATAAATGGTTCTGGAAAAACTGGGCAGATACATACAAAAGAATGAAACTAGATCACAGTCTTTCACCATATAAAAAAATTAACTCAAAATGGATTAAAGAGTTGACTGTGAGACTCAATACCATAAAATTCTCAGAAGAAAGCATAGGCAGTAACCTCTTTGACATCAGTTTTTGTGATATGTTTATGGCTCTGACTCCAAAGGTAAATTTAATAAAAGAAAAAAAAGATAAATGGGGCTACATCAAACTGAAAGCCTGCTGTGTGGCAAAGGAAGCTTTTGTCAAAATGAAAAGGCAACCTACTGATTGGGAAAAGATATATCCGATAAAGGGTTGATATCTAAAATATATAAAGAACTCATACAAATAAAAATAAAGCAAAACAACAACAACTCTATTAAAAATTTGGCAGAAGATCTTAACAGACATTTTTTTTTCCAAAGAAGACATACAGATGTCCAACAGGAGTATGAAAAGATGATCAGTGTCACTAATTATTAGGATAATGCAAATCATAACCACAATGAGATACCATTTTGTATCTGTTAGGATGACTGTTATCAAAAAGACAAAAAATAAGTGTTGGAGAGGATGTGGAGAAAAAAGAACTCTCATACATTGTTGGTGTAAATATAAGTTGATATGGCCATTGTAAAAAACAGTAGGAGATTCCTCAAAAAATTAAGAATAGATTGCCATATTTTCCATCTGTTGTACTATTCTGGATATTTACCCAAAGGATATGAAAACACTAATTCAAAAAGTTATATGCACCACTATGTTGACTGTGTACTATTCACAATATATTGACAAAAGGTGGAAACAACCTAAGTGTCCATCAGTAGATGAATGGAAAGAAGAGTTATACATACACATACACACACACACACACACACACACACACACACGCATGCACAGAATACTACTCAGTTACAAAGAAGCATAAATCTTGCCATTTGTGACAGCATGAATAGACCTTGATGGTATTATGCTAAGTGAAATAAGTCAAAGACACTGTCTGATTTTACTCATATGTAGAATCTAAAATACAAAACAAATGAACAAAAAAACACAAAAACAAAATCATAGAAACAGAAATCAGAATTAATTGCTACCAGCAGGGAAGAGGATTGGAAGTGATGAAATTGGTTAATGTGGTCAATTACATAGTGACAAATGGTAATTAGACTTTTGGTCATGATCAGTTTGTATGGTTTACAGACGTTAAATTATAATTTTGTACACCTGGGGCACCTCGGTGGCTCAGCCAGTTAAGCGTCCGACTTCGCCTCAGGTCATGATCTCATGGTTTGTGTGTCAAAGCCCCGCGTAGGGCTCTGTGCTGACAGCTAGCTCAGAGCCTGGAGCCTGTTTCAGATTCTGTGTCACCCTCTCTCTCTGACCCTCCCCTGCTCACGTTGTCTCTCTCTCTCAGAAATAAAAAAAAATTAAAAATAATGTTGTGCACCTGAAACATATACTGCTATATGCTAAATTTACCTCAATTAACAAAAAAGTCAAAATAGGGAAAAATATCTTTATCAACAATTTGTTACTCTAAAGTACAAGTGATGAGGAAGCAGGGTAAATACTGGATTTTTCCAATATATTTAGGTTTTGAAAATGAATTAAAAAAATTTTTTTAAGTTTATTATTTTTGACACAGAGAGAGACAGAGCACGAGTGGGGGAGCAGCAGAGAGAGAGGGAGACACAGAATCAGAAACAGACTTCAGGCTCTGAGCTGTCAGCACACAGCCCAACGTGGGGTTCAAGTCCACGGACCTGAAGATCATGACCCGGCAGAAGTCAGATGCTGGATCGACTCAGCCACCCAGGCACCCCGAAAATAAATTTTTTAAACACTTTTAGATTTACAGAAAAATTATAAAGGTAGTACAGAGACTTTCCATTAAACCCAAACTCAATTTTCCTTTCTCTTAACATCTAACATTAGTACAGTATATTAGTGGAAGTTAATGAACTAATATTGATATATTATTATTATTATTAGCTAAATTGTATACTTTATTCTGATTTCCTTAATTTTTACTCAATAATCTTTTTCTGTTTCAGGATACCACATTATGTTTAGTCATCATGTCTCTTAGGCTTAATTTGGTTATGACAATTTCTCAGAATATGCTTACGTTATTGATGACCATGATAGTTTTGAGAAGTGCTTATCAGGTAATTTATAAAATGCATGTCATGATTACATTGAGGTTATGGGTTTTTGAAAGGTAGACCACAGAGAAAAAGTACCTTTTTATCACATCCTATCACTGGCATACACTTTCAAACATGACTTATAACTGTTGCTGTTGATCTTGAGTGCCTTGCTGTTGTGGTGGCTGTTGGGTCTCTCTACTGTAAAGACATCTTTTGCTTTCTTGTTTCCAATACTCTGAGAAGGAAATAACTCTATACAGCTCATAGTTAAGGAGTGCAGAGTTATATTCCTCAATGGTGATTTGTCTTTTTCCCCATATTATTTATTTATTTATTAAATCATTTCTTTAAAATAGTATGAACTTGTGGATAGTTTTATTATTTGGGTTATAACTCAATACTTCTTTACATATTCAAATTATTTCACCTTTGATCTTTGAGGGCTCTTTTGTTTGGCTCCTGTGTCCCCTCGATATAGGTCCATCAGAGTGTGTGTGTGTGTGTGTGTGTGTGTGGAGGAGTGTTTTCACTTCTTTTCTTTCTAGCATTACAAGATGTTCAGGTTCATATAATATTTTCCCCACCCCAGTTCTAAATCAGTAATTTTTTCAAAGAGTCTATGTTCCTTTATGTCCATTGTTATGGGTATAGTTGTTTCTAGGCCCTCTCAGAAAAATGACATAATTAAGAAATAGATGTGTATGTACTAAACCTTATATATACACATATATAAATATTTATATATCTGTTTTTATATTAAGCTAAATAAGAGTTCATACTGATGTCTCCAACTGTAATCTATTATCACATTGTTCATTCTTGCTTATCTGTAAACTTCTAGTCTAACAGTAAGAATCTGTCATGTATTTACTTAATTATACAATTCTAATATTCATGTACAGTAATATCTGAAATATTAACTTGTACCCACAAGGGAAATCACTTCAACATCTAGGCCATAGTGCTATAGTGCATGGCTTCTTTTGTTTTTACAGACCCTCTTCATTTCCAAACTTATTTAAGTCAGCACCTCTCTACCCACCACCATTAATGAGGTTGTTTTATACATTTAGAATACAGTTAAATTTTATCATCATGTTCTGCGTTCCATATGGGGACTTCCCTAACTTTTAAATTATTTCTACTGAAAGCCTTATACAATACAGTCTTCTTTTTGTGCTTTTATATTAATGGGTTTTGATAAACACATAGTGTCATATATTCACCATTAGTGCCATAGAGGATAATTTCATTGCCCTAAAAGTTCTCCTGTGTTTCACCTATATAACCATCACTCTGCTATATATAAACCCTGGGTACCACTGACTTTTTTTTAGCTGTCTCTGTAAATTTGTCCTTTCCAGAATATAGTATAACTGGGATTATCAGCATGTAACCTTTTCAGATTGGCTTATTTCTCTTAGCAATAGCCATTAAAGAATCATCCATGTATTTTCATGACTTGATACTTCATTTTTATTTTCATCAAATACTATTTTTTTATGTAGATATACCTCAGTCACCTTTTGAAGGACATCTTGGTTGCTTGCAGATTATGATGATTAAAAATAAGGATGTTATAAACATCTGTTCACAGGTTTTTCTGCGAACATGTTTTCAGATTAGTTGAATAAGTACTTAAGGGGATTGTATGAGAAGACTATGTTTAGCTTTGTAATAAACTGTCAAAATCTTATCAAAAGTGGCAATATGGATGGAACTAGAATATATTATGCTAAGTGAAATGTCAGTCAGAGAAAGACAAACGTATGATTTTACTCATGTGGAATTTAAGAAACAAAACAGATGAACATAGGGAAAGGGAGGGAAAAATAAGATAAAAAATGAGAGGGAACCAAACCATAAGAGACTCTTAATTACAGAAAACAAACTGAGGGTTGAGGGAGGGGAGGTGGCCGGGGGGTGGGGGGGGACGATGGGCAAAATGGGTGATGGGAATTAAGGAGGGCACTTGTTTGGATGAACACTGGGTGTCATATGTAAGTGATAAATCACTGGGTTCTACTCCTGAAACCAATACTACACTGTATGTTAAATAACTTGGATTTAACAAAAAAAAAAACAGCTTATCATTTTGCATTTCCACCAGCAATGACAGATTTCTTGCACTACATTCTCCCCAGCTATTGGTATCTTCCTGTTTATTTTTATTTTAGTACTTTAACCATTCTCATAAATATGGAGTGATATTTTATTCTTTTATTTGTAATTCCTTAATGATAAGTAACATTGAACATCTCTGCATTTGTTTGTTTGCCATTCATGTGTCTTATTTGGTGAAGTAGCTGTTCAGATTTGTTGTCTAGTTTTTAATTGAATTATTTATTTTCTTATTGAGTTTTTTTAAGTTATGTTTCAAGAATTCTCTGCATATTTTAGTTTAAACTAGTTCATGAGAAATGTATGTTGTTGCATATATTTTCTGGAGACTCTGACTTGTTATATTTGGTGTCAGTGTATTTCTCACAGCAGTTTTTAATTTAAAAAATGTCCAACTGTTTAAAGAACTTATTTTTATTAAAATCCTCAGTGCTAAACTTAAGCCATCTAGATTTTTTTTGCTGTTTCCTTCTAGAAATCTGGAGTTTTGTGTTTTATGTCTGAGTGTATAATCTATTTTGAATTAATTTTTATGAAAAGTATAGGTTATATGTCCGGGTTCTTTTTTTTTCCTTTTTACGTATGAATAGCCAATTGTTCCAACACCATTTGCTGAAAAGATTACCCTTTTTCCACTGAATTACCTTTGAGCCTCTGTCCAAGATCAGTTGACTATATTTGTGTGGTTCTATTTCTGAGCTCCCTACTCTGCACCTCTGATATATGTGTTGATTCTTTCACAGATAGTATACTGTCTTGATTGCTGTAGCTTTCTAGTATATCTTGTAATGTATTAGTGATTCCTCCAACTCTTCTTCTTCAATATTATGTTGACTCCTCTAGGTCTTTTGGAGGAAAGCCTTGAGTATTAGTGAGTCCTCCAACTCCTCTTCTTCAATATTATGTTGGCTTTTCTAAGTGTTTTAGAGGAAAAGCTTGAGTGATGGGCTGAGAGTGATTGGGGGTGGGGGAGTGTCCTATGTAAACGTAGTGGCACCTGTTTGACTCGGTGAAACATGCAACTCTTGATCTAGGAGTTCTGAGTTCAAGTCCCAAATTGGGTATAGAGATTACTTAAAAATAAAATCTTAAAAAACAAAACAAGCAAAACACAAAAACCAGCCCAGCATAGACACTGATCAAAACAAAGCACATCTAAATACCTAAACTTCCTCTATTGATTCATACTTGCTGTACATCAGGGCTAACTCTCTCCTTTGACACAAATCATACAAGTAGAAAATTCAAATTCCCATTCAACTATTCAAAGTGATGTTACCAGTAACTCAATTGCCTTTAATAGGAAACCAAATAGAGATTCTCTTTTAATCTGATCTTACATATCCCTGATCTTTAAAATGATTTTTCTAAGTACCTCAGGTTAAGATTTTTTCAGAAGGCAGAACTGATGCATGAATTTTGTGCTCACTGAGTTTCTTTTCACTAGATAAGAATCTAAAAGGGATTTCTGTCAAAAGAAAAAAAGATGATTTTCTTTATTTGATGTGACTGTTTCATTTATCATAAAATTAGCTTGTAGTAACTCAGCTCTTAAAATGGCCTTTTAAAGAATCTTGGTAAGTTGACAAGACTATTTCTACAGTTTTGTTTCTTTAAGAATTATGCTGATTTGTTAGTTTTTCTCAAAAATGCACAGGCAATTTGAAGAGAGAAAAATACATAATAATAAATTCAGCTTGTATGGGGATGAATAATACCCTAATCTCCAGTAGATGAAACTAGGCTTTGAGCTGTTAAAATTTTAGCTGATGCAAACTATAAATCTAAACTTCTGATACTGTATTTCAGGGATAGTATGGCATCAGTAAGGGGACATTTTTAGTCAGATAAGAAAAATAATCCCATTAAATAAACAAATCAGAATTTATTAAGCATTTGCAATATGCAAACTATTGTGATAGATGCTATGGAGACTATAACAAAATAAAGAATGCCTACAGAAATCTCACAAGCACAACCAAATCCAAGGTATGAATATTTGCAATAAATAAGTCACTTAATTTAACATGAAAAGTAATTTGTGAAGTTTTGGTACCTTTTATTTACAAGCAAAAGTAAGTTAAGAACATCTAAACCAAAAAAAAGAAAAAGTAAAAAAAAAACATGTCTGTAAGTCTGAGTAGCTTTGTCATTTTCATTAGATATTTTGAGATGCTGCATAATATATTTAAGTATGAGGGAATGACAGAAAGAGAACAAACATGAAAGTCTTTATTTAAATATTTCAGACACTGTTGAAAAATGACTGTGTGGGGAAAAAAACTTTTTTTCTTGAGATAAAGTTGAAAGAAAATGGCTAGAGCTTGCCTTTTTATAATGGAGTTCTTTAGTTTACTTATACAACTTGCTATTTACCTATTAAAACCTCAAAGTAAATCTAACAAACATTATTTACGCCACTAAATTGAGCATAAAGTAAAGCATAATAAAATAAAATAAATTCTACATATCCCACAAAAAATATTCACAAAGGTATTAAATTAAATAAATTTCATTGTGTAATTAAATCCCCAAATATGTCAACTCAGTCATTTTAGTGCAATAATTTTACAGTTCAATGAACTAAAGAATCTGTCTGGTTATTTGGTATCATGTGAACTCTCCCTGGTTTCCCTGCTTCAAAAATAAGATCAATTTGGCCAGTTTTTCCTTTTTTATCTGATTAATGTGATATCTCATAAATGAAAATAAGGGTTTTTTTTTTTCCATCCCCAAATGCCTCTTTGTGGTAGACCTGATGGGGCAAAAGTAGATAATAGATACATGGGTTAATTCCTTATAGAATTAAAGCAAAACAATATAGAAGCTGGATTTTAGGAGAGGCACCATTGTTTTTACTGATTACAGCAAAAGACCTTTCTTTTCTTGAATAACACTTTGGAAATTCACATCTGGAAATTGTAAGCTAGCATAGATTCCATTACAGTAACTTTCATTGTTTTGGGGCAGGCATTTCATCAGTGACATTTTACTTGCAAGCATTAAATATACCCCAGTTTTCCAGAATAAGACATAGTGTTTCTTACATTGGAATCTGAATTCTTTATGTTTGAAAAATATTACCTTTTCTCAAAATTTTGATCTAATGGTGTTTGATGTTCAGTATTTTTTTTCAGACATCAATTATGCACTGAAAAGGGAGCAATTTCTAATCATTTCTAGGCTCAAGACTTTTAGCATGCAGATTTCAATAGGCACTAATAATTCTGGTTACTTAGGTGAAGTATATTACTGTGGTTTCTATTCTTTTCCTGTTATCTTACTAAATCTACTAATTATATTTTCCTCCAATATTTAAAAAAAATGTATTTCCTGAGTGGTTTTTATGACTAGCAACATTTACTGGGAACTGATTCTATTCAAGATACTTACAAAATTTGTTCAGGTAAAACTCATCACCATCAGAAAAGGATTTTCTGGTCCTTCTGACTCTATAATTTAATGATAGGAAAATAAGCGGAAGCTCCCTAAAACCAATCAATAAATATTACTTGGATTAGTAGAGAGGGAAACAGAAGAATAGATGACCCTGCACTCAAGATACTTAATGGTTCAATAGTTCAGTTAGGCAATATTGGCTTACATACTGTAGGATGAGGAGTCCAGCTCAGTTCAAAATGCTCTTTGGGGTGAGGGATGCCTAGGTGTTTATCAGTTAAGCTTCCAACCCTTCATCTCAGCTCAGGTCTTGATCTTAGGGTCGTGAGTTCAAGCCCCGCAATGGGGCCTACTTAAAAAAAAATGCTAGGTGTGATATTTCGGGCCTTAACATACATAGGCAACTAAAAAACCTTTACCTGGCAGGCATCATGGGAGAGAGCTGCCCTCCTCACACCAGAGATGGTATACAGACAATGCATTGCAATCTTTGAAAAGACCTATAGTCTAGAACTCAGGATCTCTTTTTGGTCACCCCCTCCTATATAGCTGCGTCCCTAGCCAAGGTGCCTCATTTGCAGGTGTCTTTATGGAGGCCTTCTAAAGGCATTTATGTCAAAACCTCTTTATAGTTGGGGATGAAGGCAAGAAAGCTTAAGGACACCTTTTCTTCACTCTGAATCAGGATTCAGTACTTTTCCACTTCTAGTCTCTCCCCTCCCCCTCCCCTAAGCCCCCCAGATCCATAAACTGCAGGATTCTTTTGTTTTGGTTTTTCCCTTTGCTGTGAGACCATCTTCACTGGTGCCGTTCCATGGAGAAAAGTGGATTGGAGGAGTTTGTACTTTCTTTGGGTTAGCCTACCAGCACGTTTAAAGGCTTGACTGTTACTTTTATTTTGACTTGTCTTAATCAACTACTCTGACACCTGGCAGCTTAGCTCTGTTGAGCTCCTGACACAGGAGAGAATGTGCATAAAAAAATATCTCAGTGCATGGGGCACCTGGGTGGCTTCGTCAGTTGAGCATCTGACTTCAGCCCAGGTCATGATCTAGCAGTTCACGAGTTCGAGCCCTGTCTCGGGCTCTGTGCTGACAGCTCAGAGCCTGGAACCAACTTCAGATTCTGTGTCTCCCTCTCTCTCTGCCCCTCCCCAGCTTGTGCTCTGTCTCTCTATCTCTCAAAAATAAATAATAACATTAAAAAAATATCTCAGTGCAGACTAGAATAGTAAAGGAAAATGTAGTACATGGGAAGGAAAGTGGAGGATTAAGGATAATTATATGTAGGTCATAAGGAAATGTGAAGTAAAACAGATTCTGAGGCATTAGTAAGAGAGTGAAGATAAGAACCTGTTTCAAATGAAGATTTGCAGTTGGAGTTATGGCAAGAAATTTAGTCTGATAATCCAGGTGGGGGTATTTTTTAGTTAAACTAGAATTCAAGAATATGCAGTTTGTTTTTATCCTGTACAGATAATGAGAAAGTCATGATGCGTTGGAGCAGAAAAATAACATAATAAAACTTGTATTTTAGGAGAGGTTCAAGAAGTGCCTTATCCAAATTTCTGTCTAGCCTAGCCAAAGATTAATTGTTAATATGCTCTTAGAATGTATTTTGCAAAATACTGGAGTACGTTGGCATAGCTCATGATCTAAGAGGGTGATATGTATTTCAACAAAGGCTAAGAAGTTATCCTACAGGGTGACTTAACAGAGACCCCTTAACAATCTTGTGGGGAAATAGGGGTATAATTGACTAACTCAGGAGACCATGAGGAAGGTCTTTCAAAGTGGGCAATTCATAAGCTGAAGTTTTAAAATGTTAGGAGCTCAGGAACAGGGGCAAATAATTATGAAAATATCCCATAAACTCACAGCTTCTATTTTGCTTCAGATATTCTCCAAACTTTATTTTATCCTTCAGAAAATGGAAATAATTTCATTTGTCCTGAAAAACTATATAAATTAAAGGGTTGCCTTGACAACTGATCAAAGTGGTTGTAAATCCACAAAAAACATCTTATTATCAACAATGAATCTCTGTACTTGTAAAGTCTTGGCCAATACATTCAGAAAAGTATAAATGATACTTCATAATATGCCTCATTTACATCTCCAGCTTATTTTCCCACCAATTTTCCATAGTTGCATATCATTTTGACCAAGCCAGTTTATAGTCAAAAACAACCCAAACTATCCCATCTTAATGAATTTAGAACAGTAGGATTTGGTTAAAAATATCTGGTAGTTAGAAACAATTTTAAAATTATACATAGGCCTTGTAAAAGCTGGATTTTAACATGAAACAGATGATAGATAGATAGATAGATAGATAGATAGATAGATGATAGATAGATAGATGAAGATATAGATATTCATTTCCCGAACATTTGCTGCTGGTCTGTTGTCTTGCCCTTTGTGAATGGAATTGGTGATTGAAGTTTGATATTGCCTTACTTCTACATTTTCACCATAATCTAAATTTTCCAGCTTTACATTCTCTAGAGAACAAAAACTTTGAAGATGGTTTTCCAGATTTATTCTAGACGCTTATGATTAATTTTCCAATATATCACTATTACCTTTTCACACCCATTTTAACAATACATTTTTAAATTACACACCTTTGCCAACTATTTATAAATCACTTAATTTATCATAGTGACTATGTATTTTGAACTCATTTAGTTGATTTACACGATACTTAAATGTATTACATAGCTACCATAATAATTGCAAGTGGGATAAACAGAATTAGAAAGAAAGCCAGCTGCTTCTGACCGCACAACTGGAAGTACTAGAAGACTGTGTCTATCTGTTAGCGGGTGGTTTACCTGCTCATGAGCATTTAGCATATGCTGACAGTACTCCTCAGCACTTTCCTTTTTTTAAAGTTTCTTGATGTTTATTTATTTTTGAGAGAGAGAGAAAGAGCAAGAACAATCAGGGGAGGGGCAGATAGAGAGGGAAACAGAATTTGAAGCAGGCTCCAGGCTCTGAGCTGTCAGCACAGAGATGACGTGGGGCTTAAGCCGCAAACCGGGAGCTCATGACCTGAGCTGAAGTCAGATGCTTAACTGACTGAGCCACCCATGTGCCCTACTCCTCCACACTTTCTCACAGAGAGAAAGTTATCAATTCATTTGGATAAATGGATTAGATGAATTTCCTTATGAGGGTTTCTACTATCATTATCATTATTTTCCAAACTCTCATTTATTTACATTTGCACATGTTGGTCCCTCTGCTCAAAGACCTGCTCACTTATCATGCTGGGAAATTACTACTCATTTTTAAAGACTCCAGGAGAAGAAGCAATTTCCCTGGAAATTATTTTAAAATTATTTCTTGCTAAAGACTGTCAGGCAGCCTTCCTTCTGGGCTCAAAGACCTTCCTCTCTAAATCACTGTTGTCAATCTTTTTACACAAAGATTAATCGTAGCTTAAATTATTGAGCACCTTATTATTATAGACTAGGACTTGTGTACAGCAATTTGCATGTATTAACTTATTTAATCCTCTTAGCAACCTATGAGGTAGGTACTATTATTTTTCTCCTTATGTTATTTTATACATATGAAAGAATCCTATAGAGTTTGGGTAATTTGTATAAAGTAACATAGTTAGTAGGTAAAACTGTCAGGATTCAAGCTTCATTCAGCATTCTAGCTTCTCGAGGTCATGTTTTTAGAGTTTGCACTTACTGCCTCTCAATCATAAAACATTATATTTTACTTGTTGGAGCTCGCAATTAGGGGTGTTTTTCCTATTAAAATTATGTATTTTTTATCTTTCTATCCTTAATAGAGAGCACCAATGTCTGTTATATAATATTATTCACCACATTGTTTTTTAATTAAAGAATGAGATTTCAAATACTTTATGACCACTGGAAATAATAGATGTATCAGACATCATTTTAAAGTATGTTTAGTGAAAAGTAGAGGAAAGGCTGTATTTTTCTCATATTCTAGGTTCTTTGTTGTTTTGGAAGTCCACAGAGGCTTATTTTTCATCTCAGAATAGTATCAAAATTATTTGTTATTTGATTGTGCAGTCTTGTTACATTAATAAATCATGGAAGGTGAAAATTGATGTATCATTGAATGATTCCAAATAATATATATATATTTTTTTCTGCCATTCTATCCATAAAGTTCAAAGCACTGGTTGTCTGAGTTCATGAAATATCTACTGGATAGATAGGTTAGAGCCACTCCATAGAATCAATGTCATACAAACCATGTGGGTTGATGGATTTTTTCACATCAAACTGTCATCTTGTCTCTGCTGTTTACATTACATTTGCTACCTCAACAGTGACTCAAATTGTGATTTTCTACAGCTGGTGCCCTGCTATAAAATAATCCAGTATATTTTTGACCACCTATTTAACTGTTTACTGATATCCAAAAGGCTTTAGTTTTTCATCCTAAGCTTGAGTCTAAAAATTGTCGAGATTTTTGTTGATGTTGTTGTTTATGGTGGCACACATTTAGAAACAGATCTTTTCATGGAAATCTCACTGTGACTGGGAAATTATTTTAGAAGTCACGGCTGACTTATTGATGTAACATTTTGCTTTCCTTTCATTTATTTCTTTATGCCAGTTACAACCTGGCTTAACTGATGACATTTCCTGATGACTGCTGGCAGTGGTACTCTGAGAGTTAACTCTGGGGAATTTGGTATTTGTGTAGGCTTGCTTATCCACAGCCAAGGAACCACACATGTCCACAGATATCCATAAGAGGACATAATTTCGGTAGATAATTTCTGAAGGATGATTTTGAATTTAGATGAGAAAGACTTGCTTTTTCAAGGATGATAATGGATTGGCCTGCAAAGAGAGAGTAAAGGACCATCCACGCAGTGGGAACCACTATTTGAATAACAGAGGAAAAAACAAAGAGAAAAAGATCTAGGAGTTGATAAATAATCTGGATCGGAACTGCATATTGTGCTCATGCATGTGTGTGGTATTGTGTGTGTATGCAGAAGTTCACATTTGTATTTTGGGAAGAAGATGGAGGGATATAAAAATAATAAAAACATACAAACATACAAAGATTAAAAAGTAACGAAATATCTTCTATAAGGATAAAAGAGTTTATATTTTATACCACATTCACTAAAGAATTTTAAGCAGGACATTAATGTAATCAGATTTCTATTTTAGACTTTGAAGCTGTATAGAGAAAGCATTGAGGTGGGAAAGAACAGAGACAGATGGAGGACCAATTATGCTATTTTTGTGATAGTTGGGATGAGAGATAAGTGGATCTCTACTGGGGTAGTAACTAGGAAGGCAAGGAGAAGAGATAAATTTGAAAGAATTTAGATAGAGAATACCACTTGGTAAATTACCACTAGGTAAATTACTAAATTTGGCTGGGGAACATATGGGAACATTTGGGAAAGAGTCAGAATGAGGTCGCAGCTTCTGGCCTGTGCTCCTGTGTAGAAAAGCTCATTGAGATTTATGAACACTAATGTTTACTTGTATATGAGGGAGGCAGAGATTGGGATAGAGAATTGTTTGGGACATGAAGGATTGCACGTGCTTATAATATGCACAGGAGGAGAGCTGCAAAGGCAGCTGGAGCTCAGGGGAGAGATTCGGACTGACAGTGTAGGTTTGCAAATCAGCACCATATGCCTGGTCATCGAAGTCAGGGGTTGCCATGCTGATCATAAAGACTAATCTCAGAGCTGTAAATGGGCAATCAAGTAGGTAAAGAATGCACCAGGATAAAATCTACATGCTTCACATTTTGAACTTCTTACTGATCTCCATTAACACTTTCACTCTTCCGTATCTCCTCACTTTTGAGGATGTTACTCCTCTACCTGGAAGACCCGGTGCTTCTGTCTCACTCTCTGTCTTATGTGCTCCTCACCAGCATTAACCAAGTGCACTTGAGATGTCAGTTAGGCACAAGGAATCTGAAAGTAGGAGGAATGGAGATAGTTGATGCAGAGCAGAAAGAGTCACCTACATTCCCTACTTACTCTTATTCATCATAGGTACTTGTAATAGCTCATTCAAATATGAACTATTTCCTGTCTTGTCAGGATGACATCTTTTTTGTTGCCTTAGCAATCTGTCCACATGATTTTTTAAATAATATTTAAAGCATTGCTTTATATTTACCTACTTGTAATATAGAAGCTTCTCTTAGACTAGAAATTTTTCAGTGTCCTGGTGTCCAAAGAGAAGACAGAATAAGATGCCAAAATGTCATTAGTCACTTAAGAACTTATTGGGAGGCACCTATGAGGGTTAAAGCCAGGTGGGGGCAAGAGAATGTGGGAGTGCCTAAGACCATAACACAGATCTGACACCTGTGAAAGGAGAGTGGGGAAAAACAGGTTTAGGAAACAGTAGCTTCAGTCTTGAATGTGATTTCACACCCAGTGGCTTTGGGGTGAATGTTGTCATAAACACATACACATACATATACACATATACGTATGCATATACATATACATATGCATATACATATACATACACATATGCATACACATACACAAGTACATATACATATATATACACATATATATTTTTTCACAAGGGAGATGTATGCAGCATACCTCCTTGGCTTCCACCTGTTGTATATTGAGTGCTACTTGGAATAAAACCGATGTACAGTAAATGTTTTAATGAATGGGTGAATTGAATGAATGACTTAATGAATAGAGTTTTCTAGGAGTTTTAGTGGGTGTTATAGTGAGTTTCTAGGGTGTTTAGTGGGATATAAATCATATAATTTATATCCAAAGAATTGGTAAATGTATTTTAGTATGGCCACAGATCTATTGCTTCCCTTTGTATTCCTCACAAAGACTTAATTAAGAATGTGTGGTTACTTTCTGCTATCTCGTGCCAAATAATGACAACTGTTTTATTGTAGTTTTTCATTTCTACACACCTTATACGGCAAGAAAATTAACCACAGAATGACACTGTTGCCATAACATTAATGTCAAACAACTATTGCTTCAGCAGGAATCGATATTTAAAGCCACCAAAAAAATCTTGTTTTCAAAGTTTTCCAATTGAACTAAAGCCCTTTCTTTAAACAATGCAGGCTGTGGGTTTTAAATATTCTATTATTGCTCAGTGAAATGATGGAACAAGCTTAAAATGTTAATGTGAATTAAACTTGACTAAATAAAAAAGATATAACTTATTTCCACTCAGTGTTATTTAAGTATTGTCCTTAATTACAAAATAGATAGAATGATTGCATGTTTTTTGTATAAAGTATCTTCTAAAATGCTATTCTTAATAACTTGAGCTCTATTCAGGTTTTTTAATGTATGTAAAAATATAATTTGGAGGTGCCTGCGTGGCTCATTTGGTTAAGTGTCGGCTTCAGCTCAGGTCATGATCTTGTGGTTAGTGAGTTCAACCCCCCTTGGGTTCTGTGCTGAGGGTATGGAGTCTGGAGCCTAAAGCCTGCTTCAGATTCTGTGTGTGTCTCTCTCTCCGCCCCTCCCCTGCTTGTGCTCTGAATGTTTCTGTCTCTCAAAATTAAACATTAAAAAAATTTAATTTAGAATTTAAATCCAAATATATGTATATATATTTATGTATATTTTAAATATGTGTATTTGTACATGTGAGATTTTTGCACATGCGTAAATGTGACATATTTAAGCAATGACAAGTGATTATCAATCTGAATTTAAAAATGTAAATTAATTTAAATAAAAGAATTATCTTCCTTGTATAGATTATATACATAATTTTGAAAGTAGAATTTTTTTGAGTAAATTCAAAATTCCAGGTTTCTTTTAAATGACATTTTCTTAAAGAAGCACATAAGGCAATATTTATATTAACCAGGCATGTATATTAGTATCCTAGAGCTCCCACAACAAAGTAGTACACACTGGTTGCCTCAGCAATGGAAATTCATTCTTTCAGTTTTGGACGGTAGAAATATAAAAGGGTCAGCAGGACCAGGATCTTCCTGAAGGCTCTAGAGGAGTATCTTTCATTTTTGCCAGATTCTGCTTCTGGTTGAATCTGGCCATCCTTGGCATTCATTAGCTTGTTCATGGATGCTCCAATCTCTCCCCTATCTTCACGTGGCTTTCTCTCCTTTGTCTTCATATCACCTTCCCCTGTGTCTGTGTCTCTGTATTTGTTCTCCTCTATTATAAAGATACCAGTGGTACTAGATTTAGAGTTTACCCTACTCCTGCTTGACTTCATCTTAACCCAATTAGAAAGGCTCTATTTTCAAACAAGGTCACACTCTGCGTCTCCAGGAAAAACTTGAATTTGAGGGGCTCTAGCTACTCAGTACAAAATGTAATAAATAAGTAACATTTACATCTATTTTATATTTTTTGAAGGTTCAAAGTGATTAGATAGTTTATCAAATACTTTTGAAGAAAATTATATTGTTAGATACTCTAAAGAAAAATAACAAAATTGATCATATTGGCCATAACTGAAAATAATACAGACACCCACTCTGTGTTTGTACAATGAACACAGAGTGATGGTTCAACTTAGTGCTCTGGGATAGTAGGAAAGTATCCCAGACTCTATCACTTTTTATAAGAGCAGTCTAATATTTACAGTTTTTAAAATTGTCAAAAACTCAAATATGTTCAGCTACAATATACTAATTACAAATAAGGTGACATAGCACATGTTTTTAAAATTCTTTAGTTCATTGTCATTAGGCTGTATGGGAAGTTAAGAATTCACCTAAAACATATGTGAAAACCTAATGGCCAAGAAAGACTCCTAGTACAGGGAACAAGTCACCGAGAGCTTTGGCCTAGAGGGAAACAGAGAGCAAGCTACAAGTGAGTGTTTGCAGAGAGTTTAATAAAGAAATTATTTATAAAGATGTACTGATCTATCCATATGCAAGTTAGCCTCTCAGAACACAGACCTGAGTAGACAAGAATGTAGTGCGGATCTGAAAGTCCATGTCAGTATTATTCTCTACCCATCCTAGAAAATTGTTTATGCTGTCTGATAAAGGTTAAATATATTACTTTTTAAACTTTCATTTTTAATACGACTTAGTCTTAATGTCAACCTGAAAAACTGAGAGTCTAGCTAGACCCTGCAATCAAAACAGTGATAGCAGGTAGGGTCACTGGCTTTTTGTTACATGTAGCAGCAAGTACCGTACAATTGACAGTGACATCATGTGGTGTTTGTGTAGCGGGCAGCAGATTCAGTCTAGCATGCTTTACAGAAATTGCTGCCATTTGATAGTAACTCCATATGGACTGAGGCTGAAACACTAAATCATTGTGTCTCTTTCATGCCAAGCACTGATTCATTGCACTGTCTTACCCTGGAACTCATTGCTATTAGGTTTTAGAAAATATACTTGTTTTTCCCAATAACAATGATATCTTCAATTTATTATTTCTCTGGCTGAATTCGATGTTGTTGATATTTGAACATCACCATGTGTGCGCTAACCTATTTTCAATAAGGCATCTACTTATAATCATAGCAGGGTTTGAAGGAACCTTAAAGGTCACATAATCTCACTTCTACCACATGCATACCATCCCCAAATGATAGTCATATATCTGGCTTCTGCTTGAATAATTTCAATGACACAGAACTGACTACTTGAGATGCAGCCTTTTCTATGCTTGGATAGCTTTCATTGCTAAAAAGTTCTTCCTTATGTTGAGTGGAAATTTATTAACTCTATTTTCCAAAACTTGGTCCTAGTTCTATTGTCTCTAACAATAAATTTAACTTTATATTCTATGGTTAACTCTTAGGTCTTCACTAGTGTGAGATTTTTAGCAAAGCACATACTATAGAGATGTGGTGTATATCCCATCATGGCCATACAGAACAAATTTGTTCTGTTTCCTATTTTCAGAAGCAGTGAGTGTTATTGTGTTCTAATTTTATATAAAAACTCAAGTTAAAAATCAAACTAGAATTTATAGAAGTGTCAAAATCAAAGAGGTATTCAAAATTATACATTGATATCCTGATTCTGCTTCAGAGTTCATGGTAGATGCAGGCTATATGTAGGAATGTCAGAAAAAAAAAATTTTTCATCTGTATATAAATGGCATTGCTCATGCAGAATTCTCAATCCCAAATTGTGAACTTAAACTTGACATTGAAAATAACTCTGAATTTTGAGTGAAGGTTTTACTAGTTCCCTTTATTTTATTTTCCATCTATATCTGAAAAAGAGAAAAGAAAAAGTGAATATGTTAACAGGTATGTCAACAAAACACAAACACTAACTAAATATTGACCACTAAATTTAATAATGAAACATACATATACAACACGGTATCTCCATGCTTTGGCTTAAGAGCACTTCTTTATGAGTGGTTTCTCCATTGCCCCTTCCCTCCGTGGGGAGGATTACTCACATTACTTATCCTCCTGCATCTAGTCTATGTTGTCTCTCAAACTTACCTCTACTATAACTACTAGACAGTGGGCTGAACACTTGCTAAGTTAGTCTTACCTGGGTTCAAGTCAACATAGTTAATTTATTTAATGAGAATTGAACATTCACTCTGTCGGGCACAAAAGAAAAAAGGAAAAGGAGTCAATGTAAACTATGGAAATAGCAACTTTTTTTCCCAGGATTACTTCTGCATATCACATCCTGCTACATTCTTTTCCTAAGCATCAATGTCTTGAGAATGTTATTTTTTGTTCCTCATCTTCTACTATTATCTATTTTAGTTGAATTCCAGTCCATTAGAACTTGTTGCAGTTATTCAGATTTTGCAAATGGCTCTGGTTTACACTCCAATGCAATTCAGATCCAATTTTGCTATTAGGAGAGCTGACCCACATTTAACAAGAATCATGCTCAAAATTTTGATTTTCTCAGTGAAATAGAATCTGAGAAGCTGAAACACTGAAAAAGTTTAACTCATTTTGCTTACATAGATACTGCTTAAAGCTAAGGACAGTATGAATGTTATCAACTGAATAAATGTAAAAAATTAAATTCCGAAGTCGTCTAAAATATTTAATAATTCCTCTGATGTTTTATGAATGTTCTACTCTTCAAGACACTATTTATCATTTTTTTTCTGAATAACGTAATTGAAATTAATGTTTCAAAATAATATCAACCAAAATCATGGATCAATTTATGTACAACAAAAAGAAAAACATTGATTATTTTTATATGAATTGCTTACAGTTAAGTGGACTTAAGTCTAAGAAAAGTAATATAAAATCAAATGAATAATATGGTTAAAATTTCATGATTATATGACTTATAATGACTTATCATGTAATGACTAGTCATTCTACCATTTTTACTAATTTGAATCTGTAATTAGGGCTTCTTAATAAAGCATAGAGCAAAAAATTTGCAAAGCCAAAATAACATAATTGTTTCCTTGTGATAAGCAGCCCATAATATATGTACAGTATTTAGAGATAAACTTTATGGAGAGTGTTGTTTAAGTGGACTTTTGGTACCTGTCCTTAACTATAATGTGTCACAACAAAAGACTTTTCTACACAAGTGCTTATATATTTTGGTTTCAATAATATTTTGGATAATGAGTGCATTTTTTCCCTTGAAACAGAGCAGCTGTGTACTTAGGTGATGTCAGCATATTTATGGAAGTATTGCATCATTTCTTAGATGTACTTTTTAAGCTACATTACACAAATGAGGTAAAAACAGCAGAATATTATTTATGTTGCACTGTGTCTTTGAAAGTGACACCATAGTCTTTCTAAAAGTTGTTAATTTAGCAACACAAATGCAGATTTCTTCCTACTTTTCTGATAGCAACAATATCCAGTTTCTTTTAAAATAAGAAAAAAATGTACTTAGCATGTTTGAAGCTTTATTTCCATAATTTGTTGCATTTTAGTAACAGGTAAACATAGGGAAGAGGGTTCAAGTTGCAGCCTATTTGATCAGTGTTCTCAAACATTTTAAAGAGGAGTGTGACTTGAAAATCATTTCTACCCAAAACTGAATTGAACTGGAATGATGGTGGGGTTGGAAATTGAGCAAGCCTTCCTGAGCTCTGTCAGTGATTTATCATTAACTGAGAGCCTTTGGGGATCTTCCATGAAAGAAAGGCTTCCTCTCTGAGCTCTTCTACTTAACTTGTAATATACTGAAATGTTTTTATTTTCCCCATCTTTGTAACCTATGTGTTTTGGCTTCCAACTTCCTGGTTTGACAGCATTGCCCCAAAGCATGGAGGAACAGCCAAAATAAAATTGCTCCCCAGTGTCAGATGTCAGGGTAGCTCCTTGCTCATGTATTAGAGGCAGTAAAGTTGTTTATGTCTGTCCCACCCGGCTCTCCCTCTGGTTTAGGTTCCTGGTAGTGGCAGAGTGATGATTAAGTAGGATGGAGAGAGAAAGAAGTCTTATTTATTACACAGCTAGCTTTCCAACCAGGCACTGTGCTAGTTCTTCTTTTATGTTATTATTCAATTTCCTCTCTGCTTTAATGACTCTTCACATCTCTCCACCAATGCATTCAATTTCCTGATGAGACCTTCCAGAGAAATGCACAGTCTTGATTCCTGGTTGGTTTTTTCCCTACAGTCCCGAATTGCTTTCTTATACTGGCAAACAAAGGCCCTATGCTTGGTTTTGTTTTGTGGTTTTTATTCATCTTTCTGAAAGTCTAAAACTGCAGCCAAGGGTGAGAGACCATTTCCTGGGCCATATCCTGGGCCCACTTTCCTTCCAAAGTGGAAGGTACCTCTCAACCAAGAGACCATATTACTTGTTTTCTCTTTTTTCTTGTCTTGTCTTTTCGGTTTTTTTGTCTTGTCTTGTCTTTTCTCCTTCTTCTCCTTCTCCTCTTCCTTCTCCTCCTTCTTCTTCTTTCAGTTCTGGAGAAACAGAAATAGGTAGATAAAAGAACTCTGAGCATCATTTTTCTGTTTCCCTCAAAGGTACAAATGAAAGAGGGTTGACTTCTTTATGTCTTCTAGATATATGATCACTTAATCTCTATTTCACTTCCAAGAAATAATTTTTAAAAAGCTGACATTATTCCGCATCCCAGGTTATTGAAAGAGAGTAGGTAGAGTTTTGTTCTAACTTGGTATACTTAATGTCCTACAATATGATTTAATTCAGTCTGGGCTTGACTATCTCAGAAATTTTAAGTGAAACAGATAAGGGTAAGAGATAATCATATTCAAAATAATCTTACAGGGTAAACATTATTATTTATATTTTATTGATGAAACAAACTGAGGCTCAGACAAATTTAGTATTTGTTTATGTGGCAAAAATGAACTCTTTAAATCTCAAGATAATAGACTTTGCATTATGTTTCCTAACAGAAGAGATACATAGAAAAAGCTTATCTGTTTCTTATTTACACTAAATATTCAACATGTGAATGAGAGTTTGCAACCAAGAGACTTTATATTTTATGATAGATCACATATCATATAGCTGATATATGACAAATGGTTGAGTTTGATTCATTTTCTAAATAAATGAATAAGAGTTATAATCTTCATCTAATAAAATACAATCATTTTAAGATTACAGTTCAGTAAGTTTTAGTAAATGTATGCACTTAGGCAAATACTACCTGAATCAAAATCTGGAGTGTTTTTATAACTTTAGAAAGTTCTCTCATTCCTTGATGCAGTCAATCCACTCTGACCTCTCACCTCATACAACCCTTATCCAACCTCTACCAGAGATACAGACTCATTTGACCTGGTCTGGATTTCAAAGAAATGGTCACACAGTACTTCCTTGTTTGTGCCTGGTCATGCCTGGTTTATTTTCCTCATATTTTTTTGAGACTCGTCCTTGTTGTTGTATACATATCAGAATTTCATAAATTTTATTGAAAATACTTTTCCATTATATTTATGTGCCTTAATTTATTTATCCATTCACCAGTTAACTGGTATTAGGTTTGTTTCCATTTTCAGTCATTATGAATAAAATGGTTTTGAACATTTGTGTAGTGATAATTTTCCTTTTGAATTAAAAAATGTCCAGATATATTTTGGATGCAAGTCCTTTATTAGATAGATATATTTACAAACATGTCTTCCATGTCTGTGACTTACGTAAGCATTCCCTTGCTTTGAAAATCATAATATTTAAATTTGATGAAATATATTTCATGTTTCTTTTTTTCTATGCACTTTTATTATCTTATATTTCTGGATATCAAAAGTACAAAATGGGTCCCATAGGGCTAAAACCAAGATGTCCACAGAACTGTATTCCTCCAGGAAGCTGCAGAGGATAATCTGTTTCCTTCACCTTTGCCAACTCCTGCAGATCACTCACTTTCATCACTCATGGCTTCCTTCCTCCATTTTCAAAGCCAACAAGATAAGGCAGAATGCCTTTCATGCTACCATCTTTCTGCTCCTCTGTTTCCTGTCTTTCTTTTCAACTGGGAAGGATCCACTTTGGGCCAGACAGGTAATGCACTATAGTCTTCCATTGCAAGGTCAGCTGCTAAGTAAGCTTGGTTCTTTCTGCAGCCTTTACTCAACCTTGCCATGTAAGGTAACATATTCACAGGATCCAGGATTAGTATTTGGACATATATGAGGGGCTACCCTTCTGCCTACCAAATTCACATAACTTATGGTGTATCTTGAAATAACAGCACAAGCATTCTTCCAACTTTGTTCTTTTTCCATTGTGTCTTCTTTTCTTGTATTGTTTTCTTTTACTTTTCCAAAAATATTTTGAAATTATCTTCTTAATATCACACACACACACAAACACACACACACACACACACACACATACCACATCACACATCAAAACTGGAGGAATTCTGATGTATCTGGGTGGCTCAGTCGGTTAAGCCTCTGACTTTGGCTCAGGTCATGATCTCACAGCTCTTGAGTTCAAGCCCCACATCGAGCTCTGTGGTGACAGGTCAGAGCCTAGAGCCTGCTTTGGATTCTGTCTCTCTCTCTCTCTGTCTCTGTCCCTCCCCTGCTTGTGTGAGCACAAGAGAGCTCTCTCCCACTCTCGCTCTCTCTCTTTCTCTATCTCTCTCTCAAAAATAAATAATATTAATTTTTTTAAAAACTTGGGGAATTTTTATTTCAATTGCAAGTTCCCATTATTGTGCTTTTTCCTCTGAATTCTTTTGAATTATGGTTTAGCATTTAATTTTACTCCTCCATTTGTTTGCTAGCTTTCTTCCCTGCCTGCTTGCCGACCTGCCTGTCTTCCTTTCTTTTCTTTCTTTCTTTCCTTCTTTCTATCTTCCTTCCTTCCTCCCTCCTCCCTTCATCCTTTCCTTTCCTTTCCTTTCCTTTCCTTTCCTTTCCTTTCCTTTCCTTTCCTTTCCTTTCCTTTCCTTTCCTTTCCTTTCCCTTTTCTTCCTTTTCCTTTCCCTTCCCTTCCCTTCCCTCCCCTTCCCTTCCCTCCCCTTCCCTTCCCTCTCTTTTCCTTTTCCTTTTTCTTTCTTTCCTTTCCTTTCTCTTCCTTTTACTTTTGATATTTTATCCAGGGTTCACAATATGTATTTTTAACCTCTCACATGCACCTTAAAACAATGCTATGGTACCATTGTGCTACTTTACCTATAACCTAAAAATATCACCCTTAGATTGTTTGGGTTTTTTGGCTATTGAGTTGTATGAGTTTTTCTACATTTTGTATATTACTCCTTATCAGGTAAGTGATTTCTAAATATTTTCTCCGATTCCCTAGGCTGCCTTTTCAGTTTGTTGATGGTTTGTTTTGCTGTGCAGAAGCTTTCAAGTTTTATGTAGTCCTACTTGCTTACTTTTGGTTATGTTGCCTATACTTTTGGTGCTAAATTCAAAAAAATTGTGAGGTCTGCCTGGGTGGCTCAGTCAATTAAACTACCAACTCTTGATTTCAGCTCGGGTTATTATCTCACAGTGGTAAGACAGAACCCCATACTCAGTGTGGAGCCTGCTTAAGATTCTCTTCCTCCCTCTGCTTCTTACCTGCTCTCTCTTTCTCTGTCTCTTTCTCCCTCAAAAAAAAAAAAAAAATCATATAGATAAAAAAAGAATCATTGTGTAAATTACTGTGAAGGACCTTACTGCCTAGGTTTTATTCTGGGAGTTTTTATGGCTTCAAGTCTTAAGTTCTTTTACATCTCTAATCCATTTTGAACTGATTTTTATAAATGGTGTTAGATAGGAGTTCAGTTTCATTATTTTTCACATAGCTATCCATTGTTCCCAACACTATTTATTAAAGAGACTATTTTTTCCCCACAGTATATTCTTGGATTCTTGGTTGTAATTAATTGACCACATACTAGGGGATTTATTTCTGGGTTCTTTATTCTGCTTACTGATCCAATAATCAGTAAAATTAAAAAAATAAAAATAAAAACAAAAACATTGCAAAATGTATTTCTGTTTCTCCCCTGTTCTCTGTATTATTAATGTCATATGATTTATTGTACTTATGTTATAAGTCTCACTGTACAACAGTATGGTTTTGCTTTAAAGGGTCGAGTATGTTTTGAAGTAACTTTTATTTTTAAAAGAAAAATAATCTTTTGTATTTATTCACATTCTTATCATCGGCAACATTGTTAATTTCTTTCTAAAGATTTTCATTTCTTTTTTTTTTTAATTTTTTTTTATTTATTATTTCTAGGAGAGAGAGAGAGACAGCGTGAGCAGGGGAGGGTCAGAGAAAGGGAGTCACAGACTGAAACAGGCTCCAGGCTCTGAGCTGGCAGTCAGCACAGAGCCCGACGCAGGGCTCGAACCCACGAACCATGAGATCATGACCTAAGCGAAAGTCGGACGCTTAACTGACTAAGCCCACCTGGCGCCCCTAAAGATTTTCATTTCTAACTGGAATAATTTTCCTTTAGATTATTGAATATCTTTTAAGATTTGTCATATTGTGAACTTTCTCAATTTTTTTCAGAAAAAAAATAAAAATAAAGGTATAATAAAAATATTTTCTAAAAATTTTTCTAAATGCAACCTTCCCTTTCACCTTGAGAGGTATTTTTATTTGTTTTGTTTTTGTTTGTTGGTTGGTTTTAACTGTATTAATAATTTATTCTTTTGTTTTCTGGCTTGCGTTGTTTCCAATATGAAATCAGCCATGCTTTTTATATTTATGTCCCTGTACATAATGTATTTTTCTTTGTTGGCTGCTATCAAGATTTTCTGTTGATCATTGGTTTCCAGAGTTTTTATCATGATTTCTTGAGGTTATCTTTTTTATTTTCATTCTACTCTGATTTTGCTGAGGTTCTTGGATCTGTGGAGTTATATTATATTTTATTATGTTAAATTAATTTCTTTAAATTAGAAAATATTTTCTTATTATTTTTTCAAATATTTTTCTTCCTCATGTTGCCGTAGATTCCAATTGCATATATATTAAGATACTTATTTTCCTTTAGATCACTGAATTCTATTTACTTTTAGCCTTTGTATTAACTATGACCATTTTGGATTGTTTCTATTGATCTGTCTTTAAACTCCAGTTCTTGATATTTTTTGTTTATAGGGTCTGATCTGTTATTTTATCAGTAATGTTTTTCATTTCAGATTTTCATAAGAAAATATCATTTGTTTCCTTCATGTAATTTATTTCCTTTATTATCTTCTGTTAATAGTTCTGTACATATTATCATAGCTGTTTTTAAGATCATGTTTAATAACTACATTATATTCATTCTTTCTGTTCTCTGTTACTTGCTGATTTTGTTTTTGACCATAGAAGACATGTCCCTACGTTTTTCTTGAATGTTAGGCAATGAGAATTTGATTGTTGAATATCTGGATTTGTTGTTTTTCTTTAAGAATATTTAATTTTGTTCTGGTCAGCAGCAAAAATATTTGTGGCTCAACTTGACATTAAACTTCAGGGCCAGGTAGGTTAGTTATACTCCTAAGACGTGATATGGGGGTTTCACTGAAAGCAGGGTCCTCAATGTGGACAATTTGATTTCTGATTTCTCATTCTGTCACACTTGAACCTCTCCCAAACCCATGCAAGTTCCAGGAGTTTTTCAGCATATAGCTCTTTGATATTTATTCCTTTTTGACTCTAATTGAGTTTTACCCTATATGTACCTTATTCTCTGCCCAAACCCATGGTACACCTAAACAGATATCTAGATGTCTTTCTTCTAGATAACTTCCTACTCTCTGTTATTCTGTCTTAAAAAATCCTGCTGCATCAGACTTTCTGAGTTTTAGTCCCTTTCAACCACAGCAAAGTCACTCTGCTTAATCTTTCCTACTCAGATCTTTGTTTCAGGGCAGAAATCTGATATTAGCAAAGGATTCATTTGATTAGTTTCCTGAATTAAATTAAAACAACTAAAAATATTCCTAATTTAAGAAAAACAATAACAGCAGTAATATTAGTGTAAAACTAAGTTCGTAATTTTACTTTAACTGCTTAAGTAACTCCATGGAGCTAATTAAAATTGCCTACTTGCTCACATTCTCTTAGATGCCTCGGCTATCCGCATACCTAATTATTAGCATATGAATGGGCAGATCAGCTCCTTCCACACTATTCAACTACTCAGATCCCTCCAAAATAGCACATGTAAGTGCTGAATGAAAAATACAAAACCAAAACCTTTTTCAAAATGAAAATTTGAAAATGAAAACTTTCAAAAATTAACTTTTATGAAAGAAGTAATACCTGTCATAAGTTATTTATTGCATTTCATGAAAATAAATTTCTATAAGATATTCATCAAAACATCTACACATTTGTACCTAACAGTGGTAAGCATCTGCCTTCATGCATGGTTTGATAAACCAATGTGAATTTTTGAAGAATGTTATAAAAGAAGTAACTGGCAATCGTTTGAAAAAATTAGCAAGTATTGACTTGATTTTTCTTTTTTTTCTTTTCCTTTATACCAAACACAAATAATGCACTAGGCAGCATTCTGGTGATCTCATATACTTTCATTTAGTCTCCACAACAACACTGTGAGTTAACTTAAGAAGGGAGTTTATTTACCAAGATATAACAACTATCAAGTCACAGTGTTGGAGTTTCAACCTAATTATTTTAAGCTGGAACACATTTTCTTTCCCTAAATATGATGCTTTTTTATTATTACCTATTGCTATTTTCTTTTAACTGCATACCACATGTTATAACCATACATCTAACACCTGTACAAGCACAGACCACCTGTGTCAGCAGATGTTAGCTGTTCTTCTCCTTCTTTAAAAAAAAATTCTTTAAATTAATTTATTTATTTTTGAGAGAGAGTGGAGGGAGGGGGAGAAAAAGGAAAGAGGGAGAACTTCAAACAGGCTTCAAACAGGATCTGTCAGCACAAATCCAAACGTGGGACTCCATGAGATTATGACCTGAGCTGAAATCAAGTCAAAAGCTTAACCAACTGAGTGACCGAAATGCCCCTCTTTGTCTTTCCTCTGAATTCCCACTCACACATGTGTATTAGTGAAAGATATAGATTCCCTGGAGGTGAAATAAAGCAAGAAAGAGAAGTTATAGAGCCCCTGTGTGACAGTAAAAACATAAAAGCAAAAAGATGAAACAAAAAACAAAAACAAAACAACCCTCCCAAATTGTGATATTTCTGTTCTCTAAAAAATCTGTTTTCCAAACTGTTTTATCACAAGGTCTTTAGCTTTTATTCTTCCCTATTGTGTCTCATCTCAAGGCCTCACCTCCTTTCTTGCTGCCTTTTTCCCTCCATCCCTATACTCTGTTCCTCTGTGTTCAGTGTCACTAAGCATTTTCCACTTCCTGTTCCCTTCACTAGTCACGTGTATTTCTCTTTAACTTAGCACATGTCCTAAGTAGTTTATCAGGAGCAATATCCCCATTAATTTAAGTAAAAAAGTCATGGAAACTCTCAAGAGAATACATACTAAAGCTTCCAAGGCATTGTTACCAAACAATTCTTTAAAACATACCTGAAAATTTGCACTTCACATATGTTTTACTTTTTGTACTTCTCTCTGCTATTTAGGTAGGTGCTAATAAGGTAAAAATAGTTGATAACAATGAAACACTTATACTAGAGAAAATGAGGCCCAGGCAACCAGTTTTTAAGGATTGTATGACATCAGAGATTGTCAGTAATATTACTGATTATTAGTGATTATTATAAATATCTGTACACTGAATCATTTGCCTCAATATAATTGAATGTTAAAAGAGACACACTTTCGTATTATTGCTATAAATAACAAAATATTGGTTAAAATTATTTATTAATTTTCTGAAGGATTTTCGTAAGTCTCATGAGTGTTTTACATTTATACTTTATGACAATGAAAACCTTGAAGGAATTATATCAAAGTGCCAGATCAAAGTTTTAATAATATTCATCGTGTCTTATTTTATACTTAATGAAAATGATAAAGTGGAGCAATGTTTTATTTCACAACTGCAGGTGTTTCCCAGTCATGTTGTAACATTTCACTTCAGAAGTGTGCATGTACATGTGTGTATAAATAAATTTCTGGGAGTATATATATAAACTATATTTTATAGTTTTATATTATATATATATATTATATATATATAAAAACTATATATATATATATATAGTTTTTAGAAATACATACATTTTATTAAGAAAACAAACTAGCAAATTTCCCTGACAATTTGACCCCAAGGATTTGAAATTTGCATTCATTATTTAAGAAAAAATGTTATATTCCTTGAGATATGAGGTGATTGATGGAGCATTTCAGAATTATTCTCTGCATCATTATAACCTTTTAAGCAAATGAAAGTATGAAACATCTAAATAGTTATGCCTCATCATTTTTTTAGGGCCTTCATCAACATCATCAAGTTTTAGGGCCTTGGAAAGTCTAAAACTAACTTTAAGGAGAGTATCACCTTAAAGAAGTAAGTGTTGGGATATCTCTACGCTTGTCACTATAGCATAGAAATAGCACAGTTATGGGATGTCTGGGTGGCTCAGTCAGTTAAGCATATATCTTCAGCTCAGGTCATGATCTCACAGTCTGTGGGTTCGAGCCCTGCATCAGGCTCTGCACTGATAGCTCAGTGCCTGGAGCCTGCTTCAGATTCTGTGTGTCTCTCTCTTTGCCCCTCCCCTGTTCATACTCTGTCTCTTTCTAAAAAATAAAACAAAAGGTTAAAAAAATTTAAAAAAAAAGAAATAGCACAGTTATGAGGGAAGCTCATATAAACTATTTTATTAAGAAGTTACTTTAAAAAAATGAAGTGGCCTAGCATTATAAATCATTTAATTTGCTCACTCCATTCCAGAATTTCTGGGGCAGTAAGCTCATTACTCAAGGGACAACTGCAAACTGTTTTATGAGAATAGTGTACTTGTAATGATTGGCTGTGTTTCATCTAGAAGTTGTTTTTATAATCAAACACAAACATAATTCCACTATGTTGCTCTAAAAATCTATACACAAAAATTGGTCACGTTAGATTGCATGGCTTTATATACCTTTGATCTTAGGAGAAATAGTAATATAAAAATTCTCTTACTTAAGACTAAAAATTTCATTAACTAAGATTAATAATAGAGGTAGAAGTACTAAGTGCTAATCTACAGGAGACCTGTGAGAACTTCAATACACAGATAGCTAATGCCAGTCTGTTTTAATAACTTTTTAATTGTGTGTTAATTATTTATTCATTAAATTGTTTATTCTAGTACTTTATCTAGAATCTCTAGTGGCAGCGGATGAAGGAATGCAAGCCCCCAGTTGCTTGTAAACAACCAAGCAGACGTTTTTATTACATTTAAATTAGTTGTGATGGGAAAACACACGAGAATAGGCACTGAACTCTTTCGGACTTCATAAGCTTACACTTCCCTCCTGAATTAAAAATCTTAACATTTAAATATTACCTCTAAAATTAATTTAATTATGCTGACTTTTGGACTCAAAACTAGAATATGAATTTATGGTAAATGCATATCATAGTGGGGCAGAATATTTATCATTATGTCTTGCTATAAACTGGACCCATAATTACACAAATGTACATATGTTTTTTTCACAAAAACTTATTTGGGGCCAAGGATATGGAATAACAAAATACAATTTCTGTCCTTGATGAGACCATGACCTAGTGGAAGATACAGCTGTGAAAATAAACTATTAAACTATGATGAGATAAGTGTAAAATACCACGGAGTTACAAAAGAGGAGGCAGGGATTAGGGGATTCATATTTAAGCTGTTTTTTGAAGAATGGCTAGGGTTTAACCAGGCTAAGCATGCTATTTCCAGGGAATTGCTCAGAATCATTAAAAAATGGGTCAGACACAGCAAGATTAAAGGGAGTACAACATAGGGACATCCAGACATGGAAGAAGGTGAAACTCAAAGCCTGTGTGAGGTTGACTAGTAAATAGTATTGTCTGTCAGGATTTAAATTTTATATTTTATTTAGTACATGAAAAGCTGAGGGCCAACATATGTTTTTGCAGAAAGTTGATACATTTTTTTTTCTTTTAGATAAATAACTCTGGCATCAGACTAAAATATGTATGGCAGTATTGATTTTCTGTGGGTAATGGGGAACAGAGTAAGAGTCATTAAAAACTATAGATAAGACGTAGTAAAAGGTCTGAATTAAGGAATTGGTAGTGAGATTGAACAGGGGTAAGACAATTGCAAGAAATTCTATAGAGATAGAATAAATGTTAACTGACTGAATATTAGTGGAAAGAGAATAAATTGTTCAATAGGATTCTAAATTTTTAGGGTTTTTTTTTTTTAATAGTCTGTTTATTTGAGAGAGAAGAGACAGAGCAAGTGGGGGAGAGGCAGGGACAGAGGGAGACACAGAGAATCCCAAGCAGGTTCCTAGCTGCCAGTGTGCAGAGCCTGACACGGGCTCAAACTCATGGAACTGTGAGATCATGACCTGACCCATAATCAAGAGTCAAATGCTTAACAGACTGAGTCACCCAGGCACCCATCTAAACGTTTTTATGTTTAACTTATGATGAAGCCATGAACTAACTTAAGGGAGTTAACAAAAGTGGAAAAAAATCTAATCATGCTAGTGGTTCTTAATTTGTGTCCTAACATATCCAAAACCTCAAATGTGTCTTATCCTTTCTAACGATTCCCTTACATTGGGTAGGAGATAGTGCAGCACTACAATTGTAACAAAAAAATCCACTAGTTTTGTTAGTGGGACAAGTCCATTGGGTAATAATACAATCTAAATAAAGGGGGATGGCAGATTAACAAATTCTGATATTTAGTTTCCTAACAAACATGAACACAGACCTCAAAGCTGTGGATATGTTAAATTTTCAACATATCTGTGTACACATAGAAGGTGGAAAGTTGATTCCAAAGGAGTTACTCATAAAGAAAAACAGGAGCCATTCAATGTAAGACTATACATAAAGAGCCCAGAGACCAGGAAAGCAAAGGAGGCCAGAAGCAATGGTATAGATCTCTATGTATCTCTAGGATGGATTCCAGTTATGTGGTACAATCTGTCTGACCTTTATACTGTTTGGTGCTATACATGGTGCCCAGCAGAAGTAATAGACTTTATAGTTTCTTTATGTCTGTCAATATCCACTGCTTCAATAACAGAGTATCTAGAAAATGTGAAAGATAATCTTTATGAATCATGAAATTTTTAAATCATCAGAGAATGGTATACAACTATTCCTTATATCTCAAACTCAAGGAAAAAAAAAACCCTGAATTACATCATATAGTGAGATCAGCCTACAGTGCTGGTGAATTGTTGAATAAAGTGACTTTTGAGAACATATGAAGTGGAGGAATTCATTTAAATAATTGCTGTTAAAACTTATTTGAATTTTAAAATAGTTCTCATTAAATTATACTGTTTTTATTGTCATATATTTTTGTATTGACAAGTATCTTACATGAGAGAATAAAGATTAGAAAGAGAGGTGTCAGAAAAGTACTATCAGATATTGTCAGATAGATTAAGATGCTAAACTCAAAATTTTGTGGCTCTGAGGCACACATTTTAAACTGACAAATGACTTGTTATCTTTTTAAAAATTTTTTAATGTTTTATTTATTTCTGAGAGAGAGAGAGCGTGAGCAGGGGAGGGTCAGAGAGAGAGGGAGGCACAAAATCGGAAACAGGCTCCAGGTTCTGAGGTCACTGTCAGCACAGAACCCTATGCGGGGCTTGAACCCATGAACAGTGAGATCATGACCTGAGCCAAAGTCAGATGCTTAACTGACTGAGCCACCCAGGCGCCCCAACTTGTTATTTTTTAGATTGTAAATGTTTTTTTTTAATCTTTGTCCTGTCTCTTTTGCCCACTGTGCCATAAATTAAAATACACAGACATACACATTCATGTAGGTACATAAACAAAGATCACAAAAGTTACAAAAAATTATAAAATGTTAAGGAGTCAAATCTGTCCATTTAATTTTTTATTTACAAAATCATTGGAAGATGCTTTGGAAGCATTTCGTTTTTTTTCTCAAAATATCAGCCTGGAAAGATTACAATATCTATAAATGGACATTTCATGTAAATGTTTGATATAGAAGAATTAATATTTCAATGCAAGAAAATATATTTGGAGAAAGTACCTATTTTGGTATTAAGAAACGTGTAATGTAATTAACGACAAAAGTGTGTGTGTGTATCCGTGTGTGTGTGTGTGTGTGTGTTCAAGTGTGTGTGCATTTGTAAAGTAGTCTTTTGGATATTGGTGATTATTTCTTCTTTTAAGCTGAAAAATAAAAATAAAAACAAAATCAACTTGATTGCTAAGAAATATTCATATTGAGGAAATCTGGGAAAAGAGTAGTTTCTCAATAAATATTTGATTATGAATTGGATTGCATTCCTTACAAATAGGAAACTTGAGCTTATGGGACAGTACCACCATGACAGAATTTAATCAGAAGTTTCTAAAAACTGTCTTAATACCAACTTGGACATTAGGAAACTGATTCTGTGGATTTAGACTTGTTTTATGTTTCTATTTGGCCAATATGGAAGGAAACTAACATCCAGAAGTAAAATATACATATTAACTTTTGACCATAGAGAATACAATGGAAAATTTGGAGTGATATCTAATATTTTTTGTTAGCACTTTCATAATTTTATTACTTGCATATCATTTTCAACAAATTTTAAGCTAGATGGTTTTCTAGATGTCTATATACACATAAAGTACCTCAGATAAGTGGTTAGAAATACACTCCTGTAAGTTATTTAAGTATTTATTTTAAGTGTTTTTGATTCATTATATATCATTTTTATTTATCTTTTTAAATAATGAAAACTTTATTTTTGTGGTTGCACCATCATCGTTACTCCTATTGCTGCAATTACTAAAACTAATATTAGCTATTATGTATTGCATAATTGGTTTAAGTACTAAATATTTTATGTGCATTGTCTCATTGATATTCATGCTAAGTATATGAATCAGTTATCGGACATACTATAATTAAATTTATATTTCAGGTAAGATACTATGACTCAAGAAGTTTCTTAATGGGTCTCAGACTACTGAGTAAGTACAATGACAGAGCTTGGATTCAAATCTGGATCAGTGTGGTACAAAATTCAGGTTCTAAATTACTACATTGTGTTACTTTCCCCTACTATGGAAACAGAATATCTAAAAGCAGAGCTGTTAAGCATTAGTTATTCTTGGTATATCTTATCATTCAAAGTAGTAAAGTGTTTCTAGGGCACATTTTTTATTGCTATTATAGAATATCCATCCATAAACTTCCTGAATGACAGGAATCCGTGGGGACTCTCATTAGATTGACTGTGGTCTAGAAAGCGTGCAAGATCCTGATGTCGATTTAGATTGCAACATACACTTATTTCCGTGTTTCATTTCATTCTTCATTCTGGTTATCATTATCATTTTAAGAGGTGATAGTTTGATGAGTTAAAATTGCTTCCAGAAGTATTTTGACATATGAGAAAATGATCATAACTTAATGTGTCCCATGTAAATACAAATAAACTCTGCTTTTGAAAATTTGGCTCTTTAGATTGGATGGTATTTGTTGTAAGTGATGTATCACTAAATTCTATACCTGAAATTAATATTATGCTGTATGTTAACTAATTGGAATTTACTAAGCAGAAAATTTGGCTGTTCAGGAAACACAAACATGTACATACAAACACACATAAAAACTAAGGTAACCTGGAACCCTAGGGGAATGAGCACCTGTTATATGCTTTCCTAAATTTAATAAAACAAAATCTTTGTTGAAAACAATTGATATGTATATTTACAAATATGACATGATTTTAATCCTCTGCTTTATTTGGCAGGATCATCAATAATAACAGTAAGTACATGATCACATCTTATGTTTTCATATAAATTTTTCATTGAAGCAAAGCTCAGATGACTAGACTGCTAGAAAACTTCCTGTATTTTAAGCAAAATAGGCTAGGTTAAGCTGAAGTGACTGAAAACAATAGAATTTGTTGAGCATGTACATTGCATGTCCTTTGTGAATTCTCTGAGGCCTTTGCCATCATTCCATCTGGATCAATAATTTAGGGGATATGGCTTACACCATCTGGAATACCAGTCCCCATGGTAATAAAAAGAGAGTTGATGAATTGTATATACACACTTGAAAGTTACATGTGAATTCTGTTCTTATTTTATTGGCCACAGCAAGTCACATGGCCTTGACTAACTCCAGGGTGTGGATAAGCAATTCTCTTACATCAGAGGAAGTGACATTATTTGTGAACAACCCTAAGAAAATTACAACTCATTTACCAAAACCAAAGAGAAAAATGATAAGAAAAATTTCATGTGAAATTGGATAAATATGTATGTTAATACATGAATTTTTTATTTGAGCATATTAGTAATACTAAACCTAATTACCATATTAGTTCTTAATTACCATATTAGTTCTATCTTAATCTGCTTTGTGGTGACTGACAACATTTCAGATCAAAGAAAAATCTCTACCTCATTTTCTTTATATCTTTGAAAGTCAAGTTGGCTACATCTAAGTCTTGAGATATTGTGGTTAGTGCTTCCAGCAGAAACAGAAAATGCTTCAAGCTGCAGGGAGGATTTGGACAGGGGAATCTTTTTTATTCTCCTAAAATAAGTTTGAGCTACTACATTATATTTTATTTTTTTCAGCCTTATTGAGGTATGATTGACAAACGAAAATTGTGTATGTTTTGTAGAATCTTTTAAGTTTGAGAGTTACAAATATATTAATTTGTCCAAGTTTTTCTCTCATTGAGCTGAAAGCCCTATATAGCCAGCGTTATTTCTCAGTCATCTGAGGTGTCTGTTTTCTTCCTTTCTTGATGTTTCAAGTGGTTCTGGAAGTACTATGCATTAACGTAGTACACCAAAACGGTACCTAACGACTGCAAAATGTATTGCAGTATTACTTCACATTACTCTTAAATTTGTCTATATAAAGTTTGAATGTTACTTTCCTGAAAAGTAAGAATTCTTGGTTTCTTTTCTTTTTTTTCTTTTTCTTTTTGTTAATCCCACAAGCATGCATTGTGCACCCTGTGCCCAGCGCTCTGCTCTATCTTGGCACACAGATCCCTGTACTTGCAGCCCAGCTCTTGAAAGCCGGCTTGGCACAGCTCGGAATGGAACTGATCCTAAAGAACCCACACTTTTGAGTTGACCTTTATTTACTCATTCATTCAACAATTACTTTTTGGATACGGAGATGCCCGGGGTCCGTTTACATTCTCGGGGGGAAGAAAACCAGTGGCCAAGTACAATAAGAGTGTGTCTCTGTGTGTTGCACGTAACAGAACCTTGAGCCACATGAATGATCCACAAAGGGGAATTTATTGGAAGGCTTTTTTTTTTTTTCTTTAAGTAGCCTCCATACCCAATGTGGGGCTCAAACTCATGACCCAGACCGAGATCAAAAGATGCCCTACCGACTGAGCCATCCGCACACCTGTTGGAAGCCTTCTTGATTCAAATCCATCCACTTTGAGAGAGACAGGGGCTTGCTGTCCCTGGACTTGGGAAAACCATTTGGGAGGCAGCTCTGATTGTCGACCTCGATCAGTTGCCATATCCTGGTCAGGGTGGCTGGGGGTCGGGGGAGCCAGGAGTGCTGGAGAAAAAGCATTTTCCAGGAGAGATAAGACAATGTAGAACATTTTACAGGGATGAACCCAGTCGCATCCCTCCCCACCACCCACCGTTCTGCATGACCAGTGGAGAGGAAGGGGAGAGCATGGAGGCAGGGAGGTGAATCACAAGGCATGTGGCCAGTCCATATGGGGGACAGTGGTAGTTGGAATAGAGCAGTGAGGGAGAATGAGTTAGGCTTCTTGGAAAAACAGTTCCCAAATAGAAGTAGTAAGAACTGGTGGACTCTTGGCTGGGGTGGGAAGTGAAGGAAGAATGATTCCCAGGTCTCTGGGCTGGGCAGTCGGTGGGTTGAGGTGCCATCCACGCAGACAGGGAAGACTGAAGGAAGGGAACATCGGAGATGACCCCCAAGGGGTGATGTCTGCTGGGCAGCTAGACACATGGGTCTGGAGCACTCAAGAAAGAGCAGCGTGATGTCCAGGTATATTTAAGGCCTGGGGAAGAAAGAGATTCCTCCGGGGCAGCAGGGAGCATATGCAGATAAGAGTGGATGGAGCTCTCGGAGATATAAGGGGAGGAGCAGCTGGCAGAGAAGTGAGATCAGCCTGGGCCGACAGGTGGGAGAGAATGGGGGTGACGACTGCCCAGGGATGCCGGGTGGGGCAACACTGTGTGCAGTGGCGGGGCAGATTCGGGTCTCAGGGCTCCAGTGGGGTAGAGAGAGAGTGATGGCGGCCATAGGGAGGTTTAGAGATTCAGAGGAAACCTCATCTGGTGGCTTCTGTTTCTCAAGAAGTGCAAGGCAAGATCAACAGAGAGTGTGAGGAAGGAGTGCGGAGGGAGCGGAGCAGGGTAAGCCCCCAGTAAGAATTCTTTATATTGCCAACACTGTTAGTTTTATTTGTCTGAAATCATTCAAAAAGATTTAATTGACTTTTCAAAAACTTAAGAAGTCAGTTTTATTTACATAATTTTCATTTTAAAATTGTGATATATCTTAACTAAAATTCGTTGTTTTTATAATTTCAAATATGCAAGCAGGAAAATAATTTTTAAAATATATGCATAAAAATGAATTTTGCATTGATACAGTTGAATATTTATAATTAAAACTTTATATAAACTTATTCAAACACGAATCATCTTCAGATATTTATATTATTATTAAATGAGTCCAAATGTGAAAATTATAACCACATCACTAGTACTTTTGATTAATTAATTTTGATATGTATTTTCAATCAACCGTATTTATTGAACTCCTAATATAGTCCAGGAATTGTTCTAAACATTGCTATGAATACTACCAGCCTTTTCTTTTCAGGTCAACCTTTTTTACTGTAAATTTTACTATGGCTCTTAATTCACTCTTTTGCTAACAAAGTATTGCTTTACTCATTGTGACACATAAAACAGATGTGGAAAAATCAATGGCATCCTAAAAGTAAACAGTGCCTCTCAATTTAGCTACCATACCTACATGAAACCATCCCTATAGCTCAAGATTAAAAGATCATGAAACAAGTCAGTCTTAAATATACATTGGTCTCCCTTAGAACGTAAAGAAAAGAAACAAGGCTTGAAAAAGCAGATTATTTTTTATATGGCACTGCTTCCCAATTTAGGTTTATTGGTTTCTGATAGTCTAAGATGAAATAATTATACTTAATTTAAATGTGTTTTAGTGGAATTATTCCCCAGTATATTGTATGTCTTTGGAGAGGTGAACCAGTTGTGAAAAAATAAGTACTGGTGTAGTCTATTTAATGCTTTCCTGCTAACCATGTAGCAGCTTAACATTTTCAGAATTGTATCTCACTAACACTATTTAAATTCTGTATTTGGACATCATTACAGTGAATCTAACAACACATCTCATTTGTACTAGTAGAACTTTAATAAATTGGTGCATTAAGGAGAAGTTAACTTTACTATAGTAAACAAGCTGTATTAGCTACTAAGGACCAATCCAATTCTCTCTGAATATTTTGAAAAGATTTTAAAAGTGACCTTACTTCTTAACAGAACCCAGAGCTTCTGTAGATTTCTGAGACAATTTTAGGGTTCCAGATTCTTTCATTTTTATTTCGTTGGTCTAACTCTGAAATCTGTGTATTTAATAACATCACCATCAGTGCTGTTTCAGGTGTTCTTTGGATGAAACAGAACACAGTCTTAATCATTATTTCCCTCCTATATAAAGATTTTATATAGGAAATCATTGGCTTAGACATAGAGGAGAAGATGGATTTGATTTAAAATATATTTTACAGATAGTTGTTTTCTTTTATTTTAATTTTTATCTTATGTTTGAGAGAGAGAGTGAGAGATCACACAAGTGGGGAAAGGCAGAGAGAAAGGGAGACAGAATTTGAAGCAGGCTCCAGGTTCTGAGCTATTAGCACAGAGCCCGACATGGGGCTCCAACCCATGAACTGTGAGATCATGGCCTGAGCCAAAGTCAGACGCCTTACCTACTGAGCCACCCAGGTGCCCCTACAATAGCTGCTTTCTAAGGGAGACATAATGGTAAATTTTGTGGAAAATCCCAACTTCACTTCTCAGCATCCACCTAAATTTATAAAGAACATTTCTAACCTCGTCAAAAAACTATTTGTTCACAGATTACAAATCATTTATCTTACGTTGAACCTCATCCAGTTTAGCTCTACAGAAAGCATTTGTGTCATGCTTTTAAAGCTTGATCACCTGAGAAAGTAATGTAGTCTTGGCATAAATGTTGATGTATATCACATATTATGCATATTCAATGCAAGTAGGTACTGAGAGGGAAAATATGGGATAATTTGAGGTCAAAGAAAATATCATCCAAATGTTTACTGTAAAAAAAAGGAAGGAAAGAAAGAAAGAAAAAGAAACACCCTTAAGCTTATTAGGAACAAACTTTCAGTTGTGTTCACATCATAAAATCTCGTAGCATGAAATAGTCATAGATGGTAATTTATTCTCATTTACATTTACTTGTGTCAGTGTGGAAATTCAAATTCTAAGCATTTACTACAAATTTATCCCATACTTGTCAAGAAACTAAATAACACCGTTAGGAGGTACTCATATACAAGAGGTCATATTTATAAATACACTTAAAAATATTGTTTTGAAAACCAATACATAAAAGCCTAAACAGATAGAAACAATACGTATAAATTAATTATGATTATGTAATTTACCAAATATTCAGAACAGGATTGTGTGAAAGGACACATTGTCCTAAAGATTGGTTCTCAAATGTAGATTGTGTCCAAATCACCTGGAAGGCTTGTGAATACACAGACCCTGGGTCCCACCTGCACCGTCCAATTCCTTGTCTCTTGGGAGGGGCTCAAGTACTTGCATTTCTAAAAAGTTCCCAGGTAAAGCTGATGCTGCTTTTAATAACCGTCTTTTAGAGCTATTGCTTCAAACTGTGATTCCATTTTCAAAACTTTGCTTTTACACACAACTTTACCTAGAATAGTAACAAGAGAAGGGAATTTATGGATAACCTAGCATAGCATTCTAGATGTACCCCGTAGTGATTACCTTTTAGAGATTAGGGAACTGGGCTCAAGAGTATCAGGTGACTCAGTGAGTGCATAACCCCTGGCACGTGACACTGAAAATGAATTGAAGATGTGCGGGAAGGTTCATACTTTATTTATGTGTTTGTAAAAATGGCAAGACTTAGTAGAAGATGTGAGATTCTGTGGAAAAAAAAAAAAAAAGGATTCAATGTGCCAGAGTGACCACAGATGATTAGAAAATGCATTCTAAATTCACATAAAGAATATCACTTGAAATCAACTTCAATTCTAGCTTTTACATGTTAAGGAGATTGGAAATAGTCATCTCCACCTTTACTAAGTAAAAGCTGAACAAGCTAAGGATTAACAGTCTTTTCCCACCCATTAGAGAACTGAAGTCTCAATGCAAACCACCGCCTAGGACTCTGGAGAGAAAGACACAGACCAAAAAAAAAAAAAAGCCACTGAAGTCACACACTGACAGGAATACTTTAATGATGAGGATTGGCGGACTAACAAGAGAGAGAAACTTCTGGAGACCCCAGTCTTAGGGTAACTTCACACTTTCATGGGTTTACTTCCAGGAATTCCACCAGGTTCTTAAGGTAAAGAGCTAAGAAAAATCAGAGGCAGAAGGATGGAAACAGTAACCTTCAAAAATACACTCAGTATGTTTTCCTTAACAAAGGCTTACTCTTTATTGTAAAAGATTTTATAAGAGCCTTTTCTCACAGAGACTAAAGAACAATTATTCTGCCTATCATACTAACAATACCAATTGCTGGAGAAAATGAGCTCAGTGTTGGTGGGAATGTAAAATGGCCCAGCCACTTTGGAATACAGTGTGTAATTTCTTACAAAAGTAAAGAAAGTCTTATCACACTTTCTTGTAATTATATTCCCAGGTATTCACATAAATAATTTGAAAACTTATAGCCACACAAAACCTGTACAAGAATGTATACAGAATCTTTACTCTTAAACACCATAATTAAAAGCAACAAGAATATATATCAATAGGAGAATGAAGAAATATAGTGTGATATAGCTATATTATAGCATATTATTCAATGATAAAAAGTATGAGCTACCAAGCCATGAAGACACAGATAAACATCAGTACATATTTTAAAATGTAAAAGCCAGTCTATCTATATACTGTATGATTCCCATTATATGACATTCTGAAAGGGCAAAACTATGGAGGCAATAAAAATTTATGGTTGCTGGAGGCTCTGGAGAAGGGAAGGAGGGGGACTAGGTGAAACAGGGAATTTCTAGGTGATGGAACTTTTTTACGATACTGTAATGGTGGATACATGATATGCATATATCAAAACCCAAAGAACTTTACAAGATATGCCTTAATATGTGTAAATTTGTTAAAAATCATTTAAGAGATGGGAGGTCACAGGATGGAATGCAGAATGTGAGAAAACAAGTCAACTGCATTACAAATGCATGAAACGATATCACTAAAGGGGATGGAGGGAAAGATGCAGCCCCAGAGAAACTTTGGAAATGAGTGCAAACTGTGAGATTAAAGGGAAAGAAATGGCAGATAAACATTGCACTATGTTTGAAAAACTGTTTATTGGATCCACAGGTTAATTCTGATAGTGCCATGCTTGCATCCTGGAAATAAGCAACTGAGTAATGGATGGTAGGTTGTGAGCCAGGTTTCTCACAGTTTGCAGATAAGTAAGGTGACCAGTTTGCAGGTAAGTTAGGGTAGAACGATTCATAGGTAATGAATTATAGCTGGAGACAGTATAATCTTACAACTTAATTAGATGCATACATACATATTTGAATATAAATTATTTATAGCTACGTGTATATATACAGAGTAGTGTTTATTTTCTTGCTATTTCAGCTAAAAGAGTTTGAAAATATCAACACTCCAGTAGCAGTGTGGCCACCAATGCACATATCTTGGTTTTGAGTACTATTATCAAAAAAAAAAAAAAAAGAGTGAGAGTTTCTTGGAGAAATGTCTGATTTTAGAAATATAGAATAGACATATAATGCATAAACTATACAAAATGAACTTGGAGCATCTTGCATTGCCAGAAATAACAGAAATGTGCAATAATAGTAATAAAAAATACCTACATGTACGGGATTATATCCAGGAGCCAACTGGAACTCTAAATTGCCAAAACTGGAACAATTTAAATATTAAAGTAATATTGGATAATAAACCAAAGCATAAGAATTTCATAGGATATAAATAAATGCTTTTGTAAATAAATAACTGGAAAAGACAAGCCTGTCTTGTAGAATAATTAATTCCATGTAATTTATGTGAATACTCCACCCTCTTTAAGTGTGAGCTGTGTGTGGAGACTCTCTTTCAAAGAGTACAGTACGGAAACACAGCAGGGGGAAGGTGTCTTTGCAGTAGAGTGGAGAAACCTGGCAAAGACTATCCCAACCAAGTAATCAAGGTCAACATCAACAATGATAAATCATACTGATAGTATGTACTCTTGATATGATGTGAAAAAATGACATGTTACAGCTATAGTCTTCTTCCCAAAAAATAATAACCTCAGTTTGATTATGAGAAAAACAGCAAATGAATTTCAACAGAAGGCATCCTGCAAAATCCGACAAAATCACATGCAAAAATAGGAAATTCTGAGAAACTCACAGGCATGAAAAGCCTAAGGAAACATAACAAGAGAATGCAATGTTGTACTCTGGAACAGAAAAAAGACTTTAGATAAAAACTAAGGAAATCTGAATAAAGTATATAGCAATAGTGTATCAATGTTGGTTATTAAATGCAACAAACATACCATTCTAATATAATAGTAATTATAAGTGAAGGAGTATATGTGAGTTCTTTGTACCATCTTCTGATTTTGTCTGTAATTTTGAAACTATTTAAAAATAAAGTCTAGAGGTACCTGGGTAACTCAGTCAGATAAAGCGTCCAGCTTTGGTTCAGGTCATGATTTCATAGTTCGTGAGTTTGAGTCCTGCATCAGGCTCTGTGCTGACCGCTCAGAGCCTGGAGCATTCTTCAGATTCTCTGTCTCCCTCTCTCTCTGTCCCTCCCTGCTTGTGCTCTGTCTCTCAAAAATTAATAAACATTTTTAAAAGTTTTAAATAAAGTCTATTAAAAACATTTGAAGCCTTTGTTAAACAGCTACATTAAGATGCATTTACATATCTGAAAAGTCTTATTATTCATGTGACTGTTAGATCAAAATCAAAATCTTACTACTTCCCTAGAGACATGCCATAAATGATAGAAATATCTACACCCAGATTCTTTAATGCATCTTTAAATTCTTCTGTGTGCGGGAATGAATAGTTAATGGCTTTACATTGTGTGTCTCTAAGTTTTGAAATCTTTTTCTCCTTCATACCTAAGTCCTCTAACCCTTTTAGAAGCTAAGTTTTGTCGTTCTAATATGACTGTAATTGCTGTATGCTACTCTACTCCCTATCCAACAGTATCGCCTCAGGGAAAGAAAGAGATAAGTGTCCTATTGAGTTTAAATAGATTTATTCTGCAGATATGCCAAACTACATTGTATTTTTTAAAAAAAACTGTAAAATGAATCTGAATCTGTTTCCATTGCTTCATTTTTATGATGGTGAGATTTTTTTGAATGTGATTTTGTGTGTGTGTCTTATATGAAAAATCCAAGAAAAACAAATAATCTTTTGGTAAGAACAATACACATCTGTCTCTGATTGTACTGGAAAGTTTATTTAATTAGGTGGCAGCTCTGCAATGCTTTACCAGGAATGAATCATGATACCCACAAGAGAAACAGTTGTATAATGACCAGTAGCATCTTCTTGTCTAAAGAAGTAAATCACACATTTTAACAGTACATGGGTTGCAATCATTCAAATTTTATAATACATTATTGTAATTTTACCCACAAAGCAGATATATTTTATTTGAATAGTGGAAAATAGTATGAACAAGGACATGGAATCAATAGAATATATCATTTTCTTTTGTGTTAAATTGGCTAAGGTTTTTGGAAAATCTAATTCAAAGCTTTCAAATTTAATTCCAGGGCACTTTTATCGAATTGAATCTTTAAAATGTATAAATATCAAACTGTTCAGGTTGAGAGGGACTGGAGGAGATGGAAAAGAAAAGTCCTTTATTCTTGTTCCTAACCACTCCATCACAGAATCTTTGCTAAAATCAAAACATGGACTTGAAATTAGCGACAAATCCAGTGCCTTCATTTAGCAATATGCTTATAATGGGATCCTTTTGAATATAAAGGAAAGTCTGAAGGGAGGAGAAATGCTAAGCCATTGAGGGACTTACTGGTGGTCTTATGGTGGATGGCAGAAGTAAGCTTGATAAATATTCAGAAGTATTCACAGGGAATAGAGACCTTGAGTCAATGACTGCTTGTCTTTCCACTACACCACACATCTTCAATCGTAATTACGATTATGAAGGAAAAAACCCAAAAACTTTTTAAAAATATATGACCTCATTTAAAGGAATTGAATTGCATAGATACATTTTGGAAAGTAATTTTTCAATTCAAAACCTCAAATTGTTCAATTATTTATTTTAAACTTCCCAAACCTCAACTAATATCACAATGCCTTTGTTACTTTACCATTCTCTGTATCAGATCCATCTATTCTGTAATTCAGCATTGTTCTTACATCAAACTTGCATCAATGCCTTTTTACAGTTCAATAAATTTATTTTTAAAAAACCATGTATTCAATATAAATTGTCATTAATAGAAGTTAACTGCCAAAATAAAAATTATTAAAATCAAGAAAATTCTCTCTAGAAACTGTTACCTGTCAAAAGCTGCCCTTGCTTTGTGAAAAGCAAGATCAATATAGTCATCATTCAAGATTTTTTAAAGCAACTTTGAACCAAGCTGAAATTTCATTTTGGGTGATTGGAATAGAAGATTAGAGAGTGATCTTTCTAAAGTATAATTTGCTAATTTTCTTTCTCAATCTTCAGTTTTTCCACTTTTTCCAACTCCTCTAACACTCTAGTCACATGCTGTTTCCTGAAAACATGTATCATCACTTCACGTTCTTCCAAGAAGGATGAAAGCACTCTCTTCAGTCTGAAGCCCTCCCCCTCCCCCTTTCACCCTTCCCCTCCCCTCCGCCCCTCTCCTCCTCCTCCTCCTCCTCCTCCTTCTTTTTCTTCTTTCTTTTAACATTTATTTGTTTTTGAGAGACAGAGACACAGTGTAAACAGGGGAGGGTCAAAAAGAAAGGGAGACAAAATCCTAAGCTGGCTCCAGGTTTGAGCTGTTAGCACAGAGACTGACACAGGGTTCAAACTCATGAACTGTGAGACCATGACCTTAGTAGAAGTCAGACACTTAACCAACTGAGATACTCAGGTGCCCCTGAAGCTTCTTTACTCCAGACAGAGAACAAAATTGCAATTGGATCATGGTAGTGACTTAGTTTCATAAAATTGATTTTTTTCCTGAGTTTAAAGCAATTTATATTTACTATGAAAAACAGGGAAAAACCCTAATAAAATTATTTTTTAAAAAATTATCTCAGGGCATTTGGGTGGCTCACTCAGTTGAGAATCTGACTCTTATATTTGGTTCAGATCGTGATCTCGTGGTTCATGGGTTCAAGCCCTGCATCAAGCCTGCACTGACAGTGCAGAGCCTGCTTGGGATTCTCTCTCATGTTGATACTGTCAGTGCAGAACCTTTTGAGATTCTCTCTCCCCCTCTCTCTCTGCCCCTTTCCCACTCTTTCCCTCTCTCTCTCAAAATAAATACACTTAAAAATAAAAAAATAAAAATTATCTTATACAAATACGGTTTCAATTTTTTAATGCAGCACCTCAGTATGTACAAAAATATTCACACATGTCTTTTACATAATGTGACCCTATTTACATTAGCATTTACCCTAAAACATGCAGTGAACATGTTTCTCTATCATTATTTTGTACCTATTTATTTTGTTTTTGCTGAATGAATGAATGTGTAAATACATACATAAGAAAATTCATGATCCTGTACTTTGATACCTTTTAGAATTAATGGCAATCATTGATGCAGGGACAAAGAAATTTAGCCACTCTGTTAATAACTATTTCTATTACTATGATGAGAGCTTTTGAAATTTGTTGCCTCAGATTGTGTGTAAAATGAAGGTGCTGGATATGTAATCTTGTGGTGCTGAAGGAAATGAGTCAACCCATTAAAGGTTCTTGGTGGCAAGCAATAGAAAGCAGTTTTATAATTAAGCAGAAACTTAATTTTAGTCGGAATGATACCAAGGACTAATGAAAAATTTGTTAGCAAGAATTGTAGTTAAGATTGCACAACTGAAATTGTGTGTTCAGGATCCATTCTAACCACTGTCACTATCACTGGATTCTTGCTGCCCTTGGGGTCTCTCAGTGCTGCCACTGTGAATAATTGGCCTATTTTGACAGTATCTTTGTGTTAGCTCAACAGAATTTTATGTCATGGGAGAGAACATATGATTGGCCAAGCTTGTATGCCCACACTCAAGAACTAGGAAAACAGAATGTAGTATATTCATGTAATGAAAAGAAAAGGAAAAGAAATGAAATGAAAAGAATGAAAAAAATGGGAAAAGAAATGAAATGAAAAGAATGAAAAAAATGGGAAAAGAAATGAAATGAAAGGGAAAAGAAAAGAAGCAAATGGCGGGGGGGTGGTGGGAAGGAAGAAATGCTAACATATAAGAAACACAGATGAGACTCTGTAAAGTTTTACCTACCTCTGCTAGGTAAAAGAAGCCAGATACAAGACGATACATACTATATGGTATATTTTTTTTATGAAATTCAAGAACAGGTAAAACCAATCTGTTAGTACTAGAAATCAAAGCAATGACTCCCTATGAGAGGTGGATAGTGACTGGAAGGGGTCATCAAGAAACTGTGGCATTATGGATATATTCTATATTTTGTTGTGGTGATGGTTATAAATACTAGTAGTTATTAGGGACAACAACAATAAAACTTTTGTTCAACCTTTTACCCAGTTGTTTTTCACACTGCACATTATTATCTTATCCTGATATGACATATTTACCAATACCAAGAGGGTTGAACTGGAGACTTATTGTGAAGCACTACTAAATTCTTTAATTTCCAAAGAACTTGACATAGTTCTTTTGATCCCACTTAAATAATTATTCACAATTATTCATCTCCATAATGTAGAAGAAGTGAGGGCTGTGGATCCTGCCTCAGACTATCTGGGTTAGAACTCAAGCTCTGCTACTGACCAATTGTGCAATGTGGCTGAGTGTCTTAACTTTTTAGTCCAGGTTCTTTCTCCACAAAAAAAGGCAATAATAATACCTACATTTTATAATAAAGTTAATACCTGAAATGTGGAAACAATTCAATGTTATTAGCTGTTATTATTTGACAATCATCAATTTCTAAAATGTCTTTGATCCTTTTTATATTGCCCTCTGATGTGACCCTAAAAATGGAAAGAGAATGAATGAATTTATGAGAGGTAAGTCATTGTAAATCTCTTCCAAATGAAAAGCCCAAGGTAAAAGCTGACTTTAGAAGAGCAGCCAGTTTGACCTTGGCCTGAATTTCCTTTCAGAACCAATTCTCAAAGGATGCTGCTGGGAAGAACTAGCCAGGAAATATTGACTGGTATTTTGGAGAGATTCTGTTGTTGAATTTACTTTAGCAGGGCAGAGAACGAAAGCTTGTCAGGGGGATTCATGTCACAAATCAGCAAGATTCTCAGAAGCTATAGCAACAATATTTGCTTACTTGTTAAATAAGAAGTGTATTTACTCATTAGCAGGCATTTTGATCAACATACATAGTAAGCACCTTATTGGAAATTGGAGATTTGAGTTTTAAATATAAATAAGGAAGAATAAAGGCACTGACATTTCATTTTCAGTTGGTGAGTAAAAGGAGATTTTCAATAAACAGCATTTTCTATAAATACAATCCAAAAAATAAAAACGTTTAAAATTAAAGCTGTAGTTAAAAACCCTAGAGTAGCTAAAACTTGTCATTAAAGCTCTCTTCCCTTCTGGAGTTATTTTAGTTTTTCTTATTACTGATTTCTACTTTCTCTCATTCTTGTATGTATATCCTTCCTCACCTAGACACCTTATATATTTATAGTGTAGTCCATTGTGTTCCTTCCCTTAGGGGAAATGTGATTCTGAATGGTCCCTGACTCATAGAGGGATTTTATATAATATATTCTGGCTTTGTTAATATTTGGTGTGTGACCTTGGACACTTTAACATCTCTGTATTCCAGCTTTTGTGTCTGTAAAACTGGGAATTTATTAGTATCTCCTCCTAGATTTATTGCCATAATTAAGTGAATTCATATATGCGAAGTGCCTAGAACAGTGATAGTAAGAATTATAAAGGTGTTATTCATCTCATCAGAGATGAGATTATTTGCACTACAAGTAGTATTATTTTTATTATAAAAACTCCTATAAGTATTTATGTTTTATGGGAGAATCTCATGGAAGAGAACTTAGATGATTCAATGGATAGAGTCTTGATTTGAGTACAATATTTGATAGGCATTGACCTGCCACAGAATCATATCACCTACTCCATCCATTCGTGAAGCCATACCTTTACATAATAAATTTGTTTTTTATTCTTCATACAATGGATAGGATAAAAGAAGGTGATATTTATAGCCCTGGATTGGTAAAATCAACTACTGTTATTTGTTGCTGCTTTCAGTTTGCCTCAAAGAATACTTTAAAAATTCATATTTTAGATGTCTTTCAATCTTGTGTATTCAGAAGCCATAGGGAGACTATAAGATTAAGTCAAAAGTGCTATTGTACAATATTTAAATTTCTTTTTATTCTATTTAATTTTATTCTATTATAGAAACTATACAAATAGTGATAAATTTTGAGGCAAGTGAAGATTAATTTATATCCATTAGGAAAAGGGTATATTCACATGTTTTGAGCATCTACTTTATATCACACATTATGATAACAGCAAAAGTACCATCCAAAGTAATCATCATTTTTGATCATTAGGTAAAAAAATGCAGGATTATGAATGTCTGGCATATTTAATGGTCAAGGATAGGAGATGGCAATTAATGTAAGAATCATGGCTTCCCCTCTATTCAGGACCAGTGATGTTTTAAGACCGGCCATTGAAAACCCAGAAGTAAAGTCTTCATTATGAGATAAATGACCCTTATTCTGTAGCATCTGACTTTTAATATTGTGGCATCACAGATTAAAAATACACAAATGGACAAGCAAACACACACTTACCTCTCATCCTCCCTTGCTATCTAGTCCTGTCATCCCAGTATGATCCTTCCCAGACACCGTACCTTAGAGTATATCTGCCTCCAGGTTTTTTCAAGTTAAGTGTAGGGTCCTCAGAGAAGACCATCTACGTACATTTCCAGGTTTCAAAATATGAAAGAGCCTTCATGATAAGCAGATTTATCCTATTCAAGTCTTCAATTCTCCTAAGACTATTGACTCTCTCTCTCTTTCTCTCTCCTGATCCAAAAGTTGCCACAATACACAGCCTCTGTTCTAACAGGCTCCAATTTCATGTTTGACATTCATTTGTTCACTCATACAGTCATTCATTCCTTTCTTAAATAAAGATTTATTGAAAGCCTACTCTATACCAGGTAATGTTCTAAGTATTAGAATATGACCACAGTCTGAGTTACTGGCATATAATAATGCATGCGAGAGAGAGAGAGAGGGAAGGAAGGATGAAAGGAAGGAAGGAAGAAGGGAAGGAAGGAAGGAAGGAAGGAAGGAAGGAAGGAAGGAAGGAAGAAGGAAAGAAAGATGTTGAGTTTGTTTTTTGGGGAGCTAGAACAAACTTTTTAGGATTAGACATATGAGAGAATGCAGGGTGGTATGAGATGGTAGAAGTAATTGGTAAAGAATCTTAGGGGTCAATTTCAGATCCAATAAAGCAAGAAACCTTGGAAGCAACCGTCAAACTAGTTCCTAGACATCTACTGTACAGGGCAAAGATGCCATAAGACAGATGATGTAGATATGATGAGAACATTCTAAAAATTAGAAGTGTGGGCTTTTGGGAGGTTATGAGGGCAGAGCCCTCAGGAAGGGAATCAGTGCTCTTATAAAAGAGGGCCCAGAGAGCTCCTGCTCCCCTTTCTCCATGTGAGGATACAAGGAGTCTGCAGTCCAGGACTCTTACACAACCATACTGATACCCTGATCTCAGACTTAAACCCTCCAGAACTGTGAGAAATTTGTTTATAAGCTATCCAACTTGTGTATTTTGTTATAGCAGCCCTGACAGACCAGGGCATATGAAAAACATTTTGTCCCCGTATTTTCCTTTTTCCATTTAAACAGAGTCTAGGTAAAAAGTATGAGATGTAGAATAAAAAAAAAGCACATGAACATTTGATAATTTTTTTCCCAGAAGTTTAGGCCCTTTACATTAAAGGGCCATAACATGGAGGGAGTTTGGACACAGATAATATGTTGCAAAAAAAAAAAAAAAAACCATTAAGAGAGAATAGTTTTGCTTTGTCTGGAGTGAGATTCTTTTTTTTTTTTTTTAATGTTTTATTTATTTCTAAGAGAGAGAGAGAGAGAGAGAGACAGTGTGAGCAGGGGAGGGTCAGAGAGAGAGGGAGTCACAGACCGAAACAGGCTCCAGGCTCTGAGCTGGCAGTCAGCACAGAGCCCGACGCAGGGCTCGAACCCACGAACCGCGAGATCATGACCTAAGCGAAAGTCGGACGCCCAACCGACTAAGCCACCCAGGCGCCCCGGAGTGAGATTCTTAGGGTTAAAACAGCAATGAGTGTTCTGTGCATATTTACCAAAGTGTCAAAACTCCAGAGCAGAGTATAATGAATCTAGAGAGGTGAAATCACAGGCCTCCTAAAAGTTTACTAGGCAGGAACCAAAGCAAAACAAAAAACAAAAACAAAACAACACACACACACACACACACACACACATATCTTGAGCCTCAAGCATAGTGGAGAATTAACAGCAATATCAAGGGATAGCTGGGGAGGTACCTGAATAGGTTGCTAGTGAGTCCATAGTAATTACCATCAGATCCCTTAAAGCCTGGACATATAAGCATAGAATTTGAGAAAAGTTCATTAATATTTCTCTTCCATGCAAGGTCTATGTCCCTCCTATATGGAAATCAGAAGCAGATATTATACAGAAGCAGCAGAGAACCACTGGATATGATGGTCATGTGAACGAATGGGTACAATAGACACCTTAGAGGCAGGGGGACTCATGAACTAGGTTGTATAGGCGCTAAGAATTGAAACATTATAGAAAATAAAGATATGTTTCTTGGGCATTTGAGTTCAAAGGATGTAATTTATGTGTTATATATAGAGATATTAGATGTATGTTTCTAAAATGTTATGTTTCTAGAGAAGATATTTAGCATACATAATTTTCTAAGCTTGGTCAATTCATTCATTAACAATTCTTTGGCCAGTTACTATGTGCTAAACCCACTTCTGGGATCTGAGATACAGAACTAAATAAAGCAAATAGAAGAAGCCGTTTCTATTGAACATAGAACTTTCCTTTGGATGGCAGTGCACCCACCCCATGGAACATCTCCAGGAAAAACTTATTGAGGCACGCTACTGTAAGTCAAGAAATTAAGAAATATTTATGGATTATACTATATCTACAGTAGTATTCAAGGTAATGTAAATTTTGTCTTATTTGATAGAAAACTCTAATTTCATAGACTACATTGTGTGATTTAAAAATATTAATATTTCTGTTTCTCAATTAGTTACATTTTTCCCTGTCTCTGTCTCTTTTTCTCTTTCTTTCTGCCTTTCACCCTTCCTTTCTCTACTTCCCATTCTTTCTTTCTATGAAGACTTCTGCAATGCTTTGAAATAAGTACCTTTAATACTGTTATTTTGGGAAATACTAATGTAGAACAAAAGCTTAACTAGGAAAATTGTTCTGATCCATTTATTATAACAATAGTTATATTGTTGTATATCAGAGTGTAAATTTCGTTTGAATATAGCTAGTATTTGAAAATAGTATTTGATCTAATTTCTGAGTCAGAGTTTGGCCATTAACATTAAGTCATTCTTTTTCTACTTCATAAATCAATAATCTCACATCTCTCTTTAGACGGAATTGAAAGCCGGTTTTTATTTTCTGTTCTTAATAAAACGTCCTTTCTAGTTCAGGAATCTGAAAACCTTCACAGCGCCAAATACCAAGAGCAATATTACAGCGTGGAGGGTGATCTTTCTTTTTTTTTTTCATCCTTTGGAAGGGAAGCCATACAAAAGCACAGTGGGAGAGCCCTTTTCTGCATACACAGAGTGCTCAATCCCAGGGCCTCCTATTTACAGTAACTGATGAAGGATTGAAAAGAGGATCTTGCTGAGAGCACCTCCTTCACGCTCACCTGATTGATTAAAAGGAATGTGTTTGGCTTAATGGCTCAATAATAAAAAGCAAAGTAGATGTCATTACGCATTTTGTGCTTTCTGATTAGTAATTGTCTCAAAAAAATCAGAAAATAAAGTTTTCTTCTTCCAAAACATTGTCAATATGCTTCAAGCAGGTGAAATCTGATGACGAAGAAGCATTTAATCTAAAGGCAGATGAAATTTATTTTTTGTATATATAATTTTCTTCTGTTGACCATTTTAGAAATTGAAAACTTGTTTCAAGTAGGTTTGCCTTCTCTCTCAAATATAAGGTTCATAAAGGCAGAGACTAAACTGTATGTTTTTAGTGTATTTGTTAAAGAAGTTAGCATAATGGACCAGGCTCATAACTGCTTCTTCAAATAATCTGAATCTGTCTCTCTGTTCCTACCCCCAAATCCTCAGTTCATTGTAATATTTTCTCCCCCTCAAGAAAGGACTGTAAAGATTTTTTTTTTTTTTTTTTTTTGGTCCTTTGGTCTGATAACAGAAGAGGCCCTGATCCCCTTCTCCAGGGACTTGGGACTGCCACGAGACCATGTGACAGCTGCTGCCTTTCCTTCTGCCTGATGGTGTTCCACTATGCCGTGGGGAGGCAGAGCCACAAATGGTACTTACTTTTGGCTCTCAGGCTCAGAAATGCTTCTCTCGAGTCCTCCAATTGGAGAGCTACACGGCCACCGGGTTTTTCCACAACTTGAATTTAAACCTTCTTCTCTGTAAGTGTAGAAGTTTGACTCCTTATTTGCATAAAATTCTGCATCAGTCTTTCCACATTCTAAATTGAATGACAGATGATTTATTTCCTTAGTGAAAGAGATAGAAAGGTATTTGGAAGAAATCAGATCTAGTGATATAAATTCATGTTTTCTGTTTTTGTGGTACCCGGTACTTTTTTTTAAAATTTGATTTTCTAAATTGTATACCTCCAAAATCTGTTTTCTTCCCTTGCCCCCTTGCTTTTAGTTTTATACACCTGCAAAATTATTAGCTTTGTGAAAAAAAAAGAATTGTAGTTTTAAATGCATGCACTCCTTCATATTTTCATGTATTCATATTTAACTCTCTATTAAAGATGGGATCACAAATGTGACACAAACACGAAAGTTCCCTTTAAAAAATCTTAGTATTTTAGAGATGATCCTGTTATATTTTCATTTAAGATAACTTTCAGTGACATTAAATATTTCATCAGGGTTTTGTGTTCAGGACACATTTGCTATTGGTTTAAAACATAACATTTAACAGCTACAAATTATGATATAAATTCAAGTATAAATTCCCCTGCTAATAATTTTAAAATAAAAACATATTATTGAAAATAAATCTTGGGGCACCTGGGTGGCTCAATTTGGTTGAGTGACTGACTTCGGCTCAGGTCATGACCTCGTGGTTCGCGGATTCCAGCCCCACATCCCGCTTTGTTCTGACAGGTAGCTCAGAGCCTTCGGATTCTGTGACTCCTCCTCTCTCTGCCCCTACCCTGTTCATGCTCTGTCTCTGTCTCTCAATAATAAATAAATGTAAAAAATTAAAAATAAAAAGAAATCTTAATTCTGTGATCAAAGTAACCTCAGAAATACCACTTTGCATATTTTTATTAAGACACACTAAGTCAGTAGTACAGAACAGATTCCCTGGCCTAAAGAATGAAATGGGCAAGAGGTGCTACAGGTGCTCAAGAGGAATAAAAAGAAGCAATACCATGATAAAGCCCCTGGCACAAAAGGGATGTAAAATGTTGTAATCACTGATTCTTATGTGCAGTCTTGTTATCTACAGAAACATAGAGATGAAAATTTGCTACTAGCAAGCGGGAAGTTTACTGGAGTGTCAGCAAAGCATGCCACTGTTGCCAGAGGAAATGGGGAATGAGCAAAAGATTATTGTTAATTACTCTTGCTAATTAGAAGATGTGTATGTTGTAACATATTTCGTATTTCATATAGGACCAACCTGAGTCTCTGGTGCCAACATTCTTGTCTACATCGCTGTTGCCTCTTACACCTGCCTGGATAGAGGTAAGAAAATGTGTTTGTGTGGGAGGAAAGAGATCAAGAGACAGACTCTCCAGAGGGAATCTCCCCACTTGAAACTAATTGTGAAAATTACATTTGGTATATAAATTAAAAACAGGTAGAAATCTAATTATTTTTCTTAAAAAGATTCTCCCTTGCTATAGAAGCCTTGCTATTCTTTCTCAAATCAGTTACCTAAAATACTATTATACAGGTACAATGAGACTGCATTCTAGGAAGAAGAGTAGAAACTATCAGTTTGTAGAAATATATATATGTATTTCAAAATACTCCTTTATATAAGGTCATAATAAAATATTAAAATGCTATGAATTTATAGTCAAATCAGGCACCAAAGAAAATCACTGAGGAAAATACTGCTATTTGGCTTAAATATAAGGCACCAAATGTTAATATTTAACTCTGTGATTTTATTTTATTTATTTTTATTTTTTTAAATGTTTATTTTTGAGAGAGAGGGAAAGAGCATGGGAGAAGGAGGGGCAGAAAGAGAGGGAGACACAGCATCTGAAACAGGATCCAGGGTCTGAACTGTCAGCACAGAACGTGACACAGGGCTCGAACCCACAAACTGTGAGATCATGACCCGAGCTGAAGTCAGACTCTTAAGTGACTGGGCCACCCAGGCGCCCCTAACTCTATTATGTTAGATACCAACATAATCTCTATCTATTTGATTCAAACATCCAATTGATCTTGGCTTTTTATTATTTGTGTATCAACAGAGATGACTGGTTATTTAAACCAACCCACAAAGTAATTCTTTCTTAATATTCTATCCTATTTTATTTCAAATAAGTATTATCTTAGTTTATTGATATTAATAACACTAGTCTTTTGGAGGGTGACTACTCTGTTGGGAAACACACTTTCCAGAAATGTTCTGTAATTCTTAGAGTAGTTGAAAAAATGTGATGAAAATAATTTGCAGGTAAAGGTAGTTCAATTAGGTTTCTCAATAATGCACATTGCAGTTTCTAAGTGGTAAAGAGAAGATAGAAACCCACTTGTGTCAGATTCTAAAACTCTTATTTTGTCTTTACACCAGACTGAATTATTGTATTTCATGGTTTTAATTCTTGCCCAAATAAGGTGACAATGTCTTTCACCTCACCTCTTCAATTTAAAAAAAAAAAAAAAAAGTTAGAACAGATACTAATCAGTTAATTTTATATCTTGACACCATTTTTCCATCCAGAAATACCTGAATGAAATTTTGTTGGAAGAATTGAGGAAGGCTGAAATAGAGCCTAGAGCCACCGAAGAGGTCATGGCTATAAATATGTGAATGGTATGCATTATACTTTCATGGTCTAGACTCAAGGATATTTGAAGTCACTAGTACAATCTTATCTGGTGTTGTAGATATTTGGATTTGAAAATCTTGCATTGGAAATGCCAAGATTGTTGACTTCTCCTGGAAATAAGGGCAGAACAAGCTAAGGACTGGAGTTACATATTTGGCAAAAAAAAAAGCCTGGATGAAGAATCCAGCTAAAAATAAAGGTTCAGCCCAATTTCTAAGATTTTTAGGATGTTTTCCAATGCAATCACGGGTATACTTGAAAACATTAGGAACATGTGGGGCACCTGGGTGGCTCAGTCAGTTGAGTGTCCGACTCCAGTTCAGGTCATGATCTCACGGTTCATGGGTTCAAGCCTCACATTGAGCTGTGTGCTGACAGCTAGCTCAGAGCCTGGAGCCTGTCTTCAGATTCTGTGTCTCCCTCTCTCTCTGACCTTCCTCTGCTCATGCTGTTTCTCTCTCAAAAATAAATAATAATTAAAAAAAAAATTTTTAAAAAGAAAACATTAGAAACATGTATAGTTTTCTAACCATACTGTTTAAAATTATTCTAGTGTCCAGCTAGACTACTGGTGTTCTAATGAACCTCACTTCCCATTTAGAAACTTTGATGGCTTCTATACTTAAAGCCACCAAAATGAAATCTATATTAGAATTGGTTCTAAGTAGACATATAAAAAGATTAACAAAAGGCAGTTATTTAAGAATTCTCACTGGTACATTCTAAATGGCTCATGAGGTTTTAAATGTGATAGTGACCAGAGCTCATGTAGACTGTACCCTTTGGTAGAAACTAAATACCACTCTCCATCCAAATTTCTTGCATTTTGAACTCTAAAATTGCCATATACAGCCAATTTTATAGCTTATTTGAGAGACAATTTCCAATTTGTTACTGGGTGTTGAAGGAGACCATTCCTGCCAATAAAATATATCAGATGATTTTAAGAACGAAAGTAGCTATCATGTCGCCGGTAGTGTTGGAAAAATTCCATAGAGAGAGCAGTGTAACAATGTTCACAGACCAAGTGGAACTGATAGATCCAGAACTATGATCCGGAAAGTCTCATCATGAGTCCATGTAGACCTGGTTTCTTCACCTCCTTCAGAGTCACATGATAGAGCCCTTGAGAGATCTCCCTTCCCCCATCTCAGTATGGTCTACACCCTATGTTTCCTTTTCAGCAAAGCCCATCATGCTGTTTTGTCCACAATTAGTGTTGTAGAACTTAGGGTTGAATGGCTGTTTTGGAAATGGGTTGCAGTATACTTGAGAGACAGTATAAAACCATAGTGGGGAAGGAGAGGAGACAGTTCACACTAGGTGAAGCTGAGAGCGAGTCGTTTAATAGACACAGGTGATATTTGGCTCCCACAGAGAGAATACCACTTGTAGACCCTTGTGCTGTAGCCAATGGCCTTAGAGTATAATGAGACAGAGAAGTTCTAGCTAACTAAATGACAAAGTCCACTGCTATTTATGTTACTCAGTTATAGATGTCTCCTTGGGAATTTACAGGAAGATTCAAGGTAATTTGTGTAGAAGTCCTTGAAATCTTTATTTTATTTTATTTTATTTTTTTTTGGCCTGCCGAGAAGAGATGCTGAAAAGAGATTGGAAACCAACAGAGATACCTTAGTCAGATCCCTAGAACTAGTATCCTGAGTTCATGAAATGAGTATGCATAGGTATGATCAGGCTGTGCAAAGTAAAACTCAAATCAAGTAAAACCACTAATGTGGTAAGAGACTCTGCTCTCTGCTGGTACCAACAGGAAAGGCATCTCCTTAATATGGCCCTAGATAATTCTCTTACTGCTCAGAGGCCCGCACTTTAGAATTTATGGACTCCTGCCAGTAGCCATGGGGGTGCTAAAACTGGGTATTTTTTAGAACTTAGAGTTTTCGTTTTGCTTATCCTATGTGTCTTCAGTTTCAGAAGCAACTGTGGAAAACATGATTAAAGTTTGCGATACCAAACAAGCTATCACTTTGGACTGCCTGTTTCTTCTGATCAACATACACACTTTAATTTACAAATGTTTGGCTGTAAGCAGGAAACTATTTTAAGCAAGATATGTTATATTCCTTCATACCCTCTGAGTAGAGGTTTCATTGACTACATAATTTTAAACATCTTGTTACTTAAAAGGAGTGATGGGAAAGGTTTGAGAGACTAGCTGAGGCAATTAAATGAATATGTCCTGACGAGGAATCTAGAAGACATGAAGAAAAGTACTCCACCTGGAACTCCATTAGAATCTGGAGATAGGATTGAGGTGTTGAGTGATAATGCAATTATACAACTTTTTATCTCTCCAACCTTGCAAAAGTTTTCTTTTCACCTACTTGACTTGGTTACTCTAAGACAACAGCTGCATTTACATACACCAAGATCGAGAATGATATTGATGCATAAGACACAATATCTATTAGCTAAATCTGTCAGTTAACATTTCTAAATGAACTTTAGAGTGGGTAACATTTTGGCCCTTGTAGCTAATTTAGATATAATTATGATTATGTCTTCATTACCAAGTGGCAAGGACAGTCTAACAACTTTTTACCTATCAAGGCCTAAGACTTCTTCCTGGAAACAGTATGAAGATAGGACCGGGTGAGCCACTTATTGGTGTTTTTGTCTGTCTATAAGTAAGAATTAAGACCAAACAGAGCACCCTATCAAGGAAGAAAGGATATGGTTTAAAACAGGTAATAAAATACAAATGAAATTTATAGCAAATGGGAAGGACACCCAGTGTTTGTTTGTAATTCCATAGAAAGATGCAGTAATTTTATTCCCATAAGAGTGTCTCAGAGCAAGAGAATAATACTAAGCTATCTCTAAGATCCAGTATTAACTAATGGCAAATATGGGAAAAGTCATCTGATCTGTTTCATACAAAGAGTGAAAATTGACATGTGCTGATTTATGAGCTCTTCCTAAAAACTCTATCTGGATAGCCTGAGGAGAAAAGATCACAATGCACACCTAGGATTAAACTAGTTAGAAATAACACTGGGTGCATGATTTGTGGACTATATTTACTCTTTTGGCTCTTTTAAAGTATACTCTGAGATGAATATTACACTTGAATTATGCTGCTTACCTTCTGAACATGGTGTTGATTTGAAATGAGTTGACAAATAAAGGCAGCTGCCTAGGTGTGATAGGAAGCCAATTGCTACCGCCTTTCCAAAAGGTGAGCACTTGACTTGCTCCATTGAACGTACTAAAATGTGAATGTAGATCAAATACCTTTAAGAAAAGTGGCATGGAAACAGGGTAACCTTAAGGGGAGGGGATTCAGGTTTATAACGCAGTAATACATCACAAATAACTCCCCTTTGGAGGTGCAGATGTATCATTGATGGCAACCCATATTGTATTGTTTTTAGAGTTAGACTCTGCCCAGTGGAGAGTTTCATGGGCTACACAGTTCTTCTGTCTTATGACAAAACACCCTACAGTAACAACATTTATGGTGACTTCATGACAACTGGACATATTAAACAGGATGAAAAATGGGAATTTTAGTTGACTTATGATTCTGGGATTTAATGGATGCTATATTTCAGGAGAATGGCATCAGCAGTCATTTTGGAATGATGAATAATTTGTGAGGTGGCTAGTTATATCATTAAAGTGATAAAACACCAACCTCATTAATAGTTCTGATAGAGTGCTTAAACCTTCACTCAGGAAGGACAGTATGGATTCTGGTGTATTTAAAGACCCATAGCCAGTAAGGTTAATGACCTAGGATAAGGTGGCATATATTGGGGGACACTATGGATAACATAAACAATGACAATGCCCCAGGGGAGTAAGGCATGATTGTTTCTCTCTAATGTCTCAGATGCCAAAGATGAAAAAACAAACTCCTCCCGTGATTCAACTGGGATTGGACACATAAAGGATCAACACCATTTTGTTCTTATTTGGGGAGAAATGGGTAATGCATTATAGTATCTGGGAAACTATATCTGTAAAAGCTTATATTATGACATCCAGGATCTGCACATACCCATAAGCCAGATAGAACCTACAATTTACTAAATAATGGTTTCTGATAGCCATCCTAGTCACTGGAAACATGGAACAGATCATTTCCACTGGGAATGAACAGAATATGATAGTGTAACTTTTAAATCTCTAATGTCATGGCAGTGTGATGTAATGAAGAATTTGCAGATAAATTAATAGAATTAAATAGAACCAAACCTATTTACGTAGTACCCTCTCTACCCCTCAAAAGAGGAAATATTAGGCATACTGATTTGAAATCCACCAATGATATAAAAATTATTGGCCAGGAAAAAAAGTGAAATTGGTCTCAAGAAGTTGATAATAGCAGTATTACCTTTCTCAGAGCTAAGGTGTGAATGATTGACTTAGGATTCTACTTCCTTGTAAATATGCTGTGATGTTTACTAGTGGAAGGATAAGAGTGGTATTCTCTACTGAGAAAGAAATGGCTTTTTATTAGGATCTGCTAATATGCCTAGAATCGTACTTGTATGTACACTTGAGAGTCTATGGATTCTTTTGGGGGAATAGCTGACTGGAGAATAGGAGGTAGGAATGTAAACATCTTTTATACATGAAGCTGAGGAGCCCCCAAAACAAATGACTTCTTTTGAGAATGTTTTCATGCACATTGTTTATACCTTGCCCATTAATCCTCAACCACAATGCATAGTAAAGTGGGAGTGATGATTTTTCCTTTTCTGAATCCATGTCTGAAAGATCTGGGTTATTTCACATAGATTGTGTTTATCTGATGAATAGAATCCTTATCTTTGCTTATGGCTAATAACTATGATTTTTATGAGTCTTTGAAAATCAATCTTCTGTGTTATCACATCATGAATTTAAATATCATCTATTGAATAATGTCACTTTTTTCCCAGCTGAGACCTATGTTCTGAGCTGCTGCAGACTCATAAATTTGTTTAATTGATATATCCACTTAAATCTATCACTTATCTCAAATTTATATTACTTGATTTGTACCTCCCCAATCTATGTCAAATCAATTTTTTTCTCTTTCTCTCCAGTTTATGATGATTCACCCTCTCATTTATTTTTCCCTTGCCATTACTCAGAGAACACAAAATCCCAGATTCCTCATTAAACTATTTTTAACATGTCTATTTTTCAATATCTCAACTTCCTATACCATAAGTGCAAAATATGAGTTTCTCTCACATAGATCAACACAGATAATCAAGTTGGGCTTTCTGAGTTCCCATTTGTCTGTCAGTCTCTACGTTGTAATAAACATCATTGGAAAATGTAAAAGGTGTTAAGCAATTTAGTAACTCTGGCTGACCTGAAATAGCAGCCACCATATCTCTGCAATTTATGTGGCATCATTAATCTTAGGTGAAGGGAATCTTAGATAAAGAGGGTAAAAATCCAAGATGGGAAAGACCAATCTGAGTACAAGAGCTTTAAACGTTTTATCTCACTTAGTTCTTGCCACACTCAATTCTATTATATACTATTATTATTACTATTTTGTAGATCATGAGACTGAAGCACCTACAGATCAATGGTACCAGAATTCAAAACCATAGCAAAGGCTACTGCAGAGAATGATGATGAATGGAGAAGGAAAGAACAAGAGAAAGGGAGGCAGAGAGACTCAAGAGTCTAAAGTAGGAGACTGAGTAACAGAGAAGCAACAAATGGAAATATATGGAACAACAGTTTACAAGACAATGGGCATCAGAGAATAACTCCTGAAAGATGGAAACTAATATATATACATATACATATGGAAACTAATATATATAGTATTATAAAACATATAAATATATATACATATATATGCATATATATATACACACATATATATATATATGAATGATGGGTAAAGTAAAATAAGTAAGTGTCCCGGTGGACTGTCCCAGGTATAGAAAAACTAAATTCTCAAACTGTTAAAACTATGATTTTTATATAAGTACTCAGTATATGGCTAAGTTCTACTAAACCCGTTAAGCATGGAATCAGAACGGCAAAAGCCTTGGTTCAAAAGGGATATAAATAAAAGGCAAAGGAAAATAGAATAACAGCACTCGAAGACATCCAAAACTAGTCAGTATCCTCAAAGAGAATTAAATTGTAACCTTTAGAAATAACTTTACCAGATGAGGAATCATTTTCACATTATTGATTGTCTACAAATTAATCACTAAAGTAGAGTTTGGTTTCCAATCAATAGCAAATACAAGTCAAACAAAATTGGATTCTTCTAGACAATTAACTCTTAGGTGATTTTGTTTGGCCATGTTCTAGCATGATTTTGAAGGGACATGCAATCTTTTTCCCCCTTTATTTCCAAGTTTTGAAATTTATTTAATTATGGGTATTATTGAGTATGGGATAAGGTGATGACTGAGGGCTTACTTATTAGCAACTTATGGATTTGACCATTAAAGTGAGTTCAGAATAGTGCAGGCTGGATGAAGTCTAGGAGTATTTAGACCTGTAATAATCAATAAAAGCCACTATATTAAATAAATTTATTTGTAATAACTAAATATAAATGTCACTAAAATAAAAATTCTTGTGGAATTAGTTTATCTGTATATCTATATTATCTGTATATCTACATTATATGTTTATATATATTAGGAAAATAACAACAATAAACAGTTTCTTTTTTTTAAATGCTTACTTACTTATTTTTGAGAGAGAGGGAACAAGCAGGGGAAGGGATGAGAAGCTGAGAGGGAGACACAGAATCCAAAGCAGGCTCCAGGTTCTGAGCTGTCAGGACAGAGCCCAATGTGGTCCACGAACCACGAGATCATGCCCTGAGTCGAAGACCAACGCTTAATGAACCGAGCCACCCAGGCACTCTGATGAACATTTGTTGTTAAACACTTAGCTAGTTGAATGAGAAGTTATACAATTTTTTTTCTCAAACTATTTGTGTTAGCATTGCAGTGAGAACTGTTGGTCCCTTTAAGATTTTAAGATTTCTGCCAATTAACTCATTATTCCCTCCAGGAACAGTCTCATTTTTATCTCATTTCTTTCAATGTCTTGGTTACCTCAACCGGCTCTGCTTATTATATTGCTACAAACTAAGGTTAGGTCCAGCAATTCAGTGAGACTTCTCTGGTCAAGTTGCCAGCAATCAATTAATTGCTAAACCCCACCAAATGAAAAAGGAAAAAAAAAAACACTTCTTAACCTACTTTTCCTTTTTACTATCATAATAGATTGTACTTATCTCCAAGAGGATGCAAAAACACTTGCAGTTTTGTAGTGTTTCCTGGAGGATGTTTCTTGGAAGGAAGAAAATGTTCATTACTTCTTATCATTATCTCAATCTAATGCAAAACTGTTACCTTCACTGGCATTTATTCAATGAATACCGGTAATTTTAAGAGATAGGTTAGTTAAGGATGAAAGCTTATATCTCGTGGGTGAGTATTGCCCACAATTATGAAGGAAACAGTTTCTTGAGAAGATTGGAACACTCTGCATTTGAACTAGCTAGCGGTAGCATTCTAATTTAAGATTTTTTTTTTAACTTCTGGAAGCTCTCTAGTGTTCTCTGTTAAGTCTACCATTTCAATTATAAGTTTTTCTATGGTCTTGGCACTCTGTTTGGAAATCAAATGCATATAATTAAATGAAGATTATGGAAGGAAAAACACTAACCTTTTCTTTCTTTCTTTCTTTCTTTCTTTCTTTCTTTCTTTCTTTCTTTCTTTCTTTCTTCTTTCTTTCTTTCTTCTTTCTTTCTTTCTTTCTTTCTTTCTTTCTTTCTTTCTTTCTTTCTTTTTTTTAAGATTTTATTTTTAAGTAATCTCAACACCCAACATGGGGCTTGAACTCACAACCCCTGAGATCAAAAGATGCCTGCTCCACCCACTGACCCAGCCAGACACCCCTAACTTCCTTTTGTTTCTTTATCAAAATTTGTCATTATAACTCATACTAATGCCAATTGATGTCTATTTTATAGTTGTAGTTTAAATATTATAAATGAACAACATACGCCTGTGTATTCCAATAGAAATCTCAAACGTGACATAAATTAGTCACTGCTCCATATGTGACCAGTTACCACAAAGAACATAAGGTACAAATTGTGGAGTTTGGTCTTTGTTTACAAGTAAATTAATATAAAAATTTTATTTTCCGTGAATTTGAACCAGTGTCAATTTTTCAAGCTCTTTTCACCTTGTGCTAAATGAGAACATCATCCCTAATATTGCTTTGCTCCTCTCTATTTTCTGTTGGATGAATAAGCCTACCCTTTTTCAAATATGATTACCCTCTTCTTCAGTTTTACTATTCCTGTGGAATTAGATCACCTTGTCAAGTACAGCAGTTCAATAATAGCCTTCCTTAAATAGGTACATGAAGGTCAACTTGAGACTTCCTTCTCTACAGGGATCAAAAAGAGGTATGAAATGCCATTACAGCCTAAATTCTGATTGTCTCTAACCAAGCAGAAGGTGTTTTTCTAAATAAATCTCAGTTTATAACAGATGGCTAAGTGCAAGCAGAAAGGAAATCAATAAGAAATGTGAAAACAACCATAAACCAATGAATATTAACAGCTTAATATTAAAGGAATTATATTAATTCATAGTAATTGTATATAGTATTGTTTCAAAACTCTAATTTTTAATAAAGGATATATTATTGTCATGTGACAAAGTTTGTTCTTTCAGTACATACTTATCTCTGACATCTGTTTTCACATAATTGTACACTAAAGCAGATTACAGTATGACTATAAATAAATGGCATGCTTATATTTCTGCATATTTTCTAAGCCTTTTGAATATACCATTTATTGCTCTTATAACTATCAGAATGTCAAGAGTTTTCAGCTCAACCACCTGCAATAGAATTCGTGTAAAGTGATCTTTATAATTTCCCAGATGGTAGGATAAAGAAGTCTTTTTGCACGTTTATGAATTTTTATATACTCTGATGTTTTTCTCTTAAAATGAATTTTTCTCTTTTTATTCAAAATCTTATTGCCAGCAAAGTGCTTAATGATAGAAAATCTCCCCTGAAAATGAATTATAATTCAATCATTTTCCATCTCATTTTAACACGTAGATTACGCTAAGCTTTAGGTAAAAAATATGACTTGTTAGGTAGTCATATATTTCCTATGCACTGAATTTTGTATTGGACTGAATTCTTTTGTCATCTGTGAAGACAGTTGCTGACACACTGTCTTTCATATTCTCTCTGTTTGTCTCACATAATAAATTAGTGCAAGTTGACTCTCATTCTGGAAATGTCCATGACATTGTAACTCCACAGTGGACCACATGTAACCGTGGACTGTGGAGCCATTGTTGAACGACTGGCCAGACCCTTTAAGCCTATTCTCAACAATGGAACCTGAGTAACGCATTTCAAATACATTATTGTCCTACTTTTCCCTTCAGAAACAACAGTGGAGTCCTACATAACTCAAGCATAAATATTCAAAGAGGCTCTGACTGAGTGTTCATTACGTCTCCAAACTCATTTCCTCTTCCGCACCTTGCTCCTTTAGTTACAGCCACCTGGGCCTTCATGCTCTTCCTCAGTTAAACAAGACATGCCCTACTCAGAATTCTTATCCTTTGCCATTCTCTTTACCTGGAACACTTGTCTTCAGTACACAGATAAGCACATGGACTGGATGCATCTCCTCTTTTCAGGTCTTATGTCAAATATTACCTCCTCAGGGAGCCCTTTCCTGTCCACCATCCTACCTAAAATGGTAACTTTTTTCTTATCATGTTGTTTATTTCTTTGCTGCTTTAAGTTTTTTTTATCTCTTATTATCTAGCTGTGTGTGTTTGTGTGTGTGTGTGTGTGTGTGTGTGTGTGTGTGTTACTACAAGTGTCAGAATGTATACCTTTCATTTCTCTTTCTCTTCTCTCTCTCTCTCTTCCTAATTTTCACTTTCCTAAAACTATGTTTCAGTCTGATAATCATTCCTGATTTACTTCACAAGCATAGCAGGCATACTTAAACACTCTTGGTATACTTCACAAGTATATACGCATTCTTAAACACTCTATGTCCTGTAAAATTCATAGGAAACAAAAAACAGGGAAAAGGCTTTATAATGACTTCTTAGCTATGACAGCAAAAGCACAGGCAAGAAAAAAATGATAATTAGACTACAACAAAATTTAAAACTTCTGTGCATTAAGAATAGGCAACCCACAGAATGAAAGAGAATATTTGTAAATCATTGATCTGTTAAGGATATAAATCTTTTAACATGATAAGGAGTTAGTATCCACAATATATAAATAACTTTAAAAAGTCAGCAACACAAAACAACCCAATTAAATAATGAGCAAAAGACTTGAATAAACATTTCTGAATAAACATGTCTCCTAACAAGACATACAAATGACCAATAAGTACATGAAAAGATACTCAACATCACTAATCATGAGTGAACTACAAATCAAAATCACAATATCACCTCACACCCATTAGGATGACTACAAATAATAGAAATAACAAAAGTTGCCAAAAATGTGTAGAAATCAGAATCCTTGTGCACTATTGGTAGGGATAAAAATGGAAAACAGCATGTGGTTCCTCAAAAAAATAAAAAATATAAGCAAAAATAGTATTATCATATAGCCTAGCAATTTTACTCTTGGGTATATACCCTAAAGAATTGAAAGCAGAGTCTCGAAGAAATATAAGTTTATATGTTTATAGCAGCATTATTCACAATAGACAAAAGGTGGTCACCACCCAAGTGGCCATCATTGCACAAATGGATAAGTAAAATGTAGTATATGCATACAACAGAATATTACTCAGCTTAAACAAACCCAAAACCTGACACATGCTACAGCGCCCATGAACTATCAGAAACATGATAAGTGAAATATACCAGCCACAAAAAGACATGCACTGTATGATTCCACTTATATGACGTACTTAGCATAGTCAGATTCATAAAGACAGAAAGAACAAGGGTTGTCAGGGGCTGAGGGGAAGGAGTTGTTTAATGAATAGAGTTTTGATTTTGCAAGTTGAAAATATTCTGGAGACTGGTTGTGCAACAATTTGAATGCCTTTAACATTACTGAATCATATGTTAAGTTGGTTAAGATGGTCACTTTTATGCTATATCTATTTTACCACAATTAAAAATAAAATAAATATTTCACTGGGCTGCATACTTGAGATTAGACTTCTGGCAAATCCACAAATTCTTTTACGTCAGTTTTACATTACTAATGTGAGAGAAATCTCCACTCTGATTATCTAGTAATTCCAAGGAGCCAGCACTAGAGAAAACAGGGATAAGGAAATCAGAGAATAGTGTTCACACACGGGAATCATAGTGTATTTCCTAGAGTGTTCATATTTGCACAGAAAGGTAATTCTTAGGATATTTTAATGTAAATAGATATGTTTATAATCTAGAGAATTAAATGAGAAAAATGTGTAAGCAGGGATGTTCAAGGTACATTGGTAAATGTTTTGCCACTTGTTTTCTTTAGAAAGGTGATTAAATATCCAAAATAATACCAGAGCAATGAATTTAGCATTACTTAGTAACACACTGATAATTAATGAAAAATTTGGTGCCTCCTGCTCCACTGGCCTATTCAAATAGGTTATGTTTCATGGTGATTTGTACCCTTCTTTCCTGTGGCTTAGATTTTATGTAATGGAAAGGAAGTTGCTTAATGGGTGAAAGTTTTTTTGTTTTGTTGTTTTAAGAATTTTACTGAAGTTTAATGGGACTATTACATTTGCTATGTGGCTAAACATAAATGTATCTTGAAAAGATTTGTCTCTTCTTTAGCTAAATATATCTCATTATAGCCTACTCACTCTTGTAAATGGTAACATTTTTTATTGATATTTTCTAGAATGCAGACATTCTTCCTGATCCCTTATGAACTCCTGTAGATTTAAGCTACTAGAGAACCCTGAAGATCCATATCCCTCTCTCCTGAGGCAAAAAGGGGACGAGAGTACTATAATCCAACGTAAAAAGTCTAAAATTAGTTATACCCATCCAGGAAACCTAAGGCAGCTTATGGTGAAAGAGAAATTGCTGGGGCCATTTTCACATATATTCAATTCTTAAAATGTGGACAGGATCCCATTCAGACCTTATTCAATTGTTTTCCTTCCTTGGTTATCACTGGATATCCCTATAGCTGACCCCTTTTTATCATTCAGGTCACAGATTACATGGCACCTCCTCTGTGGGCCTCTTCATTTTCTCTGGTGAATGACTTGTCAAAGGACTTTGTTTTATTTTTCTCATGGCATTTATCACTTGCTGAGGTTAGTTTATATTTTAATTTCCCCCCCCCCCATCTCTCTCAATGGAATAGTTTCATGAATTCTGTCCTCTTGAATGAGGTATCCCTGATGTTTATTACACTTCCTGGAACAGAGGAAGTGATGCTGTGTGTGTGTGTGTGTGTGTGTGTGTGTGTGTGTGTGTGTGTGTAAGTAAAATCTATGAATTACTACAGGGCAATGTCACATTGTAAAAATTATATTAAATTATTCTTAATTCTTAATTAATTAATTTATCTATTTTTGAGGGGGGGCACAAGTGAACGAGGGGCAGAGAAAGAGAGCGAGGGGCAGAGAGAGAGAAAAGCAGGGCCCACTAGAAGCCAGGCTCTAGCTTGCCCGAAGCAACACTTGTGCTCACCCTAAGAAGGGCAAGAGCTCACCCGATGTGGGACTCGAGCTCACAAACCATGAAATCATGAGCTGAGTGAAGTCAAATGCTTAATGACTGAGGCACCCTGACACCCTCTAAATTATTTGAAACTCTTAGCAATATTGGCCATAATATAGTATTTGTCATTGTCAGAGTCTCTGTAAAATACCAGAACCGGAGGCTAATGTAGCTCTAGGAAAATGATGGAGAATCTACATTTAAATATGTAGTATTAGAAGTGAAGTTCCTTCCTGGCCTGATCTAGATGATCCATTTCAAGGTGATCATCTCCACACGGGTGCTGCAAGGCTCAGCCACAAGGAACCGCATAGAAACTGTCCAGTCACTACACCAAGTGCCTCCTCTTCCCCTTTGAGATGCCACCTCCCACTGGCACTCACGTTTAGGTCCTCACCGCTTTCAGGACCTCCAACCTTTCTCAGTTTTCAAAGATCCAAACTCGCACATTATGATTGACTTTTTTCAATTCTCTAAATATAAAGTGTTATTCTTTTAACCCCTCCTAGTACACCAGTGGCTTTTCTGGAGGGCCTGGATGTTCTTTGCAACAAAACCAGTGTTTTGACTTGTATGTTATCTGCTCTAGAGCTGAAAAACAAACAAACAAACAAACAAAAAACAAGCAACCAGACAACATGTATTGACCTTATCCCTAAGAGTATGAGAATATCTTAATCACTTTTATGAATTATGTTCTTTCGTCTCACATATAATTCACAAGAAGAAACTCAGTGAGATGTTGCGGAGACACCAACTGATTATAAAAATATGCTCCGTACAAATTTCTTATCAAAATACCCATTTGTTTGGTAGATGATTAACATCTCTGAACTTAAGTAAGATTTCTGTTTAAAGTTAATGCTAATCATCAATAAAGCAAACACACATTGTAAATTTTTCATGTTTTTATTTATTTCTGAGAGAGAGAGACAGCATGAACAGGGGAGGGTCAGAGAGAGAGGGAGACACAGAATCTGAAACAGGCTCCAGGCTCTGACCCGGCTGTCAGCACAGAGCCTGATGTGGGGCTCAAACCCACAAACTGTGAGATTATGACCTGAGCCGAAGTCGGACACTTAACCGACTGAGCCACCCAGGCTCCCCAAACACACATGGTATATGAAGATTTAGAATAAATCAAGTTTTAGCTAACATGATCAATTCCATGAATGAGAGGAAATATGACATTTTCCCCAAAGATAGAAATTACTTTCTTCAGAGAAAGTACAAGATTTAACAGGGAAAAAAAATGCTGCATATAGGTTTTACTTCCTTTTACCCCTTAGAGAGAGATTATAATCTGACATATATGAGTAGAGGAGAAATAATGAAGCCTCTTTATATAGAATTTTAAGGATTACGGAGCCTCTAGATAAAAATCTAGTTTTGGCATCCTTTATGCAAGTAACAACAATCTGATGCTTCTGAGCAGTAAAGCCAGTTAATACCAGTTGCAGGTCTAAAATTCAAGTACCTTGGTTTTACATTGTTTTAAAAATCTGATAAAGATAAAATAAAGGAGCTAAAGAAACAACTCCCTAACTCAACAGTGAAAATTTAACAGGTTAAATATTTGTTTGTTTGTTTGTTACTGTTAACCAGAAGTCCTAGAACAGAGTCAAAGTCATTGAAGGTTTTGGAAAATAAACTGGTAAGGCAACAAAGAATTAGATTTGATGGAGATTCATTTTCCAAAGTATCAAAAAAGTAAAGATAGGGAATGATAGCATTTATCCTATTGATTCTATATTTTTCTTTCTCTTTCTGTTAAAAATATTATGCGTTTTTTGTTTGGTGTGAGTTTTATTTTAAGAATTTTAACAAGTTTATAATGTGATTTTTTATGTGTAATTATGGATCTAGAATCAGTACACTAACCTGTTCTGGGTACAGCCAGTGAGTAAATCGCAATTCCATCACAGAATTACACCATGCACCAATTTGACTCTCAAATTTTAAAAGCTGTATGAATTATTGTAAAGGTAGAATCTGTGAAACAAATTTTGATATAAAAGTCAATATCCTGGGTGCTCAGTCGGTTAGGCATCGGACTTTGGCTGGGTCATGATCTCACCGTTCCTGGGTTGGAGCCCTGCATGGGGCTCTGTGTTGAACCATTTGCTCAGAACCTGGAGCCTGCTTCAGATTCTGTGTCTCCTTCTCTCTCTGCCCCTCCTCTGCTTGTTCTCTTTCTCACTCTGTCTCTCAAAAATAAATAAATGTAAAAAAATTTTTTTAAAGTCAATACCCCGGATGTAATTTTACTTATTTAATTATTTCAAGTTTTTATTTAAATTCCAATTTGTTAACATATTTCTCATATGTAATTTAAACTTTTTTAAAGTTTTTATTTATTTTTTTGAAAGGGAGAGAGAGAGAGCAAAAAGCAGAGGAGGGGCAGAGAGAGAAGGAGAGAGAGTGAATCCCAAGCAGGGTTCACACTGTGAGCATGGAGCCCCATGTGGGCTAGAACTCACAAACTGTGAGATCATGACTGAATCCAAAGCAAGAGTAGACACTTAACCAACTGAGCCACCCAGGCGCCCCCACCCCAGATGTAATTTCGAATGGAAAATAAAAATTAGATCAAAATCTGTTTACAAGTTTATTTAAAAAGATAATAGAATCTTTTTAGTCAATATGGAAGGGAGGAAACAGGTTAGAAGCATTATCTAGATTTTCACATGACAAATCATAAAAAAACACTATATTATTTTATTTTCAATATAAAAATGTCCTATTAATTTTAATGCCTTGTAAATGAAGAAACTAATACATAAAAGACTTATATGAATCATACAGATTTATACATCTAAGAATGACAAGAAAAAATATTACTCTATGGATCCTATTTTAATGAATTCTCATATAAAACTATGCAGGTGTATAATTTCATGGCAAAAATTTAGGAATTAAAAAAACACAAAACTTATAAATTTTAGGCTTTTGTATACTTGATACAATTTTGTAATACTTGATAAATTAAATTTACATTCTTCAATACTTTTCAAAACCTCAGTAATTTCTGATAGCAGCCTACCTAATCAATTACTTGAACTCTTGATAATTCAGTTATAGATTTATTTGAACCCAGTTATTTATTTATTTGAACTTTTGGGTCTTTTTCTGGAACACAGGGAGTAGGTAATAAAATGTGTAGTTCATTCATATGGTTACTATTACAAATCTAAATGTGGATTTGTTTCACTTATTGTAATATATCTACATGATTTTCTTGGTTCACTTCACAAGTTCAAACCAAACATATGTATATTGCCATTCTTTTAAGTTTATATCTGAAGTGCTAACATGATAGGAAAACTGGGCAATGAGATTTGTTTTAGGTGAATTCATAGCACTTCTGGGGTAACCTTGCTAGAACTACTATTATTTTTCCAGGTACTCGGTACTTTCTACTTTTGTAATTTAGCACAGCACTGCCATTTAAACCCAGCTGTTTAAACACAGCTTTTAAAGTGTTTTGTAGTTACCCATGATAGTAGACTCCTTCCCAATTAAAAAGTTGAATGTTGAGTCTGATAATACTCCCCACTGCAAGATAATTTATAACTCCTACAAGGGAAACCTGGGGAGAGCATGGCATAGTCAAGATGGCCCCAGCTGTTCTGAGTGAATCAGAGTGAGTTTGGTTAGAGAGTACACCTGGGAGAAGTTTCCACCAGTGAGCCAGCTTCTGTGAGGTTTGAATTTCCTTTCAGAGGCAAACGAGGGAGCTCATTGGCTTTCTTATCAGCTTACTCAGACCTGAAGTAGAAGGGTGTCTTAGTTCATTTGAGCTGCTGTAACAATGTACCACACAGTAGGTGGGTTATAAACAACAGGAATTTATTTTCCACAGTTCTGGAGGCTGGAAGTTCCAGATAAGGGTGCCTATGGTCAGGTGAGTGCCTGCTTCCTGGTTCATAGGTAGTGTCTTCTCACTGGGTCTGCTAAGTTGCTCAGTGGGGTTTCTTTTATAAAGCACTAATCCTATCCCTGAGGGCTCCACTTTCATGCCTTCAGCATGTCTTAATGGCAGCACTTCCGAAAACATCATCTTTGGGGTTAAAATATTCGTTGTATGAATTTTGGGGAAAATAAGCAGACTATAGTAAGGAGAGAGGAGAGGTGGGGCTAGGAATCTATCAGCTGTCAAATATTAAAAAATGCAGTCAGACTATGTCATCGATATTAATATTTTAGGATGAATATGCCCCATAAAGGCATAGAAGGTAAACAAAAATTATTTTGTATGAACTTTCCTATTTCCTGCCACTAAAGCAATAAATGTGTTTTGCAAAATAAGTAAAAATACATTCAAGATCTCTAACTTGCTGACAAATTAGGCATGTACTTCATTTTGAGTCCAAGTATATTATGATGCCAAGAAACAAATAGAGAAGTTGGAGAAAAAAATGTTACAGATGTTGAAAGGCAAGAGGCCATCTGCATGAGATCTAAAAAGGGTGAAAGGTGAACGCAGTAGGACAGGCACGAGAAAACTGAATCTAACAGAAATTAACACAAGAGGCTTAAAGTTTATTCAAGAAACTTGGAGGAGTGTTGATTAAAATTTGGACAGATAGTATATGCAAAGATTAAGGAAGAAAAATTCAGAAGTAAAAGAAATGAGGTGCTGTAATTGAAAAAAAAATTTTTTAATGTTTTATTTATTTTTGAGAGAGAGAGACAGTGTGAGCAGGGGAGGGTCAGAGAGAGAGGGAGTCACAGAATCCAAAGACAGGCTCCAGGCTCTGAGCTGGCTGTCAGCACAGAGTCCAAAGCGGGGCTTAAACCCACGAACCATGAGATCATGACCTGAGCTGAAATCGGACACTCAACCGACTGAGCCACCCAGGTGCCCCTTGTTTTGTGTTTTAAAACCATGATTGAAAATCTGCCATTGTGTTTGCTTTATGTTTAAAGCAATCAGCTGACATATGAATTTACTTCCTGAATACAGCTAACAGAAAAGAGGGTGTGTAAGTACCTAATTAAGTGATTCTTGACCCAGGTTTATGAGTAAATTTGCTATCAAACAGGTCAATTTCATGTGATTTTCAATAGCAGAAACACATTTTCTAGAACCTGACCATCACTAGATGAAGGAAATTATAAGGTTCTGGACTTAGTGGTTAAAAGCCTCTGTCCTAGTCTACGGTGAGCTCACTGAGATGTGTTAGCCTTTAAAACTGGGCATTGCAAGGGGCACCTGGGTGGCTCAATCAGTTAAGCGTCCAACTCTTGGTTTTGGCTCAGGTCATGATCTCACACTTTCTCGTGGGTTCAAGCTTCACATCTGCTTCCATGCTGATAGGGTGGAGCCTGCTTGGGATTCTCTCTCTCTCTCTCTCTCTCTCTCTCTCTCTCTCTCCCTCTCTCTCTCCCTCTCTCCCTCTCTCTCTCCCTCTCCCTCTCCTTCTCCCTCTCTCTCTCTCTGCCTCTCCTCTGCTTGCACTGTCTCGGTCTCTCTCAAAAATAAATAGGGGTGCCTGGGTAGCTCAGTCAGTTGAGTGTTCGACTTCAGCTCAGATTATGTTCTCACAGTGTGTGGGTTCAGGCTCTGCGGAGGGCTCTGTACTGACAGCTCAGAGCCTGAAGTCTGACTCGGATTCTGTGTCTCCCTCTCTCTCTACCCCTCCTCCACTCCTGCTCTGCCTCTCAAAAATACATAAATGTTAAAAAAAATTTTTTAAAAGATAAACTTTTTAAAAAAGTTTAACAAAACCTGATCATCACAAGTATCATAATGTATTTTCATATTAACTTGCTTTAAACATAAAAAATGTAGGCCAGGATTAGACCACATCTACTTGAATAATTATTATTGAGTTTTTTTAATAGAAATGAACAGTAAAATCAGGGAAAAATTAAAGTTGTATAGTTGTCATGATTTAGGGACAAAAAGCTTTGTCATTTAGTCAGTATGAAATAAATGGAGGCCATGAAATGAAAATAATAGGACATTCTAGCTTTTATAACTTAGATTGATGAGACAGTAGATAAAATGCTATATTATGTTTCAAGCATTTTGCTTTTGAGCTAGTCTGGGGTCAAAACTGCTCCCTGATTTTCACGCAATGTACATGAATCCAGGTTCTCCAGCTCTCAGGGGTCACCATTTGAATAATATGTAACTGATGTTGTCCGAGCCCCCAAATGTGAGTAAATGCAGAATTTTCAGTTTTTATCTTATCCTTCTTTAACATCGCTGATGTCCTTAAGAGGCTGTTCACAAGGTGTAGTTGTATCACAATTTCTCCTTTGTCACATCCCGCTAGGGACCCCTGCTTCATAGTTTTCACTTCACCTCTTTCCTTCTAATAACCAGGCTTTTTGCTGTATTTTGATCCAACCCCATCCCCTCATGCCCAGCTAACTCCACGCTGAAGCACCATGCAGAAAGAAGCATGCAGAACAGTCTAAGAAAACTGTAAAAACTTACCCTACTCTTACAAAGTCCAGACCATTCACACGTACACACCTGCACTGTTGGCATTGCTATCTCTAAGTTTGTATTTGTCTCTTTCACAATGTACTGTCAACACGTCCCACCCAGTAAATATGATTAAAAAACATGTAATGCCTACAAGTTATATCATGATATCGAAAAATCATAATCTTTTTAACCATATTCTAACAGGAAGAGTAAATCCTGTATTTATTGTAACTAACACTGAGATGTGTATTGGATACTTTAACCATTTATTTTTTCAATTCGGGTAATTTCAGAATATCTACTTGGGGTAGATATTAGATAACCGATACATGGTGGGAAATATGTTTTTAGTCAGCTTTGGTAAAATATTCCAGGTACTACATATGAGATCACCAGTTTCAATTCTAAAAGCAACTCAAATTAGAAGTCAAGATAAGTGTGATTTTTTTTTTTAGAGCCCAATTGGTATACTGGTTCTTGTTCTTTTTGTGTTAGAAGAATAGTAAGTGGCTGGAATAGTAAGTTGACAAATATGTAGACAATAAAGCAATAGTTCATCAAAACAAATGTGCATTTAGACTCCCTGTTCATTCCTCTGGCTATACTTATGTACATAATATGTAAATACAGAATTTCACAGCAAGTTAGAAATGACAGATCTCTAATAACCAGAAGAAATTGAGCCCCACTGTCCCATGTTTACATCGATCAGTGGCAGAATCAGCTTTACTAGCTCCTGGCCTAGAATTTTCATCATTATACCACCATTAAGACACTAAAATTTTGGCTACATGTGCAGATGTTTGACCAACATCTAATAATTCAAAGTATCTGGGGATTTGTCTCAGTTTTTAAGGATATGTTGTTTTTATGAAAATCATGCATTAATCTAAAGTATTTCTTATCCAAAAGATTGTCTCTGAGTTTCATTCTGTTGCAAGAGCCACAACATGAAGCAGGGAAGATTCCATGACTGATTTGATGCAGAACAGGCTTTTCTGTGGAGATTTCTCTAGATATATATTTTTTAAATTTTCATTTTTTCATAAGTGTGTTTATTTCAAACATGGGACTTTGTTCTGAAGAACAATGTTGACTAATGTTATTTTGGAGTCATTATACTGGATTTTATTTCTTGTAAAATATTTATCATTTTTTATTGCTGCTTAGTTTCAAGGAATTTGTGAAAAGACACGATAAAATTGAGTAATTAAGTAACTGTTTACAATTTTAAGGTATCTAAGCTTACTTGAAGAAAAAAAATATATAAAATCCCACTGTAGTTACTAGGATGAGATGAGACTTGGTGTGAAAGTCATTTAAGAAAAGTGAAAAAGCAATAAAATTCCAGCTGTTTGGTTAGGAAAGGTTTTCAGAACTGCTTCAACTCCAGCCAAACACACAGTCAGGGTTCTTCATGGAGCTCACTGTGGCTGATAATTGAAAGGTTATTTCGTCCTCACCTTAACCATGCAAATGCTGCTTAAGAGAGTAGAGAGTCCATTATCTTGCACCTTGCACTGGGAATTGGAGAGAAAATTTTCAGTTTGTGTTGGGGAGAACATGACTGACTGAGTTTAGCAAAAGCCAAAAGAGTGATGGCAGACCTGACTACACTGTGAAAAACATAGATTTTTAATAACTGTTGTTGTGTCAAAATTTAGAAAAGACACATATTTATTGTTAATCAACACTTTAAAAATATTTTAGAGAAGAAATTTTATCAGTTTTTTTTTCTCAGAAACTCCCTATATTTTCTGATGTGGAGAAATGAGAGATTACTTCCAGTATCAAGTATTTTGAACAGAGGAAGACTAAGCAAGGATTGGGAAGGAGAAACAGTTCGTAAAGGAATTATTTGATAGGAGTCTTGGTTTCTTATGCTCACAGGTAAGGCAGTGCAGTTCGCACTGGTGTTTTCACTGATTAGAAAGTATACTTTAAGGGGCACCTGGGTGGCTCAGCCACTTCAGCTTAGGTCATGATCTTGCTGTTGGTGAGTTTGAACCCCACGCTGGGCTCTGTACTGACAGCTTGGGGCCTGGAGCCTGCTTCAGATTCTGTGTCTCCCTCTCTCTCTGCCCCTCCACTTCTCATACTCTCTGTCAAAAATGAATAAACTTAAAAAAATTTTTTAAAAAAGTATACTTTAAGAAGCTGACACTAACCAAAGTTTACATTCACTATGTAAGTAGTGACAAAGTCTATAAAGAAGCACTTCTGTCATCTACATTTTTTTCACAGGTACACAAATCCAAATAATTATAATTGGATCAATCAATGATCAAAAGAGTAAAACAGCAATATTAAAATGACACAAATCCAAATGATCACAAACAGATCAATCACTTATCAAAAGAGAAAATCAACAATAATAAAATCACATACCATTAAAACATCGATGCAGTGTTCAAAAGAGAGTTGTTGGTTTTTATTTGTCAGAGGAAGAAAATAAAGTAAAGCCTTAATACCAATTTGCTTTCGTAAATACATTGATTTGCATTCATCTTCAGGACCTAAAGGAGACATAATCTATCACAGAACTGAAATTATTGAGAAACTCTGAAGTTAATGTGTTGTATGCATATTAAGATTGAGCTCTAAAATTCTCAGTCATTTATTTAAACCAGTGTGTGTGTGTGTGTGTGTGTGTGTCCGTGTATATGTGTTAGTGTGTGTGTTTGTGGTTTGAATCTTTCTATGTAATTTGAGACATCTCTTCAATGATTTAAGAGCAGGAAATGTCACAGCAAATCTATATACTGTTCACATAATTGTATAACACTTCATTTGATTGCACCATACAAAATAAATAAACCATGACTTAAAATATAATATCATCTGAATGACAGTTAGCTAACATACATATTTTCACATTATAGAAGGTGAACAGTACATTATATTCTGTACTGAGTTATAATCTATGGTTGGTCAAAGGTAGACATTTAGAAGCATGCATATATAAAAACAACTATAATAAAAAGCATGCATATCTAAACCTCAACCACCAATTGGCTTAATTTATACAGAAAAATAAATCATTTTGGGTGGGGTGCAAAGAGATGAATTATACTGCTTAATTCTTACATAGAAAAGTCAATGACAATAAATTTTTCAGGTGAGGGAGTCAAGCATAAGTTTTTACTTCAAATACCAAAAGGAAGACATTAAGAGCAAGAAAGTCCATGGGGTCATTTTTTAATGAACCATGTATTATGGTTGACATCTCTAAAACAAGGGAGTAACTTTGTTATCAATTCAAGAATCACCTTAAAAGTGAAACACCGTGCACTTAACCTTTACAAAAAGTATATAACGGAGAGGACATCTTTTTCTAAAGAGATTTTTGTGAAATATCAGCTTTCAAGTATTAGCTGTGCAAAATGCCAACCTGAAATTTTGGGTTAAATGATTTAGCCAAACAATGTATCTCAACAGTATTTCTCTTTGCAACACTAGATGCACAGCTAAGAATTAAAATCTCTAAACAGGATCAAAAGCATAATGAAATGGGAACTCCTTCCTCAGGGTTATTTACTTCTGGACAAGTAACATCAATGTTACATGAAAAAATAAATTGATTTATTGGAATATTATGTATGTTAGCAGTTTTTAAAAAATTGACAGCAGAAGCCTTTCTTGAAAAAAACCTATGAAATACCCCAATACATGGTTGAGATGGAATTTCAAAAGGCCCACTATCTCTTTCCTCTGCCCAGTTACTTTTCTCTTCAATCACCAGTGGAGCATACTTGAGAACCCCTGAGCCTCTATTGATACCAATGAGAGTAACTCTAATTTTACAACTTCCTCAATATCCCCAAATGCCAAATCTTTTTCTATATTTCTATGAAAGAAAATACATTTCAGTTCATATTGATGTTAGCTCCATGAAAGGTTTTCAAGATGCCACAGTAAAGATTACTGGGGAGTTTGGAGGGAGACTGAGGATCCCGGTAGATGTCTCTTGCAAGAAAAGAATTGACCACCAGGCATCCTATTCCAATTGACTTAAAAAAGAAAGTAGATAGTTCACTACTAAGTTTAAGACTCACTTTGGAAGGATAGAGTCTTAACTGACTCTTCTCTATGAATCCAGTTCTAAAAAGCAAATAACTATTAGGAGCCTCTCAAAAAGCTTCATTAGAGGAATTAAGCTATGGTGTAAGAAGAAGAGTTTAAGATCTTGGAGAAATCACATAGAGACACTCTTCTTGATAGCCTGATTGAACTGCCATACAGAATAACTCAAAAGTCCAACCAAAACAAACCTTCAGACTGCAGAGCCATTTACAATAGACAGCCATCCTGTGTAGTCCTGCCGACTTTCCTCAAGTTCTGATTTATACACATTTGAGCTAGACAAAGTGGTTTTTATAAGGCACTGAGTTTTTAGGTAACTTGTTTTATAACATGAACCATTGGAATAGCATTTTCCATAGTTACATCCACTCATGTGACCATAAAATCAAAATAATAATGATATATACATATAGAACAAGGAAAATAATGAGAAAATATTTGATTCTGAATTTAAGTTAATACAAACCCTGAATTTCATGATTACATTTCATTTAAAACCCCTTGGTTGATAAGGAAAAATGATGTCAAGATGTCAAATTTAGCTTATATTGGTTGATTTAAGGGAACATACCTTTAATTCAAGAGGGACAAAAACCTTCTGGTTCTATATTCTGAGGGAAATCGACTTTACATCAATCCATAAATAATAGAATCTTAATAACGTGCATACATTTATTAAGCAAATATTTTCGAGGCCTATTAAAAGCCAGACATTATTCTAGTAACTTTGTTCCTTTCCACTGAAGTTTACAATCTTGGGGCTATGGGAGTAGGAATTCAATTCTCCCATCCTTTATTTTAAAATAATTTAGATGTACTAAAAGATTGGAAGTATCGTTCGTTGCACTTTCATATATTTATCTTACCTTCTTTGCCTACGTCTAGAATTAGTATTTTGTCCAATTTTTTCTCCTCCTTTTTCTTTTTCTTCCCTCAATCCTGCCCTCCACCACCTGCTTTTGAGGATATGGGAATGCCTTCTAAATAGGCTGCTTCTATCAATTAATAGGATAGACATTTAAAAAGTAATATTACATATAAAAATATGTCTACAAAGTACATTAATTTTCAGTATATTAAGAATATAAAATGAGAAATAATTCAAATCGTGTGATCGGTAACTCTGTCCAGGAAATAGAAAAAATACCAACATAACTAAGCAGGCATTCAGGAAGAAGAGGCAAGGGGGAGGATGAAACATGCCATAACGAAAGATTAAGAAGGTAATCTCAAACATAAAAAGCAAAATGGAAGAATGGCTTGATATGATATTGGAAAGTTAGGTTGAAGTCAGATCATATACGGCTCTAATAGTGATTTTATGAGGATTGTATTCCCTTCTAGATGTAACTGGAAGTCATTGAAATGTTTTAAGCATCAATGTGATGTGATTAAAATTTATTTAAAATACACACTGCTGTGTAGAGAGATCATTGGGATAGGCAAAATATAAGTAAAATAAGATAGTATAGGGATACTACAGTTTTAACTAAGAAAAGTGGCATGGATTGTCCTGTGGATAGATATATAGACATATTTAATATATATATTTAGCAAATTTATTGAGATACAATTTACATAATTTATAATTTACCAATTTAAAATGTATAATTTAATTGTTGCTAGTATATTTACAGATATGTACAACTATTACCAAAGATAATTTTTCCGAATATTTTCTCCTAACTGGTAGGTTACCACTTCTTTCTTTTTTTATTTTATCCCTTCCCTGCCCCTTAAAAATAATTGGAAGCTCGTACCTCTTAATCCCTTTCACCTTTCTTTGCCCATCCTTCCCCTCTCTTCCTGTCCAGTAACCACCAGTTTGTTCTCTGGTTTTTTAAATCTGTTTCTGTTTGTTGTTGTTTATTCATTTGTTCTGTTTCTTAGATTCCATGTATAAATGTAATACTTTATATTTTTTTATTCTTCTAAGCTTATTGAAGTTTGCTTTATGACCTCATCTGAGACTCCGTGCATCTAGCTGGAGGCTGGATCAGAAACACTGACATTTTATTGCTCCCAGTGGGGGGTGGGGGAGATCTGGGAAGAGATAGATCATTGTGGTCTTGGGTGTGTGGAAGGCTGGCATGGGGTTTGCACATCATTGAGATGAATGGGAGGAAGAAGTAAAGAGGGAGTGTGCTCTTGTTTCAAAATCACAGACTCTCACCTTTATTAAGCAATTTTTGAAGATGTTCTTTGAGTATATATTTCTTTATTGACTTTCAATCCTTAGGAACATTTCCAGGGGTTTTAAATGGCTGGTTTTTATAAGTTTACTAGTTTCAATGGGAAGCAGATCAACGGAGGTCCTCACACTGTCATGACCGAAGTTGAACTAGTAAGATATATTTTTAAGGTAGAATCCACCAGAAAGTTTTTGTGTTAGACATGGTAATTAAGTGAAAGTAACAGGTAGAGTATGACTCCCGTGTTTCTGAACACCTGAATAAATTAGTAAATAACTCAATTAGTAATTGCATAAATTCGTAAATAGTAGTTTTGATAATTAAAAATGAGAAAGTCTAGGGCATATCAAAATAAGAGACACAGAACAATGGTCCAATGTCAGCAAAGAACTGTTTGAAGGTACAGATTTCAAGTGTTCTATTTTTATAGAGTTAGTGATCGATATGCAAAGGGACATGTATATCATACTCTGTTTGTTTGTTTTTACTTTAGGAGATATGAGAATAGGCTGACCTCTTCCTGGATGAATTTGACCTTGAAGTATGTTTTGTAGGTACAGTGTGTTCAAAGAGTGAAATATGTCTTCTTGCATTTGCATTGACTTCTATCACTGCCTATCCTTGATTTGGGATATCCTTGATTTGGCTTCATCACAATTAGAAAATAATTTATTTGTCCTTTAAGACATTTTGTTCTTCATCTCTGTACTGGAGTTTATCTGATTGAATATGGATATAATTCTGTTAAGAAGTGGAAAGATTCAGAAGACATAGTCAGTAAAGAATTGAATTCCCTAATACAGAACATAATGGGAATAATGAGAAATAAATAGAATACAGCAAACAAGTGAAGAAATTGAGGAAAAATAATACTTATACTTACAACTACAGATGAGCTTTAAATTTGATGATGTAAAGGTACCTTCTTTTTTTTTTTCAGGCACACCAGTTAAAATTGAGATGGGAGCTAGAGATTTGAGGAATGTTTTAATAGAATGAAATTGGCTTCATCCTGTTGGTAAAACAATTACCAAGGGGAAATAAATAAATAAATACAATGAAAGATGTTTGGGGTGGTGTTGAATGCTCATGTGAGGAAAGTGATCATTACATAAATTAAGAACAGAAAGAATAATAAAATGATAGTGAATATTAGAAAGTTATCATACCACTAATAATAGTGATTGTCAATAATTAATGCCCATTTGCTATGTTCCAGGGATTGCTTAATCATTTTATATGGATGGATTAATTTATTCCGTACATCAACTCCATCAGAAAAGTAATATTATTCTGTTCATCCAACAGATGAGGGAGCAAGATATACAGAAGTTAAATAACTTGCTGAAAGTCACACAGCAAGATTTGCAAGATCAATATATTTGACTTCTTATTGATGTTGGGAAAATGTTATAGTAGGAAGTCTGAACTGGTTCAAAAGATAGTTCATCTTATGATAATGACAACATGTGCAGTATAACTATAATAGTGTAAAATAAAGGAAAAATCTTTGGAGTTGAATATGTTAGGATCTTCAGGAGAAAAATGAGGTCCAAGGAACATTGAAGTATCCTAGAGAGGAATGGAGGGGAAGTTAAATGCTCTGGGTTGGCTGATAAGGTCTGTGACTAAGGGGATAATGCCCAAGACTGTGGTTGGGGATCACTAAGAGGAAGTATAGAGCAGGTATGTGGCCAAATATTGAGAATTCCAAAGACAGAGAATGATTCAGAAGCAAGAATGAAGAGTAAGGAGAACACCAATTCTGTGCTCAAATTTCAGATATATGACATGTGAAAAAGAAAAAAATGTTCCAATTGAAAAGAGTGCAGGAAATGATATATTGGGGGGGGGCGGGAAACATGTTTTATTTAAGGAATAGATGCAAAGGAGAAATTCAGAAATGAGTTTGAGAATATATAATACTTGGTGAACTGACATTCCAGGGAATAAACTGGGTGAAGAGGTTGGGGAAAGGAGAAGACTAATGAGCTAAGTTCATGAATTGGACAGATGGGAATAAGAGGTCAGAAGCTAATGAGTGAGCAGAGAGCTTTTTCAATTTCATACTGACAGAGATGAGAAGGGGGGTTGACATTGGGTGGATTTCCTCTTGCTTTTCTACTTTGTGAGTGGGCATTTCCAGTCCTATAGACAAAAGGGTATTTGCCTGGACAATAGGGATTATGGGTATAATTAGTTTTGTCCTTTCAAATGGAAAAGAGTATCTTAATGTGTTGAACAGTGGTTTTGTATGAAATAGCTCACTTTATATTCTCTCTACCAATATTTCTAACTGTTACTCCTATTAAATTGTGGAAAGAATATCAATATCAGCATTTCCTGGGGATGTGAGTTCTGAATTGTCAGAAGTTTCCAGGATTATCAGAGGTACCTCATAGTTCGTCTTTAGAATTGTCTTAATGGTGATCGAACTGCTGACTCTAATAAATAATAGGAATAGTGTAAATAGTTTCTCAAAAAATCCTACATTTTACATCTGAAGTCTTCCCTCTTTCTCTTCTTTTCTACCTGGCTGCTTTTGACGGTTTTACATAGGCACTTCAGCCATCGAACCTGGAACTGCATTGATTTGTTTTACTAATTATTATGTAGACAGCTAATAAATTATGAAAAAATAATGCCAAGGGAAGTTTATACTCTGTGTAAAAGGGATCGCATTATTGTAAATAAATAAATTATTGGCTAAAACGGAATGTAGATTTTTGCAAAACCTTACAGATAATGTCAGTCTTGTCAGAATCAGAGTGTTTTTTTTTTTTAATTAAAAATGAAGATGAGAAAGCGAGTTTCAAGAATATTTGAGAGTGCTTATTTATAAAATTTTTATTTTTAAAACTTCAAAGCACAGCAATGAAGTGAAGTTCACATGGTGAGAAGCACTTCTCACAATGTAAAAACTGTGAAAATAACACATTTCATTAAAATAGGCATCTCTGAGCTAAGCAGTAAGTCACACAAGCAAACATGAGAAGAGGAAGAGTCTTCGGAAAAACAGTTATTCCCTTGAGATCCTGAGTCAGCTCTTCTTACCTGGAATACTCTCTATTCTTGACGTTTCATTACGCCCAGCCCCCTTCACCTGCCATTAGGTAATGACAACCACTCTTAGAATTTTGAAAACAGAGTTTTAAATTTGGAGTTATATATATTTTGAGCACTGGGGCAAATGGAGGTGGGGAGAAATTCTCCTCTGGGATCCAATAATCAAAAGAGCAGAGGGATAATGAAGAGAATAATATTGATCTTCAACCAAGAACATTTCTGCTGGGGGCATAATAAGTGAGCATTCTCCCCAACAGATTTAAGAATTCAAGCAGAAGGGACTTGAACAAAAATTAAGGGTACAGATGAAGAAAATGATTTCTTTTTATACAAATTTGCAGGAATTCTTCGAAGATGCATATAAAGTTATTTTTTCTGCTTTTGTGATATTTACAAAAATGTCTCTTATTTAAATGTGTGCTGGAAGTTTAGAAAACCATATTGCAAAAATAAAATGACCCATAATCGTATACCAACAGGTATAGATATTAATATTGAGATGTACTTATTTCAGGAATGTCAGTGTGTATTATCCATATAAGCTTATATTTTGTATACATATAAAAGATCATATATAATGGTGAATATCTGAATATATCTATAAACACATATTTTATATACACTTTTAAACCTGCTTTAAGTATTCAAATATAATTAAGCTTTTGCATATATATATTGACTGTATCCTGGGTATAATGCTTAATTTAGTAAATTTAGTTTTCTGTTTCATTTCTTTGTCAAGTAATCTAAAGGTGAATATTAAAGTCTTTTATATCACTTTTACATTGTTTTGTAACCATGGATATTATTCTGTGTCTAACTCATTCAATATCTTTCATTGGATAACTCATTTTCCCCATTCATTAGCTGCTTATTTTAATTAATATTGATTTCATCAGAATACTGTTTTTAAATAGTTATTTTGTAAACATAAAAATGATACCATACACACACACACACACACACACACACACACACACACACACACACAATTGTTTTCTATTGTCTCCACCAGAAACAAAAATCTTTTGGGTTTTAAAATGTGTGGGTTAGCCTTAATTTTTCAATTCTGAAAACTCAATAGTCATTGCTTTATTCCTTCTAGCATTGGTGTTAGAAATAAGTCTGAAGACAATTTACCTTTTTCTTTGTAGATGAAATAACAGTTTTTTCTCTATAAGCAAAGTTGCAGAATTTTTCTTTTTAACTTTAGTTGGCAAGCTCTGTTTCATTCTTCCCTCCTTCATCCTCAAGCCTGAGTTAATAGCAGTCAACTGTGACTTGTTCAGTGTAACTGAACTATTGGCCATGAAGTATCCATTGTTGACAAAAACCCAGCAGGGGACAGTAAACTTCACTCCCATCCTATCCCTGAACTTCTCCTTCCTTGAAGATAAAACACCCAATATCTGCATTATTAACTTATGTAGGGTCTAAATTCAAGGCCAATAACATGTGCTGCCTTGATATCCGGAAAATTGGCAGGACCTTGAATGACCTAACCACAAGCTCTCCTCACCACTCTGCCCCTATAGATGAAGTCCCACAGCCAAAGTGCCCTCCTTATCAAAGACACAAGGCAGAATTTCTGCCTATCCTTGAGAAGTAGGTTTCAGTTCTCTGACAGTCCATCGGATTATTCAAACAAGCCTATCACATCCTCCTGTGGGGACCAGGGAAAACCTCACTTTCTTGGTGCTACAAAGCTTGCCCCCCATGGTCTCTCATTGTTTATATGGTTCCCAAGTATAACTTCTGTGTTGCATGAGTGGTGGGCAGTGTCCTCTTTTCCTGGGCTGTGACTAATAAACTGCTGTCAATCTCATCTTTCCAGTCAGGTATTATGTGTTTGGCTATCATGTATCCCTAAGGCAGGAAACCCTTCCTCATCAGTGGTGTGAATAGGATGTAATTAAAATTTGGTTGCTCTTACCATTGCAGTTTTCAAGATCGACTACTTGTAATCTCTTTTTCGGGGAGATTTTAAATATAACAAATTAATTAAAATTTTTCTTTAAAATTCCTTTGACTTATTTTTGTATGTCCTCTAAATCTCCCCCCCCCCCACCCATTTCAAAATATTCATTCACTTAAATCTTTATTGTGGAGCTATTTTATACTAGACAATTTTCAAGGATGCTGATAAAATGGCGGTGGATAAAAAAGAGACAAAGATACTGTGTTTACAGAGCTTTTATGCTAGAAACAGATAATAAAAAATAACAAAAAAAATTTACATGTGCAGTAAATAGTAAAAATGAGTGTTTCAGAAAAAGGAGATAAAAACTGTGGAGGTGGCAGCTCCAATTTTAGCTGAATGATGTTAGAGCTCTGACCTGGAAGATGAAAGAATGAAGGAACCATGTGGGCATCTGAGGAAGAAGAATTCCAGATGGAGGGAATAGGAAGTACAAAGCCCTAGAAGTGAAAGGTCTGCTTCTCATCATATTACTAACATATCAAGTAACTAAATTATTAGTTTGATGTTCATATTCTGTATGCCAAAGCTTTAGGCATAAGTACCATGTTTTCTCACTACGATTAAATGTGGGCTTTTTTTTTTCCAGGTGTGTGGATAGGTTCTTGACATGATGAAAGGTTATCAAGGCTAGAGAAGTATCTTTCAGAGTAAATAATACCTTTACTCTCTTCTCCCAGTACCTGCTCCAGAAGCAAGTATGTATTTTATTCAGGTATCTTACATAGTTTGTATGCTTAATCATGGTTGTTTGATGAACAAATAATCTTTGAATTAATTAATAACCCCATGTCTTTGCACAGTTGCTTAATGTAACTTAACATAAGATATGTGGACTTAGAGGTTTGTTCCTACAGCATTCTTTATTCTTTATGCTCATTCACATGACAAGGCTCCTCTAATGCAGAGGTTGTGAAAGACCCAGATTTCAATCTGGTTAAATCTAGCATTTTGACCATGGAATGTATACTTAGTGTGTTCAGGGATGTCTGAGTAAACTTAGGAATTTTAAATTCCCTAAGCTCAATTTTAATTTCTTCTGTGTGAGTTTGGGCAAGTCATTTAAACTGTGGTAGTTTCTTACCTGAATGTAAAATCAAATATTACACTTTCTTGTTACAATACAATAATGATACATTGTATTAACCACCCAAGATGTTAACATTTCTCAAATCTTATATCTTATACTTTATGCCTTTATAACTATCCTCCATTCTAGTGGAAATTATACAGAGCATTAAAGTGTGAGAAAGTGAAAAAGATTTTATTGCATACATAATTTCAAGTGGAGAGAGAGGAAGATGGGAATTTCATTCTTTTGTATTTTCTCAGGAAGTGGAAGGAATATTCACTTGTTGATGCATAAGGGCATGTTGGGATTTATAAATATAGTAGTGAGGAAAACAATTAGAAGATGTGTCACAGGAAATTGAAAAGTGCACAAAAATAAATGTATTTAAAAAAACAGCTAGAAAGCAGGTGAAGTGTTTAAGGAATTATAATTTCTTGAGAATATAGGAAATAATTCCTATAAATAATTCCTTAAAAATATGCTCAAGAATATATTTCACAATCAGAATGTGAAATAATTTTTATTTTAACATCTTCTCTTGAAAACTGTTGCACCATAAAGAGAAACTAATTTTTATTGATTAACCTAAATGCCCTTCTAGTACAAAATTGTTTCATGCAAAATGTCTTTATTTAACAGATTAAAGAAAACCACAACCTTGTAACTTAGCATAGCTGTTGAAAAACAAATCAGTTGAAACGTCCACCAACTAAGTTAACTTATTTCATGCCAGTACTTCAGGTAATTAATACACTGCAACCTTACAGAAATTGCTTCTACTTCTGCCCATTCATCCTCATACTAGTCTATATGCTCACTCACTCACATCTCTGAGTGTCAAATTAGATTGTGCTTCGACACTTGTTCCTGTTTATGCTAAAGCATATTTAAACAACCCTAAAGCAAGGTAAGACTTGGCATTAGATATCAATATAATGTTTGCGTGTTTTATTAGGTACACAAAACTGTTTTTTTCATAGGGTCTTCCTGACAAGTTATTGATCCTTAAAGTTTTGGAAGTCCTACTATATTTTTCATTGGCATTTTTATTCTCCGTTATTCAGGTTTATTAACTATCAGATTTTTCTGACTTTTTCTATTTAAATATAAATCGATTTGGAAATACCCACTTGTTTGCTCTGAACGACATATATTCCTGGCTGTAGGGAGGGGGTTGGTTTGCCAAATTAAATGTAGGGAACTTAATTTTATAGTATAAAATTTAAGTATATCCCAATTAGGGGCACCTAGGTGGCTCAGTTGGTTAAGCACCTGACTCTTGATATAGGTTCAGGTCATGATCTCACGGTGGTGTGATGGAACCCCTCATTGGGGGTGGGTAGTCAGTGGAGAGGAGTTGGGTGGGGAAATTCTCTCTCTCCCCCTCTTCCTCTGTCCCTCCCCTGCTCAAAAAAAATTAAGTATGTCCCAATTATTTCATGAAATTCAAATTTGTCTGCATATGCTACATTTGTTAGTTAGTTTGTTTCCTTGCCAAATCTGGGAAGCCTAGGATAGAGAGAAACCAAACTGAGATTTAATAATTATGTAAATCAATTTTTTTAATTTAAATAAAAGAACACAGTTTTTAAAATAATGCCAATAAGGTGTACCTATGTAAACTATTTCTATTTTGTTTGCAATGTGTGTATTTTATGTGATTCATGCCAAGATTAACCTACCCCCTCTCAAAAAGATGGCTTAGTATCACATCATAAGTAAAGTTGGAAGTGTGCTCTCTTTTACTTTTATAAAATTTCCCATCTTTCCGAAAGGTAGGATTTTGTTGACAGTTGAGGTACATATATCATGATGCATAAAACAGTGTGTGTTCAGGTTGTAAGAAGTCAAGTTATAATGAGATGAAATGAGTTCCAACTTGTAGAAAATAGGACTTCCACTTTTAGGCTGGGTGGGACTAACTAAAGGAAACCATCATTCCCACTAAAACTTCTCCACAAAAGTTACCTGTTTAGAGACATTTAAAAGTTAATAAAGCAACATGGACTACAAGGGCCAAAATTTTGGAGAGAAGAGACCTACAAAAAGATGAGTTGAAGCTCTGTGGCTGGTTATCCATGAATGTATTAACAATTACAAAAAAGTCATAGTTTGAATTCATTTGAATACACAAGATTAGAGGTTGGAATTTCAGATTTTACCCAGTTAGGTAATTACTGCTTAGGAGGAGAGAAAACCGCTATTTTGGTGGTTTGTGGGACATTTTGTGGGATATGGGCTATGGTTGTGTTAAGAGAGCACACTTTTACATATCCACAATATAATAATCAAAATCTGAAAATTACTATTGATATATTACTATCATCCAATCAAGGATAATTCAATTCTAAAGATATTAGGTGAGGCTGACCATGCTTAGTTGGAGGGAAACATGAGGTCCCAGACTCCTATGTCCAAACTGGAGAAGGCTAAGAAAGATATTTACAAATGACAACATTATTCAGTAGCAGAAAACAAGTCCCAAGTAGAGTGAAAACACTTGTGTTTACTTGGGGAGACAGCTTGGATATGGGGGTCAGTGATGAAGTGAAGTAAAAAAGTCTTCCACACAACTGTCCCAGCTAAGGATGGCAGATAATTTTCCAATGAGGGGCTAGGGGTAAGAGACAGGCTACAATAAATATCAGGGGCTGAGAATGGTACCCACATGAAGGAGGGCAGACTGCTGCATGGAGTCAAAGACAGAGCTGGGTGAGAGAACTTCCATGGGATGGGGCATCAGAATCAGAGTAGAGGAAGGAAGATGTCCCAACAGAGCAATAGCCTAGGATGGACGTGGTGTCAGCTTGGTGGTTGATTTTATAGTTGGGCTGAAATCCTACGACATTTGAGGGAGTTGGAGTATCTTGTCTTCAAATTTGAGATTTTCTTCCATGTTTTGTTTTGTTTTGTTTTTCGTTTGTTTCAGTTGGCTTGGGGTAGATGTCTTGGTAAACCAATAGTTAAGGTTCTTATCAGTTTCACAATGTAGATTATAAATTTTTTATGTGCTTTATAATCTAAATTTTTTTATTTAGTTACTTTTGAGGAAATATTTTACATTTCATTTCAAAAAGTGTATATCATACATTTCTGTGATAAAAGTTTTATATGATTGAAAATGTGTAATACTTTGAAAATTGTCTCATCAATAAATAATAAGAACTTGAAAGTGCAGACAGATCACATCACACCCAAAATGGATTGTAGACTGCAGTTGCTATTAGAGGTATATAAATAACATATGTTCATGCAGGAAATGGATTATAATGATATATTTCAATGTTTATGCTCAGATATCTTTAAATTTAATTAAAAATTTTAAGATATTGAATAGTATAAACTAGAAGATCAGAGGATCAATGCCATCATATTTAGAGAATGCTATCTGTAAAATTATTTCCTTAATGCAGATATGCAGTAGAAATCTTAAGGCTTTTTTTAAAAAAATATTCTTGTTTAGTCACAAATATGTATTGTCTCATATACTTTTGTTTGTTTATGTGGCTATTTTAGATGAGCAATGCCGACTTTCAGCTCACTTAGTGTTCAGCATTAATTTCCTAATTCAGAATAGAGCATTGCAGATGGTTTTATAAATGCATTTGAATCTTTTAAACCTTGAGAGTCGAAAGAAATATGTGATACTTTTAGTATTTTCAGCAGGATGAAGATAACACTTATACATCTTTCTTTTACACAAGAAGATTAATAAATTTTATGAAATTAAAAAATTGAGTAAAAATAAAAACATAAAACCTTCAGAAATGTTTATAAAGAACTATTCATAGGCATTTCAAACACTAGGTTTATAGTATTTGTGCACAGTTCAGGCATACATTGTTTAATTGTACTTCACTTTATTGCACTTTGCAGATATCACATGTTTTACAAATAGGAGGTTTGTAGCTACCCCACGTCAAGTAAGTCCTTCAGTCTCATTTTTTCCAACAGCGTTTGCTTACTTTGTATCTCTATGTAACATTTTGGAAATTCTCACAATAGTTCAAACTTCTTTCTTGATTTGTTATAGTGATTTCCAATCAGTGATAATTGGTGTTACTTGTGTACTTGTTTTGGGGTACCACAGACCATGCCCATATAAGACTGTGAACTTAATAGATGTGTGTGTTCTGACTGTTCCACCAGCTGGCTGTTCCCCCATCTCTCTCCCTCTGCTTGGTGCTCTCCATTTCCTGCGACACAACAGTTCTGAAATTAGGCCAATTTCAGTGGCCTCAAGTGGTCAAGTGAAAGGAAGAGTCGTTCAATTAGGCAAAATTCATTGTTGTCTTACTTTAAGAAATTACTACAGCCACTTCAACCTTCAGCAACAGCCAGTGGGCTGTGATCAGTCAGCAGCCAATAACATCCAGGCAAGACCCTCTGCCAGCAAAAAGATGATGACTCACTGAAGGCTCAGATAATGGTTGGCACTTTTTGGCGATAAAGTATTTTTTAAGTTTATTTATTTATTTTGAGACAGAGAGAGAGAGAGAGAGCAAGCATAAGTGTGGGGGAGGGGCAGAAAGAGAGTGAGAGAGAGAGTATCCTAAGCAAGCTCCGCGCTGTAAGCCTAGAGCCTGATGGGGGCTGGATCTCATGAACCATGAGATCATGACCTGGTCAAAATCAAGAGTTCGATGCTTAACTGACTGAGCCACCCAGGCACGCTTTGTGATAAAGTATTTTTAATTAAAGTATGTACATTGGTGTTTTTGGACATAATGTTATTGAACAATTAATAGACTACAGTATAGCATAAATATAACTTTCATATGTACTGGGAAACCAAAAAACTCATTTGACTTGCTTTATTAGGATATCTGCTTTATTGTGATGGTCTGGAACCAAACCTGCAAGATTTCCAAGGTATGCCTGTAATCATGATCTATTAAGGAAAAACAAAATCAAGGGAAATCATTTCTAAAATGAGATTTATCTAAAAATAAGTTGTGTGAAGGGTGCCTGAGTGGCTCAGTCAGTTAAGTATCAGACTCCTTATTTCAACTCAGGTCATGATCTCATGGTTTGTGAGTTCAAGTCCTACATCTGTCTCTGCCATGACAGTGTGGAGCCTGCTTGGGATTCTTTCTTCCCTCTCTCTGCCCCTACCCTTGCTCATGCTCATTCTCTTTCAAAATAAATAAATAAACTTAAAAAAAAAGTTATGTGAAACTATAACAAAAAAATTAACAGTTAAAATAAGACTCACATTTTGGCAGGGAAGGAGTAACATGAGAGATGAAAGAAGGAACACAATGAGTCTGTGAATATCACTGTATATCTGACATCTAAATGTGAGTTTATAGCCCAAGACACTGTGCTGACTTAATATGAAGTAATTAAAAATACATAAAACTTACATTTATATGGTCTCCAAAGAATCCTAATAGAAGCAGAGAACAAAAAAGTATGAAAAGTACAGAAAGTCCCATGCCCCATATATCTTTAGATTCCTAACATATGTGTAAATGGAAGCTCAGAAGAATAGAGAAAACAGAACAAAATAAATACTTATAGAAGTACTGGGTATAAAAATTTTCAAATGCTGGTAGAATATATCAAGCCACAAATTCAAAAAATTTTTATACTGCAAAAAGTGCAAATATAAAGCAAATATAGGTCCATCGTAATTAAACTGCTGATAAAGACAAAAAAGAGACTAAAAGGTATTAGAAAAAATATTAATTTCAATAGTACTGGAAAACAATATGCTAGCCTAGAATTCTATACCTAGCAAATATATTTTTATTAAATTAAAAAAACTAACTTCTTCAGGAAAACAAAAACTAAGAGAACAGATATATATTAATGAAGTAGTATAGAGAGTTCTGGCAGAAGAAAAATGATCTGAAGTGGACCTATGGAAAATATATGAAAGAAGGTAAAGAAATGGTGAACTAGAATGTTTTTTAGGTAAATGATGATAAAGTCTTATCGACTTTAAGACATATGTGGACATATATGCAAATAAAATATATGGCTATTGTTTCAGGGTGCCCCAAGTTGCCTATATCTATGGTAATTCACTAGAAGGATTATTTAGGATACATTGGCCCCTCAGCTCAGATTTATTACAGAGACAGCAACATAGAAACACAATAACACCATACACACTTGGTTCCCTAAGGGATAAAGACATAGGCAGTCTGAAGCAATCCATGTGCAGGCTTCCTAAACTCTCTTCCTCCCTGAGAGATTACACAGAGTGTACCATCTTTACAGCCCACAAAATACAGCAACATTGTGCAGTGTTTTTACTCAAAGAGATCATTTGAGACTCGGAATTTAGGATTCTGATTAAAAGCTTTATACGTGGGCACACCTTTTTCAACTACCAGGCTCTCAGAAGGAAAGCAGATGTTCACTGTAAATCACATTGTGGGCACAGAGAAATAACTTGGGGAGCATTTCAGAATGAAGTTTCTGGATGCTAGGCAGCAGGCCCTTCAAAAGACAGTAGCCTTAAGCCTGCTTTGTTCACTCTTTTCTGCACAGTAACAGAGCATAAAAACTGGGAAGAAGACAAGTTAAGCTGTTGAAAGTTACTTTCCTTGCTCAGAAAGTGGTAAAAAATGTAATCTCTAGAATAACAACTAAAGAAATAACAACAAAAAAGAAACTGAAGCTTGTGAACCCTCAAGAGAATAGATGAGAAAAGTCAAATGATATGAAAAAGCCTGACTGATGAAAAAGAAAACAATCAGTAAGAAATAGAGGGGAATGGTGGTGCCATAAAAAGATAACACAGATGTTGAAGATATAACCATCAAGATACCACACTAACGTAATAGTGTACCATAAAGCAAAGATAATCAGATTGGAAAAATAAAAAGATAACAAACTAAAGCCTGAATATACGGTGTTTATAAGAGATACACCTTAGGGTACTGGATGGCTCGGTTGGTTGAGTGTCTGACTCCTGATTTCAGCTCAGGGCATGATTCCAGTGTCATGCAATTGAGCCCCACGTTGATCATGGCACTGAGCGTGGAGCCAGCTTAAGATTCTTTCTCTCTCCCTCTTTCCCTCTACTCTGTTCATGCTCGCTCTTTCTCAACTTAAAAAAATATATATATATATATATATGTATATTTAAAGATACACTTTAAATATGAAGATACAAAAACTCTGAAAGCAAAGGAATGGAAAAGTTATGATATATAAATGTATCAGCCAAAAAACAAATAAAGCAAATCCCCAAACTGTTAATGTTGATACCAAAAAATAGGGTGCATCTAATAGGAATAATTAACAGTTTAAACTTGTATATATCAAACAGCAAATATATAGATCCAATAGAACTACAATATTAAAATAATATCATTTATAATTGCAAATTCCAAGAGATAAATTTAATGAAATATGTTTATGATTTTGACATTGAAAACCAGAAAATGTGAGTTTCACTATTTTAGAATATATATATATGTAAAATAGTCCCCCATAATTATTGCCAGGGAATGGGGGAAATGGAGAGTTGTTTTTTTAAGGGTATAATTTTTCTTTTATGCTAGGTGAATAAATTCTATATATCTACTGTACAACATAGTACCTGTAGATAGCAATACAGTATTGTGCACTTCAAATTTGCTAGTCAGGTAGATCTCATGTTAATTGTTCTTATTATCCACACTCACACACAGGAACACAAAGAAAATTTAGCAAGTGTTGGCTATGTCTATAACCTTGATAGTGGTGATGGCATCATAGGTATTTACATATGCCCAAACTCATCAAATTGTACAAACTAAATATGTGCAGCCCTTTGTATATCAATTATACTTCAATAACGTTAAAAATATAACATAAATCCAAGAAAAATAGGAATAAACTCAAGAGAAGATGTCCAAAAACTTCCATGTTGAAAACAATCAAACAAATTAAGAAATAATTAGGAAAAACAACAAATTTCTTCAGATATAGCATAATCATTGTTTGAAAGATTCTTTACAGTAAAAATATCAATTTACTGAAAATTTGTCAGTGATTTCAATGCAATCCAATTGGCAGTTCTAATACTTTTTATTTTTAGTAATTTCATATATTTGTTTTATAGAAATTGAAAAGCACATTCTAATTTCTAGGGAAGTATAAAGGCCAAATAAAAGCATGACGTTTTCAACATAAACAAAGGGGGGAGATTTGTTTTATTGCAATCACTCTTTTTTGTACAGCTTCAGTAATTAAGACAGTGTGGTGTGTATGGTATTGGGCAAGGATAGACAGATTAATGGAACAGAACAGAGGGCCCAGAAAAAAAAATTACTTATGGCCACTTGAACTTGATTTATCATTAAGTATAATTTAACCACTTACATGAAGTCATGCTCACCTTCCTTAGTAAAGATAGAAATGAACTCAGTCTACTTGTAAGTGGCAAAACCACATTAATTCCCTTAAACCCTACATTTTCTGCTTTTCTGGTTATTTATGGCTTATTTATATAGCTACGCTGTGAATCAGCTGTGAATTGACATGACTTTTAATATTAAGATTTACTCAACATGGGTGGTTTACCCACATTTTAGTAATCTCGGCTTCAGTTTTGTAAGATTGTATTTATTGCATATCATCAATATTACAATGAGGAAGAAATAAGAATAAAAATGTATTATCTGCCTATTATATTGCACTTACGATTTTTAGATGCTTCACTATGATCATTTTGCAACTTTCATTCCTTCTAATTTTTGTCAAAAGATAAAAAAAATCTAGGTCCATGGACTTTACACTGCAAATTTGTTCTTTAGTCATCTGTGACTGATTTGCTGACAAAATAACTAAATTCAAAAGTCAATATTTTGAATTGCATTTTTATTAGTCTCACCTTACCAAAAAAAGCTTCTGGCAATTTAGTTTATTGATCTCTCTATTAACTAAATTTACTTTATAGACACATGTGGAATTTGTTAGTGTTCAAAGGGAGCTACCGTCAAGATAAATGCCCTCTCATTTTGATTAGTGGTGGGGCTGAAAATTGAAGTTGTACACTCCCTTAGCATGATAACTAAGTGCTAAAACACATAGTTTTGGGAGATATTTGAATTATTGTTGTGTTTTAACTTCTATATTTCCACAATATTTAAATGCTGTATATTTTCTAGTAGAGAACAAATGAAGAAAGAATAAGAAATCCGTTGCCATTTCTTTTTTAAAAATCACTATTTGTCAAAAGGCAACAATAAGTATTTGCCATTTTCACATGTGTTGTTTTCAAATACTCGGTTCAGGGAAGTAGGCATTTCAAAATAATGCTCATAGGAAGTTGACTTCATGGGGTGCCTGACTGGCTAAGTTCACAGAGACTGTGATTCTTGATCTCAAGGTTGTGAGTTCAAGCCCTATGTTGGGTGTGTGGAGCCTACTTAAAACAAATAAAACAAAAACAGTAGGAATTGACCTCATAAGATAATTTCAAAAATGGGAATTTTTCCATTTGGATATTTCCCCATCTTCAACAGACTCATTCTAATTTCTCTAGACCATCCCCTTGTCAAAGCATGTTGACAAGATCATTTATGATGAATTCTGATTCTTATACTTTTCTGTCATTTGTGTGATGTGAATTATTTAATCTACCTGGGTCTTAGTGAAATCTCTATACTCAGGCAATATGATCTACCTCTAAGTGAGGCAATAGAGATGAAATGAGGTAGTACATGAAAAACACTTAGTAATGCGACTACCACATATAACTTAGGTTACACTGTTGGGGTTCTCACTTAGATTTACAATTTCTTGGCTTGCTTTAATGCCTTAGTATTCACTCAAAAGACTAGAATTTGGGCCATCCTATGTTTTTGCTCCCTGACATAGTATACTATACCTTTTAAATACTTATAATTTTGGACAGAAATCTTTTTTTTTTTTTTTTTTTTTACAAATAGTTTATTGTCAAATTAGTTTCTACATAACACTCAGTGTTCATCCCCAAAGTGCCCTCCTTCATGCCCATCCCCCCCTCCCCCCCCACATCCATCATGGACAGAAATCTTAAATGAAAATAATCATAACTTTATTTTCATGAGTGTTTAAAAGATACTAGAAAATATTTTAAATGTTCAAAAGTAGGAAATAATTTTATTTCATTTTAGTAATATCTTACAGAAATTGATTTAAAGATTAAAATAGCAAAATTTATATAATTTTGGATTTCTGCATTCCTTATTCACCAGAAGCTTTTCCACTTGAATATTCATATTGCTTTCAGGCAAATACAAAATCAGTGTTTAATAATAGATTAAAATAACCCATTATAAAGATTTAGTAGAATCCACATATTCAAATAATTTTAGAATTACTTATTTAACTTTATTTTAAAGGGTTTTCTAATTATATTTTCCCAAAATTTTCAATAATGTCTGCACTAAAGTGGATTCTGCCTTATTCTTTTGATCATTTGCTTTCCTCAGGTGAGCACAATTAATAAATTAACAATTTTACAGATGTTTTAAAGCTGAATTGACTCACCTACTGTCAGCTTTGTTTCTGGATTACTATTGTTTGATTTTTATTCTTTGAGAGTATTTTACATTTTAAGAAATCATACCTAATAGGAGTAGTTAGACAACCTATTACAATACCGTCTGCTGTACGTCACAGTCATGTTTTATTCTGGCTCACTGAAAAAAAAATTGCATGAAACTGACATTCTCTGCTTTGATAGTCACAATCTTAAAATGGTGAATTACTTGAAGTGATAACATATAAAGCACAGCATCTCTTTTAAACACATTTACTTCTCTTCCTACCATGTTACTGTTTTTTAATAAAATTAAAATTGACTGTGATGATTATATAATAGCTCAGAAAGACTTTTTAAATTTAAATATTGATATGTTAAGCAAAGGGAACACTCAAGTTTTGATGTTTAAAAATTGCTTTCTGCAGCTCCTGGGTGCCTCAGTTGGTTAAGTGTCCGACTTTGGCTCAGGTCATGACCTCACAGTCCATGGGCTCGAGCCCTGCATCTGTGCTGACAGCTCAGAGCATGGAGCCTGCTTCAGATTCTGTGTCTCCCTCTCTCTCTGCCCCTCTCTTGTTTTGTTCTGTCTCTGTCTCTCAAAATACAATAAACATAAAAAATTTTAAAAATAATTCCTTTCTATTCTTTGATATATTTTACTTGGAAGATATTTACGATATCTTACAGCTGAGATTTCTCTATCAATTAAAAAAAGTCCAATTTAATACAACTTTTCCTTCAAGTTACAGGACCTATCTTTGCAATTGAATATCGTAGTTTGATATGGTCCTGTTTGTTTACTTTTGCTTTTGTTGCCTGTGCTTTGGAGGTCATATCAAAAAATTATTGCCAATACAAATATCAATGAATATTTCCCCTATGTTTTCTTTTAGGAGTTTTATAGTTTCAGGTCTCAAAGTCTTTAATCCATTTTGAGTTACTTTTTGTGAATGATGTAAAATAGGAGTTCAAGTTCATTCTTCTGCATGTAACTGTCCAGAGTGCCCACATCATTTATTGAAGAGAAAAAGCTACAATTCACAATATCAACCAAACATAAAATATCCAAGAATATAAGTGAGAAATACATCAGATTTATCTGAGAAAAAAATGTGGACCTTTATTTAAGTATACGAAATAATGCAACAAACGCAAAAAGAACAATATATCCTGCTTAAAAATGGAACATAAGAAAGTTTTCAAAGTTTTTTTTTATTGAGAACTTGAATTATTTTTATCACAATGGTACTTTGAAATACACATGGAATTAGAAATAATCTTTTATTTTAAAATCAGCTTTTTTGAGGCGTATGTATATAGTATAAATTCATCAAATGTAAGTGAACAGTGATTATATTTTGACAGATGTACACAGTGCATTTTACTATCACAATAATAAATATAAACATTTCCATTATCCAAAGCTATTACTTCATACTGCTTTTAAATCAATCACTATCTCAACCCCAGTAAACAGCAGTCACCAGTCTTCTTTCTGTCTCTAGGTTTTGGCTATTTTTCAAATTTCAAGTAATGAATTTACATAGTATGAAAGAAAAAAAAAAGAAAATATTGCCTCTGGATCTTACATGTAACTACAAATATTGCTACGAGTCTGTGCTTGTAGATATCACACAGAGGACTTGATATTTATTCTCCAGTGATATGCCTTAACAAATGTTTGCTCTATCATATCTAAGCTGTGGGTTTAATGTCTGCTTAATTTAATATTTTTAGTAGCTTATAAATAATGACCAATGAGAAGAATGTTCTGTATATACCTCTAAAATACATGTTCCTAAATAGGAATGTGATGTAACAACTTAATAATATAATACAGAAAACACTACTCTTGGAGCCAGGAAATCCAGGTTCTAGTTCTACCATTTTATTACCTAGCTGTGTTGTCTAAATACATAATTAAACTTCTCTGGGACTCAGTTTCTCAAAACAAGTGTACTGTATGATCTAAGTCTTCTAGCGACTGTAGAAATACAAGAAAACTCTCAGGCATGCAAATATTTTTAGCTCCAATCCTTAAAAATTTTCCCATTTTTTCCTATTATCTATCTATCTATCTATCTATCTATCTATCTATCTATCTATCATCTATCTGTCTGTCTGTCTATCTATCTATCTATCTATTATTTTTGAGAGAAAGCAAGAGCATATCTATGTGCTAGTAGAGGAGGAGCAGAGAGAGAGGGAGGGAGAATCCCAGATAGGCTCTGCACTGTCAGCATGGAGCCTGGTGTACGACTTGAGCTCATGAATTGTGAGATCAGTATCTGAGATGAAATCCAGACTCAGATGCTTAACTGACTGAGCCACCCAGGTGACCCTTCCCATGTTCTAAAAGTAAGAAAATCTGCCACGCCTTAAGAAGATCCAGTTACTAATTAATAGGTTTCATTACTCATTGAATGAGATATTGTCTGTATGTGTGTGCATGTACACAGATTTATATTCTGACATATACATAAATTACATGTATATGTAAAATACACAGTATACATATACATATACATATAATCATTTACAAAAATATCTTAATTAGTTATGGATAGCATCCCATTAAAAATATCTACCTAATAAAATATGATCCTATCTTAAGTACTCTTATTTGGTAGGAATATAGAGATACTATATTTTTCACTTTTTAATAAAAAATCATGCTGTTTCTTCATCCTTTTTTGAAATTCACACTTCTTTTATTTAAAAATCCACAATTGTGGCCATGTTCAGTGTTCCTTCATCTCCTTTGTCGTAGAAGTGGTATAATTTTGACAACTAAGCAAATATATTCAACATCTTGCAAAATTTACCAAGAGATGATGGTATCACAGCTGTATTCAAAGCACTAGGAAAAAAAATAAGTTGCCATTTTTTGTGTGTCTGAGTAGTTGAACTGCAACAATACCATGAATTACTTGTTAGTTATATATAGAACGGTTTATACAATCTGTGTTGTCCCGAAATGCATGTCTCTAGAGCAGCTGTTAGGAGTACACCTTAGACTCCCTCTAACCCTCCATCTCAGAAATAGATTTCATATAAAATTCCCATGTAGGGAGCAGAGTGTGTACACCCTCTTTTTACAACTGAATGAACATTCACGTGAAGAAAAATGTTTACAAACAAAAATATTTTTAGGGAAAAAGTGAGTTTTTTAAAATAAAATGTATTTTCCAAGTTTAAATAAACGTAAACATACTATTCTAATATCAATAATTTTTGTAACTCTCAAGTACTGCTTAGTGAGTCATTTTATCTTTTTGTCATCAGCTTGTTTTTCCATAAATGAGGACCCTATTCCAAATATTCTCCAAATTTCCTTCAAACCTTATTTTGCCTATAGGTTATATATAAAACTAAGTTTAAACATATGATCCTGCATTATAATTTTGTTTGTAATAAAGACAAAATATGAGTAATAAAATAGTTTTTTTAATGTTTTTTTTTTTAATTTATTTCTAAGAGAGAGAGAGACAGCATGAGCAGGGGAGGGTCAGAGAGAGAGGGAGTCACAGACTGAAACAGGCTCCAGGCGCTGAGCTGGCAGTCAGCCCAGAGCCCGACGCGGGGCTCGAACCCATGAACCATGAGATCATGACCCAAGCGAAAGTCGGACGCTTAACCGACTAAGCCACCCAGGCGCCCCTAAAATAGTTTTTAAAAAGGAATTTATTATTTTTTTAAGTTCATTAATTTATTTTGGAAGAGAAAAATGAGTGGGAAAAGGGCAAAGAGAGAGGGAGAGAAAGATTCCAACAGGCTCTGCATACCGACAGTACAAAGATCCATGCAGAGTGCAGTCTCCCCAACGGTGAGATCATGACCTGAGCCAAAATCAGAAATTAGAATCTTACCTGACTGAGCCAGGTGTCTCATAATTTCATGATAGACTAAATGATAAGGAAACTTGTTTTTGAAACTAATTTATCTAATAAAATATATTAAAAATCTTCCTTCAATAATTATACCTATGGTTAATAACCATATTGTTAGGGTAAAGTTTGCTTTCGTTGCCTACATTCTAAAAGCCTGATACTCTGGTTTCTCTTCAGATCGAATAAATCTTTCGCCTTTTACTAAAAGCCTGGTATAAATCAGAGATCACTTGTCATCTGCTTTTGCAAATAAAGTTTTATTGGGTAATAGTCTCATCCTTTCATTTACACATTTTCTGTAGATGCTTTTCATGCTACAACAGCAGAGCTAATTAGTTGTGGCAGAGACATACAAACAAAAATATTCACTATCTGTCCCTTAATAGGAAATGTTTGCCAAATCCTGTATTTAAAAGTAATCTGTTATCAGACCACAGTAATATTAAACCATTATAGACTAAGGTGGCAAGGTCAAAGTTTAGTAAGTGGTACAAAATCACAGGGAGGCAACCACCAAAACCTGGGTAAGGGAAATCTTAATGAGCCCTGTCTATGACAGGAGGGTGTGGGTAAACTTAAGATTTAGCATAGATTTAAGAGGCAAAGTAACCTGAGGTCCCCAGTGGCTCAGATCACTTAAGCGTCAGACTTGGGCTCGGGTCATGACCTCACAGTTCACAAGTTAGAGCCCCGCATCAGGCTCTGGCTGACATCTTGGAGCATGGAACCTGCTTCGAATTCTGTATCTCCGTCTCTACTCCTCCCCTGCTTGTGCTCACTCTCTCTCTCTCAAAAATAAATAAATAGATATATATGCAAAAGAACCAAGTACAGAGCATGGACATAGTTTGAATCCCAAATATCTGTATACACACACTTACTTATATAAACATTAAGGCCAAGAAGTACTGATACAATTTTATGAAAATTGAAAAATAGAGATAATTATTCTTCTCGTAAAGCTTATGTGGTGTGTGTGTGTGTGTGTGTGTGTGTGTATGTGTGTATAATTAAAATGATATTACTTATCTCTCCTCTTTTCCTCTTTTTTATTTTGGAACTTTTTTAGACTTAACAAAAAATTTATGAAGATAATACAGAGATATCCCATAAACCAGAACCCAGTTCCCCTCTTTATTAATGTCTTATATTAGTAATGGAAATTTGTTATAATTATTGGACCAATATTATATATTATTATTAACTTTATTCAGATTTTTCTAGTTCTATCTAATGTCCTTTATTCTGTTCCATGTTCCCAATGAGAGCATCATATAACATTTCATAGTCATGTATGCTCGGACTATTAGCTGTGACAATTTCTCAGAATTTCCTTATTTGGATGACTTTGTCAGTTATAAGGAGTATTCCTCAGGTATTTTGTAAAGGCTCCCTCAGTTGGAATTCATTGGTTTGCTTTTTTGTGTGTTTGCTTTCCCATTACTGGGCTGGGTCCTGGGTTTTAGGGAGGAAAGCTACAGACGTAAAGTGCTATTTTCATCTCATCATTTCAAGCGTGCACACTATCACTGTAACTTTACACTATTGGTTTGATCTGTATCACCTGGCTGAAGGAAAGTTTGTCAGGTTTCTCCACTGCAAAGTACACCTTCTCATCTTTCTTTGTTTTACTCCTTGAAAGGGAGTCATTATGTGTAGTCCACACTTAAGGAATAGGTAGTTAATGTTCCACATTCTCATTGGTGTAGAGTCTGTACAATTTATTTTGAATTCTTATGTGTGACATATTTTATATTCTTTGTCATTTCTTCTTTATTTTTTAATTTATTTTTAAGTTTATTTATTCATTTTGAGACAGAGCACAAGCAGGGGAAGGACAGAGAGAGGGGGAGAGAAAGAACCCCAAGCAGGCTCCATGCTGTCTGCACAGACCTCAATCCCATGATCTGAGATATTGACCTGAGCTGAAACCAAGAGTCAGATGCTTAACCTACTGAGCAACCCAGGTACCCCTTATTTATTTATTAATACAGGTTCTAATTTACATCACCATGGTCTCATGTGTCTTTATTTTATATTTCAGTATAAAATCTAATACTGTATTATTTATATATCTTTTTAAATGTTTCCCAGCTTTGGAGATTTTTCCATTTGGCTCCTGTGTGCAGTATATTTTTGTTTTTGTTTTGTTTTGTTTTGCTTTGCTTTAGCATGTTACTTTTTGGCATCACAGGATGCCCCCCCCCCATTCATGTTATATGTTATTCCCGCCTCAGTCCTAAGATCAGGCTTTTTTTTTTTTTTTCCCCAAGACATCTTCATTCCTTAGATTGGAGAATGACATTAGAAAACAAGATCTGTGCGCTAGGTTTGCTATTGCTACTGGGGTGTTATTGCCTCTAAGCCACCTCAGCTGACAGAGCAAAGAAATATATGTGTGTAAACTAACCTATGTGTTAAAACATACATCTATTAACATTTCTATACATAACCATCTGTATGTATATTAGCTAGACATGAGCTCTGACTTAATGTCTCTGACTTTAATTCATGACTGTATGGATCATTCTAGCCTTCTCCCCTTACTTAAATGTAGATTCCAACTCTAACAATGATAAATCTGCCTCCCACCATCTGCTATTCATTTACTTAACTCTTGAATTATAGTATACATATATCATAGTATCAAAGTTGTTAACCCATACCCTGGTAGGAAACAACACTATCAAGTAGAATAATATTTATATATTTTTTCTTTTGGGTTTACTTTTAAAGAGTCTCCTCATTTGCTCTGTTATCTATATATTCATCCCTCCCTCATCCTAATCACTGGCAACTACTGATCTTTTCACTCTCTTGATAGTTTTGCCTTTCCCAAAGTGTTATATAGTTGGAAGCATATAGCATATTGGTTTTTCATATTGACTGCTTTCACTTAGTAATATGCATGTAAGGTTCTTCCATGTCTTTTTGTGGTGTGTAGTTCATTTCTTTTTAAGGCAGAATAATTTGTCATTGCCTGGATGTACCACAGTTTATCCATTCACCTATGAAGAACATCTTATTTGCTTCCAGCTTTTGGCAGTTATGAATAAAGTTGCTATAAAACGTGTGTACAGATTTTTGTGTGCATATAAGTTTTCAACTTAGTTGGGTAAATATCCATCTGCTGGATTAAACAGTAAGAGTGGGTTTAGTTTTGTAAAAAAAACTGCCAAATTGTCTTTCAAAGTGGCTGGACCACTCAGCATTCCCCACCAGCAATGGAAAAAGAGTGCTTCTTGCTCCATATCCTCGTTAGCATTTGGTATCATCAGTGTTCTGGATTTTGGCCATTCTCATTGGTGTATAGTGGTATCTCATTGTTATTTTAATTTGCATTTCTCTGATGACATAGGATTATTACATCTTCTCCTAAGCTTATTTGCCATCAAAAACCTTCTTCTGTTAAGGCCTTTGCCCCATTTTTTAATGGGGTTGCTTTTTTATTGTTAAGTTTTAACAGTTTTTTATATAGTTTTGATAACAGTCCTTTATCAGTTGTGTCCTTTGCACATACTTTCTCCCTGCATGTGGCTTGGCTTCTAACTTTCTGATGTACTTTTTCTTTGTGTAGATCTGAACTTCTGACCAATATCTTTTCACTTCTCTCTAAAGAACTTACGTTTTTCTTGAAGGGCATGTCTACTGACAACAAAATTTCTGTTTTTTTGTTTGTTTGAGCTAGTCTTTTTCTTCATTTTTAAACTAAAATTTAACTGGATGTAAAACTTGAGTTATTTTTTTTTCTTTCAATACTTTAAATATTGTACTCTATAACTCGTTTTGCTTGTTTGGCTCTGTTATGAATTCCTCTGTATTTTTTTTTATTGTTCTACACAGATAGGAGATTGTAATTCTTGGTCGTCTTCAAGACTTTATGTTTACCTTGGCTTTCTTTAGGTCACATATGATATGGCTAAATGTAGAATTTTTGTTTTTATAATTCATGATTTTGAATGTTAACCTTTTGAAACTGTCTCACAGTTCTTCAAAATTCTATGGTTTTAAAAATGGATTTTCTTTTCCAGCTCCTTTATTTTGGGAAATTTTTAGTGACCTAACTTCAAGTTTGCTAATTTCCTTTTGTCTCTATCAAGTCTGTTGATTAGCCCATCAAAAGCATTCTTCCTTTCTGTCCCACTGCTTTTGATTTCTATTATTTCCTCTGATAGTTCTTAGAGTTTACGTCTCTCTACTTACATTATCCATCTGTTGTGTGTTTACTTTTTTTTTTTTTTCATTAGATCCCATAATATATCAATCATGTTTATTAAGTTCCCTGTCTGGTAATCCCAACATCTGTGTTATATCTGAGTCTGTTTTTGTTTTTTTTTCTGCTTGCTCTGTCTATTCAGATGGAATATTCTTACTTTTTAGCAAGCCTTGTAATTTTTGTTGAAAACTTGAGTGTGTGGTTTCATGTTATTCTGGCTGTGCGTTCAGTGATTCATTGTGTCAGATGCCTGGAACTCCTCTGCTGGTCTTGCTTTGCCTCCTCTGTTGTCTTTGACTTTATCTAAGAACTCTTCCTTCTTTAAAGACTGTATGGTTCAGTTTGCTTAACTGTCATAGACTCTGGGTATACAGTTCTTTCTTGTCTAGCAAGAAAGCAGGATGCAGGATTAAAATGCGAGAGATGGCTAATGTTCGGGAGAAGACAAGATCCCCGAATAAGGGTCCTTGCTCCATATTTATTAAGATCAGAAGCCTTCAAACATGATGGACATGCACAGAGACAATGAATTTGTGAACATTAACTCATGGGCGTGAGGGAAAGGGGGTTTTGAAGATACAAGGTGTTAGGGGTTTAGGTCAATATAAAACAAAATCCTGGCACCCAGTAGATGATGGTTAACAGAACTGTATCTGTCTATCTTAGCTAGCCGAGGGGATAAGACAGAGCATGTTACCTCAGGGTCAACAAGGCACCTTTCTTTTGCTAATTAGCTCCTCTTTGGGCAACTTGGCCCCACAGGGGTCTACAGCCCTGTTTACCTGTTTACCCAATTTGGTTCTTCCTTCCTGTAAAAGCAGCTTTCTGCTATAGTACTAAATTGGTGGGGGGAACGTTTCCATCCTGAATACCTAAACTTGTTTACCTCCTATACCTTTGTTCTATACTGGGGTCTTTCCCCCACCCTCTTTATAGGTATTTATCTAATCTAGTTTACCTAAACTTGGGTGTGAGTATCCTATGGCTTTCTAATTCTTTATGCCTTGTTAACCTATCAGTGCAAGCCCAGGGAATTCCTAAACTTATTCTCCACACTTAACTATCACCCAGTATGATATACTGGAGCCCTGGTGGCTAGGGTTGAGTTGTGAAAGATAAGTCATCTGTAATCCTAACTAAATCTCAGTCTTTTACTGGCCACGTGTGCCTGCACTGGCTGTGACCTTCAAACATGTTCTTTGCTCCTCTCTTTGTAGAGATGGGAAGGCTAGAGGGACCTGTTAGAGCAGAGTCTTCTTTCCCTAGGTTAGATAGAGTTTCGGTAAAGTCTTCCTTCTTGAAAAGTGTTACTTGGCGGTGTAAACTCCTCTGGGCACATTTCACAATGGATATTCTTCCTCCTGACCTCCAGAGCCATGGTGGGATCTTTCTCAGCTCTTCATGTGAATCTGGTACTATTCCTGCAGGAAAACCATGGAAGTGTAAGGAGTCTCTTGTGACTCTGGCCTGCAGGGCTTTCTCATTTCACGGTGTTCCACACTCAGGCGCTAGCTCAAGAACTACCATTTAAGCATCCCTGCCAGATATTATCATTCTAACAGGTTCGGTTCTAGGGAAGCTGGTCTCAGCTATGACCCTGGATTTGCTTGTCTCTTTAGATTTTAGGGTAGCAATTTGTTGTACAAGTTAAGGTGGGTCAAGACAAGTCACATGTTTTCTGTTTGTCCATGTTTCTCTTAGTGTAAGCAGGCTGTGACGATTTTCAAGCTCTTTACATGTGGGAGCCAAAGCAGAATGCTTCATAATATTTATTGCAGAATAAGCAATAGCTGCCACTACTGAGAATAATAATATTCAGAATGTAACAGGCTTAAACTGTTACAAAATTGTATAGTTTTGCTTACTTCTTCTGAATAGAATTAAATTAAATCTTCTGAAAATTCACCTTAACATGCTGTGAGATTATTTAAAATCACATTCAATGGAGACTACTGTAGGCAATTATGAGGAAAATACAACAAAATAGCAAGGATAGGCAATTGAAATAGGCCTCTGCTATTATTAAACACTGGACTTTTCCTTGGGTTAAAGATTAAGATAGAAGTTAGAAGTTAGAAGTGAACTCATTTCTGCTTCTTAGATTAGTTTCCTAGAAAGGAGCAAATGTCAATTATGAATTGACATTCATAAAATTCAGACCAGGAACCTAGTAGTGGGAACTGAGAAATGTGCAGGTATAAAAGGGCAGGTATTTTTTCAAAAGGAGTAAAGAAGACCATAGTAAATACACAATACGGAAAGTTTATAGATGTATAAAACAAACAAAAACTTTCAAAATTATTATGAGAGTCTTGGGATAGATAATATTTGCTCTCCATTAGCACTAAAGTTGCAAAGATATTTCAAAAAGATAGAAACTATGTAATTACATGGGAGAAAGAAGAAATAAAGATGAAATATGACATATTCAGCTTAATCTGATTATTTGGTAATAATTTATTATAAAATTGTCTACTTAGCGAAAACCCATTTTACAGCTACCAATTCAACCACAATTTCAAATAGAATAAGAGGCAGAATCAAGACTTATTTATTTTCAGGTTCTTTCAGTGTACAAAAGATTTAAGGATGTGTACCAATATAAAAAGATGTCAAAAGGGGTGCCTGGATGGCTCAGTCGGTTGAGCATCTGACTTTGGCTCAGGTCATGATCTTGGTTCATGGGTTCAAGCTCCGTGTTGGGCTTTGTGCTGACAGTTAGCTCACAGACTGGAGCCTGTCTTTGGATTCTGTGACTCCCTCTTTCTCTGACCCTCCCCTGCTTGCTCTGTTTCTCTTTCTCTCTCTCTCAAAAATAAAAATAAAAATAAATTTTTAAAAAAGATGTCAAAAATTTAACATTTTTCCATAAAATGTTTTACTGGCCTACGCAATAGGCCTGAACTTGTACATTTAATCCCAACCAAATAATATATATCTTTTCTGTGGCTATGAAAAGATATTCTGCAAAATTTACAAAAAACTTAGAGAAATGTGAGATAACGTGACTTCAGCCTATAGACATCATTCTTTGACATTTTTGCTTAAATTTGTTTTAATCATACCATAAGCTTTAACCCCAAAAAATAGAAAAAATAAATTTGTTATTTTTACAGATTGTATACTTTGATTTGTATACTTTCACAATGACCGCAGGAAACTGGGATTCTAAGAGATTTACATGGGATACCAAAAAAATATCAATGAGGGCTTTAAAAAAAATTAAAAGCTGGAAAACTAATACCCACCCATGTGTGCACATTTTTACAAACTCTTGTTTGTATTTTTATTGGGAAAAATAAATTCTCCTAAGTGAAAAGAAATACATAAAATCCTACATAATTGTTGCTTAAACTTTTCACTGAAACTGTTTTATTATCTTTAATTTAAAACATTTATGTTTTAATTAAGTATGCTCATATACTCAATAGTCAGATAAAAATTAAACCATTATAATGAAATTCTTCTCTGGTTAGCAATTATTCCTTCATTTATAATTGTCCATGTCCTCTTACAGCATTTGTTCAAATTATTTCAAGTTAGTATATTGGGGGGCAGAATTTACACCTAATAAGAAATAACCTTACAATAAAAGAATTTATGAACTAATTTGTTTACTAAGAATAGACTTAAATCAAAAATATTTCCTCTTATTTATACTTTTTGGAGACATAATGATAGTTTATGTCTGAAAATATAATTTAAGAATATGTTTGTAAACTATATCATTACCTAAAATAGTATTTCAAGTACTCATTAAAAAATTTTTTTTAATGTTTTATTTATTTCTGAGAGAGAGATAGAGTCAGCATGAGCAGGGGAGGGTCAGAGAGAGAGGGAGATACAGAATCTGAAACAGGCTCCAGGCTCTGAGCTAGCTGTCAGCATAGAGCCCAACATGGGGCTTGAACCCATGAGCCGTGAGATCATGACCTGAACTAAAGTCAGACACTCAACTGACTGAACCATCCAGGTGCCCCTTCAAGTGCTTATTAATTTTGAAGAATGTTTAGGTATAATCAGATATTTGTATGTATTTATTTATGTACATATTTTTGTATAGATATTTAAACACTATACGAGTTTTCATTGTACATAAATTATTACCCTAAAGGCTTCTGGTCTCCCATTTGAGCAAAGGTATAAAGAAAAAAGATTACTTTTAGTATACCATTGAAATTATTCACCTTAAGCTAAATAATTGCCAACAAAACAATGAGGCTGAGAGAAAATGGGCAGAACCTTTTTTTTTTTTGCCTTAATTTAGTTGTCTGTAATTTTATTTCTGCTAAAAGCTATCAGTGTGATTATATATTCAATCCAATCCACAAAAGCATTTTTAAATTATCATGCTGAAATACTATATGATCACAAAACTTTTTTTTATATTTTAAAAGTGTAGTGCACTATATTAAATAACTGTATGTAAGGTATCAGGAGAATCTAGCCAGATTATCTCCTTTTCTTTGAAATAAGAAATTTTATCTTTGAAAAAAATGGGTTTGCATTTCAAAATAAGTATTTTCCAATGAGTACTGCCATGTAAATATTTGAAGATATTATAGATAAATATTTGAAGATATATTTTTTTCATATTTGATAAGTCATACCTTTTATTTGATCTTTTTCTCCATTCAATGCATTTTTTCCATCTGTATTATGTATTGTGTACTCAGTGGACACGCAGTAGTGCAAAACACAGACAGAACTTCTCAAAATTACAGAAAGATTGGAACAAATGGAAGATAGCTGGGGAGAGAGAAAACAGAAAAGACTTGTACTTGCAGGTAGAGAATATTGTATGTTAAATACATGGAGAAAAGGCAAATCAATGTGCATAAGCCTGGGGCAGAGACACAAGTTTATTATAGGTGACTCACTGGTTACAGATGGGATGGGGAATGGCAAGAAATGGAGAAGACAGAAAAAATTGAGGCAATAGGCACCTGGAACTCTTGTTGAGATGTTTGAGTAACATATGGATAATAATGTGAACAGTGAAATGAAGAGGGTGTGAAGGTAAAGAAGGCCAGATTTTATGTAGAGTCACTTCAAGAATTTTGGTCAGTATCTGAAGGCCAGAAGTAAACATTTCAACACAGGAGAGTCTGAGGTTACTTGCATTGAAAAGACAATCAATCATAGAATAATGAAGGAAAGCACTAGATTAAAAGATATTAAATTATCTCAGGTGAGAAATGATAATAGCTTAGAACAGAAGGTGGCTATTGAGACATAAAAATATTTACAAATATTTGCACTATATTTAAGTGGGAGAATAGATAGAATATAGAGGTAGAATGGCCACCTGCGGGAAGATAAGTCAAATGGTGACTCCACAGATTTCTGGATTGATCAACTGAGTGATAGCGATACTATAATAACAAGTGGAATATAATCACACATACTTATACACCTTGATTGGAAAGGGAGAGTGTCATATTTTGCTGTTTCTCATGGTGATCTTTTTGTTGTGGGAGCAATTTTGAGGGGAAGATTATTGAAGGAATTGGAATTTCAATTGGGTCTAGAACTAAGGATATGTTTTTGGTGGGCAAAAAGGTGGCATAACAAACATTGGAAACACATTAAAGCAAAAGCATGTGTGAGTAATGTGTGAGGTGAGAGCCAGTAACCCATTTTGGGCAAAGATTAATTAGAGGTTAGTGTGATTACTGATATGGCTGTAATGTATTTTGTAATAAAATGGATAAGAGCTTGGCTGAGAAAGGAATTCTGATATTATTAGTTAGGCAATGGAGGATAATCAATGAAGGAAGAGGAGGAAGTGGAGGGGAAGAAGAAGAAGGACACAGCGCACTTGGAGCCTTCATCTGTCGGCAGTTTGTATTTTTGTTGCAATACGGAGCAGATCAGCTAGACAGCCATCCTAATAGCACTGACTATAATTAGTGACTCTGGTACATAGAAAACTAGGTAAGATTCAATAGTATAAACCAAAATGGCTTCATTTTTTCTTCATTTTAGCTATTAACTGATGTTTTTGAGCGCCTCCTAAGAGGAATATATTGAGATTAGAAATAGAGGGCAAAGCTTTTTTCTCTGAAGTAGATGACTGGGGCGTGCACCAGAGGGACAGTTTATTGAGACTGGATGATGAGCCTGAACAGTCGTTGGGCAAAGAAAAGGAGAAGAAAACAAAGGTGATTATCTGTCTAAACTCATGGCTGTACTGTTAATGGGAAAAGCACATTTGTTCTAGACAGATGGATTTGGATATTTCAGTTAGCCTTTTTAATTCTAATCTAGAATTTTAGGGAAAAGTGAAAGCAGAAATAATTCCTCTATTTGCTCTTGTCCTAAGTATTGTGACCTTTTAGTTAATTTCCCTGACCAGGTTTTTACATATGCTTCATGGAATAAATTCTATTTCCATATAAATTAACCTTTGGAAACTCCTCATTATTGCTGTCATTTTCTGCTATAAATCTAATATTTGGTTATATTTATTTAGCAACTAATGCACATCAGCCATTTCATATTTATAGAATTTACATAAATCTTGATAGTTTTAAACAAACCCCCTGGATTATTTTACATATGTTGTTATTATTTTATGTTATAAAATAGAAATTTTATTTTATTTTCTAGTGGACATCAGAATAAGCTAACATCAACTTACTTGAAATGAATCTAAGTAGGTGTGTTTTCTAACAGACTATGCAGATAATGCTAAGAAACATTCTGCTAAGTAGTCACGATTTAGTATGCATATGGTATGATGATTACTGCCAGTATGAGAGGTCTAAATATGAGTACTCATTGATGGAACAATTGTTTACTTCTTACTTTGAATACTAATTAAAGTATCACTGCTAATATAAAAGTGAATGCCAAGATATTTGATTTTAAATTACACGGACATTTCTTTTTTTTTTTCCTTTTTGTAAGTTATGGAAATGTTTGCTGCACCTCGAACCTAAAAGCGCATTAATATATATTAAAGTAAAACATTTTGAGGACCAGAATGGGATTATGTTAAATTGTTGTTCTGCTCTATGGTCCCATCCTCTGGTGCATGAATAAGAAACTGTGAAGTACTATTGAAAAGCCCAAATAACCTTGATTTCAGGGAATCTTCTATGTGTCATAACTGCCTCATTAGGCAAACTGTTCACCAGCTGATTGTCATTGCTCTAGGGCAATACAGACTAAGAATTTATTCTTTGTCTTTTTTGATTGCAATATCCAATAAAATTATCCTGAAGACAAAAGCAGGATAGAAAAAAAAAGTAATTATCTCAAATGCCTCCTTCCTAAATATAATAAGAAGAATGCATCTATGAATTATCTACATGACTTTAACTTTGCCCTTCTGATGAAATGTAATACATCTGCAGACTCTAGATAGGAGGTCATGAAAAACCATGTTGTTTTTGACAAAGTCATTTGGTGGTTTAGATGCAAGTTACTTAAAGAGCGGAAATATACCTAGCTTTATTCACAATGAATATCTTATATTTTATTTGAGTTTTCAAGTTAATAAATTCTGGAGAAATTCTATATAATCTCAAGTATTAGATTCCATTTCACTCATCATATTTGAGTCACATTTAATATATGTCAAAGCAGATACTTCTGAGAAAATTTAGTTCCAACATCTCAGAAATGTGATATTGCATTGTTAAGTTTATACACTTAGTATTGTTACATCTTATTGGAGAGTTGATTATTTAATGCCCCCTTTATACCTGATAATCTGTCTTGGTCTGAAATCTATTTTGTTTGAAGTTAATATAACTACTCTAGCTTTCTTTTAAGTACTATTGAAAGTGTCCTATTCTTTACCCTGAATCTATCAGAGTCTGTATTGAAAATGGCTTTCTGATAGAAAACATATAGTTGAGGGGCGCCTGGGTGACTCAGTCTGTTAAGTGTCTGACTTCAACTCTGGTCACAATCTCACAGCTCATGAGTTCGAGCCCCGTGTCAGGCTCTGTTGCTGACAGCTGGAGCCTGGAGCCTGCTTTGGATTCTGTGTCTCCCTCTCTCTCTCTCTCTCTCTCTCTCTACCTTTCCCCCTCTCATGTTCTGTCTGTCTCTCTCTCAAAAATAAACAATAATTAAAAAAAAAAACCCATATAGTTAAGTCCCCTTTAATTAACCCACTCTGACAATCTCTGTATTTTCACTGGGGTGTGTAGATCATTCAGATTTATGTATAACCTCCTGTCATTCTGTGTCTAGACAACCCAGATTAATATAGTCACCAGTACGCAAACTGGACCTGCATGCTGCCAGGGAAGTTTAGACTTTAAGCGAACAGTATAAAACATTAGAAATCATTAATCATTTAGGTAGCCCACTTCCCTCTTTGGTGGTCAAAAGTCAGAGTCAGACTTCTAGGGATTGCTGGAGATAAACATAAAGCTTTCCTAATCCAGTTCAACTTCTCTCTCCTCTATGAGTCCATGTATAAAATTTCAAGAATGTGAACAATTAAACAATATATTCTTTATATATACCACACCGTGGATACATATGTGCATGATAAAAGTATAAAGAAGAGAAAACAAATGATAAATAGTAGTTATTAGCTCTTGGAACAAAATAAGAGATTAGGAGTTGAGGCAAGCAAATTAAACTGCATGGTAGACACACCGGTGTGTTTTGGTTTTTAGCAGTCATTACACTTTATATATATGTTATAACTATTCTAACACCTGTGGACTTATGTTCAGTGTTCTCTCCTAAATGGTTTTTATATATTAAGTCCTTACATCCTGGTAATGATAGTGTGAGGTATCCTCATTTTACCAGTGTGAATATTGTCTATGACGATGGAAACTACTGTTTATGTGCAGACTTTGTGTCCAGTATGTAAACATATGTTTCTACCCTGTAAATGTATGTGTGTATTTTATAAACCTATATATAGTACATATGAAAACATATGGACATATATATTTTATTCAAATCTCTAGAATCAGTGAGATCTGAGTTGTAAAAATGCTACCGTGTGTGTCACTTGAGCAACTTATCTAAATTCTTGGACATTTTTATTTCATCTGTAAAATAAACCTGTAACTACATCATTGATGATGTAAGGATTAAAAGAAATTATAGAAGTGTATTATCCAATAAGCCCTCGGTTAAACCCTTGAAGTTAATTCCAATCACTATATCCTGATTACACTGAGTTATCACTTCCAAAATTATTTAAATGTTTTGGTGCTTTTTTCTCCTTGCTCTGAATACATAGAGTACCAAACTATAATAATTTCCTGGGATTTCACACCATGTGTTGGTGAATAAGATTAAAGTCCTAAGAAGCAAACTACCCTCAAATTGGAATTTCAGGTGATTATTATGAGTTCAGATTTTGACTTACCAAATGGCATACCTTACCTTTACAAAATGGAATGATTGTTAAACTTTACTAAATTGTATGGGCACTTGAAACATTAAGTTTATAGCTAAACAAATTAGATTGAAAAAATAGAGAAAGTAAGATTTTTAAAAAGCAATAAAACAGTAGCAGGGTACTGGGAGAATCTTAAATAATAGGCACTTGTTGTATGTTAGCCTATTGGGGAAAATAAACCTATAAAAGGTAATTTCGTAAGCTGAATTTTTCTCCACAAATATGCTATGAGTGACTGGTACCCAAATGTTTGGGAAAGAAAAAAAGTTGTTTAATTTATCATTTGGAAATATGCCTTTGTCACTCAACTCTAACATATGCTGAGAGAGAGAAAAACCATGAAGATGATTTTTTTAGCTTCATTTATATATGAGAACCTGCTTGCAAGTCAATTTTGCAGAAGGGTAACTGCTAAAAACAACTGTGAAAAACCACCATGGATTGTCATGTTTGGGGACGATTGTCACATCACTTACATTTTACAAGCTGTTTTTCTTCACACTTTATTAGGAGTGTTGGATAAAGGAAAGTTATCATATCGCTTTCTCTATAACATCACCCATTTTCACATATATTAACTTATAACAATATAAAAGTTTATATTTAAATGTAACTATACCTATTTGTTATTAACAATCTCAGTGCAAAGATGGCTAGAACTTTGGAGCCATGTGGAAAGGAGTTCATATTTTAAAGTTTGCTTTTAAATGACTGCTTTAATGTATATTTGACTTATCTCAAACTAAAAGCACTACACAAATGACAAAGATAGTCACAAAATATCTAAACTACATAAAACATTTGCCTTTCTACTTTATGAATTATTTAAGAAAAAGAATTCACTGATTCTTATGAAGTGTTTTTTATAAAAGGTAATTGTCTGAAATGTTTTAGTTAATTAAATCCTTTTATAAATTGATAAGGTCCTAGCAAAACTGACTATAATTTACCATCTGAACAAAATCCAAACTTCATCTGTAAGATCAGAAAACAATTTAGTTTCCATCTACCACATGTTAATAAAGAGGGAAAACATTCAGATAATATCACGACAGTAAAGCTAATAGTAATTAGGGATGTGATTAGGTAAAGCAAAATCTTTTGGAAAAGGTCTATTATAACTTTAGCAAACAATTTTTTAAAAAAATTTTTTAATGTTTTATTTATTTCTGAGAGAGAGAGAGACAGCGTGAGCAGGGGAGGGTCAGAGAGAGAGGGAGTCACAGACCGAAACAGGCTCCAGGCTCTGAGCTGGCAGTCAGCACAGAGCCCGACTCGGGGCTCGAACCCACGAACCGCGAGATCATGACCTAAGCGAAAGTCGGACGCTTAACCGACTAAGCCACCCAGGCGCCCCGAACAATTAATTTTTTGACAGTAAACTGACAGGAAGATTTTAGATTGGTAATTAGGTAACAATTTGAAATATTACATAGGTAATATGAGGTTATTATCTAAGGAAACTAACAACTTGAAATTTTGAATACATTATATTTGTTACATCAATTTTGTTAAGATAAATTTTTTATTAATTTTAATAGCTGCTTCTAAACTATTGAAAAGTTACGATGACAAGAACTTTGTATTACCATGCTCAGTCTTCATGGCAGTCATATGAATTAAACATTATAAGTTGTAATTTTCAGATAACATATCAAAACAGAAGTGAAGTCTAGGATGTTCAGGAAATCACCTACATTCCTGTAGATAGTAAGTGCATAAACAGTGTTCAAACCCAGACCTGTTGGATTAGAAGAGCACCGGCTGGCACATCTTGGCCAGAGGATTGATGGGAGCAGCAGTGACTTAGAGGTGAGGGTAGCACGAGTGTCCTTCAGCTTTTTCAGAGGCACACAGAAGCCAAACTCATCTCACTGATATCCAAGAGCTAAAGGTTCATTGTATTTTTCTTTTGTAAAATGGCCTCCATTACCTGTTAAAAATATTCACTCCAAGCTTACACATAGACACTTTATTTTCAAAACCTTATGGCTCTGCCAACTAGCTGCCTTCATTACTCCAGGATTCTAGGGCACAAATTAACCCTAGCATAAGATTACATGACCCTTCTCCATGTAATATGCTTTCAGATTCATAGTCTTAGGCAACATGATAAATTCAATAAGGGTACACTTTGGTGGTTAAGTCAATTTTATCTCTTTGAATGCTGATCTAAAATCCAACGCCTGCAAAAGTTCATAATCATTCAAAATTATTGGCAATTTAATTAAAGGGCAGTTTCTTTGTTCTCATAATATTTACATGTACAAGTCATATGAATTTTTAATCTACCATGATAATCAGTCAATGGCAGGATTGATTGATGCTAGGTAGGGCTACTCATGAAAAGCAAAAACAAAACAAAACAAAGGAAAAAAATGGTACCTAATTATTTGTAATTAATTACAAGTCTATATTAAGATAATTAAGATCATTAAACTGAATGATGGAAGTTGTCAAAGCAGTACAAGAATACATTTAAGGAATGAATTAGTTTTTCCCTTTCATATATATTACACCAAAATTAGTATGATCTTATACATTCAAGAAATATGCATATTAACTTTGAAACACCAAATATGTTGTTTTCATTCATATATAAAAATTTCTTTATATCATGTATAACATATCAAATAATTCATCATTTTGCATGGATTTTTCTCTCTTTGGACCAATATTATTTTAGAAAAAAAGAGCCAAAAAATTTCTTTGGGCATACAGATAGTGCTTTACAGTTTTTCACAGTAATCTTTACGCTTCCTGCCCTCTTGTATTTAAAAGTTATGACCTAAAAAGAGGCAACAGAGTGCTCCCTGGAATTTTCAACTTCACAGAACCATTCAGTTAGTTATGTGTTGATCACTGTTTTAAAATGAGTTGAAATGTGTCCTAGCAAATTGTTGAACAAATGTTCCAAATGACTAAAGCATTCATCTGTTCCAAATTAGACTATTCTTTTATATTGAGATCCTTATCAAGCCCTTTGCCTCTAGAAAATCACACAAGCTCTCCTTGAAATGCCCTAAAATAAAATTTTTATAAAGGGAAGATCATAGACACTAAAAATGAAAAGGCACATTCCATTAGAATTAAAAAAGGAATTGCAAATGCACGGAAAGAATCTTGATGAACTCATTAGTTGTAAAGGTTGATAGTAAGCACTGTCCCTCCCAGCTGTTAGAGTTTAGAGCAAGTGTAAATTTTGCATGTATTTTATTTAAAACAAGAGGAACAAGAGACATTCATGTTCTTCCTCTTGTCTTAATTTTACAACTGCAAAACCTGAGCAGCCATCTAATTTTCACCTGGTACTTATTTTTGAAAACAATTTTTGGCAAGTGATTTTGCTTTCCTGCCATTTCCCTTCCCTCTTGCATATTTTTCTTTTCAATGGAGAGCATTCTGTTGACAGGATAGTTTGTTCATAGAAGAGTGGCTGGAAATTACTGCTCAGTTGCTTTAACAAAGAAAAAATTCAAAGTAAGTGCACCGTTTTTGTAATGCTTATACTGGAATGTATACTTACTTGTTGGCACTCTAATTGAGTTCAATCTTAGACTCCCTTCCTTGAGGTAGAAAAAAAAAAGTCAGACTTAATTAAAAGGAAGAAAGATAGCAGGACCCATGTATTTCCTGATTTTTTTCCAACTAGACATAAAAGTGAAATTTAAACATATTTCTGATGATAGCCTTCTCACAACTGACAAGAATGATCACAACACTTAATTCTTTCTAAAATTTAAAAGATATTTACACATGGATACAGTAATAAAGAACAACAAGAAATAAAGAGAGATCAAAAATACTGAAATTCGCTTTCTAATAGCATATTCAACACTTGATTTTGAACATACCTTTTCTTAAAACTATTTGGGGAATCTTTATCTAAACAGTGACTATGCCAGATTTTTTGGTAGGTAAAATATATTCAAAAAGTAGTCATTTTAAATGTCCTCTTTTTTATTTCTCTTTAGTCACAGGTTAATACTCCATCTTCTAACTAGAAGTAATTTTTGTCTATGGCTTGTAATTAGGCTTTGTTACTATTCAGATCTTTAGTCTGGTGTTTGGCTTTTAATGCTTTTTATTTTAGCAAATTTTAGATTTACTGAATGATTATCAATATAATCCAGAGAATTTCTGTATATACCCCATACTGACTTTCCCAGTACTAACATAGTGTACCTCCTATCTGTCACAATTAGTGAATCAGTAATGATACATTGTCTAGAGTTCTACTTTATTCAAATTTCTTCAGTGTTTCTCTAAAAGAGATGTCTCTTCTGTCCTATTTATTTATTATTCAATCATTTACTTATTTTTTTTGTGATAGGATGAAGATTCTTTTTTTTAGGTAGTTTACTGTCCAGTTGGTTTCCATATAACACCCAGTGCTCATCCCCACAATTGCCCTCCTCCATGCCCATCAGCCCCCTCTTCCCACCCACATCAGCCCTCAGTTTGTTCTCAGCATTCAAGAGTCTCTCATGGTTTGCCTCCCTCCCTCTCCTACACTATTTTTTCCCTTCTTCTCCCCCATGGTCCTCCATTAAGTTCCTCCGATTCCTCCTATACATGCAAACATATGGTATCTGTCCTTCTGTGCCTGACTTTTTTCACTCAGCGTAACGCCCTCAAGTTCCATCCATGTTGCTACACATGGTCAGATTTCATTCTTTCTCATTGCCATGTAGTATTCTAGATAAATACTACATCTTCTTGTATAGATAAACCACATTTTCTTGACCCAGTCGTCCATTGATGGACTCTTAGACTCTTTCCATGTTTTGGCTATTGTTGAGAGTGCTGCTATGAACATTGGGGTACACGTACCCCTATGCATCAGCACTCCTGTATCCCTTGGGTAAGTTCCTAGCAGTGCTATTGCTGGGTCACAGGGAAGTTCTACTGTTCATTTTTTGAGGAACCTCCACACTGTTTTCCAGAGTGGCTGCACCAGGTTACATTTCCACTGACAGTGTAGGAGGGTGCCTATTTCTCTACATCCTCGCCAGCATCTAGAGTCCATTTACTTGTATTACTATGCACTCACTATACCTGTAAATATTTAGTTTATAATTTTGTGTTATAATCCAACAATACTGTCCTTTACTCAAATCATTTTAGCTATGGCCACTTGGAGCTCATTGAGTTGGTTCCTATGTCCCTTTGACATCCCCATCATTGAAGTATTTTGTTTCATTTGTTTTAGCATTTTCCTGCTTCCTGGGATTATCAGGTAATCTAGGTCATCTTGTGTATTCTGGATTTGCCCATTTTTTGCAGATAGTTTGCAGAAAGTTAGCGAGTATGAAATATGAGAATTAGCCCAAAGTTAATATAAGCATTTAGTTATATGTAGATAAGACTCTTAAAAAGCATAATATACTGGGGTGCCTTGGGGGCTCAGTCAGTTGTGCATCCAACTCTTGGTTTCATCTCAGGTCATCATCCCTGGGTTGTGGGATCAAGCCCTTCATTGGGCTCCATGCTTAGCATGGGGCCTGCTTAAGATTATCTCTCTCTCTCCCTCTGCCCCTTTCCCCCCTCATGCTCTCTCTCTTAAAAACAAACAAACAAACTATAATCTACTAAATATACAGATACTTATGGATGTGATGTCATTTGGAAATTTCTCCACTTACATTTTTTTAAAAATGTTTTGATTTATTTGTTTCTACAGAGCAGTTATAAAGAGCTCTTGGAAAGAGGAAGAAACTAAACTTAAAAGTTCAGAAGACAGAAAAGTCACCAAATATTGAAATTAAAACCTGTAATAAATGCCTAGAAGTGTTCTTTCAGAAAAAGTTGGAGCTTTAAATACTCCTATTATTTTTTTAAAAATCATAAAAGTAACTAGTGTTCAGCTCAATTACTAGTTACAGTGGAAGACAATAGTTTATCACTGAAACAGATAAGGATAAGGATTTTTCACATTTGAAACACTATTTTTTATGAGAAATTTTAATAAAAGGAATACTTAAAGGTGCGTGTGCATAGCTGCACCACAAAAAGGATGCTGCCTTAACCTGGGGCTTATAAATTGGCAAGCTCTTACCATCCATGGTCAAAAAATGGGAGGGAAAGGGGTGGCAGCAGAATTGTGTCAGAAGAGTGGTGGAGATAAATATTGAGGCCATCCTACAAAAGTGATTCTGCAAGAAGGGAGCTGAGAAAATAGTAACTTCAACTTCATTCTCTCTTTACTCACTCTGTCCTGCTACCTGGGATGCCTATTGGCCCACCCCAACCCAAATTGACAACATGAAACCCATTGATACAGCCAATTAAAGTGAGCCATTAGGAGAGAGAGGAGGTGTCAACAGATGGGCCATGGACTGAAGGGGAAAATTGACTGAATTGTCATATGTACTGATTGAATAGCTTCTCTGATTGAATTTCTGGCTGCTATACACCTAGTGGTCACATTGGCAGAGCTTAAAGGGTTATACTGCTAGGACTCTCATGGTTCAGTGTATATAGCCTTTCACTCAATCTCACTATTTTTAATGAAACTCTTTCCGCCTACAGCAAGCTTCATTTCTGGAGTTCATGCTCCCAGTTTCACCCTCCCAGTAAATGAAATATGCAATATTTTTCAGGAGCAAGAGATGGGAATCATCAGACAGTGCAAAAAGATACAGAGCAGTCCAATCCTACTTTTTCAACCCCACATCTTCCTTGTAATGAAGAACCTAATTCCTGTGCTTTCTGGCATTCTGATATATAATCAGTTTGATTCTGGCAGAAATTTCAGATTGGATGGGTCTGCAAAATTTTACATGTTTTAAACCCACTTCCAAAATGTAGGTTATGTTTTCATTATTCATTTTAATTTTCCTTGTAGTTTAAAGCCCCTTTACTAAAATTTTAATGCAGCCTCAAGAGAGATGGATATAAAAATGTATGTCAACACTGGCATCTCTAAGAGCATGTTTTAAAAATCTAATATTTTAGATGGGTACTCCTAAAAGAAAAAGCTTAAGTCACTATTTTCATTATTTATCACTTTTTAAGTTCCAATATAATTATTGTACAGTGTTATATTAGTTTCAGGTGTACAATATAGTGACTCAACAGTTTTTACATTACTAAGTGCCCAATGTTGGAAGTGAACTCTTAATCCCTGTTGGGGTTTTCACCCATCCCCCATCCACCTCTCCTCTGATAACTTTATATTTAAGAGTCTGTTTTTATGTCTCTATTATAAATTATATAAAATTACCATCATTTTTTGGAGGTGAAATTATTAACATATTAGTCAAGAATGATGGGCTCTGAGGAAGAGAGTAAAGTATAAGTGATAGAGTAGTGTGATGTAGGGAATAATTATGTCACTAAAAAAGGTGTGGTTTTTTTTTTTTTTTTTGGATGATTAATCAGGTGCAAAGATAGAATGACACCATGGAGGACTTATGGTAGTGGAAGAGATTTACTATGGCACAGATCTAGAAGAGGAAATCACAGTGCACCATGGAGAGGCCACACAATGAAGCGCCAGTAGAATGACTCAGTGAGGCAGGTGGGGAGCCCAGAGAGGGAGGAGAGAAAAAGAAGACTGTGGGTAGTGCCTTTATTGGCAGGGGAGTCAGAGTGCAATATACAAACGAGATAAAAGGAGATTTCACTCGCATGTTTGAGTGTCACCAGGTCATGGCCAGTGTGGGGCAAGAAGGGAAACTTGTAGCAGGGACCAGCCTTTATCACACTGGTGCACTTGGTCACCTGGGCAGGGTGTTCACAGCCTGTTTGTGGGAATGTTGAGACATTAGGAAAAAAGGAAGTTTTGAAAATTTACAATATAAATACCTAGTCTATTCAAGGCAAAGCTCACACTTAGAAGATGTTGTCTCTGATTTGACTGGGAACAAAATTATCTGATCCGGACAAAATGTAAGAAGAGCATAAAGGGAGAAGAGGAGCTAAACTCTGAGAACATTGAATAAATAGTCTTGAAAAAGGTTATGCACATCTTTAAGAATAGGAGGATTTAACATAATAACTAGTTCATAGTAAAAAAGTTTAAGCTGAGCTTTGGTTTAATGTTGAAATCCAAGAAGAGTATGTTGATAGCAAATTGCTTCGGACTACCTTTAGATAAGACAAATACATAGATTTCCATTTGAATGTGTAATATGTTTATACTAACAGAGTTTTTTCTTTTAATGAGTTTTTTTTAATTGGCTTATTCTCCAGGGGTTTAATTGTCACACACATTGACCTAATCTTTAGAAGGATCTTGTGGCAACTACATGGGAATCTATTTACTTAAAGCAAGTATTCTATGATTTATGTTGTAATAATGTCTGTTAATTAATTTTAAGGCCAAATAAAAGGTGAAAATTATATGAAATATAATTTCATGAAATATAATATACATGAAATAGAAAACAAATAATTTTAATATACTCCAGGAAAAAAAGCCTATGTTCTTTAATGCTGTCTGCTATTATTATTTTTTCTCTTCTCAAAGAAGTAAAATTTCTTTTGCAGTTTTAACTTAGTCAAGAAATTTTATCATATTATGGTTTTCTTTTGTATTTCATTAGCTATTTTTTCAGTCTTTGTGTCTTAGCTTTCAATCTATCGAAATACATATGCTCTGTAATTGTTTTTCATCACTCTTGTTAGACGCTACTGGCTGAGCGCTGTGCTAACATATCAATGGAACTGTCTCCCACATCTTTTTTTTTTTTTTTGTCCAGGTTTGCATTGTTATAAACGATGAGATGATGTAGGTGACGTGAGAAATGTTTCGTGCCTGTTGATAGTTCTCCCTGAAGCTAACATAATCTGCATAAGTCTTTTTCAACATTTGCATCCTTCCACACAATTACTCTCTGTTTAGGGATTAGCCAATGTTCTTACAAAATTATTTGGAAATCCACATAGTAAATTTCCTCTTTCGAAGTCAAACCTTATTCTTCCTCTTAAATAATGAGAAAAAAGTTTCACAGTTTTCAGAGATGATACACTTTGTATTTCTATATCAAGAATCTACTCTTCTAAGGGCAACTGGGTGACTCAGTCAGTTAAGCATCTGACTCTTGATTTGGGCTCAGGTCATGATCTCACCATTTGTGAGTCCCAGCCCTGTGGCCAGGCTCTGTGCTGACAATGCAGAGCTTAGTTGGGATTCTCTCTCCCCCAGTCTCTGTCCTTCCCCTGCTTGCTCACTCTCTCAGAAATAAATAAATAAATTTAGAATCTACTCTTATTATTCACTATTGTCACATAGCTTAACAATTTTCTTTGAGTAAAACTCCATAATTTTTGTATTTCTGTTAAAAATTCCCAATTCCAACACAAAAATATTAAGGAAGGATAAGTTTACTCTTATCCACTTGTAAGAAATAATGTTAATATTTGTATGTTGTACTTTAAAAAATTAAAGAAAGTTATACAGAAATAAATTCTCTATAGTTGTGGAATTTATATAATTTAATATAGTATTTAACAAAATGTTTAATTAATAGAGAGTTTTGAATTATAAACTAAACATCTATAATCTTGGACTATTATTTAACTATTTGAAAAGAGTTGAAATTTACCTATTAAATGGTAAAGATGACTATGTTGAGGAAGTTTTGTAAATATTAAATGAGATGATAAATGAGAAGCAATTAGCAAAGTTCTAGGCATAGGTATTCAATAAATGAAAAATGTTATTAGGTTTAAGGATTATAATGATTTTATAAATTTTATGTCTAATTCTGATGACTAATACTTATTTTAACATCTTTTCCATCATATACACTAGGGAGTATTTCTGAGTTCCAAACTGAAATATTAATAGAACGTTAAAATTGGAGTTAAATAATAAACAGACATAACAGAAAAATGAATTAAATCTTATTTCTTATGCAAATAAGGACAATAAAATATAAGAAAAAGAAATATGGTTGAAGTATGTATATGAGCAGAATGAAATGAATTACTGCAAAATATAAATTATCCAGACTAATGTTTGCTTTACTGCAAGATCTCAGGAAAAACTTTAATCTTCCAGAAGCCCATGATTGTAAAAGACAATGTTAGATACTTAGATTCAGGAAATAAAAAACTTGGCTCTCTCTTTAAAGTGTAGATAAAGCAGAAGGATGGTTATATAAATGATTAATATGGTTGGTGTGTTCAGGAAAAGGATGCAATTATACATTTAAGTTAAATTCTTACTTGATAATGGGTATCAAGTCAGACGTAATTGACAGATCTTTGCTGTTTCTCTTATGCATATAAAATTAGAGTAAAAACCTGTAAATCACGTTTGTTTTCTTCTCAATATACATATTTCATTAGTTACTTTTAAAGAACATGCAGTGTCCACAATACCTGTGGCTAGAATTTTATAACATGTTGCTGATAAATATAACTAGATCATATATTTAAAAGGTATCAGAGTGGTAAGCAAGGGAAAATCATTGCTAGTATGGCTTTTAAGTAAACATTGGTATTCTTAGCATTGATCAGAGAGGACTTCCAATATGTTACATGCTCCAGAGAGCTGTAAATTAGTGATATTCTGAGTGATGTATTATTGGACTGAAATGCTACATAGGAAAGGTATTTTGCAATTGAGTTCATAGTTTTGAGATGTTGCAAGTACATCTTACTCATTTAAACTAGTCTTTCTCTCTATTAGTAGATTCTCAGCAGCATAGGTACTTTCTTTCTCAGTAATGGTCATATTGTCAAACAATTCACCAAACTGTTTATTTTTATTTGCCTAATTAAAGCCTGTGGATCCAGGTAGTTAGCACGTGGTCAGCATTTGTATCGGTAAGTTAAAATTTACTTTTAAAAAATCAGTACCCATGTTTTACAATTGCATTCAGGGTTTTCTATTAAAATTCAGTGTACCCTAAACGACATAATATCTAAGCACTACTTCTCAATTACAAAGAAAGCTGAGGAAATGTGATTTTCAAATGATTTGTTATTTGTTTGAGGTGATTGGACCTGATTCTAGTCATATACTCACTCATTTGCATTTATGAATATATTGAAAAAATAAAGTGTGGGAAAGAGATAAGACACTTGATTTTCTAATGTTTTCATTTGCAAAAAACAAAAATGTGTTTATCACTTGGTCTTTATTACCAGCATTTTCATGTGTGATAAATACTTTTCGTATGGAGAGTTATGAAATATCCTGCTCTTGGATCATTATAATGACACTGAATTTTTCTAAATGCTGCAGATTAAATTTACTATTAGAAAAAGCAAGCAGGCTGAGAAATTCAAACTTGAACTCCCATTTTAAGATAAAGACATATAAAGAAAACACTTGGGAGTAGAAGGCAAGCATAATTAAGTAATATTCACCAAAAGTTAACTTAAAATGGATATCAGACTTTAACATAGAGGCTAAAATGATAAAACAAATGAGAGGAAAACATAGGACTGCTCCATTATGACCTTGAGATTACAAACAATTTTTAGATAGAACATAAAAATCACTAATTATAAAACTAAAAGGAATTATAAAAACTTAGAAATATAAATTGGATTCTAAGCAAGTCACAAACTGAAAGAAAACAACAAACAAACACACACACACGCACCCTACATATGCATCTGACATAGAACTGATATCCAGAATATATAAAGAGCCCTTACAGTTCTGTAATAAGAAAACAATCCAGATTTTTTAATTGGTGAAAGATTTAGACAATTTTCAAAACAGGATATACAAATTGCCAACAAGCATTTAAATAGCTACTCTACATTTTAGTCTTCAGAGAAATGGAAATAAGAACACAATGAACTGTTGCAACACACTCTCCATGATGGCTAAAATTAAAAAGACCGATATAGCAACCCTTGGTGACCACGTGGAGAAACTGGAATCCTTATACATTTTTGGTGGGAGTGTAAAGGGACACAGCCACTTTGGAAAACAGTTTGGCAATTTCTTACAAAGATTAATTTACACTCACCATAAAACCCAATAGTTTTACTCCTAGGTACTTCTCTAGAGAAATGAAACAATGTTCACATAGAATCTTGTATACTATATACACAGCAGGTTTATTTACAGGAGTCCAAAACTGAAACAACTAAATATTCATCAACATAAATGTATAAACAGATTGTGGTATATACTTAGTAATATAAATGAATACTGCTGATCACACAAAAATATGGATGGAACCATAGATAGCATCTTAATAAGGAAAGATGCCAGGACGATATAAATAAATTGTATATCTTGATTAACATAGTGCTTACATGGTTATATATTTTTTCAAAACTCATCAAACATCATACAAAATGACTATTTTAATATATATTTATGAATTTACTTTAATAAATATTTAAAATTAAAATTAATTTATGTTAATTGATCAATAGAAATAATTATATGTTCATATATATTATAGATACACTTTGTTTTAGGTAAAATTTTTGATGAAACATGGAATTGCATGTAATATATTGAATAATTTGAGAGAGGAAGAGAGCACTTGCAGGTAGGGGAGAGGGGCAGAGGGAGAGAGAAAGAGAATCTTAAGCAGGTTCCACACTCAGCATGGAGTCCAATGCTGGGCTCAATCCAGTGACCCTGGGATCGTGACCTGAGGTGAAATCAGGAATTGGATGCTCAACCTACTGAGCCACCCAGGAGCACCATATAGACTAATTTATGAGTGTATATTGGGCCTACATTTCATCATATTTAACATTTATTAGACATGTAGTGAATACCAGAAGGTGCATATCTCAAGGTTTGGAATTTAATTTTACTGTTGTTTACTATTACACAATTCTTTAGGTTCTGTCATTTATTTTACACCACCATCAGGCATTAAGTCGGGAATTGCATGTCTAATTGTTAAGAGTTTTCCCATTGGAAAACAGGACTCATACTGCACTGTGTTTTTTTTTTTTAATTTTTTAAAAAAAATTTAAATGTTCTTATTTTTTCCTGGTTCTTTTCCTTAGTATACCTAGTAGTTTTTGTTGAATGCAAATATTCTTCAATGACCACAGAAGCTCTGGATGGTTGATATGTTTTTCTTTTCATCATGTTCTCTTTCAAGTAGCTATAGTAGGAAGAGAGCTCCTCAATCCATTCAGGAACTAAGATGACCTCAGTCAAGGTGTCAACCATTATAAGGCTTCTTCTGCCTCTGATTTTAGCTTAATCTCACAGTGTAGATCTTGAGAGGTCCCATCTGAGAGTCAGTGAATTTTACTAGGGTCATTTCTTCACTTGTTTGTTTTTGGGTGATTTTTTTTTCCTTCCAAACTATAAGATTAGCAAAAGCTCCACTCAGGCTTTCTGTCACTTTCTGCTGGTTTCCTTAGGCTTTCATCATGAGCAGCTGAGGAATCACAAATATTTGTGAAGAAAATCAGTCCACAGAATTGGGTTTAATTGTCTGTACCACCTGTTAACTAGAATCTTGACCCTAAAAATCCTGTTTGCCTCCAAGTTTCGTGCCTGTGAAATAACAAGAAATATGTGCATGGCCTCTGCTCCTGGTTTCTGCTAATGTTTGGTCTTTGACCTGGATTCCTGTCATGGAGCTTCTAAAACCCTTGGAATTTCTTGCGTGATGGGAATGCCGTTTTTTCTAATAAGACAACTTTTGGATGGAGCTGGTCACTAGAAAGATCAGACTACAACTGTAGGGCTATAACTTTCAGCCCTACCCCATCCTCCAGAGAGGGGAGAGGGGCTGGAAAATGAATTAACACCCCATCATTCCTACATGATGAAGCTCCATCAAAATCCTCAAGTATGGTATTCAGAGAGCTTCTGGGACAGTAGTGCAACCCAAATCCACAGGGACAGAAGCTCCTGTTTTGGAAACTTTCCAGATCTCACCCTAAGGATCTCTTTACCTGGGTTTTCACCTCTATTTTTTATCATATCCTTTGCAATAAGTTGGCACTAGTAAGTAAACTGTTTTCCTCGATTATGTGAGCTACTCCACTAAATTATATAGCCTGAGGAAGAGGTTGTGGGAACCTCTGACTTGTAACCACGTGGGACAGAAGTTGTGCATAACCTAGAAACAAATTACTTTCAACTGGATATGAAGTTGGGCTAGCAGTCTTGTGAGACTGAGTCTTTAACTCTTGGATCTGAACTAACTCTGGTTAGTGTCAGAATTGAGCTGAATTGTGGGACACTGAGCTGGTGTTGAAGAATTGGCCACTGTGGGAAAACACACACACACAGACACACACACACACATCCAGTGTCAGAAATGAAGTGTGACAGTCAAAGAAAAAGAGTGTGCTTTTCTCTGTATTACCATCCCACATTAGAGTTGCCAAATTACTCAAGGAATATACTTGCATGTACAATGTTCAGGTTTACCTTTATGAACTTTCCTTTCTTCAAGGATCATGATCTCTCAAATTCTGCCACACAAAATCTCAGAGGACTTCAAAAATATTTTCCCTACTTTATTCAGATATAGTTGTTCTTAGGGGATTAATGATTTTATTATAAGCTGTCCCCAAAATACTACAAGTGATAGTCTAGAGTGTTTATGAGTTAACCATGGTACCCAGAAGCCATCTTGCTAGAAGAGAGAGTGATAACAAATTTCTCATAAAATGCCTAAAATCTAATAACGTACATGATAATAGGAAGATACCTGACAGGAAAGGCATAGAAAGAAATGTGTAATTAATTTCTCCTCCCAAAAGGTTTTACTTTCATTTTACAATGTCAGATCCTATGAACAAGAATTTCAACACAGGGCAAAGGAAATTTTGTTTTAATTTTCCATACACGATAACCCTGTTAGACTTTCAAAAAAGTTTCACACCGTCATAAATTACCATTTTAGCTTCTTTCTTCCTGTGATTATAATTAGAAGACTTGAGTGAGCTAGGATAACTGAGTTGTATGAACTAATCTGAAAAAATTAAAAAATGAACCCGACAATGGCATTCTTTTCATTCTACCTGGCATTGCTGGGTACGGCTCCCCCTTTCTTTCAATTGTCTGTACTCCGGACCAGTTCCTTGCTAATTTCTCTGAATGGCTTTACATAGATTACATTCCGACATACCTTACTCCTGCTTGTTTCAATGGAGTATATGGTGTTTCTCTCACAAGAGCAGGCTTCTTACTGATAGGATATAGGCATTCTTTTCTATCCCTTAGAGACTTTTTTGAAATTTTAGATCCACCATTGATTAAAGACACATAATTTTCAGAAATTTACAGGTAAATATTCTAACCACTACCAGATGGCCACTTTTTTCAGCCAACCCACCTCAAATCCATGCATTGGAAACTCTATATTTTGCAAAGTACAAGTGTAGCATAAGTGTTTCTTTTTTTTTTTTTTTTTAACTTTTTTTATAGTTTATTTTTGAGACAGAGAGAGACAGAGCATGAGTGGGGGGGGGGGGTGGCAGAGAGAGAGGAAGACACAGAATCTGAAACAGGCTCCAGGCTCTGAGCTGTCAGCACAGAGCTTAATGCGGGGCTTGAACCCACGAACCATGAGATCTGACCCGAGTCGAAGTTGGACGCTTAACCAACTGAGACACCCAGGCGCCCCAATAGCATAAGTGTTTCTTAACTGTAAACTCTGTCTTAGGGCACTCATTTCTTTCTTAAAACTATAAATCAAATGGCATTACAATGTGTATTGAAAAGCGCTCACTTTGTTTTGTTTTAATGGGTTTGTTTTATAAATTGTTTTTGATTAAAAAAAATTGGTTAAGTGGTACTTGAAATTTATTTATTTATTTTTAATAGATATATATTCTTGCTATTAGTATGTTTCAGGAGATTTGAACTATATGAGATTTCAGAGGTGCAAAAAACCACGTCACATTGAATACCATCAAAAAGACCTACTGGGGTATTTGTGGAAACAATTCCACAAATGTCTGTTTCTCTTTCTTGCATGAAGAATTTAAATTCTAGTTAAAATTATTTAATTTCAAAATTGGATAATACACCTTCATTTATGTTCCTCCATAGTTGCGCAGTATCAAACAGCGTAATACTTATACAGTCATTACGTATGTGATGTTCACCTACATAGATTTCCTTTTTTATGTAAGTATCAGTGACATATAACTTCTTCATGAAATTAGTTATTTTAATTCAGTAATAAGTAAGTCATAGAAGAGTTGTAGGGTGTCCTATAAGGATGAGTATTATTAAGCATCATCTTCCTTCAAAACTAGAGTAATTATGATATGTTTAACTTTCCATAAAGTTAGTTATTTGTGGGCCCACATACCTAAATACGTTTTTGCCTAAAAAAATTCATTTCCATAATATTTTTTACATTTCTAGTAGTGCATATTATATGGTGGGATATATTATTTATAGTATAAAATATGATACCAGTTTTCCATAAATTAACATGTTATGCAGTAGACATTTTTTCTATCCTTCTTAATAACATGTGTTTGTGGAATTCTCCATAAAATAAATTGCAATTTTTAAATTTTTTAATGTTATTTTATTTTTGAGAGAGAGAGAGACAGAGCACAAGTAGGGGAGGGACAGAGAGGGAGACACAGAATCCGAAGCAGGCTCCAGGCACGAGCTGTCAGCACAGAGCCCAATGTGGGGCTTAAACCCACGAACTGTGAGATCATGACCTGAGCTGAAGTCAGATGCTTAACCGACTGAGCCACCCAGGTGCCTTGATAAACTGCAATTTTTAAAACAGGATTTAGCATAGGCTTTTAAAGTAGTTTAGTTAAACTAATTTAAATTAGTTATATTGCCTTGCCTCTAAATTAGTTTATAAAAAATATTTTGTTCTAAATATGTTTGTATTCATCATTGATCTTTCTGTCCAATTGCTTATTTTACCAACTTTGGGTTCCAATTACAAAGCTCAGGCTTGGGGTTTTGCATTTTTTTTAAATCAACATTTTTTAAGGTAGATTTTAAATAAAATATAATGGAAGTCAAGTGTATCTCTGATCTTCTTTCATCACTTTTTTTCCTGAAAATGCTCTTATCTTTAATCAGAGCTAGCAAGAATCTAGGATCTACCTTGAAAATTAGGGAACTGTATTATAAATGATAGTTCATTGATTATCCCTGAAATAAATTCTCTTGCTCACAACTAATTTTATATTTAACTATTCAGTATTTAATAAACATCCTGAAAAACAGTTTTCTTTAAGATTGTATGACTGTACAAAATCTCTTGTTTATACTGTGAAGCGCAATATAAGAAACAAAGGAAAAGTTAATCCCTCCTTCTCCTTTCAGTCATTTTCCTTTCCCTCCTTCCCACAGATACACTACCCATTTATCCAAAAACATTGCATTGAAAACTGAAAAGAAAAAGGAATATTACTTGAAAAATATAATTTTAAGGTTAAAATATTTATATACAAGAAATCATATGTGTGTTTTATATCCAATTTCATTTAATTAATGGCTTTTAGATTCATACAAAATATTGTAGGTAGAGTGGTTCATTTATTTTTATTTCTATGTACTGACTTTAATTTATCTCAATTTATCAATTTATTCTTGTGTTTATTGTTTTGGCTAATGTGAAGATGCTGATATTAACTTTCTTGAAAATTTCTTTTGACACAGATTTACACAATTCTGTTGGGTACAAAGTTTGAAATTGCTGAATCACATATTATATATATATGTTCAACATTAGTGTACATTGCCAAACAGCTTTTATTCATTTTTTAACTTTTTTAATGTTTATCTTTAAGAGAGAGAGAGCACGCGGGCACGCGTTTGACACAGAGAAAGGGGAGGGTGAGAGAGAGAGGGAGACACAGAATCCAAAGCGCCTCCAGGCTCTGAGCTGTTAGCCTAGAGCCCTATGCTGGGCTAAAACTCACAAACTGTGAGATCATGACCTAACCTGAAGTTGGATGATTAACCAACTGAGCCACTCAGGCGCCCCTGTCAAACAACTTTTAAAAGTGGTTTTATGGTGCACCTGGGTGGCTCAGTTGGTTAAGCATCTGACTTCCGCTTGCGTCATGATCTCGGGGTTCATGGGTTTGAACCCCAGGACGAGCTCTGCGCTGACAGCTGGCTCAGAGCCTGGAGTCTGTTAAAGATTCTGTATCTCCCTCTTTCTCTGACCCTCCCCTGATCACACTGTCTCTATCTCAAAAAAAAAAAAATTAAAGAAAATAACCTTAAAAAAGTGATTTTATAAATTTACACAAATAGAGTGACTTGAATAAATTCCGTATAGCTTCCATCCTAACAGCTTGTATGTCACACATATCATTTAGAATCTCAATGTAGGTTTAATTTGTTTTTCCCTGATTTTGTATGGCCTCTATTAATTGGCCATGTTTTTTGTGTTACATTTTATGAAGGGCTTATTCAAACATTTTATTCAATTTCTAATGTGGTGTCTGCCTTTTTCTTATTTATAATAAAATAGCTCTATATTTATTAAAGATGTTTAAAATGTAGTTTTAAACCTTCTGAAAAAGAAATCTCTAAGTTTAGATGGCTTCTCTGGTTAATTTTGCAAACAGGGAGAAAATATATCCATTTTATTAACAACCTTTCCAGAAAGAGTTGGGAAGGGGAGAATATTTCTGTAATTACTATATCAGGCTAACATGATCCTGATATAAAAAATCAGGGAGAAGAGTCAGAAGAAAATTTTGTTAAAGACCAATATGTCTCATGAACATAGGTATACCAATTTAAAAAGTTACTCTAGCAAATATTAAAGGTTAGTTTAATTTTTTTAAGTTAAACAATGTAATTTACCATTAACAACCTAAAAGAGAGAAAGTATACATAATCCTCTCAACAGATGCAGAAAGGTATTTTACACTATTCAACACTGATTCTTGATGAAAATTCTCAGCAAATTAAGACTAAAATGTGACACTGTCTTAACAAAGTCACAGTTAACATCACACTTAGTGGTGAAAGCCTATTGGTTTCCACCTAAGATCAGGAATAAGTTTATTCAACATTATGGTGAAAGCTCTTTCCACTGCAATAAGATAAGAAAAAGACATGGAGGTCATTCAGATTGGGGGAAAAGTAGTAAACTTGTCTTATTCAAAGAAAACATGATATTTTATGTAGAAGATCTAACAAGTTATGCAAAAAAAGAAAAATTACCAGAAGTAATCATGGATTTTAGGAAGTTTGCAAGACAAAAGATGGATCTTTTTAGTTGTAAAAAACAAGAAGAAATTGAAATTAATAAAATAATACCTATTGCAATAATATTGAAAAATAAGTTATAAATATGACAAAAGATGTACAATTCCTTTATACTGAAAATAACAAAATGTTGCTATGAGAAATTAAAGAAGATTTAAATTAATGAAGAGCTAGGGGTGCCTGAGTGGTTCAGTTGGTTAAGCATCTGACTTTGCCTCAGGTCATAATCTCATGAGTCATAAGTTTGAGCCCTGCATCAGGCTCTGTGCTGATAGCTTAGAGCCTGAAGCCTGCTTCAGATTTTGTGTCTTCCTCTGTCTGCTCCTCCCCTGCTTGCACTCTGTCTCTTGCTCTGTCTCAAAAATAAATTAACATAAAAACAATTTAAAATTACGAAGAGCTATATAATGTTCATGCATTAGAGGACTACATGTAGTTTATATATCAATTCTCTTGCAACTGATTGATAGATTCAACAAAATCAAAGTCTGAATATCTACAAAAATTTGTAAAACTTCTAAACATATCTAGATTTCTTCTGTAAATCAAAAGAGCAAATATTTTGAGAAAGAATTAAATTGGAGAACTTAACACTATCTTGTTTTAAAATTATTTTAAAGCTACAGTAATCATTTTATTGGGAAATTATTCTAAAGGAAGATACATTGATGATTCGGTAGAATCCAGAAATATACCCGAAAGTATATAGATAACTGATCTGTGACAAACACGCAAAGCAACTGAAGTGAAGGAAGTATAGTTTTTTTCAAGAAATGGTACTGGAATGATCAGATATCCATTTCAAAAAAAAAATCTTTGACACATACTTCATACCATATACAAATTTAAGTTAAAATGGATCACAGATCTAAATATAAAACCTAAAACTATAAATAAAGCATCTAGAAGTAATCTGTCACCCACAGGTTTGGAAAATATTTTTTAGATATGTGAGGTATGATGCTTAAAAGAACAATTTAGACTTTATCAAGATTAAAACCTTCTACTGTAAATAAGACACTGTAAAAAGAATAAAGAGGAACCACAGAAGGAAAAATATTTGCAGGTCATATGTCTGATAAAGGACTTGACTCTGGAATTCATTAAGGAAAAAAACAACTGCCAATCAATTTGCTAAAAATGGACAGCAGCCTTCTCAGTATAAGCAATTGCCTACAATTAGGACAAATATCTGAATAATGTAGGTTTAAAAAAACTCTTTGGTGGGATGCCTCGGTGGCTCAGTCAGTTGAGCATCTGACTGCATCTGTCTCTCTATTTTGGCTTATGTCATCATCTCACAGGTAGTGAGATGGATCCCTGCCTCAGGGTCTGTGCTGACGGTGCAGAGCCTGCTTGGGATTCTCTCCCTCTCTGACTCTCCATGTGCAGTCTCTCTCTCACTAGATAAACTAACAAACATTTTAGTCCCATATTTTAAATATTTTGGTCAGTAATTTTTTCTGAATTTATAAAATGATTTCTATAATACCCTATCTTTCTATCCATTTATATTCCCTAAGATTGCATTGGCAATCCCACACTCAGACATTACAAGTATTAATTATAATTATAGTTCCACACACAGAGGGAGAGAGAATTAAAGCAAAGACTGCAAGTCTAATTGCCATTTCTGGAGTATTTCCATTTTGTATTTATCTGAGGACTCTATTTTCAGTGCCAGTAAATCACATCAGATAATGTTGATAAAGTAATTGATTGCATTGCTTTCAATGGACCCTGCTTTACATTTAGAGGGACTAATAACTTTTTCTCTAACAACTGAGGTTTATCAATACCCCTACTCATTTAGAACTGTTTTGTGAGATATCAAAATTTTGGATAAATCTTAAAATGCAGATCACTTTGGGAGAGTAATTTCTCCTTTAAAAGGCATGTTCTGTCTTTCAGGATAAATGAAATATTTTTATGGGAAGAAATGAAATCTCATCAGCTAGATCATAGCAGTTGATTTGATTTCCATGCTGATTTGAATTATCTGATATCAGATTAAATACATTGATTCACTGTTTATCTGATATTATCAGTAGCCAAAAAACCCCATAAAAACCATTAAAAAACAAGTCTAAATAAATGACTTCAGAAACGTTCTGTAGGAGTTGAACAATTGTCTTTATTGGTTGAATGCCCTGAGATTCTGGGCACTCTGTCAAACCAAGAATTTCAGGTGGTTAGAATGTTGCCACCTCTTCACTACCTTATAATCACACTTAATTAGTTGCAGCAGGTGGTGGTAGCTGGCACAGTTGAATGGCTCTACTCTCTCCACCAACAATTGGCTATTTGTTCAGCAAATGTAAAGGACTCAGCATGAGGAATGAACAGAGAAGACCTATGCAGTAGCTGTGTTCTACCGATTCATTTATCCTTTTTTTCTTTTTTTTCACTACAGAATTTGTTCTTTTTTAAAAGATAAAATAATGTGTTACCTTTTTCAGGTAAATAAACTGTGTGTGTGTGTGTGTGTGTGTGTGTTTATATATTCAGTGTATATACATATATTCAGTAATTATATTTTCAAATGAATTGAACTTAGAGTATTTTTTCTTGGCTCATGAAATCCTTTTCCTTTAGATGCCTATTTTAATGGAAACATATATATTAAATATATATTTTAAAAGAATGAAGGCCGGGGGTGCCTGGGTGGCTCAGTAGGTTAAGGGTCCGACTTGGGCTCAGGTCATGATCTCACGGTTTGTGGGTTCGAGCCCCATGTCGGGCTCTGTGCTGACAGCTAGCTCAGAGCCTGGAGCCTGTTTCAGATTCTGTGTCTCCCTCTCTCTCTGACCCTCCCCTGCTCACGCTGTCTCTCTCACAAAAATGAATAAAACATTTAAAAAATTAAAAAAATAATTAAAAAATAAAAGAATGAAGATCTTATATAACAATGTGTTCTAGACATAAGACACATAAGGACTTCTGAAAAGCTTCCATTGAAGCACTTTAATAAACATCTTCTTTATTTAAGTGTATATACTCCGAATTTACTTGATATAAAAGCAGAATCAAGATTACTACTGTGAGTTTGAAATACTGTTTCTTTTCATTTAGAAACAATGACAGAGGAGTCTGGGTGGCTCAGTCAGTTAAGCAATCCACTCTGGATTTTGGCTCAGGTTATGATCTTATGGTGCGAGATTGCCCTGCTTCTTCGCTTCAGGATCTGGGCTGACAGAGGGGAGCCTGCTTGGGAATCTCTCTCTCTCTCTCTCTCTCTCTCTCTCTCTCAAAATAAAGAAGTAAACATTAAGTACAAAGAAACAATGACAACTTGCCTATCTATGTCCTAATATCTCAAATGACCACATATTTGGTTTTTTCCACTTTGGGTTCATTGAAATGATTATTTTAATAATCATAAGTTATTTTAAGATAATTATTATAATATTTTCTGCTTTGATTAGTTTTAGAGTGAGCCTAATTTTATTCTTTTGGGTGTCTTTTTTTATATTGTTTAATATTATTTTATAACAGAGATTTTGTCTAGGTTAGGGAAACACACTTTTATTACATTTCCAGGCAATTTTAGAATAGCAGCATGGTAAAAATAAGGTCTATGGCTGCTGATTGAAGGTAGTAAGGAGGTATCTTACATAGACTAAAAGAAAACTTATCAACAAATTTATTATGAACAAATAAAATTATTATGAAAACTTTGATTAATGCCTAAATCCATGTATTAACTTTGCCAACTGCTCTTTTCTGGGATTTTTTTCTAAGAGCAGTCTTTCTTTGTTTCTAGGCATAATCAATTCCTCTCCCCCTCAAAAAAGACAACTAAGTCAGGTAAGGAAAATAGAATTATTAATATAGTTTAACAGAGAAAAAACAAATGTGATTGGTTTGGTCATCTTTGAATTTGCTTATTTTTAAGCAGTATTTAATATATTAACATATATCAACATATCAAGGCATTTATGTTGTTAAAGTAAGTGCTGATGCAACTTATGAACACTTTCACTGCAGTAAACTAAATCCATGTACTAGTAATACAATAGTTTGGATTTTAAATATTTAAATAAAATAGTCTTCCGATCTTTCAAATTTTATAATTAGCATTTTATTTGTTAAAATGGAAACTGTCACCACCGATCTCAAATACTAGAACTTTACCAATGCCTGTGCTTGTATATGTGTACTTCCCATAATTCTCTATCCCTCTGCCACACAGATGTAACAGATGTCCTGAATTTTGTATTTATCACTGCTTTAACAGAAAACTATATTTACCATTGTGCCAGTATATCTTTTTATAATACAGCATCAAATTTATTTTCTCACATGTTGCCTATCTCATCAGAAAGAAGCCTAGAACCATGTTTCTTGGCACAACTACCAACACAATTTTTGGTTAGACTTTGATATTGAGAAGCATGTATATTTAGGAGGCAGAAGGAAACCCCATCAATGTCCAGAGAGGAGGATTTTTAACCACATGCATGTATTTTCATATAAAGCATCTATTTGGCATGGATATCAGCCAATGAGAATACTAAGTATTTTCCAGAGGTTTCTGGAGCCTCCTGATATTCTGAAGTCAATGCAGTTTTCTCTCTCTTTTGCTTCCCCAGCCTTCAAGGCAGTCTGTCACTTTTAATCTCCTATATTAACGTCTTTCTGCCCCCTATAAATAGAGATGTTTCTGTGTTTCTGCCTGCATCTCAATGATACATAAATGAATCTAAAACAACATGAATTTTTTCTTTTTTTTTTTTATCCTCAGAAAGTGATATCTAAGTACAAATTGTCCTGTGTAACTTGCTTTTTTTACTCAACATTAAATATCTGTTATTCATCTATGATGTTTTATGTAGATGTGGATCATCAATATTTAATTTTGTAAATCTCCATTATATGAGTATAACACTATTTCTTTACCCATCTGTTGATAAAGTTTTGAGTTGCTTCCATTTTTCTTTTTTCTTTTTGTTGTTTGCTTGTTTGGTAGTTTAAAGCATGATGGCCAGTTGCATTCTTAAGAAGATAAATGTCTATAAGGGTTTCTCTATGGTACAGACACAGAAATGTTATTGCTAAGGTGGGAGAGAATCTGGATTTTCCATTTTAAGCAGTGATATTATATTGTTCTCTGAATTGACCTCAATACAAGTATACCGAAAATACCCATCTCCTATATATTTGCCTAATCACGGTATTGCAGTCTTTATGATTATTGTCAGTCTATTGGATTTAAACTGGTATCCGGTTGTAGTCTTATTTTGTTCTTCCTTCATTATTAATGACGTTGAGTAGTTTGTCTATGGTACGTGTTTTGTTTTTGTAAGCTATCTGTCAATATGCTATTGTCAACAAATATGCTATCTGTCAACAAATAAGCTATTTGTCAAATTCTCCAATATATATTTTTCTATTACATATGAATTTGTTGGAGTTTCTTCTCAGGATAAAATCTCATTGAAAATACATTTATTTCAAATAGTTTCTCCCATTTTTTCATTTGTTTTTCACTTCCTTTATGATGTGCTTTGAAGAAAAGACATTTATACAAGTTAGCCTTATGTGTATTAAGAAAACCTCTAGTTCTATTGACATAAAGATATCCTCTATTCTTATAGAAGTTTTAGATTAGGATTTTCATTTCTTTGATGTAATAGATCTCCACATCTCTCCTCCATGTCTTTTGCCCTCTCCTTAATATTTTCAATCTCTTTATCTCTCTGTGGTGCATTACAGACACTTGATTCTCTCATCAGCTAATCTATAGTCTTGTTTTAATACCACTAATTTAATTTTTATATAGTACTATATTATTAATCTCTAAATATATTAGTATTTAATATATAATCATCCTTATTATTTTAAATTACATATTATTACTCCATTACTTATATATCTTCTTTTATTTCTTTATGTATGTTAAATATATTTTTAATATTATAAACTAAAATTTCAGATATCTAAAATCCTGATGATCTAAATATTTTCTCTATTTTTTACTGACCTTTACTCATGGTGGCATTTTTTCTTGTTTGTTTTATTTTCTTGGATTTAACCTGTGAGTATTCTAAGGGTCTAAACTGAGATATCTCAACCTTAAATAGGAAGGATTTAAAATAACAATTAAGTAGTAACCAAACTGTCCCTAAGGAGTTGAGACAAATATAGTTCTTCTCATGGTTTTTGACTTAATAGAGAAAACAAACTTTAGTTTCTCTCACTTGTTATGTTTTCAAAGGGTCGGTCTCCTGATCCCACAGAATTGAAAACATTTGTTTCAAGAGTTCCAATATTCTTGGTCCCACTCACCATTCCTTCTCCCTTCATTCTTCTCTTCCTCTTTCGTGCTTTTCCCCCTTTATTTTCTCCCCCTTTCCTTCCTTTCTTCCTTTCCGAGGACCCTTGATCTCTCCTTTACTGTGAACTTAGCAATGCAATAAAATGATGCTTATTTCAACTTATCTAGAAACTATTCATATTAGAATCTTCTTCAGATCTTTTCCATCATGCTGCTAGGAATACAATTTTTGAATTGCTTTATGATAAAAAATATATTACTTTTATTGGACACTTTACAGTTCAAACAGAAAATATACAAAATTACTCAATTTACATTATTAATGATGACATTATTGATACTTGCTGTATGTAAATGTTCAGCTAGAAGTTGAATGTGGGAGGAAAATGATTGACAACTGGTTCTCTGACCTATCCTTCAGTCACAGAGAGGAGGTCTAAGAAATTGATTTACGTTCTACATTCTCTTTGAAACAGTAACTCATGAAATTGTTAAGAATTTACCTATACTGGACCCAACATGGTTGATAACTGGGCTAAGTTTTATGTCAGACCAAATGCCTGTATCTCCTGGATAATCACGCCATGACCAGTTGGTGGTACTGACTTACAGCTGTGCTGGAGAATGGAAAGTAGCACATACTCTAAGGGGTTGTCTGTCTAGCTAATTACATACTCCTGAGAGAAACATTGAAGTCAACTCCAGTGATGACTGCTTTTCTGATCTGAAGTTGTTTCACAACTCAGTGTCATATGCAGTGACCTTGAAGGTAATACAAAATAACTGAGTCATGAGAATTTTTGCCTAGGAATTATGAGACTTTGCTATGCTACTGCTATATGTGCTACGCGGTTTCCTGTCTTATATCTTCACAAAAGCTAAGAAAACATGGAGCTGGGTGAAACTGAATGTATATAGTGAAGTTGTTAACCAGAATCATGACCAATGCTAAGCATCAGGTACATGTTAGCTAATTTTAAATACCAAACAACCAAATGGCATTGTAATCTTTATCAATCTAACTTGTATGAGGAAACTGAAGATCACAAAAATTAACTAACTTATTTAAATTAAGGGCTTAGAATATAACAAATTAACATTTAAAGTTTTCTTTTCATTCATTCTGAAGTCATAGGATTATTTTTACTGCAGTTGACACACAATGTTACATTACTGTCATATATACAACATAGTGATACAATATAGATTGTGCTATGCTCACCACAAATGTAGCTATCATCTGTTATCATACAATTCTATAACAGTATTTAATTTATAGGAATTTTGAGGAAACTACTTTAGGACAATTATTCTTTTTGTTGTGTCAGATAAAGATCAGTATATTGGAAATATCACACACACTTGACTAAAGCAACATAAAATAATTTATGTCATAGAAGTAATACAATTGGGGTACAAGAAAGTTGAGAACTGAATATCTAAAACAACTGAATATCTAAAACACAATAAAATTAAACTCAACTTTAAAAAATTTCATCAGGTTAAGTACCGGCACCAGATATTAGTACTTGATATATCACTATACTAATTAAGGTAGTAGTAAAGGAAAAGATGATACGGCAAACGATTAGAAATAAAAAATATGTATTAAACCACCAAAGAGATCCATATATAGAAAACAACTACTGGCAAAGCTTGACTTGCAATCTGGGAAAACACAAACTCTTCATTCAATGATTTTTGAAGTTTTTGGAAAAAATAGTAAGACATGAAGTTTAAACTGAACTATATGCAAAAATAAATCCAAAATGCATTAAAAAGTAAATGTAAAGGGAAAAAATAAACTATTCAGAGAAATATTGTATATATGTATATATATGTGTGTGTGTTTGTGTGTGTTTATGGATATGTGATATAAAAATTTCTTTAAAAGTATTAAATGTACTGACTATAAGGGAAGATTGGTATAAATTCAACTGTATTTAATTAGTTACACATGTTTATCACATGGCATTATGAAGATCTAAACTTCAGAGTAGACATTTACAGCATATATAACTTAACAACAGCCAAGTAAGCTACCTAAGGATGACTAAGTATTTAAAGAACTATTAAAAATTTTTCAAAAAGAACAAAAGCATAGATATAAAGAAAAATAGTTTATTAATTTTTTTGTAATTACATTTAGTACATCTAAGTGTATTTCATAAGAGAGGAAACACAGATGACAAGCATAGAAATAGAGGTACAGCTTTCTTAATAAGGTTGTAGTACAAATTGAAATGGTAATAGAATTATATTTAAACCTATTTGTGTAGCAATAAAAAGTCATCAATATTAAGTATTGGGGAAATTATGCATTAATCAGAATTCTTATATTTTAGCAAGTCAGGAAATATGTATACATAATTAAAAATACAGTACAGTTCAAGAAGTTCCAACTTGATGGCCAAGTCAATTCACTTGTAGGTCTATGCACTAGAGCAGTGATACTCCAAGTGGTTGACTACTGACTCAAAGAAAGAAATGTATATTCCAGGTCTCTCTCTCTCTCTCTCACACTCAGACAAACACATGCACACACACACACACACACACACACACACACACACACACGACTAAAACAAAGTTTAATAAGTGAGTAAACCTTACTACTGACATTTCATTCTCATACTTTCTGTCTTATTATGATTTATTTTTTCTGTTCCATTTTACTGTTTTAAGTGATGTTTATGACCATTAAATTGATTGAGTGATCCTCAAATTAGCCACAACATTAATCTTGTAAAGCATTTCCTGAGAGATTATTGCATCTGTAAAAACTCTTAACTGCAATGTTTTAATAGCAAACTCCTTTGGACTGTAAGCGGTAAGTATCCAACAATAGGTTAATGAATAAAGAAATTGTGTTTTGTTCATACAAGCAAATTGTATGCGGTAATAAAAAAACTAATGAGCTGCAACCACATATGTCCATATACATGAATTCCAAGAAAATTAAGATTGAGTGGAAAAAAGAACAGTAAGTTGTCATATATAAGAAGTTCAAATATTGTCAATACATGAGAATATGTATTTTAATAATAAATAAATATGATATAAAACTAAGAAAAACCAATTAGATGACAAAGACAACATGAACTTTGTAGTTCTGTGGGCAGCAAGGATGGAAAGGAAAGAAGTGTTGAGAGAAAGTGTCACAGTTGCTAAAGGCACAAAGGATGTTAAAGAGACTGCAGAATTCTGTCATTAATATGGGTGGCGAGAACATGAGTGTCTAATTCTTATTAAATTAATTAATTTAATTATAATTAAAATATGATTATTTAATTAGTTTCCCCTTAAAATGAATGTAAGTGGGAAAAAGCCATTAACAAAAGGGGACATATGTAAGAATAAGTACTTCATGGCATATGTATCAGGGAAATATAAATTAAAACCACAATGAGTTACCACTACTCATCTATTCTAATGGTCAAACACCAAATGCTGACAAGGATGTGAAGCAACAGGAATTTTAATTCATTGTTGGTAGGAATGCCAAATGGAAAACAGCTTGGTGGTTTCTTATCAAGCTAAACCTAGTCTAATCATACAATCCAGCAACTGTGCTTCTTGATATTTATCTAAAGGAGTTCGGAACTCATGTCCATAAAAAAAGCACACATGGATGTTTATAGCAGCTTTCCTTATAATAAAATCTGGAATTCATCAAACTGCCCCATTGTTTTTCTATGGATGTGAGAAAGGGGTTACTCTCTGATCTGTTCACGATGGGTATGGGAAACTTGTGATTATTTGCTTTCTGCCCCTAAAAACCCATCTTTGTATCATATAGACTTCAGTTTTAAATATTGGGCAGGTTAGCTAAGTGTCCTTAGCACATTATATCATAATTTTTATATTCTTGGATTAGTGAAGAGGTTACTATCTTTTGATTCCTTGTCAGTTTAAATCTTTTTTTCTTGCCAATTTAATTGCCAAATTAGTAAAAATTATAGGACTCCTGAAATTATAAAAATAAACAAATCATGAGAAAAATAGCTTATACAGTACTATTTGTTAATATCATTACACATAATGTAACGGGGTTTATGCTAATTAAATGTTTCCATGTATTTGCCATTTGATTTGTCTGTTACTGTCTTATATATGTACATGTAGACTGTTCTCAAGACCACAAAAACACTCAAAGGTAGTCAGTCATTTCACAAATTACATAAAAGCAAGACCAGAAGCCCATAAAGCTTGGACTATGATTTTGGAATTGGGATAATTTATTCTAAGATTTAGGATACATGGTGTGCATGGAATCACTTTGAGAACCTTTGGGTAAATTTTAAAGTTCTTTTTTTTTTTAACATTTATTTATTTTTGAGAGAGAGAGACAGACAGAGCGTGATAGGAGGAAGGACTGAAAAAGAGCGGGAGTCACAGAATCTGAAGCAGGCTCCAGGCTCTGAGCTATCAGCACAGAGCCCGACACAGGGCTCAAACTCATGAACCATAAGATCATGACCTAAGCCAAAGTCAGATGCTTAACCAACTGAGCCACCAGGCACCTACTGGGTAATTTTAGTGGGATAGGAAGCCATCTATCAAAGAAGAAGATGAAAATTACATATGGACATGTCTATATGACAGCTGATTAGGAAAAACACATTAGGTATATTAAAATGAGGTAGAAAAAAAAGTAATGTCTTCAAATATGCATATGTTCTGCAAAACAGAGCAGCAGGAATTTATAAATCTACCTATGAAGAGATATTCTTCCAACAATGCTAACTATTCACAATGTCACTTGTTAATAAAATCCCAATTCTTGTTTCTAATGGACGTTTTTGTTTGGTAAAATCTGAGAAAGTTTCTAAGTCCATCTGGAATCAAACCCGATGTTGTTAATAACTACCTTATTTTAGGAAATATTTAAAAACCAAAAGATTATTACAAATTGGAATCATGCATCTCTCAGGTATTAAAATATATCATGACATTTCAGAGTGCAGTATATAGATTTAAATTTTTTTTAATATTTTATTTATGAGAGAGCGAGCGAGAGAGAGAGAGCATGAGCAGGGGAGGGTCAGAGAGAGAGGAAGACACAGAATTGGAAACAGGCTCCAGGCTCTGAGCTAGCTGTCAGCACAAACCACAAGGCGGGGCTCGAACCCACTAACCATGAGATCATGACCTGAGCCGAAGTCGAACGCTTCCAGGGGCCCTGTGTGCAGTGTATAGTTTAAAGGAATGTGAAAACAAGTTAAGAGGATAAAACAGGAAAATTAGAAATAAAATATATAGACAGATTTTCTTTGTGTATTACCAAATGAGATAATATCTGATACTTCACTCACAGATAAGAACCTTGTGGTTATTCTAAAGCATATTAGATTTTTAAAGACTTTCGGAACTTCCAGGAAAAGGCAGGTGCTAAATGTTCTGCCCATCTCCTATATATGTTGATCTGCTTAATGGAGTAATTTAGTATTGTCTGCCAACAACCACAAATTTGGTTTTGGCACAGTTCAAGGCTTTCTTATATTTCTTATAGTAAATTACAAGTTTAGTTAATTCTGAAGCAACCTCAGGTCATAAGTACATAAATTCCTAATCTGTTGTAGAAGTAGAACATAAATCAAGTAATTTTCAAGTTTTGGCAAGTTATTTGAATAAGTAAAAAAGACAATTATTTTCCACCATTGTCCAATGTCACTTGAGATTGAAATTTTGCTCTACATCTGAAAAATCACTAATTTCTTTCATGCTCCCAGTAACCGATTGTCATTTTTCTGTTTTTATACATCTGAAAATCATTCTAATTTTCTTTTCATCTTAAGCTATCTTTTGCATTAAAAGTGACACACCATAGGATGTTTTAGTATTTTAATACTTTTAATTTTCACATTTTAAACATATGTATATACAACTAAAGTTATGTTAAATTTTATGTTAATAGCTTTTAACATATGAAATCCATTATTTTCTCTAAAATATTGGGTTTTTCTTTCTGACTTCGTCATTGTGTCATTTCCTTTCTCAGAGAAAACATTAATCAATTATTTTAAATAATAATAGCCATCCTATTTATCTTAATTGCATATATATATTTATATCTATTTATATCTATGAGCTTTGCCTACTTTTAATTTGTATTAAAAACTAAAACCATTTCAAGAAACCAAGTCCCACAGTAAGATAGAAGTAAGAACAAAAGCTAATTTCACCATATAGACCAAGAATGTTGAATGAGGTTTAATTATTGGTTTGAAATGACAGACATAAATAATGGTAACAGTTTATAATTGTCTATAAAAGAAAAATGAAGTAATACTAATGAGTGATAATTTGAAAATAAGACTTTATCTTTACTGAAGTTTCTAAAGCAATGCACTAGCCTATAAAGCCTAGCTATAGATGGAAAAAGTAATGTATGTAATGTTGGTCATTTATAAAATTAAGAAATGTGCAAGTATTTAACAATTTAAGAACTATAGAGAATTTTCATTATTACTTTCCTACTCACATTAAAATATTTAGTTTGTGATGAACATATACAATATGATGTAAGTGGAGGTTACTGATTTATTTCTCTTGATGTTAGGCTTAGTTTTAAGATACAGACAGACATGAATGTAATGTCTAAACTGTTTTTATAAACTTATAAATAAATCTGCCACTTGATGTGTTTCTAGCAGCTATCACTCGGGATGTATCTGTGGACAAAACCCACAGACATCCACTGGTGAACTGGTGTTGGCAAATCTTAGTTTTTGAGAGCAGATTGTTAATTATTTAGGATGTTTGTGAGCCAGTCATTGACTGCAGTTGGCCATGGTGGGGATATTTGACACCATGAAATTCATGCAAACAATTCAGATCAGACTGCCCCCCCCCCCCCCCCGCCACATTTTTAAGAGCCAATTTACCAGCATAGCATTGCAGATATCCCTTTTCTGGCACAGAGAAGTAGACCAAAACCAATATGGATGTACAATAAGTAAGTATACAATATAGCATGCTAGATGTTGATAAGAGGTAAGGCTAATAAAATAGAGAACAGTAGTGGAATTGTTAGTGTCGCCAGTGAGCGATTTGCTGTATAAAATAGGTTAGTGAGGGTCAGCCTCATGAAAGAAAAACATGAAGTTTTTTAGAGGATTATCCACACAAAATATCTGGAAAAAGTGTTCTGGGCACAGGGAACAGGTAGAAAAAAGACCTTGGTTTGAGGTATTGCCCAGTGCCTATGAGGAATAGCAAATAAGCTATAACTGGAGCAGAGTGGAGAGGGCAGAGTGGGGGAAAAGGCAGTAAGAGGGATAACAAGGTCAGATCAGGTCATCTTCCAGAAGCTAGAAACAAGTTTTGACTTTTCCCTTTTAATGTAATAAAGAGAACCTGCAGGGCTTGAAACTGACAGGATCTAATATGTTTTTAAAGATAACCCAAGCTCCTGTGATGGATGGAAATTAGCATGTGGGAGGCACGTGGACAAAACCAAAAGTGCAGCATGTTAGGATATATCCCATTAATCAACATGAAAAAGGATAGCAATTTCATGAGAAAGGATAACAGTTTATAATGGAGTAGGAGCAAGTAGACATGACAAGATGTCCTTGGATTCCAGGTATATCTTAGAGCTAGAGCCAAAAAGAACTTCATGGTGGCAATTGCCCATGCCTCCCTCACTATTAACTAATCACTTAAAGTTGGATATTCTGAAAAATTAAACTTCCATCATGACCAGTGAGTTGCCCTTGGTGGAAAATTTTTAAATGTATGATTTATTACAATTGTTGTGATGTAGTCTTCTCACTTTCACTGCAAGCTTATTTTTAGAATTTCACCTTTTTTAATAAGGTTAATTTTTTTTCTATAATTTTAAAGCATTAACAATATCATTTTGACTTTGAGCAAATTTGAAGCTTTATTCCATTTGTGTTACCATATGCCATGAGATGGCCTTGTTCATCAAGAGTGTCACTAGCACCATAATTAACATACCACCAACCTGAGGCCATTAACATGCATTTTGCTTCACATTGGATATCTATGTATTATTCATCTTAAAAGTCAACATATGTTTTTTACTAATGAATTGAAGTAGTATGGGAGTTCTAATTTACTTAAAACTAAGATGTATTTTCTTTCAAGTCCCTGGATCTACTAATAAAAACCTACTTTAGGGCACATTTCAAGGTACATTAGACACCATCAACTTTCTTCACACAATGCTTCCATTGTTGAAACATTAAATGACCCCCTTCTCAACCTGAGCACAGCATCTAGTCACTGTAGAAATTAGCAGTTAGCAGTAATCTTTCCTAAAGATGTAATAAATGAACTGTGTTTGAATTAAATAATTGTTATTTCATACATAAAATGTTAGTTCAACCTTCAGAGAACCTTTGCATTCAGGTAGTAACTTACTGTACATACTTGAGAAAAACTGAACTCTATAAAAATAACAGATAAAAGGAATCATCCTAGAGAATCAGTTTTTAAAAGTTTATTTATTTATTTTTATGTGGGGTGAGGGGGCAGAGAGAGAGGGAGAGTGAGACTCCCAAGCAGGCTCTACTCTGCCCGCACAGAGCCTGATATGGAGATCAAACTCACAAACCATGAGGTCATGGCCTGAGCTGACATCAAAAGCCAGATACTGAACCAATTAAGCCACTCAGGCTCTCCTTAGAGTGTCTTTGTCAAATAACATTCCTATATGATTATCTATGATATTTGGCCATAATTTGCATAATGATAACCTTGATGGCATATTATAATTTTATATCACACGAGAGCTACTACTATGATGTTTTAAAATAAATTTTAATTGTCATAAAACTAATCTAAATACCCAAATTCAAATCTTTTTTTCTTGAGATTTGTATTTGAAATGAGGTATAATTAGTACAGAGCTTTTTAAAAAGTTTTTTATTTAAATTCCAGTCAGTTAATAGTGTAATATGAGTTTTAGGTGCACAATATGACTCAACACTTCCATACCCAGGGTTCATCCACAGCAAGTGCACTTCTCAGTCCCCATCACCAACGTAACACATCCCCCACCCACCTGCCCTTTGGTAGCCATCAGCTTATATTCATTAGTTAAAAATCTGTTTCTCAGTTTGCCCCCTTCTCTCTTTCTTTTTCCTCTGCTCGTTTGTTTTGTTTCTTAAATTCCACATAGGACTGAAATTATATGGTATTTGTCTTTCTCTGATTGACTTACCCAACTTTACTTTTAGAAATGATCACCATATGGTATATGTGTGTGTGTATATATATATATATATATATATATATATATATATATATGAGATCATTGCAACTGAAACGGATATAACTGTCACATCAAAACTCCTACCTAAGTTATGTGGTAACTAGGACCAGAGGGGTTGATATAACATACCCAAGGCCAGACACACAGCAATAGTATTGGAATTAAGTCCATCTTTCCTGAGTCCATATTGTGTGGCACTTTAATGAAGCCATAGTGTACCTTCTGGGCTTCACTATCATTTCTAAATTACTCTGAGGCATCACATAACAATTTTCTATTCTGTAGTTCAATATCAAACTATTATTTAATATTGATGAAAATATTAAGGATTGTAATAGGCATTTCTAATAAGCACACTAATAATTTTGACAAATATTTTAATAATCCCAAGTAAAATACAAGGTTGAAGATTATATTAAATGTGTTAATAAATACATTTTGAGTTATTTCTTGGTACAGTTACATCCTTTACTAATGATGAATTATGTTATATGTAACCTTTTTTTAAAGAGAAGGATTTTTATTTTTATTTTTTAGCATACTCCTCCCTACCTGAAGGATTCTTAAATCTAATAGCAATGGTTTTCAGTAAAGTGAACACCTGGGAATATTTGATCAAGTTAATTGGTTACGTAATATCATAAATCAAAAAGTATATAATTCAGATAAAACCTTGTCAGAGAGTGTATGCAATGGTGTTGAGTTGGAAATTGGATATATATTCTTTATATATCACAAATAGTCACAAGCTAGAGGATGTTGACAAAAGGCCAGATACAACAAGACTACAGCTAATATCATGCTTAACAGTGAAAACCTGGAAGCTTTTCCTCTAAGATCAGGAATAAGAGACGGATGCCCACTCTTGCCACTTTTATTCAACATTGTATTGCCTGGAAGTTCTAGGCAATACAATGCTCCAAAAGGGCATCCAAATCAAAACAGAAGAAGTAAAACTGTCCCTATTGCAGATGACAAAATAGTATACATAGAAAATTCTAGGGGCACCTGGTTGGCTCAGTCGGTTAAGTGCCCAAATTTGAATTAGGTCATGATCTCCTAGTTGTAGATTCAAGCCCTGTGTCGGGTTCTCATTTGACAGCTCAGAGCCTGGGGCCCGCTTCAGATTCTGTCTTCCAATCAAGCCCCGCACTGGGCTCTGTGCTGATAGCACGGAGCCTGGAGCCTGCTTTGAGTTCTGGGTCTTCCTCTCTCTCTGCTCCCTCCCATCCTTTCTTTCTCTCTCAAAAATGAAGAAACATTAAAAATTCTTTTTAAAATCCAACTCAAAGTGACTAAAAATTAAAATGTAAGACCTGAAAGTTTAGAAGAAAACATAGGCAGCAAGCTCCTTGAGATGTGTCTTGGCAATGATATTTTGGATTTGACACCAAAAGCAAAGGCAATGAAAGCAAAAATGCAGAACTGGGACTATGTGAAACTAAAAAGCTTCTGCTGAGCAAGGAAAAACAACAAAATTAAAAGGCAACCTACTGAATGGGAGAAAACATATGCAAATCATATAACTGGTAAGAGGTTAATATCTATAATGTATAAAGAACTCATGCAATTCACGAACAACAACAAAAGCACCCTGATTTAAAAATGGGCAGAGGCCTTAATAGACATTTTCCCCAAAAAGACATACAAATGGCCAACAGGTACATGAAAAGATGCTTAACATCACTAATTATTAGGAAAATACAAATCAAAACCAAAATGAGCTATCATCACACACCTATTAAAATGGCTAGTGCCAAAAAAAAAAACAAAAAAAAGCAAGAAATAACAGGTGTTAGAAAAGATAGGGAGAAAAAGAAATCCTTCTGCACTGTTGGTGGGGATGTAAACTTGTGCATCTACTACAGAAAATATTGTGGAGTTTCCTCAAGTAATTAAAAATAGAATTACCATATGTTTCATCAATGCCACTTCTGGGTATTTATCCAAAGGAAAGGAAAACACTAATTAAAATAGATATCTGCATCCTTGTGTTCATTGGAGTATTATTTACAGGAGCCCAAACATGGAAGCAACCTAAGTGGCCATCAGTGGGTGAATGGATACACACATGCACTCGCGCGAGCGCGCGCGCACACACACACACACACACACACACACAGAGATGAGTACTATTCAGCCATAAGAAAGAACAAAATCTTGTCATTTGAGACAACATGGACTGAGGGCATTACACTAAGTAAAATAAGATAGAGAAAATCATATCATACGGTCTCATTTCTAAGTGGAATCTAAAAACGGTTTAAAATAGAAACAAAAACCCCAAACTCACCAATACAGAGAATGGATTTATGGTTATTGGGTGGTGTGGGTGAGAAAGGGAAAGAGGGTTAAAAAGTACAAACTCTAGCCATAAAATAAGTAAGTCATGGAGATAGAATATACAGCATAGGGACAGCAGTTAATAATACTTCATTGTGTATTTGAAAAGTTCTAAGAGAGTAAACCCTAAGTTTCATCACAAAGGGAAGAAAATACAACTATGTATGGTGACAGATGTTAAAACTAGACTTCTTTTGATCCTTTCATAGTACATGCAAACATCAAATCATTATGTTGTACACCTGGAAGTAATATATTTCAGTTGTATCTAAATTTGTTAAAAAATGTTGCTGAAATACAAGTTAATGAAATGAAGTCTTTGATTATGTGTTATCCTATAGCATATCTAGGAAGACAAAAAAAAAATCCCATATTTTAGAGCCATCAAGATCCTTGCGGGTAGCAATGAACACCACCTCTAAAAGTACAGATTTGGTGTTTTAGATAGTACAATATTTCCCACAGTTGAAGAGAGGAATTTAAATGAAATTACAAACTAAGCCTCCTCAGAAAAACACAGTTGATATTGGTGCCTAGTAACCACTGTCTTCCCAATCTTACCCTGGTCGATTTTCAAATAAATAATTCCAAATGGGATCAAACTTCTTAGTGAAGGTTGACAGTGTTTAGGTCTTGGAATAATGTCCAATTTGCTCAGGACACACATGCTTAGAAGAGTTCTTCAAAAGAATCAAGCACAGAATAGGATGTTGTCCAACAGAATGAGATGTTATTAATAAATCTTAAATAATAATAGTAAATTACTGCCTATCTTTACATTCCTTGTCATCTTGCTGTGAAAGTAAAACATTATGTTCTTCAGAAGTCTAGGGGCACTAACAAGTAGCCAGGCTTGGCCCTAGCCAGGACATGGGGATCAACTAACTAAAACCTACTGATAGGATCCAGGAAGACAGGTCTTGCACACCTTGCTGTCAACATAAAGGTTCTTGCTGGAAGGTGTTTTGCTGCTTGGAAGAGAGCAGTGAGCCTTGAGTGGGCTCCCTGAACAGAACAGGAGGAGCTAGGGATTTGCGGGTCCATTCTGGTTTCAGTCTCCTTGAGGGGGATGCCCAAGGAACGTGATGAGGAAGGTGAGGGTAGATGACTATCAGCACAAATCACTAACAGGGCCTTTGCCTCGCTCCCCTATATCTGGAGTAAAGAAAGGTGAAGAATGGGGGCAGTGTAGTGCAATGAGTTACAAGAGAAAACAATTCAGCACAATTCAGAAAGTGAATGAATTTCCTTAGCCTCCCAAACCTCTTCAAGTGCAAAGGATTCCCAGGCTCTCTGTGCTGAGGAAAGACAGGTGGAAAGACTCAACTTTCTTGGGATTTTACAATCTGTGGAGTAAAGCCACTTCCCAGGCTGGATACATGTTTCAGGAGAGTGTTTGTTCCTTATGTGAGAAGTTCAGAAATAACAGAAGTAAAACCAGTGAGTTATAGAAGTAGTAACTAGTGAAAGTTTATTGTGCGTCCACCAAGAAGATAGTCTGTGTAATGGGAGCACTCAAACCAAAGCATGGAATAGAGCTCAGGGGAATATTGTTCTAATTATACAGTGAGGGCACAGTGACTGCTTATTCTTTGTAGTGATTGGTTATAATATTAGAATGTTATATTTAGAATTAAATAATAGAGAATTGGTTACCTCAGGTCAACCTTGGGAAACAGTTCAGGTTTTGCTAATGATTTTTAAGAGTCGAGAACAGGATTACTTAATCATGCAGGTCAAGCTAGTCATGCAAAATAAGCTAAATAAAGTTTTGTAAGACTAAACTGGTTTTGCCTGCTCAGGGAATTTTCAAGCCTGGTCTCCATGTGTTTCTGATAGTAACACTTATTAGGTAACACGTGGGGCAAATGGGTAGAAAAGAGGCAGTTGCCCCTTAGCGATTAGCAGGTTTTGCCTAACAGCCATCATGTTCTAGAAACGGAGCTGCTCTTAAAAGGCAATGGGTTTTTTTCTCCTGCAGATCCGGGATGCCAGTGTGACAAACAGAAGCTGGTGGAGGCTCCCTGGCAGATGGGTATGCGGAGGACTCCGAGCATCTGAGGTGAGAGGGGGGTGGGGCACTGCTGCGGTGTGGAACCCGTGACTTCAGGGTGGGAACGGTGTCCTCAAATTCTTGATAAACTGCATACTCTAAGTGCTCAATGATTGCTTGGTAACTTAATCTTTGTTCTAACTGAAAAAATAATATTAAATCGATAATTAAAATTTTATGTTTTATTTTTATAATATTTTTTTAGATAGAGTGTGAGTCAGGGAGGGGTAGTGGGAGAGAGAGACTTGAACAGGCTCCAGACTTTTTTACTAAAACAAAATAGTCATACTTTTCTTCTTACTTTGAAATATCTTTAAATTTTTGTTGATGCTGCAAAGAGAGCCCCTTTTCTTTCTTGAAACATTTGAGATGGTTTCTTACATAACAACTTACCTCCTGTGAATACTATAGTATGAATTTCTTCCAAATAAATATATTTTTCCATGTATCCATAATATAACCATAAAATAAGGGTATTAACAATGGCCCATGACTATCATGTGATCTTTAAGACCCTTGCAAATTTCTGTTGTTACCATACTGTTCCCACCCTTGTACTTAGTTGTCGTGTTTCCTTATTTTCCTCGGTCTGTAAAGTTTATCAGTTGTTTTTTCATGTCTATGATGGTGATGCTTTTGGAAATCATATGCAAGTTTTTTTTTTTTATGGAATGTTTCTTGATTTGGGTTAATTTAATACTTTTAGATTTCCTTTATGCGTTCTTGCCAGAAATATGGTAGATGTGATATTGTGTTGTTTCTGGTCATGATTTTGATTTGTTCCAATATTGATGATGTTCCGTTCAATCACATAATTAAAAGGTAGTGCCTGACAATTCCTTTATTGCCAAGCTACTTTTTTCCCCACTGCAGAAAAAGTATTTTTAACATCCTTATTTCAGTATAATTTACTATAAAATGCCATTAAATTTACTCACTTTAAATGTACCATTCAATGACTTTTAATAAATTTACAGGATTGTAAAACCATCACAATCACTTTTAGAGTATTCCCATTACCTCCAAAAAAGATTGATATGCACATTTGTAGTCAATTGTCATTCTACCCCTAGCTGGAGGCAATCACTGATCTGCTTTGTTTCCTAAAGTTTTGCTTTTCAAATATTTTCATGAAATCAAAGAAGATGTAGTCTTTGTGGAAAAGTACTTTGAGACTTCCAAATATCCTATTTATCAAACTTTCACAATTTAAGAACTGGTTGATGATTAGTGTATCTTGTTTCAATATGCATTCCCCTAATGTTAGATAATGAGCGTTTTTGTATGCTTAAATGCCATCCATATATCTTCTTTGGTGTGGTGTATGTTCAGATATTTTGTCTGTAATTGAACTCTTGTGTCCTTTTTTTCAATCTTGAGTTCTTTGTATATTTTGGACTCAAGCCCCTCCCCCCCTTTTTAAAAATATTTATTTTACAGAGACAGAGTGCAAGCAGGAGAGGGGCAGAGAGAGATGGAGACACAGAATCCAAAGCAGGCTCCAGGCTCTGAGCATGGAGCCTGACACCAGGCTCAAACTCATGAGCTATGATCAGGATCTGAGTTCAAGTTGGATCCTTAACAAACTGAGCCATCCATATGCCCCTCAAGTTTTTTATCAGAGAAAAAAATAATTACAAATAATTTCTCCTATCTTGTGACTTGTCCATATTTTAAACAATAAATTTAGTAGAGTGAGTTTGTTATATTAATCCAATTTGTCATCTTTTCTTCTTCATGGATCATTCTTTTGCTGGTATATTGAAAAACCTCACCAAACCCAAGGCCATATGTTTTTTTTCCTCCTAGGTTTTATTGTAGATTTTTTATATTTTCCTTTTATATTTAAGACTTTGATATAATTGATAATTTTTTGTATACAGTATAAGGTCTGTTTCTATGTTCTCTTTTCTTTTGCATATGAATGTCTACTTGTACCAGCACATGTTTTAGAAAAGTCTATTTTTTTCTTTATTGAATTACCTTTGCTCTTGTGTCAAAGTTCAACTGACTGTATTTGTGTGGATCTGTTTCTGTGTTCTTTTTTCTGTTCCATTTGATTTATTTGTATATTCTTTCACCAATGTTAGGCTGTTATGAGTACTGCGCTTTATAGTGAGTCTTGAAAGTGGGTACTGGGTGTCCTCCAACTTTTTTCAATATTGTGTTGACTATTCTTAGTCCTTTGTGTATCCACATCAATTGTGGAATTGCCTTCAATGTCTACAAAATAGCTCACTGGGATTGTGATTATGGTTGTATTGAATCTATAGATTGAGAAGTGACATTTCAATAACATTTTATCTGACAATCTATGGACCAAAAAAATAATGTTCCATTTATCTGGACCTTCCTTTATTTCTTCTTTTGATGTTTTAAAGCTTTCTGCTTAAAAAATCTGTGGTTCTTTACATGTTTTTGTTTTGTTTTAGATTTCTACCTAAGTTCACTTTTTGATATTTTAAATGGTACCTCAAAACATTTCCAATTCTAGTTGTTCATTGATGGCACATTAAGAAAGGATTGACTTCCATATATTTTCCTTGTCTCCGTTGACCTTTGCCAACTCAATGCATATGCTTAGTTCCAGAATTTTTTTTTTTTTTGCTTTTCTACATAGATAACCTTGTTATCTATAAGATAGTTTATATATTTATTTCCTAGCTGTATACATTCCATTATTTCATATCTTACTACTTTAGCTAGGATTTCTAATATTACCTTGAAAAGCAGTGTTGAGAAAACACCTCCTTGCCTTGTTGCAGATTGTTAGGGAAGAAAGGCTATTTCTCATTGTTAACTATAAATTGTTTTATTTTGTTTTTCATATTCCCCTTACTAGCTTAAGGAAGTTCCCTTTTACTCCTGTGTTTTGAGATTTTTTCATGAAAGAGTATTACAATTTATCAAATATTTTTTCCTACATGTATTGATATAAATAGTTTTTGTTATTCAGTCTGATAATACAATAACTGAGAATGATCACTTCACAAATGTTGAGTGAGTCTTACACTTGTAGAATAAATACAATTTTGTTATATTATTTTTATATATTTCTGTATTTGATTGGCTAATATTAAAGATTTTCATGTTGATGTTCATGAGAATATTGGACTGTAGTCTTTCTTGTTATATCTTCATATGATTCTATGATAAACTCTGGCCTCATAAAATGAGTGAGAAAGTATTCTCTCCTACTTTCTGGATAATGTAGGGAAGAAAGGCCATTAATTCTATGATAAATTTTTGGTAGATTTCATCTGTAAAACCTAAAGTGTAGTACTTTTTTGTAGAAGGGAAGAGTTTAAATTCTTAATTTAACATATTTAATAAAGGGCTACTCAGGTTAACTATTTTTCTTAATATAACTTTTTAATAGTTGGTGTTCTTCAAGAAATAGTCTCATCCAAATTATCAAATCTGTGAGCATACAGTTGCTCATAGCATTTACATATTTTTCTTCTTAATATCCATTATATCAATAGGGATGACTCCAATTTATTTTTATTGAATTATAATTAAAATATTCTATTAGTTTCACATGTACAACAATGTGCTTTGACATTTGTATACATTGCAAACTGATCACCACAATGACCCTTTAGTTACCATCTAGATTAACCATCACCATACAAAATTAATACAATATTATTGATCATGTTCTTCATGTTGTATATTCTATGCCATGACTTTATTTTATAACTTGAAGTTTGTACCTCTTGATCCTGGTCACCCATTTCACCCTCTGCCATTCCATTCCCTGATGGGGAATTGGGTTTGGTTTGGTTTTTTAGATTCTACTTAAAAATGAAATCATGTGATATTCTGTTCTTCTCCATCCAACTGACTTTATTTAGCATAGTACTTTCAGGTTTCATCCAAGTTGTCACAAATGGCAAGATTTCATACTTTAGCTAAATGGTATTTTATTGTATATGTATATGTGTATATATGTATGTATGTATACGCACACACACACACACACACACACTACATCTTCTTTGTGTGTCTGTGGGTGTACACATACACATACGACATCTTATCCATTCAGACATCATTCTATACTTTGTTTTCATATCTTTGACTATTGTAAATAATGTTGCAATAAACATACAGATGCATTTATATTTTTGAACTAGGGTTATGTTTTGTTTTGTTTTTGTTTTCTTGGGTAGACCCTGGGGGTAGAATTACTGGGCCATAAAGCAGTTTTATTTTTAACCTTTTGAGGAACCTCCATATTGTTTCCATTCCATGTTGATTGTACCAATTTACATTTCCATGTTGATTGTACCAGTTACAGTACTGCAATAAGGTTTCCTTTTCTGTACATCCTCACCAACCTTTGTCTTTTTGATTGTAGCAGTTCTGACCGGTACAAGGTGTTATGTCATTGTGGTTTTGATTTGCATTGCCATGATAATGATAAATATTTTTTTATGTGGCTGTTGGCCATCTGTTTTTTTCTGGGGTGGTGGGGGTGGGGAGAACTTGTCTGTTCAGATCACCTGCTCCTTTTTAAGTCAGGTTGGCTGTATAAATTTATATATCTTGGATATTAACCCCTTATCAGATATATGATTTCAAAATATCTCCTCCTATTCAGTAAGTTGCCTTTTCATTTTGAAAGTTTCCTTTGCTGTGCAGAACCTCTTTAGTTTGATGTCACATTTGTTAATTTTTGCTTTTGTTGCCCTTGCCTTTGGAATCAAATCCACACAAACAAAAGCATTACCAAAACTAAAGTTAAAAAAGCTAACTGTCTAGGTTTCTTTATAGGAGTTTTATAGTTTCAGGTCTTGCATTCATGTCTTTAATCCATTTTGAGTTCATTTTTGTGGTGTAGGATAGTGGTCTAGTTTTATGCTTTGGCATGTAGCAGTTCTGCTTTCCCAGAACCATTTATTAAAGAGATTGCATTTTTTTCTCTACTGTATATTCTTGTCCCCTTTGTCATAAATTGATAGTATATATGTGGGTTTATTTCTGGCTCTCTCTACTGTTTTATTGATATAAATGTCTTTTGTCCCCATACCATACTGTTTTGATTGCTATAGTCTATTTTGAAATCAGAGAGCATGGTATCTTCAGCTATGTTCTTTCTCAAATTCCTTTAGTTATTTAGATTCTTTTGAGGTTGTATACAAATTTTAGTATTTTTTCCTAGTTCTGGAAAAAATGCTTTTGGAATTTTGATAGCAATTTCATTGATCTATAGATTGATTTGGGTAGCATATTTTAACAATATTCTCTTAATATATGGACACAAATTCTTTCCATTTGTTTCTATCTTCAATTTCATACATTAATGTCTTATACTTTTCATTGTCTTTCATCTCCTTGGTTAAATTTACTTCTGGTATTTTATTCTTCTTGATGCAATTGTAAATAGGATTATTTTCTTGATTTATTTTTTCTTTCTGATAGTTTATTATTTGTGCATAGAAATACAACAGATTTTTATATATTGATTTGACTTATATATTGATTTCGAATGCATTTATTCTAACAGTTTTTGATGGAGTCGTTAAGATTTTGTGTATATAATATCATGCCATCTGCAATAATGACAGTTTTACTTCTTACTTTCCAATTTGGAAGACTTTTGTTTATTGTACCTAATTTCTATGGCTACGACTTCCAATAATCTGTTGGATGAAGGTAATGATAGTAGGCATCCTTGTATTATTCCTGATCTTTCAGGAAAAGCTTCCAGCCTTTGACCAATAAGTATATTTGCTCTAGGCTTATCATAAATGGTCTTAATTATTTTGAGGTATATTCTCTCCATAACAACTTTTTGAGAGTTTTTATTGTAAATGGATGTTGAATTTTAAACAATGCTTTTTATGCATCTATTTAGGTGATTATATGATTTTTAACTTTTATGTTAATGTGCCGTGTATAGTTGATTTGCAGATGTTAAACTATCCTTGAATCCCTGGACTAAATCCTACTTGTTCATGGTGTATGATCTTTTAATGTATTTTAATTCATTTTGCTAATATTTTTTGAGGATTTTTGCATTTATGTTTATCATTGATTTGGCCTATAATTTTCTTTTTTTTTTTTAATGTGTGGTGTCCTTCTCTGGTTTGGGTATCAGGATAATGCTGACCTCATAAAAGGAGTTTGGAGGCTTTCCCTCCCCTTCAGTTTTTTAAAAGACTTTAAGAAAGATAGATACTAAATCTTTATATGTTTGGTAGAATTCACATGTGAAGCTATCTAGTTCCAGATTTAATTGTTGGGACTTTGTTTACTGATTCAATCTTCTTAAGTCTGGTCTGTTTAGATTTTTATTTCTGCATGATTTAACTTTAGAAGATTATGTTTCTACAAAATTTATCTATAGGCATACCTCATTTTATTGCACTTCAGTTTAGTGTAGTTTGCAAATGTTTCTTATTAAAGGTTTGTGGCAAACCTACAAACAAGCAAGTCTATTGGTACCATTTTCCAATGTCATATACTCTCATTATATATCTGTCACATTTTGGTAATTATTACAATATTTCAAACTTTTTAATTATATTTGAAAGTAACTATAGAGGTGGAAATACCAAGAGAACTAGAATTATAAGTGGAGTCTGAAGATGTGACTGAATTACTGCAATCTCATGATAAAACTGCAATCTCATGATAAAACTTAAGTGGATGAGGAATTGCTTCTTATAGGTGAACAAAGAAAGTAGTTTCTTGAGATGGAATATACCCCTTATGAAAATATTGTAAAGATTATTGAAATGACAATAATTGCATGCTTATTTTTTTAAATGTTTATTTATTTTTGAGAGAGACAGAGAGTGAGTCGGGGAGGAGCAGAGAAAGAGGGAGATACAGAATTGGAAGCAGGCTCCAGGCTCTGACTGAGCCACCCAGGCATCTCAATAATTGTGTGGTCATTAAAGCAGTGGTAGGGTTTGAAAAAGTGATTCCCATTATGAAGGAAGTTCTGCTGTGGATAAATACCATCAAGCAAAACCACATGTCTCAGAAAAATCATTTGTGAAAGAAAGAGTCAAATGATGCTGCAGACATCTTTGTTTTCTTTCAAAAAATTGCCACAGCCACCCAAACCTTCAGGAGCCACCCCCTGATCAGTCAGCAGCCATCAACACCAAGGCAATACCCTCCACCAGCAAAAAGATTACAATTTGTTGAAAGCTCAGATGATGTTTAGCATTTTTTAGTAATAAAGGATTTTAATTGTTATGTCCATTGCTTTTTTAGACATACTGCTACTGGGCACTTAACAGAATACAGTGTAAACATTCACAAGCACTGGGAAACCAAAATTCATTTGAATCACTTAATTACAATATTTACTTTATCCCTTGTGGTGTGGAAGAAAGCACATATCTCTGAGGTATGCCTGTATTTTCCTGTGTTGTACAATATGCTGGGATCGTAATTGTTTATAGTAGTCTCTTATGATCCTTCATATTTCTCTGCTGTATGTTGTAACTTCTCTTGAATTTCTGATTTTATTCATTTGAACCCTCCTTTTTTCATAAATCTAGCTGAAGGTTTGCCAGTTTTGTCTATCTTTACAAAGAACCAGCTTAGTTTCATTGATCTTTTCTATTTGTTAAATCTCAACTGCAAAATAATGAATCCTTTGTAACAGAGTTTGAAAACTCCTTAAAAGTATGTACTTTTCTCTATTGTATTCAAAACTATGATCTATTGTCTTTTTAGACTCCATTTTATTTTACTCTGATCCTTATTATTTCCTTCTTTTAGCTTTGGGTTTGTTTATTCTTCTTTGATACTTTTTCTAGTTGTGAGGAACAGTTGTTTGAGAATTTTGACCATTTACAGTTGACCTAATTATTGATGAGTATATACTTAGTGCCAATTTAATTGTTTATGTAACAATTCTGTTTATTTAACTCATCTCTTTTCTTTCTCTCTTATGCTTTGATATTTTCTTCAGCGTTATGTTTAGATTCCTTTCTTACACTTTTTGTGCATTTGCTCTACATTCTTGCTTTGTGATAACTGTGAGGTTCACATATATTATCCTATGTAGGTAATAATCTATTTTAGGTTGATAGCAGCTAAAATGAAAACACATTCTAAAAATCTACATTCTACTCCTTAAAACACATATTTTATGATTTTGCCACATTTTACGTCTTTTTGTTTTATATATTCCATAACTACTTGTTGTAATTTTAATTACTTTTGTCTTGGAATTTTATACTAGCTTTGTAAGTGACTAATCTACTTTTACTATATATCTACCCTTTTAGTAAGAGGTTTTTCTCTTATGTTTTCTGATTGCAATTTTTTTTCTTAGCCTAAAGAAATTCCTTTAACAATGCTTATAAGTCTGGTTTAGTGCTAATGGACTTCTTTAGCTTTTCCTTATCTGGAAAATTATTTATCTCTTCTTTTGTTCTGAATGATAACCTTGCTAGGTAGAATGTTCTTGACTGGAAGCTTTTTTCCTACAGCACTTTTAAAATATATATATTTGAGAGAGAGAGACAGAGACTGAATAGGAGAGGTTCAGGGAAGGGGACAGAGGATATGACGTGGGCTCCACATTGACAGAGAACTCAATGTATGGCTCAAATTCACGAACTGTGAGATCATAACCTGAGCTGAACTCCAACACTCGGAGAACTGAGCCATACAGGTGCCTCTTCTTCAGCACTTTGTATATGTCATGCCACTCCCTACTGGTCTGCAAAGTTTCTGCTGAAAGATCTGCTGGTAGACTTACTGGATTACCTTTGTATGTAATAATTCAGTTTTGTTTCTTTTGTTGATATTAAGGTTCAGTATCTTTTAACTTTTGACATTTTCATTATAATGTGTCTTGCCATATGTCTCTTTGGCTTCATCTTATTTGGAATTCCTTGTACTTCCTTAACCTGATTTCTTGATTCATTCCCCAGATTTAGACATTTTCAGCCATGGTTTATTCAAATAAGTTTTCTGCCTATTCTTCCTTCTCCTTCTGGAACTCCTATAATATGGATGTTATTCTGCTTAATATTGAGCCATTGACTCTTTAAGGTATCTTCCCTTTTTAAATTCCTTTTTCTTGTGTTGCTGTGTTTGGGTGAGTTTCATTGTTTTTGTCTTCACCTCATTTATCCATTCTGCTTCATCCAGTATGCTGTAGGACCCTGCTAATGTAATTTTTTTCAGTTCCACTATTGTATGTATGACTTCTGTTTGGCATTTTCTATCCGCTTGTCAAAATTCTCCTTCCCTTTCATTCATTTTGTTCTTAAGTTTGATGAGCATCTTTATGACCATCACTTTGAATTCTTTATCAGGTAGATTACTTTTCTCCTTCCCTTTCATTCATTTTGTTCTTAAGTTTGAGCATCTTTATGACCATCACTTTGAATTCTTTATCAGGTAGATTACTTATTTCCATTTTATTAAGGTATCTTCCAGGATTTTGTTTTATTCTTTTGTTTGGAACATATTTCTGTGCCTCTCAATTTTGACTAATTATCAGTGTTTGTTTCTGTCTATTATATAAAACACTTAACTCTGCTAGTCTTGAAGTAGTGGCCTTTTGTAGGAGATGTCCCATGGGGGCTAGAAGTGTAATCCTCCCTGGCTTCCAGAGTCAGGCACTCAGTGGTTGTCCCTCATATAGACTAGGGCAGTAGGGCAGCAACTGAGGCACAGTGTTTGCTTCTCTATGATGTTTCTGTGGCTAGGAAGGGCACTCAATTGGCTGGTGGTGCTGCATTTGTTGCACAAGGGATGAGATGTGCCCAGAGATCCTAGTAAGTTAGAGGGAGATGCCAAAATGGCACCTGCTAGTGCCAGCATTAACAAAGTAGAATGAGATTGCAAAAAATGTTACCTACTAACACATTTGTCCCCAGAGAGAGTCCCAACAGATTTGTCTCTCAGGAGGTTACTTTAACATTGGTAAGTCATCTTTTTCACATATGGTCTGAACTTTTTTCAAACTGCTGCTTTTGTGCTGTGTCCCAGGGTGAATGAGTCTATGCACAAGCCTTTGAGGAGCAGATTCTCCTTTTCTATGGTTCTAGATATACTCCCTACTGGTTTCCAAAGCCAAATGTTTTGGTCATTTACTTCTCTGACACCAGACCCAATGGTTGGGATGCCTAATTTGGAGGACAGATCCTCTCTAGTCAGGGTAAAGTTTCATATTTTCTATATCCCTCCCATAGGATTTTTTGGAAAGGGCATGTTTGTATTTCCTCTCCATGTTAATGTGGATCCTTCATTGTATCCTTTCAGAGGAAAGTATTCCATATGTAACTGTAGGTTTGTTGTGTCCATGGGAGGAGTAAGTTGATCTTTGTACATCACCATCTCGAAACCAAAAGCTCCCACTTGTGTGTCCTTTCTCCCTACCCCCTTAGTTTGCCCAATTAAAGGCTGATCAATTGTTAGTCTATTAAAAGAAATTGTGCTTGGTTTATTTACTTTTCTGTATTATTTCTCTTAAATTAATGGATTTCTTCTCATCTCTATTCTGCTATTTGATACAAATTTAAGTTTTTCTTCTTTGTCTACTTTTAAAAATGTTTGCTCCTTATTTAACTTTCTTCTTTCCTAATATATACATTTAATTCTATACATTTTCTTCTAAGTGTTCTCTGTACATTCCCAAATATTGATAAAATGCATTTTCTTATAGTTCAAAATATTTTCCAAAGTCTCTTGCAACGTATGTTTTGGTTTACAAATTATTTGAAAGTATATTTCCTTAATTACAAAATATTTAGGAAATTTTACCTTTGTTATTGATTTGTAGTTTAATGCTACTGTAAGCTGTGATTTTAATTATTTTAAGTAAGTGTGATGTATTTTACGTCATAGAATGTGTTCTATCTTGGTGGATGTTCCATGTGAACTTCACTAGAATGTGTTCTGTTTTTGAATGGAGTATTTTGTAAATGTCAATTATGTCAGTAATTGATGTTACCATATAGGTCATCCATACCCTTATTAAATTTCTACCCAATTGATTTATCAATTGTTGACCAAACTAATGAGTTTGTTTATTTCTCCTTTCAATTATTAGCTTTTGCCTCAAGTATTTTGATGTTCTGTTGTTACATTCAAACACTTTTGGGACTAATATCTTTAGGTATATATCCCTGCTTATCTATTAATGTTGGCATGTTATATATTCTTCCCTTTATTTTGAATCTGTTTAAATCTGTACACTTAAAGTTTTTTTCTAATGAAACATATAGTTGGGTATTTTATTAATCAACACGAGCCATCTATTTTTTAGTAGGTGTGATTCTTTTACTGTTTTAGATCTTTACATTTAACGTTATCACTACTATAGTTGGATTAATATCTACCACATTTATAACTTTTCTGTTTTTGTTTTTTACATTTTTTTGGTTTTGGTTTTCATTTATTGCAACATAGTTAATTCCACTTGAATTTTACATGTTTTTATTTTCCTCTCTTCCTATAGCATATTAATTTTTATTGTAAGGTATTTAAATGGGACTTTAATATGAGATATTATGTTAACATGTTTGGAATTTGGACTAGATTTAATGATTATTTTAGATAAACATATCAGAGACTTCAGATTCTTCCAGTGTCAACCCTGCCCCCATTTTTTAATTGCCTCTTCCACTTGACTTTGGGAATTCCCTATATACTCTTTATCAAAAAGTCTATGCCTTGAAGATTTCTGCTGAAATCTTTGATTATACTCATAATATAGCACAAATATTATTTTGGTGTGGTAGTAATGCCTGGGAATGGTGTATTCTATAATCTCATGTTAGGTTTCTGTAGACTTGGGTCTTGGTGTTTGACTTTCACAAATGTTGCTATAAAATCTTAAGGAAATTATTTTGTTTTATTTCTTCTCTTATCCATATTCCCTTCTTGGATTCAGAATTCTCAATTGATTTCCCATTGATTCTCCCTTCACTTTTTATTTAGGTGATATAGGAAGGCTGGAAGGGTCTAGAGTGGGGAGGAATTCCTTTCTTAAAGCTAGAATGTTTTAAAATTTCATTCAGGCAAAAATCTTTGCTCTAAAGAATGTCTTTATGGAGAAGGCTTTGCACATGTTTCATAGTAGTTACTTCCCCCCTCCCCTTGCCATAATCTTTATCCGGTTTCCATATTGAGAGGAGTCCCAGTGGAAACTCCATAAAAGTGTGAGTGTTACCTCAAGACTGAAACCACCAAGGGTTTCTTACTATTATGTTAGTCCACATTCAGCCTCCAGCAGTTTTTCAAAACTGCTGTGTTTAAATGTTCTTATAAGTTTACGATGCCACTATCTTTTGTTCCAGATAAGCATACTTGGTGGCTGTATTTCTCTGGATGTACCTTCTTTCTTTATATTTTGTGATGATGGTTTGCCCTGAGAATGACTTCTTGGATTGGTTCAAGAAAAGTGCTTGATTTCCAGTTTGCCCATCTTTCTTGTTAAAAGGAGAGAAATGAAAAATTTTAAGTGAGAGCTAAAATGAGATGTCTTCATTACATTATTTTTTATTTTTAAAAATTTTAATGCTTTATTTTTATTTTTGAGACAGAGACAGAGCGTGAGTAGGGGAGGGGCAGAGAGAGAGAGAGAGAGAGAGAGAGAGAGAGGGAGAAGACACAGAATCCAAAGCAGGCTCCAGGCTCTGAGTTGTCAAGCACAAAGCCTGACGCAGTACTCAAACTCAGAAACCATGAGATCATGACCTGAGCTGAAGTGGATACTTACCAAGTGAGCCACCTAGGTGCCCCTATATGACTTTTTAATGTAACAACTTTATAGTATATTTTTATTGGTGTTAAATAATAAGTTATTATGAGTTGTTGACGTTTTTCCCTATCTAACTCTGGAAATACAGTATGAGGGCAAAGTATATGGATGTAAGAGATTTAAGAAAAGCTGTGAGAAATTCTTTGATAGAAGCCTCTGGACATATATAGAGAGAAGAGTCATAAAAGATAAGATTCTTGAGGGAAAAGTTTTTATTGGCATTCTTATCTTTAGTGGGGTTTCTGTAATAGATTATTGTATTTCTCATCACTACTGTAGCACAGAATGCCTGCTTCTTTAAAATAGTCCTAGAAGACCAAATCCTTTAAAAAGAAATAAGACTTACAAATATTTGAATGGGATGAACCCTATACTATTTACCAATAATGTTATTGTCTACGTGAAAATATACTAGATCAACCATTGTGACTAATTTTAGAATTCATTAAGTTTGGCAAAAAGATAAACTTTCAAGATGCTCTAGAACTTGCTTACTACAGTAATAACCCAGTAGAAAATAATATAATATGACAGTCAACTCTATATTCTTAAAGTGTCTAGAAATGGACATTTGAAAGTATATACTTATAGATTTTTGGATCTACTTTATGCATGCCCAAGATTACATTTTCCTTAGGATACTTTCACCAGTGTTTAAGTATAGTAGGAATTCTTTGCAACTTTGCTTTGAGGACTATCTATCATCTTTTGAAGACTTTATCAAAACAGTGCCAATGTATATTTTTCCTTTATACTCTTTTCTTTCTTTTTTTTTTTTTTTTTAATTTCACTTATCTCATACCAGTCTTACCTAAGAGTTCTCCTTGCCTACTTCTGCTTCTGAGGTTAGTCAATGGGATGCATTGAGAACACTGAATATACTTCATCTTGGACATGTTTTTCTCTCACTAGGCCAACTATATTTTCTAATCGGTTCCCAGTGAATTAGCTTCTATCATTCAACAAAGACTGGGAGATGGGGATTCTATTTTCCCTAATGCTTATAGTAAAACATGGACTCAGGTCCTTGAGAAAGACAACTTCTGGGTTCTAAAACTAGCAAGATTTTTTGAGAGGGGGTTAAAAATGTGTGGCTACCATTTTCTAAAATTTTTCTAGGAAAAGTAAGGTCAGGGCCATAGAGTCAAGAAAAACCTATCTAGGCTGCCTGGGTGGCTCAGTTGGTTAAGCATATCACTTTGGTTGAGGTCATGATCTCATAGTTCACATTTCAAGTCCCTTGTAAGGCTCTGTGCTGACAGCACATGGTCTTCTTTCAATTATCTGTCTCCTTTCTCTGTCCTTCCCTTGCTCCTTCTCTCTCTCTTCTCAAAAATAATAAACAAACGTCAACAAATAAAATAAAATACTACCCCTTTAAAAAAAGAAAGAAAGAAGTCTATCTAAACTTTAGTCATATTGAGGGGAACGTTAAGGCCATCTTTGTCACCTATAAAGAAAAATTGTGTTTGGGGCACCAGAGTGGCTCAGTTGGTTAAGTGTCCGACTTTGGCTCAGGTCATGATCTTGTCGTTCATGGGTTTGAGCTCCACATCGGGCTCTGTGCTGACAGCTAGCTCAGAGCCTGGAGCCTGTTTTGGATTCTGTGTCTCCCTTTCTTTCTCTGACCCTCCCCTGTTCATGCTCTCTCTCTCTCTTTCTCAGAAATGAAACATAAAAATTAAAAAGAAAAATTGTGTTTAATGACATTTCAACACTGCATATTTAAGAAGAACACCCATTGAGTATGTCAAAACATAAATGTTTAAATAACACTAGTTGTGTATCTTTGATAACTCCCCTCTTGTTTCAGGACAGAAGCCTTCTTCAAAAATTTGATACAATTTTTCAAATTTATTATTTATGGAATTCAATGCTGCATTAGATTCAGATTTACAGCATAGTGATTTGACAACTCTATATATAATGTGTTGCTCACCACAAAAGTAGCTACCATTCATCTGTTTATAAATAAAATCATATGGTATTTGTCTTTCTCTGACATTTCACTTAGCATAATGCCTTCTAGGCCCATGGCAAATGGCAAACTTTCCTCTTCATGGCCAGGTAATATTCCATTGTGTGAGTGTGAGTGTGAGTGTGTGTGAGTGTGTGTGTGTGTGTGTGTGTATCACCTCTTCTTTATCCATTCATCTATCAGTGGACATTTATATTGCTTCCATATCTTATCTATTGTAAATAGTGCTGCAATGAACATTGGCATGCATATCTTTCTGAATCAGTGTTTTTATTTTCTTTGAATAAATAACCAACAGTGGAATTACTACATCATATGGTATTTCTATTTTTATTTATTTGAGAGAGTGAGAGTGTGTGTGTGTGTATGTGTGCGCACGCACGCGCATGTGCACATGCATGCATGGAGAGGGGCAGAGAGATGGAGACAGGAAGCAAGAGAGAATCTTAAACAGGCTCCACACTCAGAGTGGAGCCAGATGCTGGGCTCAATCCCACAACCCTAGGATCATGACGTGAGCCAAAGTCAGGAGTCGAACAGTTAACCAACTGAGCCACCCAGGTGCTGTGGCATTTCTATTTTTAGTGTTTTGAGGAACCTCCATACTGTTTTCCACAGTGGCTGAACCAATTTATATTCCCAGTAATAGTTCATAGGCTTCTTTTTTGTCTACATCTTCACCAACACTTATTTGTTGTCTCTTTGATTTTTATCCATTCTGAAAAGTGTAAGACAATAGCTCATGGTGGTTTTGATTCATATTTCCCTGGTGATTAGTGATACTGAGTATCTTTTCATGTGTCTCTTGGCCATATGTAGGTCTTTGGAAAAATGTCTGTTTAGTTCCTATGTCCATTTTTTAACCAGATGATGATGATTGGTGTTGAGTCATATATATTCTTTGTATATTTTAGATATCAGCCCCTTATTGGATATATCATTTGCAAATATCTTCTCCTATTCAGTAGGTTCCGTTTTTGTTTGGTTGGTGGTATTCTTCACTGTGTAAAAGCATTTTATTTCACTAAAGTTTGATATAATTGTGAGAATATATAATTCTGACTATGTAATATAAAAGGTTATTCCTAGAGTATTTTTTTAGCTATATGGTTTCCCTCCTTCCTGGCTTTTGAAAAGCTAGAAGAGGACAGGGGAAATTACATTATCAGCATCCTTCTTAATCTACATTCAGGAATCTTAAGTTTTATAGAGTGTCTCCCTACTTCATCTCCACAAAGACTCCTTACCCGTTTATATTTTGCTAAGACCAAAGCCATAGAAAATATGACCAAAATATCATTGTGCTGAAATTTTAACTTACTTTGAGAAACACCAATTTAATGAATGAGAATTTTTTTATGGAGTTCTAATGATCCACAAAATACTAACTTGTGATTAATGATATGTCCTAGCATAACAAATATAGTCTAAACAGAGGAATAACAAATCAGCATCTAAAGATTCTGACATGCATAAAAAGATGTCCTTCACTTATTTAAAGGTTTTTGAGATCGGGTTCCATAGTTGGAGTTGGTATACAGAAGTGTCCCTAGGACCATGACTATGGAAAAGAAGAAGAGGAAGTAGGATTGTGTAGATGGAAAAGTGAAACTCTGATATAGGCACAAAACTACACAAGGAGCTCTAGGGGTAGAATGACTCTTCATAGTTGTCAAAAGGTGGGTTGAGATTTCTAGGCTTTTATAACCCCATATCAATTGGTCTTGGGATGCAACCTGCCCTAGAAAGGGATGTAAACTTGGTCAAAGTAGATTTCTCCAGTTGAGGTCATTCCTAAAGAGGCTGACAGAACTTTACTGACTGGCACAAGCCTTTGATTGGAGGCATGTATTAGTTAGAGCTGTTATCATAAATAGCTTAGACTGGACAGTTTTTTAACATTTATTTCTCACAGCTCTGAAAGCTGGAAGTCTGAGATCAGAATGCCAGAATGTTTGGATTCTTGGTGAAGGCCCTTTTCCTGGCTCATTTTTGTTTGTGATTACACTAAAAGAGAAATATTTTGTGTTTCCTCTTCTTTTAAGAGTATTAATCCCATCATGGGGACTTTATACTCCTGATCTATTTTTAACCCTAATTACCTCACTAAGGTCTTCCCTCTAAATAGCATCACATTGGAGATTAGGGTTCAAAATATGAACTTGGGGCAAATGCAAACATTCAGTACATAGAAAAGGGATTCTGGACATCATGACATAGTCTCAAAAGTTTGATAATCTTAAAAATTAAGAAATGTTCACTATACTCATATATAATGATCTATATCTTTATATTCTAGTAGAAGAGCTAAAAACTTTAAAAATATAACTCCTGAAATTTCTGTAGAGAAAATAGAACCTTACTTTCAAAATAAACCCTGGCAAGATTTAATCCTTCTAGAATATTAGTTTAATTACACAAATAATATGTCCCTATTAAAAAATCCAATATGGTGGAAGTGTAAGGGTAAGAGAAGAGGGTCTCTTTCATAATTTGCAATCATTAGCTATATTTTTCCCTAAGGAAACTGGTTTTGAAAATTTTCTATAACTTTCTATAACTATGAATTCTTATAGATTTTAAGTATGTTTAAGTTTTAGTATTTTTAATCATAAAATATTTCAATGGAAACTGAAATCCATGTTCCAATAGACTTTCAATTAATCCTCATAGTTTGCTCCATCTGAAACCCTGATTTAGTTAGCAGGAGTCATTTATTCCTCAGCTTTCTGAGGTTCAAGCAAGGCTCAGTCTGCTACATCCTTCCATATGTGCCTAAAATTTCAATTTCTTCTGGCTGGTAAGTTACAACCTGCCTATCTGCATTAAAGCTCCCAATGTTCTTTGCTCTCATCTCTCCTGTTCCCTTTGACTCTGTAATGTTTATTATTTCAGAAGGAAATACTACTAAGAATGCATATTAAATATGTATTAACTAGAGATTCATGTATGGAGACAGTCCTCATGAGAATCACCACAGATGCTTTTAAAGATTTTCTGCCTACGCTTTTTCTTAAATAATTCTTATTTAAATAGTTAGTCATGAACCACAAGATAATCTGATATACAACCAGGGACAAACATCATATATGTATATCATCCACATACCAAGGAACATATTTCAGAAAGCCTATATCATGACCTAATAGGCAGAAAATACACTTGGAATGTTGAAAGTTGATTTCACCTCAAACAAAACAATAAGGAATGTTCTAAGCTAAGGAACATAAAAAGTTCATGCATACATACATTAAAAACTTTAGTTTTACAAACTTCTATATATATGCATATTTTAATAAAAATGAGGTTCACCTAGGTTTGATTCTTCTATCACATAAAAATGTGTTTGTATGTTCTTTATCAGTACATATATGTCCATCTCACTTTTATTATTGAAAACTTTCTATTATATAAACTAATTTAACCACATTTTTATTGTTAAGATTATATATGCTGTTTCTTTAGTCATTACAAATTTTCTTATATTTAAACATCTTTGTGTATGTATATGCTAGAGGTAGGACAGTTTTAGTTTTGATAGTTGTCATTTTAATTGTTCTCTGAAAAACTTGTACCAATATATATAAATTCTCAACAACAATTTGAGTCTGTTAACCCAAGCATTCACCCAACAAATGGGCTTTTTTCAATATTTTTGAAAGAATTTCTAAATTGATAGCATTATTAGCTATCATTATTAGCTATGTGTAGACTTTTGTTTTTACCATCAATATGTAAAGGGCTTGGATATTGTTATTCTCATCCTCACAAGAAAAACGCTGAAACCTGAAAATCAGTGACCTTTCATGGCTCATCAGTGGAATGAGATTGCCGAGTGTATTAATTATGGTTTTGCAGAGAAAGAGAACCATAGTATAAGTATGCATGTGTATGTATATAAATTTATATTATGGTATATAACTTATAATAAGATATTGGCTCACACAATTATAGAGGCTGAGAATTCCCATAATTAATCCTGGAAGCTTGTTGGTCCATGAACTTGCCCATATATAAAGGGCAAGGAACGACCTAAGAAAGAGGAAGACCGCTCCAGATTGATAAATTCCTTTGTTTATTAAAACTGTAACTTAATTAAAAAGTTTGTCTTGGGCAGCCTAAAGACAAATAGATTTCCACATCTACTCACCATAAACTTAACGGCCTCTTTATGCATGTTTCCAGTCATATATACTGTACAGAAGTCTCAGTGGGAACAGTTTCCACTATAGGAATGGTGGCAAGAATGTACATTTCAAGGACAGAGGGAGTGAGGAGTCTCTGATTGCCTAGGTGCAGCTTGCTGGTTACCAAGTGGTCACATCCTCTTAATTATTTCCTCCAACAAAGATATAGACCAAGAAACCTAGTGGTGTGGTTCAGAGGTCTGAGAGGCAGCAAGCCAGAGAGCCAATGGGATAGATTCTAGGAAGAACCAGGAGCACTAAGGGCAGAAAATCAATGTGTCAGCTCAGTCAGGAAGAGAGAAAATTTCCTCTGCCTTTTAGTTCAATTCCATCTCTCAACAGATTGGATAATGTCCACCTGCATTGGATGGCCATCTGCTTTACTCAGTCCTTCCAATTTAAATGCTAATCTCAGAAACATCCTCACAGACACACCCTAGAAATAATACTTAACCAGCCATCTGATGGCCCAATCAAGTTGATATATAAAATTAACCATCCTATAGGGCAGATCATCACAGTTTAATCTGAAGAGTCAAAGACAAAATCAGGGGCAAGATCCGCTTATGTGAGGCAGAAGCCTCTGGAGACATTAGCCGATAGGAACACTTAAATGGTAACTGACAAATTGATGGAAACAGAGTATAGACTAGCATCATGGTTAGATACCCCTGAAAGACACAATCTTAATGGCTCCTCTACACTTTTGTGGGCTTTTATCTCTAGCAGTCTCCCCACAATCTCCTGGTAAAAACCCAAGAAAGAAACCTTTTTTGTTTCTGGCAGGGGAGGAAAAGGCAACCGTTTTGAAATCTCCCGGAGAATTCTTCAAAACAAACATCTACTCAGCAAAAGAAATTTTTACTAGAGCCTTATTAGACTTGTAGGAAGGAATTATCCAGCTCTAGCATTCATACTTCAAGTAAGGGAGGAGGGGGAAACTAAGAAACGTGTCTTAATTTCCCAGTCTAGAGACTGGGTTTGAGGTGTAATCATAGGATTATAGAATACTTTCCCTTTCCCTGCACCTTTGCACCATTATTACCACATCAACAGAGCTTCAATAATACAACAGTGAATTATAGCTGAGAGATCTGCACAGCCCAGACTATTTAAGAAAAGATTATTATGGAAGTCTAAGAACAACAAGGACTATTAAAACAATGACTTTACAGGCAATAAAGATTCTGGCACCCACAACAACCACAAACATTAAAGCACAACTCCTGGACAAGTTAACATAAAACCTTATACTAAAGGCTCATTTACTTCAGTTCTCATTACCTGACCCATCATGTTCAGCTTTCAAAAAAATGACAAGGCCTGCTAACAGGCAAGAAAAAGCACATCATGAAGGGAAAAAGTTAGCATCATAAACAGACTCAAGAGGACACAGATTTTTAAATTATCAGACAGGACACTGAAATAACAATGAGTAGTATGTTAAGTGCTCTAATGAAAAAAAAAAAAGGCAATGTGCAAGAATAGATGGGTAGTGTAAGCAGAGAGACAACAAATCTAAGAATCAAAAGGGAATGCTAAAAATCAAAAACACTGACAGAAATGAAGAGTGTTTTCAATGGACTCTTCAGTTTACTGGGTGCTGCTGAGGAAAGAATGAGTGAAATTGAAGATAAATCAATAGAAACTTCCCAACTGAAATTAAAGAAGAAAAAAGAATGGAAATGAAACAGAACTGGCACCACCAAATGCTGGATTCTCGCCCGTTGCTAGTGCAAATACAAAATGGTAGAGCCACTTGGGAGGACAGTTTGCTACTTTCTTACATATCTAAACAAGGCTACCAGACTATCCAGCATCCACACTCCTGGGTTTTTATCCATTTGATTTGAAAATGTGTGTCTTGTGTGGGAAATTTAAATGCATATTTCTAAGTGAAAGAAGCCAGTTTGAAATGATTACATATTATATAGTTTTAATTATGTGACATTCTGGCAAAGGCAAAACTATACAGACATTAAAATATCAATGGGTACCACAGATTTTTAGACCAGTTAAACTATTGTATGTGATCCTGTAATGATGGATACATGACGTCCCGCAGTTGTCAAAACACATATAACTTAAGTACATGAAGTGTGAACCATAATGTATGTGAATATTTTGGAGTTTTAGAGATCCTAAGAAGGAAAGCAGACTCTAACTAGAGAATCTTTCTGTTACAGTGCATGAAACAGCATGTCTTAAAGTGGTGGGTAGAAGAGGTGCTGACCTAAGAAACTTTAGAAATGACTGGAAGATGTTAGAATTAAGGCTAAAGGCACTACATATAAGCACTCTATTCTCCCTTGTAAATTTGTTTCCCATATGGATATGGGTTAACAATTTTGATACTCATATAAATAATATAGGAGTTTAAGCATTAAATAAACGGGAGGCTGGTGTTGGGGGCCATGTGCCTGACTGTGGAAATTTACAGCTAAGCAGTAGGAGGAAGTGAGAATTATTTATGTGGTAGTGGTAGAATTCCAATTAGAATTGGAAATGTGAGAACAAGTGTGTAGCTTAAAACATTTACAGATGGTTACATGTACAAATAATTATATATATGTGTGAATACATAGGTTAGTAGACTCCTATCCTTATTTGCTGTCAGGTGAAAAGGCCTTAAAGAATGACACCGCAGTAGTAATGAACACACTTTGTATCCCAACTGGTTTTTCTACTACTATCTTCCAATAAAAGGTACCATAGTTTCCTGGATGCCGTTTCTAGGAATGGGGTTAATAAAAAATATACAACATGAGTCTGGAGTACCTTGTGCTGAACACAAGGAGGTGAGATATATAAAACAGATGTATAACATAACACATATAAGATGTAACACAAGGCTGTGAGTCTAAGGAGGCACAGGAACCATCTGATCGAACTCCCAAGGACTAAAGATGGAACAAATTGAGCAATACAATTAATTAGTATTGGATTCTAACTCAAAGCATAAAATAAATATGAGTACATATTGATGTAAATAAATGATTGAATAATAATAAAAGGGAAAGAAAACTCTCCCATAGTGGAAAAAATGCTAGGAATTCATGTAAATAGTCCACCCTAAAGGAGGAGCGGCATGATTCCCTACTCCTTAAGTGTGGGCTGTGCACAGACACTACTTTCCAAAGAGTGAAGTCTGCAAAGGAACCTGGGCATCACTTCATAGAGGACAACACTGACTAACATTTCTTCAGGCAGATAATCAAGATTAGCATTAACACCACAAACATTTCTTCAGGCAGATAATCAAGATTAGCATTAACACCACAAACACCACAACAAACATGTTGATAATATATGCTCTTGAAGTGACAAAAATGGCACTTTACCTCTGTAATCTTCATCCTCAAAACTGTAACTGCAGTCTAATAATTAGAAAACCAGGCAAATTCCAGTAGAGGTGCTTTTTAAAATATCCCTGCCCAATACTCAATAAAATTCCCTGGAAAGGTCAGGGTTATCAGAAATGAGGAAATGCATGCGTGCCATAGCTAAGAGGAGACCAAGGGGTCATGACAACTGAATGTTATGTTCTGTCCTGAATGGGCCACTGGAACACACAAAGGACTAAAGATTCTAAGAAGTCTTAATAACCTACAGACTTTAGTTAATAATGCATCAATGTTCACTAATTGTAACAAATATGTACCTATTAATGTAAGATGAAAAGAATAGGGGAAACTGAGTACAAGGTATAGCAAAATCTTTGTAGATCTTCTAAAATTTTCTGTAAATCTATTATATACAAAAGTCTATCAGATATATAAAAATGGATATGTATATCTTTTATTTGATTTTGCTTTCTTGAGAAACAAAGTATTTTGTGGCTATTGATATTTCTTTCTCACTTTGAATAATGAATAAGAAGCTAATTTTTTAAGTTTGTTGATTTATGATTTTTTTAAGTTTATTTTTGAGAGAGAGACCGCATGAACAGGGGAGGGGTAGAGAGAAGGGGAAAGAATCCCAAGCAGCACAGAGTCCAATGTGGGGCTCCAGCTCATGAAACTGAGATCATCACCTGAGCCCAAACCAAGAGTCTGACACCTAACCAGCTGAGCCAACCAGGGGCCTCTAAGTTTATTATTTTTGAGTGAGAAAGCATGCATGTCTGAGCAGGGAAGAGGCAGAGAGAGAGTGAGAAAATCCCAAGCAGGCATTGCCCTGTTAGTACAGAGCCCACATCGGTGGGGGGGGGGGGGGGGGGTTGGTCTCACAAACTAAACCATGAGACCATGACCTGAGCTGAAACCAAGGGTTGCACACTTAACCGACTGTGCGCCTAGGCATCTCAAGAAGCTAAGTTTTATAGTTGTGTTTTGAGTAGTTATTTTTTCCAGAATTACATAATAAATAGTTTATACTTCTTCTAAAATATTAAGACCTACACTATTAGGTTTCAGGAAAGGAGATATTCACTATATCTCTCCATTAGCTTACCCAAAGTGATAAGCTATTGGTGACGATAAACCATTTTGAAATATTTATACTAGTGTCTTGTGATAAGCATTTATTTCTCAGCTTGTATTCTCAAGTATTTTGTACACATATAACCATTTTGTATTCTGCACCCTAATTAGTAACTCTTCATTCTCATCTCTCACATACCTGAGCTCTTCTTCAGGCTTCTGACTTAGAAATCCAACTTGAGAATTATTTACCTTAAATTTTGCAGAGTTCTTGGTATATTGTTGATTCTATCTACTTTGCAAACTTTAATATCTTTCCAAGTTGGCAGGACACGATATTTGGACTTTCGCTCTGAGATGAGGTCTACACTTAAAATATTAGGCAGGTCCACATATTGACTGAGGATAATTTTATAAGTGTTTATTTTATTGCTACCAAATGTTTGTGTGTCTCTCTCTCACACATACATATATACACAGAAGTCTAGTTAATATATTAAACAAAAATGGGCATTTATTTTATTAATTATAAAGGACAGAAACATTATGACCTCTGTCCTACTGTTTAGAGGTAGATTTAAATGATTAGTGAATTTTTAATGATTTTCCAATTAGATTCTGGGTAAGTAATTTAGAGTTTCAGGCAATTGGAAAAACAATACCACAAACTGTTTTCTCTTATGAAAAGAATTCTTACTTATACATAAATACACAGAATTCTGGGGCGCCTGGGTGGCTTAGTCAGTTAAGCGTCCGGCTTTTGCTTAGGTCATGATCTCGCGGTTCGTGGGTTCGAGCCTCGTGTCGGGCTCTGTGCTGACTGCCAGCTCAGGGCCTGGAGCCAATTTCAGAGTCTGTATCTCCCTCTCTCTCTGACCCTCCCCTGCTCACGCTGTCTCTCTCTCTCCTAGAAATAAATTTAAAAAAAAATAAAAAATATTTAAAAAAAAATTCCATGTGAATAATTTTTTCTTAATAAAAATTGACAATAATGCTAGCAGCTTCTAATAGGGTAAAAATTAAAATTTCATGTTTATTTCTCAACATATTTATATTAAAACTATTTAGGAGGAAAAACAAAATGTAAAATGTTTATGTTTAATTTAGTCAAATATTTACTAAATTAGTCTCTCAAGATTGGAATTCTCTAACTTATTTACAATGTAAAATAAGCCACTAATGTTATGTATACTTGTTATGGGAAATTTGTTTTGTTTTAAAAGAATCTGAGGGTAACTCAGGTCCCATCAACAAACAACATGGCATTTTTCTTATCACTCTTCTTTAGGGAAATAGCTTATCAATTATTTATCTTTTGTGGATTTTTCTTAGTTATTGTATATAAATATTTTTCTTCTCTTTTACAAAAAACAAATAATGGCTACACAAGTAAAAACCGATAATGTAGTTTTATACTGTTTATGCTGTTTATGGGTTTCATATAATTGTCCTCTGGATATAATTTTCTTGATTATTAAAATTACACTGAGTATTATAAAATCCCATTATGCTAAATAAAACAGACTTTTTTTAAGTGACAAGCTAATATGTAGTGCCATATAAGTAAGAAACTGACTCATCTTGTACTAATATTCTGAATTTTATGGCAGTACTGTGCTATTTCAAGTAGTAAGAAGGTTAAGGAAACTACCTTGTGATTTTGTGTCCATATATCCTTTTTCCAAATCTGAAATGAATATTTGTTTTTTAAATTATGAACAGAATAACCATTCACAATTAATTAAATTCATAAGCAGCTTTAGTAAAACTAGTAGCCTAATAATTATGAAGATTTATTCAACACAGGATTTTTAAAAGCTACTTGAGGTGGTTCAGCTATGTCATCTAAAAGTTTACTTTATACTTCATATGAAAGTTCTAGTTTATAAATTCTAGGTGCTTTCAGATATGTTGTTTTAACAATCTCCAGGCTTGGTTTCCTTGTCAATCTTCTTCTTACTATTTTTAAGTAAAAATACCTTCTTTTGATGCAGAAGATGAAGCAGAACTATAGTTGAATGTATTCACAATTTCCTTTGCTATATGTTTGCATTATCCATCTGTTTGAACATACTTTCAAGTGTTGTTTCGCTTCCAAAAGCAGCCAAGAGAATTACTGTTAATGGAATAATGATAGAATTATAATGAAGTCAGATTGTTGATAGAAGAATAGATGTATCTCTACTTTCAAGACCATGTCCTAAAAGTAACAATACTCTATTAAATTTGTAAGTTGTAATTTTCAATTAATCACTGTACTCTCTATAATCACTTCTTCTTAGTATGTAAACAAATACTGGATGTATTTTATAAAGAGAGTTATGACACATTTTTGGTTTTTTGTTTCCATTCAGTGATTTCCCTGCCCTCAAAATTCTGTTTATGCATTTAACTTGAATTTTTATTGGTTTTGCCTATTAAAAAATCACTACAGGTGAAACCAAGCTACTCCTTGCCCTGAGTCTTAATGATCATACAAAATCAGAGAGGTTGTGTTTCTGTGCTTCCAGATAGGTCATTTTTTGTGAAGCATGTATATCTGGTCTCTTTCCTAAGGTTACCATTCTCTCGTGTATGTGTGTATGTTGGGGGGGGAGGTATTTAAACTATCTAGTCGAAAATAAATGGACACATCATGCTTTCTTTAAAGCATAATAAAATAATAATTGGAATTACATATATATATCTACATAATATGTTTATATGTATAATATATACATGATGCATTGACCGGAAAAATGGAATTACACAAACTTGTTGACAGCATTTGTCCCTGTGGGAACATAAGGTGCTTATCTCTTTATTTTTCTCTATTTAAAATTTCTTACTTATGAATATTTATAACATTTTAAATATGAAACAAAATCTTTACTAAAGAGTGATATTTACTTTTATATTTATTTTTTTACAATATTTATTTCTGTATAAAAAACTGATGTGTTGAATAAGAAATAGAATATCCCCCAAAACTTTGGCTTTTTGTTACAGAAAACAAACCTGCTAACAAACCAAAATCCACCATCTAGACGTAGTGACATGGGCAATGTCAAGTATTCAGGGAACCATTTTTTTTAAACAAAAACATTGATTAATCAAGTCAAAGAATATGCCTGAAAATCATCTGTAAAATTTATTGTTAAATATTTCCATGGCTCAAACTTGGTATTTTTACTGTAATTTAGTTTAGTTTTCCCCCCCTAATGGGTCCCAGAATAGTCCTTTATGGTCAGCCCACGTGCATTTAAAAACCTCTGATCCTATCAGTTGTGTTATTCTAACTAGTCATTCCTACTGGTCTTCTATTAAAATTTATCAATGTAACCCTTTAGATGTGGAACCAGATAGGTCATTTTTTGTGAAGCATGTATATCTGGTCTCTTTCCTAAGATTACCATTCTCTCGTGTATGTGTGTATGTTGGGGGGGGGGTATTTAAACTATCTAGTCGAAAATAAATGGACACATCATGCTTTCTTTAAAGCATAATAAAATAATAATTGGAATTACATATATATATATCTACATATAATATGTTTATATGTATAATACATACATGATGCATTGACCGGAAAAATGGAATTACACAAACTTGTTGACAGCATTTGTCCCTGCGGGAACATAAGGTGCTTATCTCTTTATTTTTCTCTATTTAAAATTTCTTACTTATAAGTATTTATAACATTTTAAATATGAAACAAAATCTTTACTAATGTGGGGAAAAATAAAAAATTTAGATCTGTTTAACATATACCTTGTTAGCTTCTTTTTGCATTTATTTATTTTTGAGAGACAGAGAAAGACATGGCACAAGTGAAGGAGGAGCAGAGAGAGAATGAGACACAGAGTCTGAAGCAGACTCCAGGCACTGAGCTGTCAGCACAGAAGCCGACATGGGGGTCGAACTCACAAACTGTGAGATTATGACCTGAGCCAAAGTGGGATGCATCACTGACCAGAGGCTCCTAACTTGTTACCTTCTAATTTTCTCTTTTGGTGTGTGCTCAGTAATCCTAGTGTATCAGCAATTCTAAGCTATCAGTGAATCCCAGCATGCACAAGGCTGCCTTTTACTTCTGTTCCAGGAACCTATTTCCCAGCACCTATCATATTATGCAGATTTTATTTTTATGAGTTACAGACTATTCAGAGTGTGGAACAATGATGCTGAATAGGGGAAGAACTGGGTAGAGCAAAGAATGTCCTAAACTAAGGCCCTAAAATAAATAGAAGGTTTTTTGTGTGAATTTAAAATATGGTCCCAAAAGAGAGCATTTTGAAAAAGTCCATTTTTCATATGTTACCATCTAGGCAAGTCTGCTTAATGCTAAATATCTGTGAATGACTCCTGTAAGGTTTGGGGACTCTTGGGGCATTATTTCAATCTAGGGTCAAGAATAAAATAAAATAATAATATTTTTGGAAAAAGTAGGTTGAAAAAAGAGTGTATTTATAAGGGCAGATGCATTATAATTTGTTCATTTGCTCTTGCATTCATGTCCTACAGTTTTATTATACTATGAAAAGCATATGGGAGAGAAAAATGATTTGGAGTAATATTTCTGAAAAATAAATTGAAATCACTTTATATTATTGTACCATAGTCAACTTAAAAACCTATAGACTTTTCCTGAAAACCAGGCCAAAAAAAGGCAAAGAACCCAGAGTATAGGTGCTCTGCTGCTTTCTTTCCTGAGGAATTAACTAACTGCATCTTGCATTCAATTTAAAGACTTTAGAATAATCATTTTTCAAACAGGCTACCTGGTTTGGTTTGTTTCTGTGTCCCCTGAGGTAAATTTGATGTTTGTGGAGCATGTACAGTTCTCACTGGCTTCTAGTTAAAGTCACAAAATTTTACCTTCTTTCTCTTCCATTGCTGCAAAGTTTTTAGAGTGTATCATTTCCTTTGAGTTTCATGTAATGACTCAGTCAATGCTAGCCGTTTATTCCTTTGGGCCATTGATTGCTGTTTCCAGATTATTAACTTTCTCTGCTAATTTGTTCAATTTAGACTTCAAACCTTTATGCCCCCTTTGCATACTATCCGTCTTTTTGTCAATTTTCATTAGTAGGGCATGAGTGCAAAGCCACTAATGACAGACAGTTCTATTGGTTCATTTGATTGCTGTACTAGTCACAGAATGCCCCAGGTATTGGCTGGGAAAAAAATAACTCAGTGTAGCATGTATATTGATAATTTTCCTGGCTCCTTTGATCTAATTCTAACCATTCTGAAGCTCTCTCCGTCAAAGCACATAAATCACATACCTTTCCTGCAGATTAACCATCTTGCATCTTGATGATTGAACATCTGGATCCAGTCTGTTTATATTTCATTTCATTGTGTGATGCCAGGTTTACTTCATTTCAGGGAAAGAAAGTTATAATGAGTTTTTGAAGATTTGCTGAGTTGATCAAATTCATTGATTTCCAATCTTCAATGCCAGATCCCAATATAGTGACACATGTATTTTAAGATACTGGTAGAAGAGGTATAACTTAGGGTCAATATTTACTATATTAGTTAATGAGTGAAATTGAAATAAAAGGATGATGGCTTTTTGTTTATGAAACCTTTGCATTAAGAACTATGCTTTGTAATGATCATAGTTTATGCTTTTTTAATGTTCTGGTAAAATAGTGTTTTTTGTATAGTTCATATATATATATATATTTGTACTTAGCAGTATTTCTTTAGGTATCTGTTTAGGTTATTCATGATATAAATAACTTGTGAAACAGGCTTCAAATGTGTGTGTCAAAGTAAAAACTTTAAGAAATCATTATTCAATATCAAAGATAGTTAAAAGAATCAATACCAGTGATAAATAATCACCATTTTTTTGGTCTTAATAAAGCACATATTTCTTAAGACATAAAAAAATTCAAGCCACATGGGTGTATATAAATGCAATGCAGTATAAGTGAAATGCTGGTGTTTTTACTGTCATTGTAAAACATTATGAAAATCTTTGACACTTCTTATAGTTCCTGCCCAGAATTATATTATTCACAGTTAACGTTTGGGAATATTTTCTCATTCGAAGTAGGACATTTAGACTATAAAAACTTACTAGGAGAATGTTTTACCATTAAGACTTAATAGCATCACATTGGTGATTCCATGGTATTCTTATGTTTCTATTCCAAAATGTAGTATATTTCTTATAAGTTGTCAGCAGGTGATCTCAAATATCAGTCTGAAGTAGGTCGTTGAAAATCAATACAAATCAAAGTATTTTTTTAATCAAAAATTAATTTCTTTTTGTAACTTTTAAGTAACACTATTCCAAAATGAGGAAGAAAGGACCCAAATTTTTACCTATCTATGTTCTGTTATAAAAATATATATTTACACACAAAGTTAATCAAATAACATATGTGCTTCAGTTCTACTTACCTCTTTTGAATAATATCTTAAAAAAATAACCTAAAAAGTCTGCAAAAATTAGATATCCTAATCTTTGTTTCTAGCATAGAATTTAAACTAGTTTCAAAATTTTCAGTGGACTAAATTCCATTAATTTGTTCTATTCATTGAAATATTTGAATGCTAACATTAAAAATTAAAACTAACATGGAAATATCTTAATGAGTTAGATTAAAATGATTTAATAAGTACATAAAAGTAATATGCTTTACCAAATATTTCAGTCTATTGTTTTTCACAACTAAAAAATATTCTGTTGACACAAAGTTCCAAATTAGGACTTAATATTATCATTATAATGTAAGAAGCTAAGATTGAAATCCCAAGGCATACTATAAGAAGATCATTTAATATAAATTTTACAATAAAATAAATAAGTCCACACTAATACAACCGGAACAATAATTTTTAAAAAAGTAAATTTTCAGAAGTGAATGCACTTAGAAACAGCATTCCAAAATAGTCTAGTATTAAGCTAAAGTAGTTAGAATTAATAGTCCACCTACATGAAATGTGTCAAGACTCAAGTTATCACTAAGAAACATACTGCATCAGAAGCAGAAGACATTTTTATATTAGCATGCAATTGGTAATGATTGCAATTTACATTAAATTCTCACACTTTTTGTTTTTTCTAACTGCTTTGTGGGAGAAGAGGAAACTCAGTAGTTGAAATCAGTTTTTGTAGTTTCAATAAAATATTTAAATGGAAACTTTAAATGGAAATTTAAGTGGAATTTAAAATTAAATGGAAAGCTTAAAGAGCTAACGCAGTAGTTTTAAAGGAATATTAGAATATTGAAAAATCAATGAATCAATTATATCCATCAAGGACATTGTTAGTATCTGATTTATTGATCTTAGATGTGGGGTAAATAGCTTAGTGTCTTTATAAATTCTTTCAAATAAACATTGCTGACAAATGACCTTTTATTAATATTTAGAAAGTCTGCAAGTCCATTGGATAACTCAATTTTTCCATGACAGGTGTTGTACTAAAACATTGGATCTACAACTATGCTGTAGGGAATATAAATAACTCCTCTTAAAAATGTCAGCCTTGACTCAAAGCAGACAACTTTGTGCTCTGCATTCTCACAAGTCAAATGGAAAGAATCACACCTCTGTTTTCTTCACAGTCAGAGACGTCCTCACACCCATGTCAAATATGTTCCTGGAGCATGGCATGTAAATCAAACTTATGTAAACTATATTTTTGTTTAAGACTCTGCTTAAGATACTGCTTCTACATTATTCTAACCCCTATAGTTGTAAGAATTCCTAGTTTAGTACTCAGCAAGTTAGACTTGTCGCTTCTGTTCTTGGTATTATTCTGACCTTTTCTCTCCAGTCTCTCGTTAACTAAGTTCCTGCCACTCTCCAAATTCCTAGAAACTAGTGTAACTGCTTCTAAAGACCATCCTGAGGGACAAGTCTTCTTATTGTCCTTCACCAGTATTAGACATGGCAGCTTTCAGATGAAGCAGTGGGGATTGAAGCCAGAGGCACAGTTCAGGAGAATGAAGTTAATGGGAACAAAAATGCCAACAAGGCTTTGACAGTAGGTGGTGTCTTCTACAGTAGGTGGGAAGCAAGAAACTTGACTGTAAGTTTGAAGCTGCAGGATGAACTACAAAACGTTCTCAAAGGAGAATTGACTCTAAAAATATGTCCAAAGAATGGAATCAAGTCTGTATTACTGGGCCAGGTTAGAATCTGACTAAGGTTAATTGTCCGATCTTGAAGCTCCAACAGCAAGAATTATCCATCTACTCCTTTGATGTGAGATAATTCAAGTGGCATCCTACATTTGGAGAATTAGTGGGGTTGGATGGAAATTATTTGTAAGCCCTAAGGGACCTTAATCTATCAAGGAATACCATAGTTAATTCAGCAGTTGTATTCTTAATCTCTTAAATCTTGTTTGTGCAAGGCAGCAGGAATATACAATATGGAGATAAAATTTTATTTTTATGGATAAAAAGACATTATATGTATTCATTTATCCACTGAAACATATTTAAGTTGTTTCCACAACTTGATTTTTGTGAATATTACTACAATAAACATAAAAGTATGAATAGCTCTTCAAAATCCTGGTTTTAATTCCTTTGAATATATATACACACCCAGAAGTGGGTTTGCTCGATCATATGGTAGTTCTATTTTTAATTTTTGAGAACTCTGCATACTGCTCTCCATAGCAGCTATACATTTCCACCAACAGTGCACAAGGTTCCAATTTATCCACATCATCACCAGCACTCATTATTGTTTTTGTTTTTTTATTTTGTAATTGCCATCCTAACAGGTAAGACGTGATTTCTCATTATGGTTTTGGTTTGTATTTCCAAAGCAAATTTTGGTTTGTGATTAGTGATGTTGAGCACCTTACATATATCTTTTGGACATTTTTATATCTTTTTGGAGAATATCTATTCAAGTCCTTTGCCCAGGTTTTAGTTTATATTTTTTATTTTTTTTATTTTTTTAAATGTTTGTTTATTTTTGAGAGAGAGTGTGGTAGAGAAAGAGAAGGAGACACAGAATCAGGAACAGGCTCCAGGCTCTGAGCTAGCTGTCAGCACAGAGCCTGATGCAGGGCTTGAACCCACAAACTGTGAGATCATGACCTGAGCTGAAGTCAGACACTTAACTGACTGAGTCACACAGGCGCCCCTATATTTTTTTTTCAGTTTTTTAAACGTTTATTTTTGAGAGGAAGAGAGGGAGAGAGAGAGAGAGAAGGAGGGAGGAAGAGAGGATGGGGAGGGGCAGAAGGAGAGAGGGAGACAGAGGATCTGAAGCAGGCTGTCCTTCAGAAGAGAGCCCAATGCAGGGCTTGAACTCACAAGCCATGAGATCATTACCTGAACAGAAGTCAAACACTTAAGTGATAGTCACCCAGGAGCCTGAATCCTTTCTCCAGTTTTTAATTGGGTTGTTTGTTTTTCTGCCATGAAGTTGTAGGACTTCTTTATGTATTTTGGATATTTACCTCTTATCAGGTATAGAATTTACAAATATATTCTCTCACTCCACTGGTTGTCTTTTCATTCTGTTAATTATTTCTTTTGCTGTGCAGAAGTTTTTGGTTTGATATGGTCTCACCTGTCTATTTTTGCTTTTGTTGTTGCCTGTGCCTTTTGTGTACTCTTCAATAAGTCATTTTCAAGACCAATGTCATGACCCATTCTCTCTATTTTAATATAGCAGAAAATCTAGTTTTCTATAATAGTGTTAGTATATGGAAACCACATTTCTAATGTTCACCTTTTACAAAATGAGCCTGATGGGGACCAGAAACAGAAAAAAAAACACCAGAAGGTATAAGTAATAGCAAAATTCAATACAGAAATATTTAAGGACTTAAGATTATCTCTTAATGATAGACCTTAAAGTACTTACTCTCTTAAAGGTATCTCAAGGAGACTATTGCTTATTTCCATTCACCAATTTTATTTTGTGATTTTCATAATAAATCCAAACTTTGGACTTGGCATGCAAGGTGTTACATCCTGGAAAAGGTTCTTGGTCAGGATGGCTGCAAGATGTTATTTTATATCCTATCAATCACCTAGGAACTAATTATAAAGAAACAAAATAAAATGTATGCTCTATGAGGTAAATGGTTTAATATGCATGCAAGACACTTTAAATTTGGTTCCAAATTTAAGTTTGAATTTTCATTAGTGAATTCTCATCATTTCCTCAAATACACTAATGCTTTAGTTAAACTTTCTTCCTCAGATTTCTCATATGATTTGATAGCTCTGTGTTGTTGCATCAACTGTTTTATCTACCTGGAATGCTTTACCTATCTATCTCTCACCCCCTTTTTCCCCTCAGTCTTCACCTGAAAAACTGATAGCTTTAAAATTCTACTCAGAATTTCTTTCCTTGGATTTTCTATTTTGGAGAGAATTGGTTTGCTGGGACTCCACATGAGTTTGTGAAACTTACAGCACTTAATAATTACTATAGTTATCTATCCCTCTAGTGAGACTATAAGCTACTTGAGGATAGAGACAATATATTTCTTAATCTTTATATTGCTAGTAACTTTCTCAATACTGAACACATAGAAAGTACTCAAAAATGAATATTAAATGCTTTAATATTTGTATTGTTATAGAATTTATATTTTCCAATTTGAATTAACATCTATTTAGAAACATCAATTATAAAATTATATAACACCTATTATAAACTAGTAAGAGTAAATTATTTCTTACATAACTTATATTACCCAAGAAAGTATAGACTGAGGATTATTTTTAGGTGGGATTCATGTTGATTAGTGGGTTCAAACTATATTTTACTCTACAGAGTAATTTGTTAGATTTGTACAAAATTATCTCCAGTGTTTGAAAGTGGCAAATTTCCTCATTTTGAGATTGGTTATTTCTATTGAGATTGTTGTATTTTTAAAGAACTTCTAACTAAAATACTATCATTTTCATTGTTTCCCCTACCATAGTTTTTTTTTTGTGTGTGTGTTTTACATTTGATTCTTTGAGTTTTATCCTTTTTAGAAATGGTTCTCATGATTAAAAATAAGATGAATTGAAAACTTTTCCCTCTCCTTTATTTAAGATAGACTACTATCTTTGGTTTGTGGGGAGTCTGTTTGCCCAACTTCTTACATGTAGCTTAAAAATATTGTTCAAATACAAGAATTTATATCTGAGTGTGCAGCATGAATTTGAGTTCAAAACTGGCAGTACTGAGAAAGGGCATAAGGACTATGTGCAAAAGGAGAAGAGACAAATCTCTAGAAGACCATGAAATCAGAGTTGGCAGGTATATGATGGAATAGGGGGATCAAAGGAAATATCTAGATCAGTAAGGAATTCAATGATCTCAGGTACCTAGAAAATGAAATTTTCATAATGTTACAGTGAAATTTCAACATAAATTTTCTCTAATTTTGTTTAGGTCATTTTTAGGAATTAACATTCATTCGATCATTAATATATACTGAGTAACCACTATCTGTTGGGGACTTTTGTAGGCCCTGGAAATCCGGTAATAAAAGAACCTTCTGCTCTTAAAAAATTTAACTTATATCGTAATGGAACTTAGAAGTACTTAAAAATAGTTGAAGATGTAGGCAATTTATTTTTAAGCTAACAAAATTATTGTGGCTCATTTCACATTAAGAAAATATAGCTTAACTACAACTTTAAGGATAATAATCATTGAGCAACTGTGTGTGAATAACTTACAAATAAAATATTACCAAAACTGCTGAAAACTCTTGTATATCTGTCTGTCAGCAGGCCCTCTTGCTCAAATATAGACCTCAATAGTTAAAACCAGAAATGGAAAAGATCACTTAACTCATGTTCTAACTGAAAACCAATTTTCTTTCTTACAACACTTTCTTGAGACATTGATGAAGATGATTTCCAATGACCAGAACATACCAACCCCCATACCAAAAAAGCTCTGATAAGAATGGGATACCTAGACGATTACATTTCACACATACCTTTCCCTGCTTATGATCAAGTGCTAAACACCTACAAACCCCACCCATGATCACAAGCCTTCTGCTTGCTCTCTTGCACCCACCTCCTTTAACGTCTCCTATAAAACTCTAGGTGTCCATCTTGCCAGCAGAGAACTCACTTGTTAAGGCTTGCACCCAGCACCTCCCCTGACTACCAGCACCTAAAATAAATTTCTCCCTTTCTCTTTTCCAAACCCTCATCTCTTGATTATTGGCTTTTCTTGAGATGAGCTTATCTGAGTTTGTTCAGCAAACACTGTTGCCAAACCCAACCAAGAGCTATGCTTTCTAATTGTCCAACCTCCTCAGGATTCCCTGGGATGGAGCATTGGCCAGGCAGCTTACCCATTTGTTTCTTGTGTTAGCAGCTGTGATGGAATAATAACAGCTCCATATTATTCCCTCCCATATTATTATTATTCATTACTTCTATCATTTTTTAATCTAGTTGATTATACTCGTGTTTTTAAAAAATATATGATAATATAAATATTCCTTAAATAATTACTGTTGTTTTTCTTGTTTTTAACCTTAAATATGTTAACAAGTTTTGGGTATTTGAAATTTATTTATTCAGTATATTTTGGAGGAATTTATGACGTAACAAAAACAATTTTTTGATACTTAAAATGAACGTAAAGCATCTAACATTGCAACAATCTTTGTTTACTTTGATGTTTGTTTGCTTCAATCATTCATTCTTACTTTATACATGAAAAAAATGTGTAATGGAGAGGTTAAGTATCATGTATAAAGCTAAGTAGCTAGTATGTGGCTAAGCCAGGCTTAGAAACCAGGAAGTTTAGCTCCAAAAATTTAGTTTTTATATTTTACATCCCCATTAGATTTGTTTATATTGATGGCTTTTGTTATTTTACCATTTTCACAATTCTATAATATTCAATTGAGATATAAGACTTTTGGGGCACATAGGTGGTTCAGCTGGTTTAGCATCTAACTTGATTACAACTACAGTCATGATCTCATGGTTCATGAGATCAAGTCCCACGTGGGGCTCTGCACTATCCAGAACCTGCTTGGGATTCTCTCTCGCTCTCTCTGTCCCTTCTCAACATATGCTCGTGGTCTCTCTCTCTCTCTCTCTCTTTCTCTTTCTCTATTTTCTGTCTCTTCTCTCTCTCTCTCTCTCTGTCACTCTCTCTGTGTCTTTCTCAAAATAAATTAATAAGCATTAAAAAAAAGACTTTTAAAAAACTTATTGGGTACTTGTGTTGTTTCTAGGTTTTTCTATTTACTGCTATTATGCTGTCTTTCTAAGAAATGTCAGTCACTCAATTCCTGTAGTTCTAATTAGGGTTTCAGAATAATTATTTTCCATGTTCATGTGCCTTTATCAGAAAAGTACTTTTATGGCTTCAATATTACATACAAAAAAATTTAATAATGGCTGTTTAATTTCTTGATCAGTTTTGAAAGCTGTAAATTCATTCAGAATCTCTGTAAGGTTTAGTCTTTTATTTTGTTCATGAATTATTTATTTTCAAATTAAAAAATACGTGTTTTCATTTAAGAAAAAATGTAATCCAAGATACACCTCCCTCCCATTTATTTTTTATGTGTAAGTTTACATAAATCTGTTTCTCTCTGAAATGTAATGTAGATTTTTTTGGGACTAATGATCTGTAACCAAAATTCTTTAAAAAGCATTCAGTTAAATAAATCAAACTTTTTTTTTGTATCTATGTTTGATGCAGTTCTGAATATGTTCTCTAAAATTACTTATAACTGCATTGATATTTATTATCTGTGATTGTGACTTATAGCAAATATACCTCCTACTCACTCACAGGCAGTTCAGTGGAGATGCAGCACATAATTGTATTCATCTGTGGCAAACACGTACAGCAGGTTATGTTCCTTCCACCTCTTATTTAAAATAATCAGATATGGTTTTAAAATATGGTGGAGGGACACCTGGGTGGCTTAGTCAGTTAAATGTCTATCTGTGGCTCAGGTCATGATCCTGACTCATGGTTTGTGAATTGGAGCCCCACATCAGGCTATGAGCTCAGAGCCTGGAGCCTACTTTGGATTCAATGTTCCCTAGCTCTCTGCCCCTTCCCCCACTCATGCTCTGTCTTACTCACTCTCTCTCAAAAATAAATAAACATTAAAAATAGATAAAATAAATAAAAATATGGTGGAGGTTAAGTTTTTTCAAACTAAAGAAAATGAAATTAAAATGAATTCAGTATGGTAAGATTACTTCAAGAAAGAACTAAGATGAGTGTGAGCAAAGAAGTGCTATCCTTGAAGTGCTCTCTCTCTCTCTCTCTCTCTCTCTCCTTTTAATCATTAAAGACATTACACTACTTACCAGAAACAGTTTTGCACTAATACCTCAGATAAATTGTATCTTAAAAACCTAGTTTTGTGGTTTTTTTGTTTTTAAATTTCCTCTGAAACAAAGTTTCAGTAACTATGATTTTAGTTGATGGAAGTAGAAAAATCTGCCTCCCCCTCTCTTTGTAACAGCCTCCTTACATCTATTTAAATTCATGTTCAAATCCATTTTGAATTGTTATCACTTCACTTATCCATGTCTTTGTTCCCCCTCAGAGTTTTCTCTGCATCTCTGTCTCACTCAGTCTGTCCTTTTTTCTATTTCTTTGTGTTTCCTGCCATGTGGTTTCTTCTCTCTCTTTTTTTTTTTTTTTGCCTTTGTCCCTGTCTTTTTGCAAGGTTGAAAGCTGTACTCAAGATAAACTATGGCTTTCTATTTAGTAGGGCCTTTGGTCTTGAGTTGAAATGTGATGTACCTGCCCACGTTTCACTGAGCAACTGGGAAATACAAATGTGTGGATTATTAGTAATAAAGGTCAGAAAACACAGACTAATTTAAAATTACTTTCCTATTATAGTCCTATATGAACACAGTAAAAATAAATCATCAGTTGAGAATATGTGTGAATAAATCCAATCTAGTTAGTTTAAAAACCTATGAAATTCATAAAAGCTTAATGAAATGAAGAAAGTCTATTAACCCAAAATACCAACAGAATTTATTAGAGATAATTAAGCTTTTCAGACAACAGATACATGAACAAGTTTTAGTATGGAAGTAAAAGTGTGTGGGAGAGCATTAGAGTCACCTTTTTCAACACTATATTCACTCTTACTTCACTTTATTACATTCAGAATGAAGCAGCAGAATGAATATAAAAGCATTGCTAATTGAAATTTTATTTTCCTATCCTCTATATTAGAGATTTTTGAAAAACAGATGCAAATATCTGAGGCATATAATTTACTTTTAAAAAGATTCGATAGCTTAGAGTTCAATTTGTAGTGAGGTGGTATTTTTTGACATCCTTCATTAGATAAATTTTGTATTATATATTCAGAGAACTATACCACTTTTAAATTACATCAGTCTTGAATTGTTAAACAACAAAATTCAACTGAGTACATTTGAAGATCTAATTGGCTTTATTCAATGATTCATAAATCAGGCAGCATCTCCTCTATTAAGTAGAAAGGAGTTCTGAGGAGCTCTACAGAATGGGAGGCTTTTATAGGCAGAAGGCAGAAGGGATAAAGAAAGGGTAAATTATTACATCTTATTTGGGGACTAAAACATAGTCTGTGTAGCAGATTTTCTCATTGCCGCTGATCAAAATATTCCAGACTGACTAGTTAAGATTGCAAACTTGGAGAAAGTTGAAACTGCAGTTAGGTTAGATATTAGCTTTGGTGACGTGGGATTTGCACAAGCAACTTTAGGTGGGGCCAGTTATCTTTTTCAACAAAAACATTACATGCATATTTAAATAATATAACTTATGTAAGTTTTAAAATAGAAAATAAAATGTTATCTTTCAAAATTGAAAACCTCAAACAAAAACTAGGTGTGTCCAAGGTTTAAGCTATTTTTTTTTTAGGGTTTTACTTGGTCACTATTATATATTTAATGCTATCAGAATTAAAATGACACATGAGAGATAAATTTATGAAGTGTTAAAAAAACAAGACAAGAGGCCCCAAATGAAGTCTTCTGCTGAGCCCCATATCACCAAACTAAGGCTTACTTACAGCTTAGCTCACCCAAAAGTGAAATCTTAAACCAGTCAATAGGTAATTGCCTTATCAACACTAGTTAGGTAATTAGCTTGACAGGCCCACCTTTTTCTATTGGGAAGTAACCTTGCAATGACCAATCCACTCTTGGCCTAGTATAACTTTCTTGTTCCTACTCCCTTCTGCCTATAAAAGTGTTTCATTGTGATTAGCTCCTTGTTTTTTTTCCATCTGTTAGATTTGGTGCTGGCTGATTTGAATTGTTTTGGGCCCAATAAACTCTTTCAATTTATAATATGCCTCAGTTTATCTTTTAACAGAAGTCATTTTGATTGGTTTAACTTTATTTAAAATTTTTAACAATTGGTGTTGGGATTTAACTTAAAAGTATGTTACTATATTTAATACGAAAGTTACATTTTAATAACAGCATTATAATTATCATTTTTAGCATCTATACTAAGATATAACTCATGTATCACATATTTCAAGCATTCAAAATATACAATTAAAGTAATATGTGCAGTTGAATAATTTAAGCATATTCCAAGAAGACCTGTACAACCATCACTACAGTATAAGTTTAGGACATTTTTATCACTCCTCCAAAAAATATCTACCTATTGGCAATCACTACTTCCCCACACCCATCTAAGCAAATGCTAATCTCTTTCTATGTCTACATATTTGCCTATTCTTTACTTTTCATGTAAATGAAATAATATAGTATGTGATCTTTTGTGACTGCTTCTTTTAACATAATTATTTCAAGTTTCACACACGTTGTAACGTGAACTAGTATTTCCTTATTTTTATTTTTTTAATTCGGGAAATCATTTCATTGTATGGATATGCCATAGTTTATTTATTCATTCTTGAGTTGACAGACATTTGGATCATTTTCAAATTTTGCTATTAAAAATAATGCTGCTATGAATGTTTTATCAACAAGTTTTTGTGTGAACATGTTTTCATGTGCTTTTGGTATATAAACTTAAGAGTGGAATTGCTGGATCAAACAGTGTTTTCCAAAGTCCAGAGCCATTTTACATTACACTAGAGGTGTATGAGAGTTCAAATTGTTCTACATCATGCCAACATTTGTGACTTATCTTTTTTATTATAGCCCTCACAGTGAGTGTGAAGTGTATCTCATTGTAGTGTTGATTTGCATTTCCCTAATGGCTGATAATATTAACAATTATTTCAAATAGAGTTGACCCTTGAACAACATGGGTTTGAAATGCATAGGTCCACTTAAAGGTGTTTCTTTCAGTACTGTACTATAAATGTATTTTCCTTGTGATTTTTTTGATAACATTTTCTTTTTCTCTAGCTTACTTTATTGCAATAATACAGTATATTATACATCTATAATACAAAATATGTTATTAATCAGCTGTTTCTTATCAGAAAGGCTTCAGGTCAATAGGAGGCCTGTTAGTAGTTAAATTTTGGGGGAATTAAAAGTTAATACACAAATTTCAACAGCATGGGAGGGAGGGATTGGCACTCCTAATCCCTGTGGCGTTCAAAGGTTAACTGTATGTAGTCATTTGTATATCATCTTTGAGAAAAGATCTACAACTGCTCTGTCATTTGTTAATTGAGTACTTGTCTTTTTTATTAATTTGTTAGTGTTCTTAAATTTTCTAGATAACATTCTGTTATCAGATGTGATTCCAAATAGGTCTTTGGATTGTCTTTTTCTTTAATGGTATTATTTGCAGCACATTTAAATTTTTATATAGTCCAAAAAATTAAAGTTTTTCTTTTGTAATATATGCTTTTGGTGTCATATTTAAGAAATCATTGCCTAAACCAAAATCACAAAGAACTGCTCTTATGTATCCTTCTATGGGTTTTATAGTCTTATATCTTACTTTTAGGTCTACTTTCTATTTTGGGTTAATTTCTATGCAGTGTGTAAAGGGCCTGACTGATTCTTTTGCATGTTAATATCCAGTTCCCCCGGCACGATGTGTTGAAAAGATTTGTTCCCCATTGAGTCATTTTGGCAACTTTCTCAAAAATCAATTAACTATGGATATTAGGGTTCCTTTTATCCTACGAATTCTCAATTCTATTCCATTTTTCTCTGTTTGTCCTTGGGCTAGTACCACATTTTTGTGCTACTGTAATTTTATGGAAAGTTTTGAAATGAGGAAGTAAGAAGCCTCCAACATTTTTGTTCAAGATTATTTTGGCTATCCTAGATCTTTTTCATTTCCATTTGAATCTTAAAATCAAGTTTATCAATTTTTACACACATACATACACGCATACAAAAATGGGTTCTTTGAATTTGTCAGTGATTACACTAAATGTGTAGATCAATTTGGTGAGTAGAGCCATCTTAACAATATTAAGTCTTTTAATTCATCAACACAGATATCTTTCCAATTATGTAGGTCTTCGTTAATTTTTTTCAATAATGCTTTGTAATTTTCAGCATACAAACAAGCCTTTACACTTCTTTTGTTACATTTATTCCTGTTTTAGTATTTTGATGATTTTTATTTTTTTAATTGATTTATTTTGTGAGAGAGCAAGCAAGAGCAGGTGAGGGGCAAAGCTAGAGAGGCAGAGAGAGAATCCCAGAGAGGCTTTATGACGTTGGCAGGAGCCTGATGTGGGGCTTGAACTCAAAAACTCTGAGATCATGACTTGAGCTGAAATCAAGGGTCAGTTGCCTAACTGACTAAGGTACCTAATCACCCCTGTATTTTGATAATTTTTAAATGTTTTAGTTTCTTTAACATTTGGACTGTTCATTACTAGCACATGGAAATAAAGTTTTGTATATTTAACTTATATTCTGTAAACATGGTACTTGTTTATTAATTCTAATGGTGTCTGTGTGTATATGTGTCTATGTGTGGCTTCCTAGAATTTTCTGTATATGAGAATTTGTCAAATAGAGAAAGTTTTATATTCTCCTTTTCAATTTGGATACCTCTTCTTTAGTTTTCCTGTCTAATTGCCTTGAGTAGAAATTCCATTACAATGTTAAGGAGAAGTGGCAAGAGATCATATCTTTGTTGTCTTCCTAATCAGTTTTCACCATTAAGATGATATTATCTGTGACTTTTTGTAGATATCGATTATCAGTTTTACAAATTCTCTTCTCTTCTTAGTTTTTATCCCAGGGTTTTTATCATGAAATGGTATTGAATTTTGTCAAATATTATTTTACATTCACTGATATGAGCATGTGGTTGTTGTTTATTCTACTGAAATAGTCTATAACATTGATGACTTTCCTATGTAAAAAGCAACCCTGTATTCCTTAGATAAAGCCTATTTAGTCATGCCTGTAATTCCTTTTATGTATTGCTGGATTAAATTTAATAATATTTTGTTGAGCATCTTTGCATCTATATTTAGAAACTATATTGGTCTCTAGTTTCTTTTCTTGCAATGCTTTTGTCTGGTTTGACACAGGGTAATACCTTAGAAAATTATAGGGGCACTAGGGTGATTCATTCATTTGGGCATCTGACTTTGGGTCAGATCATGATCTCATGATTGCTGGGTTCAAGCCCTGTGTTGGGCTTTATGCTGACAGTGTAGAGTCTGCTTTGGATTCTTGGTCTCCCTCTGTCTCTGCTCTTCCCCTGCTCTCTCTCTCTCTCAAAATTAAACATTAAATTTTTTTTAAAAAGTATATGAGAATTATCCCCCTATTTTCTATTTTTGGAACATTTTATGACAGGACTATTTACTTTTTTAAAATTTATTTGTTGATCAGTTTGATAGTTTATTGTTTTACAAGAAATTTTTCCATTTCACAAAGTTACTTACCTTTAAAATATTCCCTTTTCATTTATTTTTTTGTCACTAAGTGATGGCAACTATTTCTTGGCTTTACTAATTTGAGTCTTAGTTCTTTTATTGGTTTGTCTAGCTAATGGTTTGTCAATTTTTTCATCTTTTCAAACTATAAACTTGCTTTTGTTGATTTTATCTATTGAAAATAATATATATGATAATGTGTATTACACTGAGATTCACTTATTTCAGCTTTAATCCTTATATCTTTATTCATCAATGTTTTAGAATTAGTCAGCTCTACATTTTAACTTATTTTGGGTGAATAATGATGAGATCTTTTTTTTTTTTGCATAGGCATTAAAACTATAAATGTCACTTTTTGAAGCACTGTTTACCTGCATCGTTTAAATTAGATATTTTGTCATCTCTCCATTTTAATCCTTATTGTTTTGTATATTTACATTTTTAAAGTTGTTAAAGGAAGAAAGAAGAAGAAAGATGCAGAGTGTATTTTATAATTACCAACATAATTACCTTAACCAGGATTCTTTGTCTTTAATTACTGTCTAGTCACTTGATTTTAGCATAAAGAACTTCTTAGTATTTTTTTAATTTCATTTTTATGAATATAATTTATTGACAAATTGGCTTACATAAAACACCTAGTGCTCATCCCAACAAGTGCCCTCCTCAATGCCCATCACCCATTTTCCCCTCTCCCCCAGCCACCGTCCACCCTCAGTTTGTTCTCTGTATTTTTCCCTTTTTCTTCCCCAAGGTCTTCTGTTAAGTTTCTCAAGATCCACATATGAGTGAAAACATATGGTATCTGTCCTTCTCTGATTGACTTATTTCACTCAGCATAATACTTTCCAGTTCCATTCATATTGCTGTAAATGGCATGCTTTTATTCTTTCTTATTGCGAAGTAGTATTCCATTATATATATAAACTATATCTTCTTTATCCATTCATCAGTTGATGGAAATTTAGGCTCTTTCCATAATTTAGCTGTTGTTGAAAGTACTGGTATGAATATTGGGGTACATGTGCCCTTATGCATCAGCACTCCTGTATTCCTTGAGTAAATCCTTAACAGTGCTATTGCTGAGTTTTAGGGTAGTTCTACTTTAATTTTTTGAGGAGCCTCCACACTTTTTTCCAGAGAAGCTGCACCAGTTTGTATTCTCACCAACAATGCAAGACGGTTCCCATTTCTCATCAGCATCCGTAGTCTCTTATTTACCGTAGCCACTCTGACCAGTATGAGATGGTATCTCTACATCTTTGACTTGAATTTCCCTGATGGTGAGTGACATTGAGCATCCTTTCATGTGTCTGCTGGCCATCTGGATGTCTTCTTCGGAAAAGTGTCTATACGTGTTGTCTGTCCATTTCTTCACTGGATTATTTGTTTTTGGAGTATTGAGTTTGGTAAGTTCATTATAGATTTTGGATATTAAGCTCTTTAGTATTTCTTGAATGATGTGTACTAACAACAAATTTCCTATAGTTTTGACAATTTTTAAATGTTTTTATTTCATCTTTGTTTTTGAGATATAGTTTTGCTGGATCTAAGTTGGTTCTTTGGGCAAGTTTTATTTTCACTACTTTAAATATGTTCAGGTGCTTTCTCTTCTCCACTTTTTTTTTTTTAATTTTTTTTTTAAGGTTTTTATTTATTTCTAGGAGAGAGAGAGACAGCGTGAGCAGGGGAGGGTCAGAGAGAGAGGGAGTCACAGACTGAAACAGGCTCCAGGCTCTGAGCTGGCAGTCAGCACAGAGCCCGACGCGGGGCCCGAACCCACGAACCGCGAGATCATGACCTAAGCGAAAGTCGGACGCTTAACCGACTAAGCCACCCAGGCGCCCCTCTCTTCTCCATTTTTTAAGTTGAAAGTTATCTGTTAACCTTATTGATGTTTCCACTTTATGATTTTGCTCATTATCTTTGTCAATAATTTGTGATGTGTCTGGAAATGAATCTTTTATGTTTATCTTATTCTGAATTGTTTCTGGGACGTATAAAAACTATTCTTCATCAAATACAGAGAGTTTTTATCTATTATTTCTTTGAATATTTGTATGCCGTTTCTTCTCTTTCCTTCCCATCTTATATTCTCATTGTATGTATGTTGATGTACTGAATTGTCCCACATTTCTCTAAGGTTTTATGCATTTTTCTTCATTCTTTTTAGTCCTTCTGTTCTTCAGATTGCATTATCTTCAATATCTGTCTTCAAATTTGCTATTTTTCTGCCAGTTCAAATCTACTTTGAAGCTCTCTAGTGAATTTATTTTGTTATTGTGGTTTTCAGCTTCATAATTTTCATTTGATTGTTTTTATAATTTATATCTGTTTTTTTGACATACCTTATTTTATGACACATTGTCATCATACCATCTACACATTTTTGGACATTATCTCCTTTAGTTCTTTGAACATACTTATAAGAGATGATTTGAAGCCTTTTTTTAGTCAAATCTAACATCAAGCCTCTTTCAAAATAGGTTTTATTACCTTATTTTTCTGTATAATGGTCACACCTTCCTATTACTCTTTATTTCTTGAATGTTTTGTTGAAAACTAGATAAATAGACCTAAATTAACATATTGTTAATAATTATTTATAATGGAATATATGTAATTAATACTTAATTGATAATATATTAATACTAACTTATGATCGCTACTCTGAACATTCAATTCCTTACCACTAATGGTGATACTGTTTTCATAGCCATTTATTTATTTATTTAATAACTTGGCTAAACTAATTATGTGAAATATATTTCCTTGCAGAATGTAGCCTTTAATGTTCCCCCTCAGATTTTTAAAAATCTTTTAGCTTGATTATTTAAAGATTTTCCAAGATCAGCATAAGCCACTTATGTCTAAGACTGTGCTTAAGGTCACTTTGCAAATTAGAGCATTCATACACACATTTTTTGAGAGAGTGAGAGAGAGTGTGTGTGTGTCTTCTTATCATACTAAGATATTATTTTGCCCCACTTTCATCCAGAGACCTGTAGCTTAGATTCTTCCTCTTTCATCACTCTGATCATTCCTGAGAATATGAAACCTTAGATACAGGCACAGTCTTCTTGGTTTTATGCTTGGTTTCCTGTGAGTTGCCCTGGTTCATGGCACCTTACTGTTCAGCCTATGGTTGGCAGAGGCTTTGATTAAGTTCCTAATGCGGCTGAGAGTGCCACTCTTTGTTTACTTAGAATGTTTTCAATTTGGCTTCATTTTCTGCTCTGATTGCTCTTGAGTGCAGGCAGCCTAGCACTTATTTACATCTTTCCTAACCCTTAGGGTTGATGATGAATCTAGTGTTAAGCATTCCCTGAAAAAAAATTACCAAAAAATAAACCATTGAGACAGGATTTCCATAAATTGTTATTTAATACAACATTATCTACCCATTTAAAAACATTCATTTTGGGGCGCCCGGGTGGCTTAGTCGGTTAAGCGTCCGACTTTCGCTCAGGTCATGATCTCGCGGTTCGTGGGTTCGAGCCCCGCGTCGGGCTCTGTGCTGACTGCCAGCTCAGAGCCTGGAGCCTGTTTCAGAGTCTGTCACTCCCTCTCTCTCTGACCCTCCCCTGCTCATGCTGTCTCTCTCTCTCTCTCTCTCCTCGAAATAAATAAATAAAACATTTTAAAAAAATAAAAAAATAAAAACATTCATTTTAATATGTGAATATTAGAGTTTTAATATCATGTATTTTTCTTGCAAAACCTTATATATTTAATGAAAGTATTAAATGTCAATTTTCAATAATACCTCATGTAGAGGACACACTGTCAACATTGTAGATACTTTTGCTTACTAATATTTTCATACAAACTCAGGCTTTGGAGACCATCATAATTTAGAAATGTACCTTAAAACTTTCTAGATGTGTGAAATTTGTCAAATTTCAGAAACTCTCTCATGCTGATTTTTCAAATCTGCATCACAGATATAATAGTACCTATTTTATAGTAGTATTTTGGAGATTAAATTTATAATTCCATAGAGCATGATTAATTATCTTTGTCATTGTTATCAACTATGATGAATTTCTAAATAAAATTGGAATTATATTGCATATCAAGATTTAGTTTTCCATTATTTACAAACATAAGTGACAATTTATTTTCTATGAATATGCTTATAAATATTAAATACCTTAATAATTGTAGTATTATTATATTTTGTTATATGAATGTGCTGTGAATTCATTGGTGTTATTTTAAAGCTTAAGTTATGTTCTCTAACTCTTCACTCCTCTCTTTTACATCTCTTCTTTTGTATGATCTAGATTTGGTTTTAGGTGATGGCATACATTCTGTCATCCCATTACCTGTAGTAAACTTTTAAAATATACCTGTTCTTATCAACAAGGTTAAAATAAAATCAAACAGGATATCTTTAGTCTAACTTTATGAGTTAAAATTTAACATGTCTTCACTTCATCACCTCCCTTGGTATCTTGTTGATATAATCTGGGCAATGGTAGTGGTGGTGGTGATTAAGATGATGATGATAATAGTTGAGCATGTGTAAACTGGGTATCTTAGATACTGCCTTTCTTTTACCCCATGACCTAAATCTAGAATTCATTTTTGGTCATGCTTCTATTTTGTTTTACATCTATATCAATAGAAATGCAATATTGCTGAACTTTTAGTCAGAAAGAGTTTCCTGTTATTCCCATTATTTAAAAAATATTTTTCTATTTTTTATTTTATATTTCAATTTGTATTTCAATGGCACTCTGACTTGTGGCTGCCTGAAGAGTTACATTATTATTAAACCATATTCTTTGTTTTTTCTTTTTCTCATTTTTTCTATGAAAGTTTTGTACTTCTATTTTTTAATTTTAATTCATCACAGCTAACATACAGTGTTATATTAGTTTCAAGTGTACAATATAGTGATTCAAAAATTCTATATATTACTCATTGTTGATCTTGATAATTATGCTCTTAATCCCAATCATCTATTTCACCCATCCCCCTACCCACCTCCCTGCTGGTAACCAGGAGTTCTCAAGAGTCTGTTTTGTGGTTTGTCCCTTTTTTCCTTTTTTCATTAGTTTTGTTCCCTAAATTCCATATATGAATGAAATCATACAGTATGTCTTTCTCTGACTGGGCTATTTCACTTAGCACTATATTCTCTAGCTCTATCCATGTTGTTGCTATCATATTCTTTTTATAAACTGGTATTTTATATTATAAAGAATTGCACTGCTTGGATAGTTTTTACTTCTTTTTAGGTTTATATTTTTTCCTGCCTAGAAACTTTTAGAAATTTTAATTTATAAATGAATTGAATGAAAATATAGAATATTTAAATATCAAAATATTTTTATTTTTGTCTACATTAAAACTTTGTTTCCTAACATACAAAATCTATTATTATTCCTTTTCCATTATTTCTAACACTTCTTTCCTGAATCTAATTCCATAATAAACAAATGGGTTTTTCTGGATCTGTCCCCATGGTTTTAGTTTTTTGTTGTCACTGTTCATGTTTTTCTTTGCTTTATCTTACTCATTTTAATTCTAGGAGAATATCTAAATTTCTAGGATTTTTACGTTACTATTTTTTTCTTCACATTCAGTATTTGTTTCTTGCCAAAATTATTATTTGTAATAGGCAATTGTTATTTTCATCTCCAGACAGTTTTACCTGAAATTCAGCTTATTTCCCTTTAAGATTTTTACTCTCATTTTTATAGATAACAATATCCTCTTGACTGTTGTTAAAAACCTGAATTAGAGACTGTTTATCATTTTTGTATTCTTAAAATAATTCTTTTAAAGAGAGAAACATTTCCTCTTAGGGAGTATATTTTCCTCCCTTAGATGGATTAGATTTTATCTAATCCTAATATGGATTAGATAAGCTTTCTTTTTATTTTTAGATAAGCTCATCCTATTTGTTTAAATAACTTTATGACTGTCCCTCCCTTGCTGTAGGTACCATCAGCAAAGAATTGCCATCTCGATATATTCTTTGAAATAGTTGCTTACAGAGAAACGACTCTCACCTCTCTGATTAGGGATAGGTAGTGCAGCTCCATGATTTTTTTTTCCTCCATGAATTTCATGATACTTTATGATTATATGATGATATTCTCTGAGAAGCGAAGACACTGTTAGGAATCATTGATTTCATCGCTATTATTTCATAGCATTACCTCGGGCTGCCATAAGGAAATACCATTGACTTAGTGGCTTAACCGATAGAAATATTTTTTCCTCTCGTATTGCTGAAGGCTAGAAGTCCAAGATCAAGGTACTAGAAGATTTGTTTTCTGTAAGAGTTTTTTTTGCTTTGTTTTGTGGATGGCTACCTTATTCCTGTGCCTTCATATGGCCTGTGTGTGTGTGTTTGCACACACACTTGCAGAGAAAAGTGTCTCTTATTTTATTAGGGCATAAGTCCTATTGAATTAAGTTCACATTTTTAGGACCCCAGTTAACCTTTATTACCTCTTTATAGGCTCTATAAATACAGTCACACTGTGTGGATAGGATATCAACACATGAATTTAGGGGGAACACAATTCCACTTATAATGTGCATCTGCCTAATATCTAGTAGAAATGTATACTCTTTAGAATGTTTAGCACATTTACTTGAACATCTAGAGTTATCTGTAATAATGGAAATTTTATCTTTCTTTTCACAATATTACATTTTCTATAAACTATTTGTATCTCCAATATAAAAAAATTAATTTCATTGAAACTTATTAACATGCCTGTAAGTGGTTTGATAACAACTGATAACAACTTTCAAATATACACAGCTATAACATCAGGTGATGCTCAGTAGACATTATTTAAGAATTGAAATGTTGATAAAAATATTACTCTATCTCTTAAGAATTATGTTCATATTTGCATATTCTACTTTTAAGAGGAAAAGAATATTTACATTAGAGAAAATTTGTTATTCTCAGCCATTATTGAACTCAAATCATAATATCTAAATTAGCTATTATTATTTTTTTTACTTTATCATATTTTGTTACTTTTTAGTACTCTTACTTTTCAGCATAAGGAATCCCCCTACCTAGTTCTTGCTGGCCAGTTTAATAGTGATAAACTCCTTTAGGTTTTGCTTGTCTAGAAAACTCTTACTCTTTCTTTCAATGCTGAATGATAATCTTACTGGGTATAGTATTCTTGGCTGGAAGGTTTTTTATTTCAGCACTTAAAATATATTATGCTACTCTCTTCTGGTCAGCAAAATTTCTTGTAAAAATTACCTCATAAACTTTTACAGATAGTCTTATATTTAACAACTTGTTTTTCTCTTGCTCTTTTGAGATTCTCTAGCTTTTGACCTTTTAATTACAGTATATCTTGGTATGGATATCTTTGGCTTCATCTTATTTGAAACTCTCTGGACTTCCTGGAATTGGATAGCTGTTTCTTTCCTCAGATTAGAGAAGTTTTAAGTCATTGCTTAAAATGACTTAAAATTTCTGCTTCTTTCTTCTCTTCCTAGGATACATATAATGCAGATCTTATGCTGCTTGATGTTCTATAGGTCTTTCAAGTTCTTCACTTTTTAGAATTCCTTTTTTTCTTTTTGTCACCCTGTTCGGGTGATTGCTCTATTTTAATGTTACCGATTAATTGTTTACTCCATCAAATCTACTATTGACCCCCTCTAGTGAATTTTTTAGTTCAATTATTGTGTTTTTCAGCTGGGTCACTTCTGTTTGGTACTTTCTTATATTTTCTATTCCTTGTTAAAGTTCTCACTTTGTTCATCCATTTTTTTTTAATTTGTAAGCATCTTTATGACCATTGGTTTGAACTTTTTATCAGATTACTTATCCCCTTTTCATTAAGGTCTTTTTATATTTTTATCATGTTTCTTTTTTTCTTCTGTCTCCTCATTTTGCTTGATTCTCTGTGTTTGTTCTATGTTTTAGGTAAAATAGCTATTTCTCTTAGTCTTAGAAATTAGACTTGTGTAGAGATGTCCCCTGTGTCCCAGAAGTGTAATCTCCCCTGGACACTAGAATCAGATGCTGTAAGGATGACTACTGTGGGGACTTTACATAGTCTCCATCTGTGATGGGGCCCTGGCTAAGGCACAGGGTGAGAAAACAGCGCTTTTACCTGACCGGCTGTGGTGAGGCCATGACTGGGGAATATGGAAGGGTGGGACACACTTACTGGCACTACCAGGTTAATGAGAGTGGCACCTGACAGAATCGGTACTGGGAAAGTAGAAAGAGAGCTTAAAAAAAAAAAAGTGGAGTCCACTAGTACCTTTGTGCCCAGAGAGAGCATCCCAATAGGTTTCTGCCTCTCCTGCAGATGTCTTAAGATTAACAAGTGTGTATCCTTCAAATATGGTCTAGGTGTTTTTCAACCTGCTGCTTTTGCACTCAGTCCTGGGGTGAGTAAGTCTGTGTGTGAGCCCTTTAAGAGCAAGTTTTCCATTCTCTGTAGTTCTATGGTTCTACATATAAGCTCTCCTGGTTTCCAAAGCCAGGTATTTGGGGGATTTGTCTCTCTCAAGTAAAAGTCCCAAGGGTTGGGATGCCTGAAGTAGGCTACAAATCCCTTGTTTCTCAGGGAAAAGCATCATATGTTTTTTGACATCCCTGCCTATTGTGGGTCATCATACCTGGAGTGGGGGTTATGGGGAGAACATGTATCCACCTATCTTACGTCTCTTGATGTGACCTGTTTATCCTTTGTTGTGGAAGCACTTTTCATTTAGTTTTCAGGTCTTTTTCTCAGGGGAAATTATTCCTTATATAGCTTTATATTTGTTGTGTCTGGGGGAAGGGGTAAGTTCAGAATCTTACTTTGCTATATCTTGAACTACCTCCCTCCATCACTTTTTATCATTATTTTCTTATGCTTTTACTTAGGTTTAGTACTTAAACCTCTAGCAATTAGAAATTCTGATTTTGTCAACACTATTTTTAATCCTTTATCTATTATTCACAGTGGTAAAAATTTATAAGTTTAAATTTTTAAATCTTTATTTTTGAGAGAGAGAGAAGTAGAGAGAGAGGGAGACACAGAATCTGAAGCAGACTACAGGCTCTGAGCTGTCAGCACAGAGCCTGGTGTGGGGCTCAAACCTACAAACTGCAGGACTGTGACCTGAGCTGAAGTCAGATGCTTCACTGACTGAGACCCCCAGTCGCTCCAATGGTGGTAAAAATTTTAACTGAAATGTGCCAAATTAAGTTATAGAACAGAAAGCTAAGTAATTCTTTGGGAATCTTATGGTGCTGCTAAAATCTAAATGGCTTGTTTGTTTCCTGTTATAAAATTTTGCTTTTGGAATATATAGAAAATTCTAGGTAATAGTATAGGGTTGATCTTTATCCCCTCATATTTTCTCCAATATATCTGTTTTATTTCAGTGATATTACATCAATATAATTTATTAATTGAGATATAATATTGAGATATATTGAGGTAATATTTATTTATTGAGATATAATATTTCATCCTACAAAAACAGAATTTATACCAATGCAAACAGAACAACAACAGAAAAACTCCATCAGTTATATCCCATCCATTGGAGGTAGTTTGTTATGGCAGAAAGTATTTCAACAGGGAAATTGGGTAGATACAGGTTAATGAAATTCCAGTCTCCACTAATAAAACAATGGGGGTGTGATGGATAATGACACATATTATGGGGAAACTGTTCAGATTAAATAAATTGTTATATGTAATACCTCAGCAAAATAGCTGACAGCACATGCTCAGAGGTTGTCCGTATTCTCCGCCTTGCTTTTAGCTCTATTTTACAGCTGCGGACAGAACACTTTAAACCAATAAACATCTAAGACCATGATAAATTTAGATTACCTTCATTTAGGGTGAATTTTCTGTCAAATTTCTAAGATTAAAGTGGATATCTTAAGAAAAAAATCAGTATGTTATCTCAACAAACTAAATTTTAAAAGTTTTCAACATCTTCCTAATGACTAAATCTCTCAAGATGAGGAGTTTGAAAGTGCTAAAGGTAACCCTCAATCAAGAAGATTATATGGTAGAAAATAGCCTTGAGTATTGTCTTTCTAAGTGCTCTTACAAATCTGCACTTGAAAAAAATTGTAAATTTTACTGGAGAGGAAAATCATACCAATTGTGAAGTAATGATATTGGCCTTTGAAAAGTGCAAGTAGTGCCTGATTATAAGGTTACTGGTTTATTGAGGCAACATGCTGCTTGTGGTTTGCACTTTCAACTGTCATTTAAATTGTATTCAACTTCAGCTTAACTTGTATTCAGCTCATTGCAAACCTTAGGAAACCAAATTTAATCTGTTTCAGAGGTTAGGAAGACCGTATAATCTCTTTCCAACTCTATTCTGGCTGACAAAAACAATTGCTTGCTTTCTCAGCCATTCAAATTAATTGTGAAATCCAAAGAAATAAATGATGATTAACTGGCTTGCCATGTGAGTGTTGTTTCTATTTTTACTCTGAATCCACTGTATATTCTCTTTAAAATGTATAGAAGTGGCAACAGAATTTTTACTATATCAGTTATTATTTTTAGAAGTAGACTAGCATGACCTAATACGAGTAATTAAATATCAACATTCAGTCTTCACTTTCTCCTTGCCTACCTTCTTCCTTTTCTCTCTCCCTCATCTTTTTTTTTCCTCTCCTTTCTCCGTTCCTTCTTTATTTTTATTGTTCCTATTTTCCTTCATTTTCTATTTCTTCCTCTAATAGGAAGTATTAGGTACCAGATGAAATAGAACTTTTAAGTAGGCATCATCTAATAGATATCCATTATCAAGTTCTATCACACTAGACATAAGAATTTTGTTGCAGGGGCTTCTGGATTGCTCAGTCAGTTAAGCATCTGACTCTGGATTTTGGCTCAGGTCACGGTCTCATGATTTATGAGTTTCAGCCCCACATTGGGCTCTGAGTGACAGTGTGGAGACTGCTTGGGATTCTCTCTCTCTCCTTCTCGCTGCTCCTCCCTTTCTCTCTAAAAAGCAAATTAAAAAAACATTAAAAATTTTTGTTAACAATTATTTTTGAGAGAGAGAGAGAGAGAGAGAGCGCATGACCAAGACAGGGGCAGAGAGAGGGGGAGACATAGAATCTGAAGAAAGCTCCAGGCTCTGAGCTGTCAGCCCAGAGCCCAACGTGGGGCTCAAACTCATGAACAATGAGATTATGACCTGTGCTGAAGTCAGACACTTAACTGACCGAGCTATCCAGATTCCCCTAAATAAATAAACTTTTTAAAAAAAAGAATTTTTGTCACAAAAATAAATGCGGGTTCTCTAAGTAAATACATTAACACTAATTATTGGAAGGACTATGAAACTTTATAATAAATAAGTATTTATTTATAAATAAATTTTTTTGTTAAATTTATAAAACCTACAATATAAACTGACTACTTAGGAGCAAGAAGTAACCCTTGTTTTAGCTTTTAACAAGTTCTTGTAACACCACAAATATACAAGTTTGTTAAGGTGTATATGCATAATTTATGTTTGTGTAGCTTACCTGTGTATCCTCTACCTTCCTTGTTCTATAATTCCAAATGTATCAATATCACCATGAAATGAATTTACACTGTTAGCTTGCCTGACACATTCTTTCAAGATAATTGGGGGAGATAGTACAGATCATTAAAATTAACTGTACCAATCTCAATTATACAGTTATGTGTTTCTCTCATGTCCCTCCAAATTTGAGATGTTTTCAATTTTATTTTTTCAACTATGCAAAAGGTACATAAAATTTCTCCCTGTCTTTGTCAATTTCCCTTTTCAATCTGTTTATTTAGCTATTAATTATAACTATTTTTTCATAGAGGTATGCTTTAATTGCCTAAAAAGCAGCATATATCTTATAGAAATTTAGCAGTTTTTAATGATTTCAAAATGTATAGAACTATAATTTAAGCATAATACATTTAGGATTAATGGACTAAAATTATAACAGTCACTTGGAAATGTACTGTAAGTTGAGAAAAGAATTGAAGTTGTATCATTTAGACATACAGTTCTCAATCTCAACTATTGTTTGTAGCTGAATACAATTTATCCTTCTTATTTATTTTTTCCTCATTTTAGTTTATCAAGTCTCATTCTTCCCTTCAAAGGCATGACTCCAGGGCCACATAGAGAATTGGACAAAGTTTATAACATAGGATCCGGGGCTCCCCACTCTTGCAATTCTCATTTCTGATATTCCCTTCTCACATTCCAGAGGCTATAGTTGTTTCCAAGTGAGTTCTGTTCATCTGACCAGAAGACTTTTTTTAAAATCAGTTTTCGATGGACTGGTAGCTCTGACTTTATTCTACCCCCACATTAAACCCTTGAAAATGAATAATTCATACTGTGCTATTCCTTTCTTCCCAGCTTACTACATTCTCTTCCAGAATTTTCCTTCTTTTTTTTTCTTTAGTGCAAGTGATTTCCTAGTACGTTGTTGTTGGTAGGAAGGTGGGGTTGGGGTTAGGTCCAGTAGGAGCGTACATGTTTATATTCAAATTTCGAGTTTTACCAGAACAAGAACGTGGCCATAATACTGAGAAGGCAGAATGAGGATACAGGGAGTTTGTTGGTGACAGATAGTGATCTCCAGATAGGACTAGGAAAATGTGTGAGATATGTCATTTCAGGGCATTTTAAAGGCATTATAGGAAGAAATGTGGCCGATGATCTGGGAAGCTTCCTGCCTTTGGGAGGATGGCAGGGGGTGGTTGTGAAAAGGAAAAGCATTGTTCTTTGCAGAATTTAACACCCAGATTATATAGCTAGAGGACAGCCCTGATCCTGCAGTTTTGGATAAAGAAGCCCATCTGCTGGGAGATGGTCTTCCAAGAACTCAAAGAACTCCTTGACTTGTGCCTGCCTGAGCTAGAGAGTGTTTCACTGGGAGCATGAGAGAGAGAATTGATATTTTGCAGACTATAGAATTATGGACACATGAAGATGGAGGTGACAGGGAAACCTCTTATCAGGGGCAATTGATTAGGTCAGAGACAAACATTAGATAGAGGAACATTTTCTTCTTTTGATTACTAATTTATTTGTATTTTAATGTATGAAAATGAATAATTTTGTCTTCTGCTAGTTGTTTTCTGAGAAAGAAATATATTCATATCAGTGCATATGCATAATTTTTACACCTTTTAGATTTTCTAAGAAGTTACAGTATGTCAAGTTTTTTTTTTTTAACCAAAAATTAGCTTTGGAGGCATTACACAGTTTGAGACCTATGTAGACTAGACAGGAGTTTTAGTAATTATAATTTATTTTTTGTCCTAGGATATTTATTAGTAAAACATGTGTTGTAATGAACAATAGATTATCACTTATTCAATATTTTACAAATGTTCAATAGCTCAGATACAGTCCCTTATGTATGTTTTTACCCATCCATCTCTGTAGATTTTGCCAGAACCTCAGCAATTTTTGACCACAGCCAAATGGATTTGTCAGCTCCAATCTTATTTTGTTGTCTTCTTTTGAATAATTTTTATCCTACTGTAAAATAGTTTGGGTCGATGGGAATCCGCTCTGTGAGATCACAGCCCAGGTGCATTTCTGTTCTCACAAAACACATCTAGCCCATCTGTTTGTGTCTCCTTAGGTGACTCAGATAACATCTGTTTTACTTGTTTGTTGACATACATGAGCATTTGGGATGCTATTACAAATAGAAACCTGCACATTCATCATTCAATTGGTCCTTGAGGAACAGCCAACTTTCTCTTAGCTAACTTTAAAGATTTAAAGTTTCCTCATATCTCCCTCTTCTCTCCATATATCTCTCCCACATATTGCCGTTCTGCGTTTGACAGAACAACTGATGAGGTAGGTAGTTGGCATTATTTGCCATGCTTGTTCTATTCAGATGAGGTTACATCTCCATACTTTATTTCCTTTGCCTATCAGAGAACTATTAAAACTAGTTGTAGTTTTAATCTTTTAAGTGTTAAACAATTTTTAAAAATAACTGTTACTACTCACTTTAAACAATTTTCTTTTTGCCTGAGGGAAACTGTGTATGTATATGTATGTATGATGAAACAGAATATTTCAATTCCACAAAAGAAATCAATATCTATTATGTAGGTTTTTTTTAAGTTTATTTGTTTATTTTGAGAGAGAGAGAGAGAGAGAGGGATCAGGGGAAGGTCAGAGAGAAAGGGAGAGAGAGAGAATCCCAAGCAGGCTCCACACTGTCAGTCCAGAGCCTGATGTAGGGCTGAACGTCACGAACCATGAAATCATGACCTGATCCAAAATCAAGAGTCAGATGCTTGAGGTTTCTCAGTCAGAGGTTACTCTGAACTACCTATATAGATTTTTTTTTAAGTGTGAAATGATGACAAAGAAGAAAAAGGAGGGGAAATCCATAATTCCCCTTTCAGTCCTTCCTTATGTATCAATGAGCCAAAGATAGTGTTGGTATAACATGCAAATATCAAAAAATGAAATAAAAGCAATTGAATTCTGCACTGTTTCACCTGTACATACAAAATACATATGCATGTGTGAGTGTAAAGCACAAATTATGTAATTTCAGGGATTTTAAAACTGCCAATACCCAATATAAAGGTGATGGTAAAACTCAGGGTAATGATTCAAATTTTTATTTTTATTTACCTAGTGACATTAGAAAGCAAATTAAAATCATAGTGGCAATTTGTGAATCAAATCATGAGAGGATGGAAAAACTTTATATTTATTACCTCAAACAGCACTTTCTCCTGCTTTTCTAACAAGGAATCTCATTTTTATTTTGTATGAGATCCTGCAAAGTAAAGAACTGGCCTTGAATTGCACCAACCATTCTAAGCTTTATCGGACCATAATATGATATGCGTATTAATTTGAATTTATGCTTGCTAAAACAGCTAGATGGTGTTTCTAGTTATGAAGACTTGAAGGGAAACAAGAACTTGAGGTTAAAATTAGATGAAGACTAGATCTGTTGGAGCTGGTCCAAAATATCCACTTCTATGAGATTAGTCATAATTATTTTGCCCTGCACAGATATGTGAACAATGATAGATAGGTGACATGTTACAATATTGACATTCCATTTTTGACATATAAATGACATAAAATATTTCTCCCACACTGCAGACAGTTTCACATATTTTAATTTATGCCACATGTAGACAGTGTCAGGTAATCTTATTGTCATTGTTTTACATTGCAATAGAAATGATCTGCTTGACTATGCTGGGAGCAGTTATATGCCTGTGTTTAAATCAGCAAGGCCTATAAAGAGTGAAAATGTAAAATTAACATGACATGAGGGAGCAGAATGGGGGAGAATCAGCTTTACATAATGTCCTTAAGGGGTCCAACCATAGAGATTTGCTTTGCCTCTCCAAATATTACATTGATGTGTGCATCCCAGTTCTCTTCTCATTTAATTGATGTTTGCCCTCCTTTCATACGACACAGTTTAAAATACATTTAGGTGATCCTAGTCCAATTAAACCACCCTAAATTCCTACATCATATATTGCATGTAAGTCTCTAAGTCCTTTCCTTTTCTTTATATCCATTCATTATTTTATGCTTTTTTACTTTAGCCCTTACCATTTATGAGACGATTCTCCTCTCTCATTTGAAATTCAGATTATTTGCTTTAAATGGATATTTGCCCCTTTGGCCTAGTCAAGATCTGAATCACTTTACTGGTGCAGTACATTTTTTTTTTCTTTTTTAATTTTGTTTCCACCAGATTTGTTTGACAGGTAGTATCTTTCAATCAATCAAATTTATATTAGATATGTATCAGAAAGAATTCAGGAACTACAGAGATGACAGCACTTTAACCGACTTCAAGAGACACTAATTAGCTGATTTGACTGGAAATGTTTCTATTATGTGACAAGATCTATGGTTTTAAATAAAACATTTATTTTAAACATTTCATGGAAAAATCAAATTTTGACTTTATGAAACTGACACATTGATAAATGCAATTCATTCCATATTGAAACACATTTTATGTGTTTATGTGTTTATAATTAAAGTATAATCTTTAAAACAATAAAAAAAAACCTTATTATTTCAAGCAAGGAACTATGAGAATGTGTGAGTCAAAGCCAGGCTATGAAGATACATGCTTGAAAAAATAACAATTTAATTATAAAAGTTTGTGCTAAATATGTTTCAAACCTTTAATAGTTTTATATTGTTTTAATGGTTTCACCAAAACCTAGCAAGTCCTCAAATAATATTTAAATAATTTTAAGTTACCAAAATCCATTAAACAAAACTGGTTCATGAAGCTCAAATTCTAATATGCCATGTATTTAGTGTGAGACATAAAGTGTACTTTGTTAATTTAGCTTTTATTATTTATAAAGGCACGCACCAGATAACATCTTGTAAGTCTTCCCATCAACTTGTCAGTAGTTTTAAAATTAATGGGATTACCTAACCAAGTCTGTAAGTTGTTTTCTGTTTAGAAGTTGTTAAGGAAAAGTGTGCACCTCTACATGGGCCACGTGCTGTCACCTAGATGGTTAACACATAGTGTTGCTGGAATGGTCACTCCTAGGAAGTCATGTGCTACAGACACTTGATGACAGAATAAGCATATGACCTATTTTCTAATTGTAGTGGGATAAGCAGAATTTACTTCTAGTATTACATACTGATTTTAGCTAACCAGAATTCCATTAAAACAAAATAAAAAATCCAAACAGCTTTATTTAATTAAATAGAATTGTGTATTAAGATATTTTGGAGGGAAAAATCTGAAGGAGTTTGATGTCATCTACAAAATTTAGTTGTGTTTTGATTGTTATATATTATTAAATAAATCAGTTGTCTATTTTATATATTCATTTAGGAATCATGTTTCTATTTCATTTGGATAGGGTGATTTGCAACCCTTTTTCATGCTAAAAAAGTAAGTAGAGAGAACTGAGTTAAGGAGCTTAATGTTTAAGCAATAATAATTTAACCAGATATTTTCCTTGCTTCTGCAAGCCTTTTTTATATCAATAATGATATGATAGTTTACTTGTCTTTCTGTATGTTTGTGGTGTTTTAACTGCTTCAGGAACAAAAAAATATTGGCATACCAAGGTGCTCTAAATTATTCTCTAAGGTGAGAAAACAGATGATTGGAAGAGAGATTAATTTTTCAAAGAAGCAAACTACTAGTGCCTTCTCTGGTGTAACAGGGAAACTCTGGGTTCATAAACTTGGTAGCATGAGGTTCTTTGAACAAAAGTTGATTGACTCTTCAAAATTTAATAATATAAATAGATTATGTACTAATAAATTACACATAGAGTTCCTATTGTTATTAAAAATACAGAATAGGTCAATGTATTTCTTTTCACTTAATTTCCCAAATTCATTAATTGGAAATGAGATTTCTGTAACTATTTTTCAAAAATGCCTCTTAACTTAGAGTGTAATGATGTGTCCATTTTTCCATCAGTGGGAAAGGGTTAGAAAAATTTGCCTAACAGAGGGGCACTTGGGTAGCTCACTTGGTTGAGTGTCCAACTCTTGGTTTCTGCTCAGGTCACTATCACAGGGTTGTGTGATCAAGCCTCACATTAGGCTCTGCACTAAGCATACAGCCTGCTTGGGACTCATTCTCATTCTCTCTCTCTCTCTCTCTCTCTCTCTCTCTCGGTCTCACTCTCGCTCTCTTTCTCTCTCTCGCTTGCTCTCTCTGTCTCTCTCTCTCTCTTCCTCCTCCTCCTCCTCTTCCTCCTCCTCCTTCGTGCCCCCCAATAAAGAATAAAAATTTTTTAAAAATTGTGTGCTTGTCAGAGCTCCAAAGATTATTGCTAAAAAATTTGACTCGAAGATCTGAAAAGAAAAATTCTGATTATATCTGAATTCAGAAATTTGTCTTTAGAAAGAGAAAGACTTAGGAAGAGAGCGATTAGGTACATTTTTACTGTATTGCCTAAAAGGTGCTAAGAGAAATTTTATAATAAAAACTTAGACATGGTTTTCTGAATTCAGAAAAAAAGTCTGTGTTAAAAATAAGGGTTTGCTAATAGGGACTACATTTTGACAAGAAATGGTTTATGAAGTGAATACTGTTGTGGTATCAGTATAGTAAGAATAACTTGCAAGGGAGAATCCTACTCTTTGCAATAAGATATAATATTACTTCCGAGGACAGTAGCAGCATTCAGTTCCAATTTTGTTCTTTTTTTATACCAAATGGAATGTGGGGGGGAAGGAATTGAATAAAAATAATTTCAAAGAACAAAAACATGTGAAAAGTGAAAAGGTTATTTTCATATGGCACTGATTTACCTCTATAGAAAATAACACAGATATTTCATATGTTAATATTCAGTTTTGTTAAACATTTAAGTAATTTAACCTATCATGGGACCAACAAAAGAGTAATTTATAATTCACAATTTATAGAGATGATATTTAAATATAAAATTATAAGGTTAATCACAATAATTTCATTAAAAATCTCTGTTAATTTCATAAACAAATCTATGTCAGAGTCCAGCGGAGCACCTACCACTCCATGAATTTCATTATTGAAAAAATCCTTTAATGAATCTAAATTAAATGTAACTCTTGTGTTATCTATCAAGATCTTTGATTATTGTTTTTAAGTAGTATTTAAGTAGTTTAGCCAAATACTTATTTTTATAATATGCAAGAATATCTTTAAAAAAAAATCAGAGGAACTTGACAAGTATGTTGCTATAGAGAACCAAATTATACAAAATCAAATTGAGCAGCAAGAAATTCAAATTATGTATAAAAATCTAGACATGGTGAAACCTGATGTAACAGCAGGTTGGGGGAGGGGCAAAAAAATCTTGGAATTTTTACTGAAGATAAACTCAGGTAATACTACTAGCAAAATGTCTAAAATATGTTAGTACCAATTACTTATGGCTTCCAGATCAAGAGAGGGGACAGCCTTACTATAGTTAAAATGAGCTTTTCACTTTTCACATGTTTTTGTTCTTTGAAACACATATGACATATTGTATCTAGTTTTAAAGATCATATTTTAAGTAAAAAGCATAGATAAGTTAGAATGTGTATGAAAGAGAAGCATAGTAGTGAGGAGTGGGAAAAACAGCATATTGAAGTTGAATATTAGGGAACAAGGATTTAATATGGAAAAGTTGATGTGTGTATAGAAATGTAGAAAACTCCATATCCCATATTCTAACCACCTGGACTGCTTGACTGATGTTGCAAATATTCTACAGTTTTCTGCTTCCATAATTTTATGTTAATCCCTCAAACTGCAATGGCCTATGTATTTCTTCATTGTCTTCTTTCCAATGATTAATTAAAATTCCAATGATACTTTATGGTCAAACACTAAAGTTATCCCATGGACTTGCCTCCCTGCAGGAGGACCTTTCTCTTTCCTGATCTCCAATAAAACTCAGCACACTGAGGATTACATTACATTACATTAATTTGGGTAATGTCTTGGAAGTTCATTTCATCCCCACAGAAAAAAATAAGAATGTATCTTTTGAACTTTATAGCTCCCATGGTTTTTCTTCAGTCTAACAAATACTTAACAGAAACATTCCATTAATTAAATATCCATTAATATTTAACTGAAAGGAAGATTATTCATATTTCTTTACATAAAGTGGCATACTCACAGGACAAAGGAAAGATGGCGCACATAATTTTATTGACAGATGAAAATGCTGGGGGTGATTAAATTTCACATGTTTTAGAGATTTAATCATAATTAGTTAAAGAAAGTAGGCTGTTATCCATGAATACATAAGAAGAAAAATTAAAACTAACATTGGTAAAATTTATTTAGAAATAAAAGAAAGACTTTCAGAAAGATGCAGTTGAAACAATTGTACAAATTAGAGGTGAGATCTCCTTTTGCAACATGAAGACTAAATCTTTGATAAATTCATTTCCGATTTTAATGCTTTGAATGAATTTAAATTTTCATGAAATCAGTAATAAAAAGGAAGTAGCATTAGTATATATATATATATATTTTTTTTTTAATAGCTTGACCATATGTGTGCGGGATGTGGGATTATGTAGGTTATATACATTTTTTAGTATGGTTTCCCCTCTGAAATATTTTTCGTACTAATAGTAAATCAATTTGTTTTACTATTAGTTTACCACATTCCATTCTAAATTATAAGTAACTGGTTGAAATGAATTCAGGCAATATAAATGTGCTATCTGCATTTCTATAAGAAGTACTAGTCAGTCATGGGGATAGAAGGTAGAGTATAGGGAATAGTCAATTGTATTGTAATAGTGTTGTATGGTGACTGATGGTCATTATACTCGTGAATATAGCATAACGTATAGACTTGTCAAATCACTGTATTATACCCGAAACTAATGTAACATTGTATATTCACTATGCTTTAGTAAAAACAAAAAAAAAAAAAGAGAAATTATTAGTCATTGACCTGATCACTATCATACATATGAAATGTTTAATTAGGGTGACTTTTAAAAAATTTTTAAATATTTTTTTATTTATTTCTGAGAGACAGAGAGAGAGAGAGAGAGAGAGCAAGCAGGGGAGAGTCAAAGAGAGAGGGAGACACAGAATCGGAAACAGGCTCCAGGCTCTGAGCTGGCTGTCAGCACAGAGCCCAGCGCGGGGCTCAAACCCGCAAACCGTGAGATCATGACCTGAGCTGAAGTCGGACACTTAACTGACTGAGCCACCCAGGTGCCCCAGGTTGACTTTTATTTTAGAAAAAGTTATTAGGGAATTCCTGTTTGAAATTATTAGACATAAAGGAATGATTAATGATTTTGGAGAAATGAGAATTTTTATTTTTGGTGAACATAATTTGACTAGAAGTTGGAAGAGATTTAATGATGGCAAAAGAATTTGATAAATCATGGTAGCCTTTTTAAAAAATCATAAGGCATTCCATGTCAGAATATGTTCTGTTTCTGCAAACTTCAGAGAAATTATTGTTTTCTTTTTCCTTTCTCAGCTCTGCTATTTTCTTTCATCACAAAGTTTTGTTTGATGCTGAAATATGATTAGAGGGGTGAGTAATATAGAAACTCCAGCTAGTCACTATTCCAAATTTGTCCAGGTTTTTATCTTATAAAATGGTCACATTGTATGATTAGATGTATACTTTAAATGTTATTGTAAATATTAAGCATGTTTTTTTGAATTTCCATTATAGTAGAAAAACCTTAATCTTTTGAAGACTGATTGATTTATTTTGAAGTCTTTTGATGCTGAGTATGAATACAGTACATGATCACTGAGAAATACTATTTGATATCCAATATTGAGACTTACTATAAAGTGAGAGTTTAAACTTTGTTAAATTGTTTCTGTAACTGAAAGAACGTAATCAAAAAAGGATTTCTAAAGTCAAATGTTTAACAATGATAACATGTCGATTTATGCTATAATTTAATTCTTTTAGCATCAGAAGTAGTGTAGTAACATAGTAGTGAACCGCAAAGGAGAACAAGGGAAAGAGAATCTGATTTGAAGTCTGTCTCTCTGAAAAAGGAGAGTAACATCATTTTTGCACTTCAGTAACATCAGCAAGAAATATTCCTTAATGTTCATTCAAAGTGACAACAGCAGCATATTAATGCTTGGTCACAGCAAATGGATGGCAAAAATCTTTAGTCTTTATCAAAAAAGATATAATTACTACTCAGTCTTTAGCACTACAAGGACATTTGGCAAAGTGGAATCATTTGTTTGTGATGCATCTTTCTTTTGGGCATTAATTTCAGTGGTATTCACGAAGAAGGAAAGAAATGCATGGCACGAACAGCAAACTGTAGTCTTTCAAAGAGACTCTTGCATGACACTATTCCGGAGACTTGCTTCAGTTAAAAGCTTTCTTCTGTCCTGTGGGTATTTGTGTACATGTCTGATTGAGTGGAAAAAACTGCTGGAGGAAAATGAGATCACAAATGTATGTTTTGGCTGCCATCAAGTCAATACAGTAATAGGCTGGTGAAAACATCAAAACACAGTCAAAGCTGCCTTCAGTGTCTGAGTGCGGAATTCACTGGGCAGTCAGCCAGAAAAGGTCATTTTTTCCCCCATCTCATGAGTAATCATGAAAGAAATAAATATGGGGATTATGGTTTTTGCAAAAAGTTTAAATGACTGCTCTGCAGACCACAGTTTCTGAATACTCTGAAGTATATGTGTTGATTTGACTTAGATTTGATAATGGAAATGTAACAATGGGGTTACAACAACTAGGTGAGTTTTCTTGGCATGTGTGTAACACAGAAAAGTTGACCACAATTCATTGTCAAGTTATGGAAATTGACACATATTTAACATGTCAAGGCTTGGAAAATCCTTTGAAACATTTTTTGAAGGCATTAAGGAAAAGGCAAATTTATCTGACTACAAAAGAAAGCTTGTAATCAATACTTTCATGCTAATTATCGTAACTTGAATCTGAGTAAAAGATTGTGTGATCAAATCAATATTACTTTGCATAATCAAGGCAGTAATGCTTAAATAATAATTTTCATACATAAATCGAAAGAAAAAATGGTACATGAAAGTTTGAAATCCTCTCCCTATGTTGAAAATTTGCTCTTTTAGTAGACATTTTAATTACATGCCTTATTGGAGGAAAGAAATTCTGATATATAAAACAATAATAAAATCACCACCATTGGTAACCATTTAAACCAGGAATAATGTTTCTGTCTATGAGCTGAGCAGTAATATAAAAACACAGACACAGTGGTTTTGTTATCGAGTGATACTTCCATTCGACATGCATTTTACACTAGAGAGGGTGAATAGCTTGTATGCTAGAATAAAACTCAGTTTTTTGATAGGGAGGGATAAAACCATAAATAATTATAATGCAATGTAATAACTTTTGCATTATGAAAAGCTATGGGAAGACAGAACAGCTTTATGTCATACTGGGTAGTATTTTTATTTCTTTATTTACTTTTCTAAAATGTATTTAAATTCTAGTTAGTTAACATACACTGTAATAGTGGTTTCAGAAGTAGAATTTAGTGATTCATCATTTTCAAATATCACCTGGTGCTCATCATAACAAGTACCCTCCTTAATACCCATCACCCAAGTAGCCCATTTTCTCACCCACATCCCTCCAGCAACTCTCAGTTTGTTCTCTGTAGTTAAGAGGCTCTTATGGTTTGCATCCCTCTGTTCCCCTCCCCTTCCCCTATGCTCATCAGTTTTGTTTCTTAAATTCCACATGTGAGTGAAATCATATGATATTTGTCTTTCTCTTCCTGACTTATTGTGCTTAATATAATACACTCTAGCTCCATCCACATCATTGCACATGGCAAGATTTCATTATTTTTGATGGACAATATTTTTATAATTTGTAGTTGAATATTTTGACTAAATTATGTTTGGCTTAATCAGGGTTCTTCATTCTGTTTATATTGTGTAGGGGATGGTGGAAGATATTTTACTTTAATAGAAGTAAATATAGAGACTATATAGTATATAAAATAACAATAAAGCTCATTTAATGTTATATAATATTTTGGTTATATCATATGTCTACACACATATATCCTGGTGACCAAATAAATTATACCTTTTAGGATTGTTACTTTAAAATTTTGATAAGCATGGTTTTACCTAAAATCTTATAAAATGGAAAAAAGAAACTATAAAAAATTAGATCATCTCCTCAACATTAGGGAAATACAATAATAAATATTTGATAAGCTAAAAATAATGTGAGCTGAATGCCAAACCCAAAATAGATTCAATAATAACTGTGAGAATATTTTTATATAATAATAAAGCAACATGTATCCAAATCTATAGTAATACCATCAATAGCTATCATTTTATTACTTTTTTTTTAGATAACTCTACTAAGGGCTTAAAAATACTACTTCTTTGAACCTTATGACAACTGTAGAAGACAGATATGCATATCCCCATCTTACAGAGGGTAAGGGAAATTAAATCATTAGGAAAATTGTAGAATATGCCAGAACAGTTCCAAAAATGATTCTGCTAATAACTATACCATGTGACTATTAATGTTTATCATACTATACATGAAAGATCTTATATCTGAAGGTTTCAGCCTGGAGTAAGGGACAGGACATAGTAAGAACTGTTTATCTCAGTGATTTTCACATATTTGCATTTATCACAATCATCTGGAGAGTTTTTAAAACCGATTACTATACTCCATCCCCAGAGTTTCTGGTTAGGTGTGAGGTGGGGCCCAAGTATTTGCATTTTTTTGAAAAAATTTTCATGTGATGTTAAAACTGCTGATCTAAGAACCATACTTTATGATCTACTTATTTTTAACTAAAAAAATTTATGTTAAAAAGCATTCAGAATGTCAACAAAACATCTGCAGGTTTTGTTTTTTTTTTGCAATTACAGAGAGCGGTATTCAGTTAACAGAACACTATTTCATGTAAGTGGCATCAGAGACTACTGAAGATGAAAAAAGAAACACATTAAAAAAAAAACATCTCCATATACAACTAATTTGTTCTGTACACCAACAAGAATCTGTTTTAAATTTTCATGCCACACTGTCCCAGGCAAGGTTAGTGGCTACTCAAAAATAGCAGAACAGGGCTATCTAAATACACATTTGGTAGAGTGCTTACTATACAAACAAAGACACTGTACAATTTAAAAGCAAATCTTACACAACCTTACATTTCAATTTTTTTTTCTTTAAAAGGAGTTATATAGAGGGGGATTTAAGACTGGATAGACTAGAAAAAAGAACTGTGCTAGAACCAATTTATTCATCATCATCTTCTTCATCTCCATTTTCTTCATCTTCCTATTCCTCTTCGTCCTCTTCATCTTCCATGTCTTCCTCTTCTTTCTTCTTTCTCTTGCTTTTTTCAGCCTCAACGACTCTCTGTTTTGCTGCATCAGGCTTTCCTTCAGCTCCATAGGCAACAATATCCTTTTTGTATTCTTCCTGAGGCTCCTTGTCTTCCCAAGGTGGCAGTTATTCCACGTCTCTCCCTGTTTCTTTGCAACATCAACAATGGAGAGGTTCTCCTTTGATTTTGGGGTGAGACTCAGAAGAAAACAATAAAAAGCCCAAAGGGGTCCTATTGGGTGCCTTTATATCCTTGAACTTTTTTCCCCTTTAGGGGGATATCAGTTTTCATTTACTCTTTCATAACGGGCCTATCTGCCTTTGCCATGTCTTCAAATTTTCCTTTCTCTTGGGCAAACATGGTCTTTCACCCTCCCGGCTCTCCTTAGAACACTCAGAAGTTGACTGAAGCATCTGGATGCTTTTTCTTTTTGATTTTTCTTTCTTTTTTTTTTTTTTAAGAGAGTGAGAACCCGAATAGGGGAGGGAGGCAGAAAGACAGAGAAAGAGAGACAAAGAGAGAATCATCTTAAACAGACTCCACGCTGAGCTTGGGGCCCCCTTGAATGTGACCTGAGCAGAAAACAGTCCAATGCTCAACCGACTGAGACACCCAGGCACCTCAGGGTGGTTCTTCTTATGCTCCTCTTAGCGAGTTTGCACAAAGAATGCACATTCTGCCATTTGGCTTCTTAGGATCTCCTTTGCCCATGTTTAATTTTTCTCAGTAAGGCACAGAGTCCCGTGGAGCCCAGCATAGTCCCTATGGAGCTCAGGGTACTGCAGTGACTGTGATAGCTGGAGCCAGGTGCAGCCTCTTCACTCTCTCTGCTCCTTAACCTTACTGTCTAAAGTCCACTTCTGTAGGCATTTCCGGTGTGCACTTAGAATAGAAAACTACAAACCTAGACAGAATGAATCAGAATATCTCTGCATGGGACCTAGCCATTTACATGGAAGTGGGCTTTCCTGAGAAATCTAACACATAGGATTATATCAAATCTATTGGCCATGAAATATATTGATAAATTTTGAATGGAGGGATGGAAATACAGCTATTCTAAAATATTTTCTAATGTTTAGTTTCATTATATTTTTAAAATAAAGGTTGGGGCAACAGTTTAGGATTTAAGCCATCCCAGTAAGAGTTAAAGGCTATTGCTCATAGACCTACTATTTTTTGCTCCTGTCGGTACCTACTTTCCCCAAATATTACAGTGGGTACAGAAACTAAGCACTCTCCAAAATATTCTACTTATAAAATTTTAATAAAATATTACAGACAAGGAAAGTATATTTGTAACATGTACCAGAAAACTTAAAGTTATTGAGTTTATTAATGAGTCATAAGCCAAATTAAACTTTCTTTTCTATATAAAATATAGAGAACAAATATTATCAAGATTATGGTATGTATAGTTGGGACAGAAAAGAGTTTATTATTGATAAAAAAAAAAAAGCACCTTGAAATTGAGGCAAAAGAGAGGATAAATCAGACTCAGATTTAAATATGTTCTCTTAGAAGAGCCTATATAGCTGGGTTTGCAGTGAAGAGACTGGAGTTATTTATCTACTGAGGGTGAGAATTGCAGAGGATTCTGAAATCAAACCTTCAGTAGTAGGTGTGTTTTGGTAAATTCAAGTATGGTGTATCTGTAACAATGACAATTTTCATGATGGATATACTTTCAAGACAACTCCCACAAATTTAATATCTGATTTCAAAGACACAAGTACACATTTAGTCTTCATGCATTCACAATAAAATAGGTTCTACTGGATGTCTTGACTTATATACCTCAGTTCTTGGTGGGTTTTTTTTATTTTTGTTTATTATTGAATTAGATATACAATATTACATTAGCTTCAGTGTATATAATGATTTAGCACTTACATATATTAAGATCACCACAGTAAGTGTAGTTACCATTATTATGAGAGTACTGACTGTATTCCCCATGACTTATTTATTTTATAATGAAATTAGTACCATCTCTTTTGCTCAACTCCCACCCACTCTCCTTTAGCAACTACCAATTCTATTTATGAGTCTGTTTCGGGGTGGGTGTTTTTTTGCATGTTTAATTTTTAGATTCAACATATAAGTGAAATGTGGTATTTGTCCATCTCTGACTTATTTCACTTAGCACATCACCATCTAGATCCAAATATGTTGTCACAAATGACAAGATTTTATTCTCTATAGTGGCTGAGTAATATTCCAAAGTTTTGTATATATGTGTCTCTGTGTGTGTGTGTGTGTGTGTGTGTACCAGATCTTCTTTATCCATTCATCTATCAGTGGACATTTAGGTTGTTTCCATATTGTTGCTATTGTAAATAATGCTGCTAAGAACATAGGGATGTGTATCTTTGCAAATTAGTGTTTTCCTTTTCTTTGGGTAAATGCAAAGAAGTAGAACTCCTGGGTTATATGGTAGTTCTATTTTTAATTTTTTTAGGAACCTCCATAGTATTTTCCATAATGACTCTACCATTTTACATACCCACTAAACAGCATAAGCATGCCCTTTTCTCCACATCCTCACCTCACCTGGTATTTCTTGCCTTTTGATACTAGCCATTCTGACAGATGCAAGATGATATCTCATTTTGGTTTCGATTTGTGTTTTTTCGATGATTAGTGATGTTGAGCATCTTTTCTTGTCTGTTGGCCATCTGTATGTCCTCTTTGGAAAACCATCTATTCAAGTCCTCTGAGAAATTTGTGATTAGATTCTTTGCTTATTTGGTGTGTGTGTGTGTGTGTGTGTTGAGTTGTAGGAGTTCTTTATATATTTGCATATTAACCCTTTATAGATAAAATATGTCATTTCCAAATATTTTTCCCATTTATTAGGTTGCCTTTTTGTTTTATTGATGGTTCTTTACTGTGCAAAAGATTTTTAGTTTGGTACAGTCCTAATTGTTTATTTTTGTTTTTATTGCCCTCATAACATACTGCCTATGTTTTCTTTTCAGAGTTTTATAGTTTCATGTGTACAACTACGTCTTTAATGCATGTTGTTTATTTTTGCATATGGTATGAGAAAGTAGTCCAGTTTCATTCCTTTGCATGTAGTTGTCCAATTTTCCCACCAACAGTTATTAAAGGGACTGTCTTTTCTCCATTGTATATTCTTCTCTTCTTTTATATAGATTATTTGATCACATAAACATGAATTTATTTCTGGGCAATCTTTTTGTTCATCTATGTGTCTGTTTCTGTGCCAGCATCATATTGTTTTGATTGCTATAGTTTTGTGGTATAGCTTGAAATCTGAAATTTCAAATATATCTAGCTTTGTTATTCTTTCTCAAGATTGCTTAGGCTAGATCAGTTTTTTCTCTGTGTTTTCATACAAATTTTAGGATTATTTGTTCCATTTTTGTGAAAAATGTTATGTTTTGATAGGGATTACATTAATTCTGTAGATTTTTGGGGAAATGTGGACATTTGGGTGGTGTGGACATAATTAACAATATTCTTCTAATCCATGAGTATGGTATGCCTTTCCGTTTATATTACTTTAAATTATTTCGTCAATATCTTATGGTATTCAGAGTACAGCTCTTGCAATTCCTTGGCTAAATGTATTTCCAGATATTCTATTCTTATTGATGCAATTGTAAACAGGGTATGTTTTCTTAATATCTCTTTCTGATAGCTCATTATTAGTGTATAGAAATGCAACAGAGCTCCTATGTTAATTTTGTATTCTGCAGATTTAATGGATTTATTAGTTCTAATAGTGTTTTTGGTAGAGTCTTTAGAATTGTGTATATAAAATATCATGTTCTCTACAAATTGTGACAATGTTACTTCCTACCAATTTGGTTGCCTTTTATTTCTTTTTCTTGTCTCATTGCTATGGCAAGGATTGCCAGTACCATTTGAACAAAAGTGGTGGAAGTGGACATGTTTGTCTTGTTGTTGATCTTAGATGAAAAGCTATACGTTTTCCACAATTGATTATGATGTCACCTGTGAGCTTGTCATATGTGGCCTTTATTATGTTAAGGCATGTTCCCTCTACATCTGCTTTGTTGAGAGTTTCTAATCATAAACTGATAGTGGATTTTATTAAGTGCTTTTTGTGTATATATGGAGATGATAATAAAAATTTTAGCTTTTCATTTGTAATGTGGTATATCATGTTTTCGATATGCATCCTGGACACAATCCCACTTGATTATGCTGTGTGATCCTGTTATGTATTATTGAATTTAATAATGTTTTGTTGAAAATTTTTGTATCTATATTCATCAGGAAAATTGACCTGTAATTTTCTTTTTTGTAATGTCTTTGCCTGATTTTGGTATCAGGACAAGGCTGGACTCATGGAATGAATTTGGAAGTGTTACTTCCTCTTCCATTTTTGGTGAGTTTAAGAAGGAAATACACTAACTCTTTAAATGTTTGGTACAGTTTACCTGTGAAACCATCTGGTCTAGGACTTTGCTTTGTTAGATTTCTGGTAATTGGTTTAATTTTATTACTAGTAATTGTCTGTTTAGATTTTCTGTTTCTTCCTGATTCAGTTTTAGAAGATTATATGTTTCTGAAAATTGATCCATTTCTTTTGTTGTTTACATTGTTTGCATATAATTATGTATAGTGTAACCATAATCTTTTTTGTGTTTGTATTAGTTGTAACATCTTCTCTTTCATGTCTGATTATGTTTTCTTGAGTTTTCTCTCTTGTTATTTGTCTTAATGAGTCTGGCTAAAGTTTTATCTTTTCAATATTTTTTTCAAATAAATTGCTTCTAGTTTTTTCCCCTTTTTTTATTGCCTATTTCATTTATTTCCACTTGGATCTTTATTATTTCCTTTCTTAGACTAACTTTGGGTTTTGTTTATCTTTTTCTAGTTCCTTTAGATATAAATTAATTTTAAAAAGATGTAAATTAATTTTTTAATGTTTTATTTATTTTTGAGAGAGAGTGCATGAGTGGGGGAAGGGCGGACAGAAGGAGACACAGAATCTAAAGCACGCTCCAAGTTCTGAGCTGTTAGCACAGAGCCTGACACAGGGCTTGAACCCATGAACCAATGAAATCATGATCTGAGCTGAAGTTGGAAGCTTAACTGACTAAGACACCCAAGACTCCCCTTGATGTAAAATAAAATCATTTAAAATTTTTCTCTTTTCTTAAGGCAGGTGTGTATTGTTATAAACTTCTCTCTTAGAACTACTTTGCTGTGCTCCATTGATTTGGGGATGTTGTGTTGTATTTTGTGTCAAGGTATTTTTTAATTTCCTCTGTGATTTCTTTGTTGAACTATTCATTGTTTAATAGCCTGTTGTTTGGTCTCCACGTGTTTGTGGTTTTACCAGTATTTTTTTTTCTGGTTATTAATTTCTGGTTTCATATTGCTGTGGTCAGAAAAGATGCTTGATAAGATTTCAGTCTTCTTAAATTTATTGTTAAGTCCATCTTGTCTAATGTGTCATTTTAGGGCACTGTTACCTTACTGATTTTCTGTCAAAGATGATCTACTGATGTAAGTTAAGTGTTAAATCCCCTACTATTATTGCATTACTGTCAATTTCTCCTTTTATGTCTGTTAATATTTGATTTATACATTTAGGTGCTCCTGTGTTAAGTGTAGAGATATTCACGGTTATGTCCTCTTGTTGGATTTATCCTTTTATCATTGTGTAATACTCTTCCTTGTCTCTCTGTTTTGTCTGGTGTAAGTATTCTATTCCAGCTTTTTATTCACTTCCATTTGCATGGAATATATCTTTATAGCCCTTCACTTTCAGACATATGTACCTTTCAGGCTGACATGAGTCTCCTATAGGTACCATATAGATAGGTTTGGGGTTTTTTGTTTGGTTTTGTTTTTAATCCAGTTAGTCACTCCATGTCATTTGATTGGTGCATTTAGTTCATTTATATTTAGAATAATTATGGATAGGTATTGATAGGAATATATTCATTGCCTTTTGTTAATTGTTTTCTGGTTGTTTTTGTTGTTCTTCTCTGTTCCTATCTTCTGTCTCTCTCCTCTTATGATTTGATGGTTTTCTATAGTGTTGTATTGGAGTTTATTTCTTATTATTATTTTTGTATCTATTATAAGTGTTTGGTTTGTGGTTACCATCAGGTTCATGTATAACTTCCTATGTTATATCAATCTATTTTAAACTGATGGACCATTAAGTTCAAACATATTTTGGAAGCATCACATAACCCCCTCCACATTTTATGTAATTTATGTCATGTTTTATGTATTTTTGTTTCGTGTATTTCTTCATTAAATATTATAGATAGTGTTGATTTTACTTTTGTGTTTTAACCTCCATACTATCTTTATAAGTGGTTGATCCAGTACCTTCACTGAATGTTTGCTTTGATAATGTGATTTTTTTTCCCTTTCAGAGTTTCTTTACTTCTAGTTATGGCCTTCTTCTTTCCACTTCAAGGAGTCCTTTTAATATTTCTTCTAAGGCTAATTTAGTGATGACAAATGCCTGGAACCACTGTTGTCTCAGAAACTCTTTTTCTTTTCTTCAATTTTGAATAATAATTTTTCTGTGTAGAATATTTTTGGTTTTGATTTTTATCTTTCACCATTTTAAATATATCACGCCATTCCTTTCTGGGAAAGTTTCTGATGAAAAATCAGCTGCTTGATAGCCATATGAGGTTTCTCTTGTATGTAACTAATTGCTTCTCTCTTCTTTTAAGATACTCTCTTTTATATTTAATCTTTGGCATTTTAATTATTGTGTGCCTTGGTGTGGATCTTTTTGGATTCATCTGTTTTGAGCTATATGTGCTCCTGAATCTAAAATGTATGGTCCCTTCCCTAGCTTAGTGAAGTTTTCAACTATTATTTCTTCAAATAACTTTTCTGCCCCACTTAATGTTTCTTTTTTGACCCATATGATATTAATATTTGCATTCTGATGTTGTCTAAGAGGTCCCTTAAATTATCCTGATTTGTTGCTTTTGTTGTTTTTGTTTTTGTTGTTATTGTTCGTTCTGGATGATTTCTGCTACCCTGTCTTCTAGATCACTGATCTATTCTTCTGCATCCTTTAGTCTGATGTTGATTCCCTCTAGTGTATTTTCATTTCAGTTACTGAATACTTCTTTTTTGTATTTTTCATCTCCTTGAAGAAATTTTGCCTGTGTTCAAACATTCTTCTTCCAAGCTCAGTGAATATCTTTAAGACCATTATTTTTAAATCTTTATTAGGTAGATTGCTTATCTCCACTTTGTTTAGTACCTTTTCTGATTGATTTTTTCTTCTTTTTATTTTTTAGTCTTTTTCTTTCATTTGGGACTTGTTCTTCCCTCTATTTATTTTGTCTGACTCTGTGTTTGTTTTTATGTATTAGGTAGATCAGCTATATCATTTTTATGTATTAGGTAGATCAGCTATATCTGGTCTTGAAGGAGATGTCTTATGTAGAAGTCTTCCTCTAGGGTCCTATAATACAAATACCTCTTGTTCAACAGAGTCAAGCACTTTGGAGGTGTCCTCTGTGTGGGATCAAGACCCTCCTGTTATGGCTGGATTGTGACTGCTGTGGGTGTGCTGGCCCAAGTGAGGCTGGCTGAGAGGTCCAGCTTCAGATGCTGTCAGCTCACGAGTGGGAAGAGCTGAATCTCCCACAACCAGGGAAAGAACTATTTGAAGGGCCACCAGCTTGAAGGAGCCACTTTATCAGGGATACTAGTCATGGTCAAGGCCACTTGCCAGTGTGGCAGGGCAAGAGCTACATTGTGGGGGATATTCTTTTCTTTAATTTTTTTAAATGTTTTTTTTTTATTTATTTCTGAGGGGGGGGGGAGACAGAGTGAGCAGGGGAGGGTCAAAGGGAGAGGGAGACACAGAATCCGAAACAGGCTCCAGGCTCTGAGCTGGCAGTCAGCACACAGCCCGACGTGGGGCTCAAACCCGCGAACCGTGAGAGCATGACCTGAGCTGAAGTCGGAGGCTTAACTGACAGAACCACCCAGGCACCCCGGGGATATTCTGTTCTGCTCAATTCTGTTCACTGGATGTGAAGAGGCTGGAGCTACTTTGGAGAGGCACCCTCTGGGATGAGTAGGTTGGGTGAGGTGGATCCATGGAGAACATAGGACAGGCTAGGGAAGTAAATTCAAAATGCCAGAACTGGTTCCTGCCAGCATTGTGCCAGCTAGGCAGAAGCATGGCAAGAAAATTTCTACCTACTGTTGCGTACATTAGTCAGTAAATCTCTTTTATGATTTATTATTTTCACACTGCTGCCTCTGTGCTGGGTCTTAGAGCGAGTGAGTCTGTATGCAGGCCATTTAAAAGTGGAGTCTCAGTTTCCTATAGCCTTTCTGCTTTCTCAGAGTTAATCCCTGATGCTTAACAGAGGATATGAAGTGGGCTCTGTACTGACAGCAGCAAGCCTGATGCAAGGCTTGAACGTATAAACCATGATATTATGGCCTGAGTTGAAGTTGGACACAAAACATATTAAATTATATTAAAACTGTACAGTATACTGACAAAAAGACTACCTTAGGTAACGTATAATTGATCTATATTACACGTATTTTGAACTGAGTTGTGAAAAATAGCATTTATGCCAAAGCACTTATAAAAGGAATAGGTATGGTATAAAGAAGAAAAATATTGCAATCTTGTATAACTAATACTGAGATTCAGATATAAAACTATATCTTTGAAGTCCCCTTTCTTGCTATGCTTTTTCTTTTACGCCCTGATATGGTTAACAAAGCTCAAATTTACATGATATGGCAAATGCAAAGCCAGTTTTAGCACTCAGCTTACCTTACCTGGTTCATAGACTTACCTAGTTTTTGGAATATTATTCTCTATCTGCTTTCTATCTTATCCTTAGATTTATGAGAGTTCCATTTTGAAATATGTTATTATAGTATCATAAGTGTCTGGATTAGGAAGGCTGGTAGGTATACTGCAATCCTTGAAATATCAATTAGTCAAAAATGTTTTTATATTTGAAATGTAACTTAATAACTAACAAGTTCATCTTAATCCAAGAGTGTCATATTTTATGCATGCCAGTGGATTTGCAGATAATAATAGTAGACAGCAGGAAGATGGATAAATCATTTGTTGATTTTATGAAGGAGAAGGCAAGTATTTACTCCTCCAGAAGTGCTAATTTAAATATTATCCTAGAAGATATTAGACCAGAGCATTGGAAACTAGAGCATTCTCCATGCCTAGCAAACATCGGAACTGAATAATTCCAGGACAGGAAAAAAATTGTATTTTTATTAAAATGGTCAGAGCATTAATGCTGGTAACTGCTGAGAGAGCTGTTAAGAAGAAATAACAATATTATGACTTAAAGAGATATAAAATTGTGGTACCTTCATTTCAAGAAATATTTTCTCTACCCAAGTGAGTTTTGAGAAATTAATACAAAAATAAAGAAAATAGATGGGGAAGCTAGTGTAAAAAGTAATGGCATCATGACAGATATTTCAGACACAGTTAACATGGCTATTGTGGCAATATCTCAGCAGTAATGGAACAAAGAATGGAAGATAAGCAACTGTATTATAGGTGTAAGGAATGAATATGTTCCCTAAACCAGTGTTATGGGTAAATCATAATGTAATTAACAGATAATCAGTAGAATATTTTAAGATACATGTGCATATGCCACCGTGATAATCACTCTTTGAGGAATATCTAAGAGAATCAAAAAGAATGCTCGAATTTGACCTATTTATCTTTTCATTTAAAATGTACCTATAATAATAAAATTTAAATGATAAAAACAATTCTGTATATCTTACCATCATCATTCTATTAAAATGTAAATCATTGTAAGGAACAGTTAGGTATTTCTTTTTTAATCTTTTCCTGCCCTTTGGAAAACTGAACTCAAAATCTTTTTTTTTTTAAAGCATACATAATTTAACTGTATCTGACATATTGATTGTTTGCATTTCATTTCTGTCTATGCTTGAAATAATCCTTGAAGTATTCAGGAGGAAGGTGTAGGCTGGAGGATTCCGCCTACATCACTCCTTGCTCTAAAACTTTTTAGTTTTTAGCTGTAAATTGGTAATTTTATGTTAATTTTCATTTAGTCAGATAATTTCTTGGCTTCTATAATGTGAAACATAAAAAAAAGTCTGTGAATATAGGATAGATAAAGAGATTGTTTTAGTTTTATTTTAAGCTTGACTGTGGTTTCGAGCAATTAATTATTCAGTCATTCCTAACAATTATTATAATGATCAAACAAGGATATCTATTTGAAAGTATTTACAAAAGTAAAATCTCTTATTTAAGTGATTTTGAAACTACTTCCATCATAGTGTCTATATTTGACATTTTCAAGATAAGATTTGTTTACTATGAGATTGATTAGCCCTTTTTTCTACTCTATGCTCAATCTAAAAAGGTACATCTGGAATAATGTTACCTTTTTTAGAAAGTGAAAAAATATAGATTTTTCAAATATAGCTGTCTTTCTTCTGAAGTTTTTTTCTTATGTAAAACACTCTGAAAATGGTTACCATGTATGATTCATTGCTGACAAAAAAAAAAGGCAAGAAATGTAGAAGATTCTCTAAGTATCTTGTTTTTTAAAAAAAATGTAGCATTTTTGCTGTTCACTTCAGTGGTGGGAATTCAGTGATGTTTGGTTCATTGTTGACTTGGTCTTTGTTTGCTGTGATACATAGTTGGTAGGAATGAATACACTTAAACTATTTGTAGCTATTAAGACAAAAGAATAAAAATTACCATTTTTCATTATTTTAAAGTTTAAAAATCACTGAAAACCTCTATAATACCAATATATTTGTTAAGAATGGCATTAAACACATGGATTTATAAATATATAATTTTAGCTTTATTCCCAAATGTCACAGTCATATCTGTACTTTTAGTGGAAATTTTCTCACTATAAAAGTTTAAAAACATTTTAATTCTTAATGAATTTCAGTGTTTTCATTAAATTATCTCAGCTGTCCATATTATACTTTTACTGTCAACTAAAATGGCTTCTTTGCCTCAATGTCAAATAAAGAAAATCAGACCCAAAATGTACACCGATTTCCATAGCATAAGTCAGATTCATAAATATTAATTTTAATTGAAAATAATTATTCATAATCATGTTCTCTTTTCCTCACATTAATGCCAAATGACTATTAGTTGCATCCGATATCTTGGAGAAAACTTAAGGAAGGAACATCTTTATATGCAACAATATGTTGTTATTGAAGAGAACATTTCCTACTGTTCTAGAAAACAGAGAATAGGTTAATAATGATATATCAGTAGAAATATACCTTTTTTTTAACATATCTATCTACATGCATCACTGCAACCTATCCCACCAAATTTGTTGAAGAGGTAGTAAAACTGAGAAGAGTAGAGAATAAAAGAGAAATAGTATTAGCATAAACTGATTATGGTGATCATGCTCAGAAGGAATATTATTTATAGAAAGAAATATTTTGAGTTAGAAAGTTAATAACAATTAAGATATTAGTGATACTGAATAAGAGAGAAATATCTGATAATCATGGCTGTGTAAAATCTGTGAGTACCGAAAAGTTTTATGTCCATTGAAATGACTGATGTCACTTAGTGAAATAACTGATATTTAACAAGACAATACACATATTACATAGATATTGAAATGAATATGAAAAATGTTGAGTAAAGAACATAAGTAGTATTATATGATTACTTTGAATTGATTATGCAGTAGTAATGAATGGCTACCACAGTAATTTAAGAAACACGCTATGTAAGACCTTGGATGTAAGCAATGTCAGTCTGCTAAATGGGACAAGTGATAAGCTTAATTTAGTGTAGTGATGGCTAATATTGTTTTCAGGGATGTATGGAAACGCCCTTGGGAATGGATATGTCAAAACATTATTTGTACCTAGGATAAGGGGAAGACCCAGGTTGACTTACAGAGGTCTAAAAGATTTTAGAAGTAATGAGAGGAAAATAAGATACTTTTTCAGCAAGAAGGGGGCTAAGGAGAATAAAGTGGTGACAGAATTGAGGGTGGAGGAGACTTCTTTGTATGTGTAGCCCAGGCATTTCTGAGTTTCCTACTTTTCCCTTTCATACAACTGGCACTCAACAACTTAAAAAACCAAAAAGTTAATTGTAATAATTGCATAGCATTAGTGAGCCATCCAATAGATTGCATCCTGTTTGCTGCTATACAATGCTTAAGGAAAGCCTTGCTGGTTGAGAACTTTAGTTTTTTTGTCTTCTCAAACAAAACTTCAACTGAAACTTCAACTCAATGACCATGAATGTCCATCTTCATTCAAATTCTGCTAATAACTGAAGTGTTTCTTCTTAAATAAATAGTTATCTGAAGATATTTCCAAGGTGGGAGAAAAAAGGAAACTACAGAAAGCTTTACAAAGGCATGCTTATTGAATAGGCTGCCTAGTGACACCAGATTCCTTGCTGGTGAGCACACACTGATCTAGAATTCAATAACTATCTGTATGTGTAGTTCAACACTCTGAGGACATGTATAGGTAGTTATTGTTTTATGACTAATCTCTTTGGAACATGGTAGTTTTATGGAAAAGTTCATTTCCTAACTTGAAAAAAAAGTTTTTTTACAGAAGGTTTGTATTTTGGGTTGAATTGTATTGCCTCTCCCCAAATACATATGTTGAAGTCCTTCCTATTCCCTAATATCTATCTCATAATATAACCTATTTGGACATAGGGCAATTATGTTTAAATGAGGTCATATGTATGATCACCATCCAACTTAACTAGTGGCTTCATAAGAAGAGAAAATTTGGACACACAAAAGAGACATCAGAAAAAAAAGCCATGTGAGAATGAGAAGGTGACCATCTGTAAGCCAAAGAGAGTCTTCGAGAGAAACCAAACATAATGACACCTTGATCTTGAATTTTTAACTTCTAGAATTATGGGAAAATCAATTACTATTATTTAAGCTACCACTCTGTAGTATTTTGTTATGGTAGCTCTAGCATACTACTAGAGGTGGTTAGGATAGCACCACTGACATATTTAAGTGTTGTGGGCAAAGAATCACAAGCAGCTAATGGTGTGTACACACAGACACAAAAGTTGTGACATTTTCTGATGGAAAAATTCTGAATATGGTTTGAAAGACATGACAGGATGTGAATCTGGTGATTGAGAAGCTATCAAATTGTGAAAGCTTCCTGTGTGACGCTATGTGGTTGATTTTTAATCTGCAGGTAATTAAGAGCTATCACACATTTTCAAGAAAAAAAAAACAATAGAGGTGAGTAGAATGCAAGGCTCAAGTGATGAAAGAAAATTTTGTGTTTAAGAAGGACATTCTAAAGGATTGCTTTTTTGAAGTTTAAAATAGTTGTGTGATGTGCTTGTCTTGGAAAAATTTAGGAAGAGTAACTATGAGGAATATTCTGGATTCATAATTGATTTAAAATCAATTCTAAATAAATATAAATTTCTTTCTTGAGGAATAAGTTGATAAATACATTTGACAAAAGTACTGCACAGTTTAGTATGAAAAAGAAATTAATGCCTTATATGAGTTTTCACTCTCCCAGCTTTTTCTAAATTTTGGTTTTAAACAGTGTTTTCTGAATAGATCTGACTGATCTTTAGTGTTTGTCAAAAAAGGAATCCATGAATAGATTCAAGGAATGCGTTTGTTTTGTCTCATTTGAAGAATAGTTACGTAAAGAAATTCCATTAAAATTCTGAGGTATTTTTGAAATCTCAATTTAAAAATAAAATCTAACAAAGAAAAAAAATGTTGTGTACTGACTGAAACTTGCCTGAAACACCAAGATATAAAAGTAGTGTAAGTTATTTGTGATATAAAAGTACCTGTAGCTATGAGATTCAGGGAAGAAATAAAACAGAAAAAGGACTTTGATAGATGCCCCTTAGCCCTCAGGCTCCCAGGAGTTTTGATTCTGTTACTTCCTTTTTCTTTCTTTGGACTATTATATAATCTGATGTTCTGAGCCACCAAAGCACCTCTGAACTAATGTTTAAATATGCCACTGAGCACTGAGTCTTTCAGGGTTAATTATGGGAAAAATATAGTACTTAAGAGAAAGGTAAAAATGAATTACCTACCTGAAATATCCTTTCAGGTTTATGACTCTCAGGATACAGAAATATTTTGTTCCTAGTTTCTAATGGCATCCATGATGGCAAGATTTAGTATAAGAATGCACTCAAAGTGACGTTTATATTAAAGAAAGCTGCCAAGAGCAAGGTATATAGAAAATTGGTTCACTATGAGAATTGCCTTATGAAAGAAATGCAAAAATGTGTGCAATTGTGGATGGAGTGTGATATAGAGTGTATGGTTAGGGTATCATTTGATTTCATTTTTACTTTATTAAATTTGGTGATAGGGTCTTTGGAAATATAAGGTGTCTTACCTCAGCATGCTTGCATGTGCAGACTGCTTTATGAGGAAACTGGTTTAAATGATGGTCACAACACATTTATTATGAATACTTCTGGGAGGAAAAAAAAAACTCACTGAGATGCCTCTTCTGTAACAGGAATTCTGAAAGTGATTGAAAAACTATACTAGGTGTCTAGGTTCTCATAAATCTCCATAAAGGCAAAAAGCTATTACAGGTATCATATTTCTAGGGGTAGGTATTTTTACAATGTAATTTTTTTAAAAGCCAAGAAAGCAGTGCATTAAAAAGTCAGCCAGTTTTGAATAAGGAAGCTAGCCTTAGATTGCAAAATAAATTTTTTGTTTTTGTTAATGTTCTGTAGAAAACCTGAATCTGTTGCATGTACCTCTCCAAGGCTTTTCAAGGTGACATATTGATGGGGAAAGAATATTCTCATTATTAATTTCTGGTCCTGCAGGGAACATGTTTACACATTTGCTTCTTTCAACTTGACTCTTTACTCTCTACAAGGGAACATCTATGTAGTTTGAGTGATTTTTTTGTCTGAATGTTGACATTTTCAAGTGACCTTTTCCAGGGTCCATAGAAGAATGACTAGTGGTAATGTGGATGAGAACTTCTTGGACTAGCTATAAAAAATATCAAATTTCAACAGAAAAATACCAATAGTCAATAAGAAAATATACTTAATATTTTTTGAGTAGACTCATATGTTTGAGAGAATTCTGTGTCCTTACTTTTTGTTTCCCTCAGTCTCAACTGTCTCAGCTATGAGTCACTCAAATTGCCTCTCACATGTAGAAGGTTTGAGGTTCTAATCATATCTAATTTGTATGATTGTGTTGCCTATTACCATGTTGAAGACATTTAATGATTTGAAGGATATAAGTAATATACAATGAACTAATTAACATTTGATTTTGATTGCTTTTTTTTCCATTGAAACAATAGTACAGAAGTTAAAATTATGTAATTAGAATAGTTTCAGGGTTCCTTTTCATTTCCAGAGTAGAGCCTAAGCAACTAAATTGTTAATGATTTTCTGAGATTAGTGGAGATGAGAGGATGAGGAGTATTGGGAGTGTGGTGGCTAAAATTCCCAAGGAAAGGCATTTGATAGAATTTGTGTTCTATCTAGATTTCTTTTCTCTGTGCATTTCTAGCAGTTATTTATAATAGCCACATGAATCATATTTCGATATTCTACTAATCATATAATACACATTGATTTATCTATTCATTTTTTTATTCTTTCATTCAGTGACTATTAAGCTACATTCTAGGACTCATGCTGGGTACAAGAGATACAAAGATGCTTAAGGTACAGTCCATGTTTTTATGGAGGTTATTACCTGGTAGTGATATATTTCAAAAAAAATATTTGAAAATGTTAAAAATACAAATGGAAATTTATTTTATTCTCTGTAATATGTCATGGATTTATGTGACAATATTTACAACTAGACACAGTTTCATGATATTGTCCCTGGCATTCTTGACACCCTTACTAAAGTGATCATGTTTCTTATCATTTTTCTTAGAGGTGTGACATATCACATTGATTGATATGTTGAATATTGAACCACCCATGAATGCAGGAAATAAATCCCACTTCATCACGGTGAATGATTTTTTTAGTGTATTGTTGGATTTGGTTTACTAGTGTTTTGTTGAGAATTTTTGCATCTATGTTCATCAGGGTTATTGGCCTATTTTTTTTTTTTTTTTTTTTTTTTTTTTTTTTTTTTTTTAGTGGTGTCCTTATCTGATATTGGCATCAGGCATCAGGATAATGCTAGCCTCATAGAATGAATTTGGAAATCTTCCTTCCTTTTCTAATTTTTGAAATAGTTTGAAAAGAATAGGTATTAGTTCTTCCTTAAATGTTTGGTAGAAGCCATCTGGTCCTGGATTTTTGTTTGTTTGGAATCTTTTGAATACTGATTCAACTTATTTTCTGGTTATCAATCTGTTCAAATTTTCTATGTCTTCCTGATCAGTTTTGGTAGTTTATGCATTTCTAGGAATTTATCCATTTCTTCCAGGTTGGCTAATTTGTTGACATATAGTTTTATACAATATCTCTTATAATTGTTTGTATTTCTGTGTTGTTGTGGTTATTTCTTCTCTCTTTCATTTGTAATTTTATTTATTTGGGTGCTTTATCTTTGTGATAATGCTGGCTGGAGTTTTATCAATTTTAATGATTTTTTTCAAAGAACCAGCTCTTGCTTTCATTGATTTGTTCTATTTTTTTTTTTTTTAGTTTTTATATGATTTATTTATGGTTTAATCTTTATTATTTCCTTCCTTACACTGGCTTTAGGCTTCATTTGGTGGTGGTGGTGGTGGTGGTGTTTTTCTAGATCCTTTAGATATAAGATTAGTTTGTTTGAGATTTTTCTTGTTTCTTGAGTAAGACCTGTGTTATTATAGACTTTTACAACTCTTTTGCTGCATCCCAAAGGTTGTGGGCCATTGTGTTTTCATTTCCATTTGTTTTCATGTACTTTTTAAATTTCTTCCTTTATTTCATTGTTGGGGTATTCATTGTTTAGTAACACGTTATTTAACCTTCATGTGTTTGTGGTCTTTCTAGAATTCTTCTTATCATTGACTTCTAATTTCATAGTGTTATAGTCAAAAAAGCTCTATGATATGACTTCACTGTTTTTAATTTGTTAAGATTTATCTTATGGGTTAATATGTGATCTTTTCTTGAGAATATTCCATGTGTACTTGAAAAGAATGTGTATTCTGCTGTTTTAGGATGGAATGTTCTGAATATGTCTGTTAAATCCTTTTATTCCAGTGTGTCATTCAAAATTATTATTCTTTGTTGATTTTCTCTTTGCATGATCTATTGATGTAAATGGAATTTTAAAGTCCTCTACTACTATTGTATCATTACTGATTATCTCCTATGTGTTTGTTACAAACTGTTTTATGTATTTGGGTGTTTCTATGTTTGGTGCATAAATATTTATAATTCCTATCTTTTTATTGCATTCTTCCCATTATTACTGTATAACCTTTGTCTCTTGTTACAGTCTTTATTTTAAAGTTTATTTTGTCTGACATAAATATTGCTATTCCAGTTTTCTTTTGACATCTATTTACATGATAAATGTTTCTCCATCTCCTCACTTCCCATTTGTAGGTATCTTTAGGTCTAAAATGAGTCCCTTATGGGCAGCATATAGATAGGTTTAGCAGAAGCTACAGTCTCTTTAGGGGTGGTGACCCAGTTATCACTTGCCCACCTGGCTTGTCCAGTCTTGAGTCAGCTGAATTTTAAATCTCTGGGGTCCAAGTCCTACTGATTTTAAAAACTCACAGAATTCAGCCCCTCTGGTTTTTAAATCCAAATATTATCAAGACTGGTCTTCCCTGTATGAGCTTCCTGGTGTAAGGGCCCATTTCTCTGCCCTCTCCTCATGTGTGCAGACTCTCTCCACTTTTCTGACTTTTCTAAACTTTCAGATTCAGCTTCTTCTATATATTTAGTTGTGGAGTTTGTTCTGCCAATCTTCTAATCACTCTTCAATTCATCAACTTGGATGTGGATGATACCTATCTGTAAAAGTGGGCTGGTGAGAGCCCAAAGTCCTCCTACTCCACCATCTTTCCCCAGACTCAGTACAAATTTTGGTGAGCCTTTGATGCTTACGTTTAGGTCCAGTGGTATTATACCTCCTCAAGTTAAATCTGTTTTCTTTTATTGTAGTGTCCTTGCCTGGCTTTGGTATCAAAAGGATAATGCTGACTTCATAAAATAAGTTTGGAAGTATATTCTCCAAAAGTATACTTTCCAAGTACTGTGCAAAAAATTTAGTTTGGTTTTTCCTTAAATCTTTAGTAGCAAAGCCATCTGGTCTTTAATTTTTCTCTGAGTGTTCTTGTGCCTACTAAGAACTGCTTCTTTGTTTGCTATAGTCCTGTGAAACTCATGAATGCATTGGTTATTAGAGCCAGTCTATTTGGAGTCCTCAGGCAGAGGGCATAAGAGCTGGAGCACCAGACATGTATGCAAGCTCTTCCAGGGAGTTATTGGTGTCTTTGTGTGAGGTAGATAGAGAAGATGTCTACCATTTTTCTAAGTTTCTTTGGGGGATTGTAGCCAGTCCCTAAATGTGTGCTAAATTAGAAGACTGGATCTCAAGCCATAGCTTTTAAAGTATGTACATGGAATTATTTCAGAGAAAACCTGAGAGCTAGACAGACTTTGTCTAATTTTCTATACACTGAGCCCTGGGGGTTATATCCTCTGCAAGTGCTCATGTGCTTGATAGCAGCTGCTCTTTGTTTGCTATAGTCATGTGGGTCTCATGGATGCAAGCCTCATTGGCTTTCAGAGCTGGGTGTTTCGGGGGGAACATCCCTTTAGGTGGGAGTGTTAAAGATTGGGGCACTGCATGTGGGATCCAAACCCTTTCTGCTCAGGGAGAAGCTACAAGTTGGGAGGTTCTCTCCCGATTGTATGTCAATGTTCCAGAGATGTTGTTTATGGTAGAAGTGTCTCAGCCTTTCCTACCCATTTTGATTTGAGTGTATTCTCACTTGTCAAGTGTGTAGGGATTGCTCAATTGCTTTCTGGATTTTGTTCAGTGGTAATTGCTTCATGTGTAGCTATACATTTACTAATTTATACTTGAATATGAGTTCGGGGCCTCTTATATTGCTATATTGGACAACCCCTCTAACAGTAATTTTTATTTTTAATTAAAATACAGTATCAGAGACTTGTTTTGATCCTATTAAAATAGTGCTTGAGTTGGCCCTTTTTCATAAGCTACTAGAAAACTGGGCAAAATATAAAACACAATAAGTGCTTTCAGGCATTGGACCACAGACAGCAAAAGACTCTGCTTCTGAGAGCAGGGAAACCTATGATGAGAGTCCTATAATTTCCCTGGCTGATTTCTGAGGTAATTCCCCAAGTGGTAATGTATTTAGAAAATCCTTGCAAAGTATAGCAGTCTTGCTGAGTTGAAGAGTCAGAGATTAGAATTCAGGAAGTCTTCTGGATGAAAATTGTAGACAGGCATATGAGTACTATAGAAAAAGGAATTTCACAGAAAATGAGCTCCAGTAATCTGCATAAGAGTGTTGTCTTTATTAGTTTGGGCTGCTACAATAAAAATATCATAGATTGAGTGGCTGAAACAATTCATTTCTCTCAGTAGTAGAGGCTAGAAAGTCCAAGAGTAAGGGACCAGACTATTTAGTTCCTTATAAGGTAATCTCCCTGATTTGCAGAAAGATGCCTTCTTGCTATATGTCCATAAGTTGAAGAGTGAGATTGTCTCTCTCATGTCTCTTCTTATAAGGACACTAATTTTATTCACAAGGGCCTTCTCATCATGACCTAATTACCTCCCAAAGGTCCACCTCCAAATACCACCACACTGGGAATAATGCTTCAACATATTGATGACACTAGTACTGTCCATAGCAGGTATCTTTGAATCTGTTGTTTGAATACTAATACATTCATGCACTGCATGAAATGTTACATGAGGCCAGACAGCAAATGTCAGGAATACTATAAGATGAACATTTCCCAAAGTTCACACAGAGTTCAATAGTGACCTAGAGCATTTCTTAGTAGTAAGGTTAATATAGTTATAGAATAAAATCCTAGAATAATTTAGACACATCCTTACAAAGCTTATAGACAAATTTTTACATGATCAAACTGATTTATAAATAACCAAAATTCCTGACAAAACAAACCATCATTAAACAAAACAAAATTCCTTTCCATGCAACAATTTAACATACATACTGTTGGTCTGTAATAAATAATAATAATAATAATACAATATAAAGAAATTGGAAGATGTGTCTGTCGATCAAGAAAAAATCAGTCATTAGAAACAGACACAGAAATAATAGATATGGTGGATTGAAAGCATGATTTTGAAACACCTATGATAAGGTTTATCAACTTGCTCAAATATTTAAAGAAAAACACCAACAGTATTTGGACAGAAGTAGAAGATATAAAAAGGAAACAACATGACAGCATGGAGACTGCTTGGAATTCTCTCTCCCCCTCTCTCTGCATCCTCCCTGTTTGCATGCATGCACACATGCTCTTCCTCTCTATTTCTCTTTCAAAATAAATAAAGTTAAAAAAATAAATAACCTTATTGTTCATGGCATAGTAAGCAGCATAAGCTTCATGTTTGTATGTTTCCCCTGACCACCAAGTTTCATAAAAATAATACAGAGTAGACCAAATAGACGGATCCAGTGGGTCATATCATAACTGAGGAATCACAAACTTCAGGAATTTAATTATTTTATAATGTGCACTAAACCTGACTTCTGCCTTTTAAGAAGATATGTGTTCATATTGGATCCTTAATGAATCTGGAGAGAGTGAACTCTATCTTCTAAGTCTGTTCTGTGTGTGTGTGTGTGTGTGTGTGTGTGTATACATGTGCATGTGTATGTATATATGTGTATATGGACACAGAAAAAATAGTTTGGAACTAAGACTATCAGTGTCTTTGCTGGAAAGAAATACAGAAACATGAGAAACCCATAGAGAATAATTTTGAATACCTCTTTAGATACTAGTTGTCAGTTTCTTATAAATCTAAATGTACATTTACTCTGTGACCCAGGAATTCCAATTCTAGTATTTCTTTTTTTAAATTTTTAATGTTTATTTATTTTTGAGAGAGACAGAGCATGAAGCAGGGGAGGGGCAGAGAAAGGGGGAGACACAGAATCTGAAGCAGGCTCCAGGCTCTGAGCTGTCCACACAGAGCCTGATATAGGGCCCAAACTCACAACGGTGAGATCATGACCTGAGCTGAAGTCAGATGCCTAGCCGACTGAACCACCCAGGCAATTTCTTCAGAAGAAATAAATATGTATATGCATCAAGATTTGTACAAAAATGTTTATATCAAAATGTGTAAATAACACTTATAAATCGGGAATAATTCAAATGACTCAAAATGAGTAAAAGAATTAATTACGTGTGAAAGACCAATAAGCAAATAAAAAGATGTTCTAAACTACTAGTGATCAGGGAATTAAAAATGAAAACCACTAAGAGTTACCACCAAATATCTGGTAGAATAACTAAAATAGAAAATCTTGAAAATACTGAAAATGCCAAGTGTTTGTAAGAAAGGTAAGCAACTATAATTCTTATGCATTGCTAGTGGGGATATTAAATGGTACAATCTCTTTTAGAAATAGTTTGGCAGTTTCTAACAGCAAAACTATACACTTACCGTACCTGTTCCCTTGTGCATGTTGCTATACCACACTCAGGTTGAAGGCAGGAAAAAGGAAAAAAAAAATAAGACAATCCAAACTTGTCTCTTATTTTTAATTAGGAAAAATATCCCCAGAAAGATTATTACATTTTATTATTCAGAACTGTATCACATGGCCCACCCCTATCAGTCAGAAGTTTGAAGAGCCAGTGTTTAACTACTACCGTGAGGAGAAAATGAAGTTTGGGAATTGGTGGGGAAGCATCAAAACAGTGAGGTTGTGGGGAAAATATTTTTTTTTGCAACCAAAAGCGTAGAGAACATCATTCAAAACATGTTTCCTGAATATTAAATAGAATTATCACAACCCCTGAGGGTAATCCCTCGGGTTAGATGAAATTTCTATTTATGTATATGTTAGAAAATGTTTGCTATGCATTATTACTTTTTCATCTTTTTCAGAATAAAAGACAATCCAAATCTCTACTCATGATTCTTTTGACAAGTTTTTAACACTGATTTTATTTAAAAGTAGCCATAAATATAACAGTTCTATATTATAGAAGTATGATGTATCTCAACTTTAACCATGTTAAATGAGCCATTTTATGGTTTTGAACTACATAAGAGATGAATGCTAAATAACAAAAATACAAGTAGTGTTCTAAACATCTACCATTATTAACTTTTTATAGAGCATGCAATCATAAAATCACTTAAAATATTTATAATACATTTATTTACAATAATTTATAATAATTTATAAATACATTTACATAGTTTGGATATAAAGCAAAGAAGACACTTTCTATGAAATTTAAAAAGATATTTTGACTTTGTGCTTTCTGGTCCTTTTTCTAGTTATAGCATTTGTTTTCATCTTATTTAGCCCTATATTAAGGGTTCACAATCTAAAAGAAATAGTATATTCTATTGCTTTTCTTCTCCAGTTGGACTGTTTTTCCTACTCAACAGAAAAATAATTTTCTCTTTCAATTTATAGCATAAATGTGGGATTACCTGCTTTTTTTCACAATATACCACATTTTCTTCCTTTTAAACATTCTTACCATATTGTCTCAATTTTCTTTTCTTCCCTCTTTACCTACCACAACATATATACATATATATATATAATGTATAACATTAATTAATATTAACATATAAGTATATATAATCTCAGAGGATATATACATTCTGTTCCTTGTTGCATTGTGTCATAAATATCACAATTGAATCTTGAAGATGAAAATTATTTTTATGGTGAGGAAAATATAGAGGATTCTTTTCCTACCCCAAAAAAGAAGTGCTAAGCACAAGGTAGAAGACAAAGAAGGCCATAAGTAGCTTAAATGAACTGTCTTATATTCCTCATCCTACATCATTTCATTCTTCATGAAATCAAGATAGAAGATCAGATTAGTGTAGGAGATGAAAATAATATTTTCATTTCCAAAAGAATGACCTTAATTTGTACATTTTTTATTTTGTGCTTTTATGTTAAAATATGTTTAATTATGCTCAGTAGACGACAAAATATACAAGCCTATTTTTTTCAAACCAACTCTTAGAATCAAGCAAAAAGAGATTACTGATAATTGGTTTCAAGTTGAGGTTAAAGAGAGAAAAAAATCACTTTATATATTCTCTCTCTTCACACACATACATACACAAACACACACATAGATATGTATACATATACAGGCATACCTCAGAGATACTGTGAGTTTGCTTCCAAATCACTGCAATTAAGTAAATATTGCAATAAAATGAGTCAAATAATTTATTTTGGTTTCTCAATGCATATAAAAATTATGTTACACTATACTATAGTCTAGTAATTATGTAATCGAATTATGTTTAAAAATCAATGTACATACCTTAATTAAAAATACTGCATGTTGAGGCACCTGGGTAGCTCAGTTGATTAACACCTGATTCTTGATCTCAGCTCAGGTCTTGATCGCAGGGTCTGGGGTAAAAACAAAACAAACAAGAAACTTTGCTAAAGAATGCTAACCGTCATCTGAGATTTCCACAAGTCATAATCTTTTTGCTGATGGAAGATGTTGCCTTGATGTTGAAGCCTGCTGATGAACCAGGGTGGTAGTTGCTGAAGGTTCTGGAGGCTATAGCAGTTTATTAAATGAGACAGTAAAGGGGCACCGGGGTGGCTCAGTTGGTGATGGGTCCAATACTTGATTTCAGCTCAGGTTGTGATCTCCCAGTTTCTGAGATGGAGCCTTGGCTCTGTGTTGAGAGCGTGGAGCGTACTTGGGATTCTCTGTTTCCCTCTCTCTCTGTGTGACCCTTTCCTACTCTTTCTCTCAAAATGAATAAATAAACATAAAAATAAAATAAAGTAAGACAATAAAATTTGCTGCATCAATTGACACATCCTTTCATGAATGATTACTCCATAGCATGTAATGTTGTTTGATAACATTTTGCCCAGAGCAGAACTTCTTTGAAAATTGATGTCAGTTCTTCAGACCCTACCACTGTTGTATCAACTAAGTTTATGAAATATTCTAAGTCCTTTGTTGTCATTTCAACAATTTTTATGTCATCTTCAACAAGGGTAGATTCTCAAGAAGCTATTTTCTTTGTTCATCCATAAACAGCAATCACTCATCTGTTAAAGTTCTATCATTAGATTGCACCATTTCAGTCACATATTTAAAATCTGCTAATTCTAGCTCTCTTGGCTATTTCCTCCAGAAATAGCCGTCATTTAACGGCTATTAACTAGAACACACATTTTCTAGTTAAGTTTGCTATCTTGTATGGATACCATTTGTGGTGACTCCAAAATAAAGGTAATATCAAAGATCACTGACAATAGATCACAATAAAAACATAATGAAAAATTGAAATATTGTGATAATTACCAAAATGTGAGAAAGTCACAAGTGAGCAAATGTTAGAAAAATGGTGCCCATAGACTTGACAAAGGGTTACCACTACAGCCTTCAACATGAAAAAAAAACCCAAAAACAAAAACACAGTGTCTGTGAGGCAAAACAAAGTACAATAAAACAAGATATACCTATACATATGTATATAAGTGTATAAATATATATGTATGTGTATATATATATTCACATATATATATATTAGACTATAAATCATCCAGCTATGCATAATTCATGTAGTATCTAGCTATTTATCATTCATTCATCTTACATACCTCTATTAATTTATACTTTGCAAATGGAAACTGATTAGCAGAGAAGAAAAATGATATCATATGAGATTTAAAAAATTGATTATTTCATAAAATAAGGACTAATTGATGGGAAGGAGTACTCAGAAGTTTATATGATGTTTGGTATAGACATGTGTTTAAGGTCTAATTTGAGCAAAGTAGACATAAAAAAAATTAGCCATACGATATGTTTTAAAGCCCATTAGGATATAAGTTCAAAAAGAATAGAAATGAAAAATTTTCCTATAACAAATATGTATTTGAGCTATACAAGAGACGAAATTTTTGTAGTGATATTTACATGTGCACAATAATGCAATAACATAGAATTACTTTACATTTTGGATACAATCATTACAAGGGTAGACCATCTAGAGTGTATCAACTTTTAAAAAATGAAGATACCACTTAATTATTAATAGGGAAATATATATTTGAGATCTTTATCTTCAAAATGAAATTGAATTGGAAGTAAGAATTTAAAATGGAAATAAATGAACTTTTATTTTTAGGTTAACAAGCTCAGGCCATAATTTCAATGGTACTCTGATTTTATATGCTATTTTGAAATTTTTAAATTTTAAAAACTTGTTTATAACCTTATTTAATAAAGTTCAAGTCAGTGTTGTATTATAATTTGTACAATTCAGGAGTAAATTGTACCTCTTGTTTTACTCTGGGCTATTTTATTTTCCAAATTTTCTTGGCAAATATTTGGAAGCACTAGAAGCCATTCTTAACCTCACATTTAACTTTTGTAGCATGATCATTGAACAGATTATTTTTGCTAAAGACATATTATGACATAATATATGGATATTAAGTCAATTTCCTAACTCCATCCTCCCAAACATCTGCCTTGGACAGAGATGTCTCTGTTTGTGCTAAAGGACAGAGGATCTCCTCTTACCACTGGGTATCAGTTCCAGTGAGGACAGGAATATTTGTTTTGTTCCAGTTTTAGTCTCAGAAACTAAAATATCTGGGAAGCAATGGAAACTGGGTTAGTATTTTTTAACTAAACCAAATAGTTATTAACAATTAGATAATTAGCTAATGAATTCTCCATGCCTATTTACTTTTGTATAAGCCTATCTCTGTGATTCCCATTTACAAAGAACTTTGCGGATGTTCTCAAAGTAGTAGCTGCTTAGCATGTTCATGAACTTTCAAATATTTGCAATCTCATTTTGAAATTAATTTCTATTATCTTACATGAATAAATTCAAAACAGAGGAAGTGTTAAAGGTTAGATGGAAAGCAAACCTATTGTCATGATGGAGATTATGGGGATGTAAAGTTAAGTGACAGAAACGTGCCATTGTATAAAGTGGTGATGGATGTTTGAGACAGGAATGTTTGAATGAGGAATGTTGACAAGGCTGTTTCCTTGCTAAATGCTTTTTGTTCTGTGAGAACTTTTGCTTCCATGTAGAGACCCGTACCTGGATATATTGGTTCACAAATACTCTGCTAATGTTAAATGCCGATACTTAAATCTGGCCTTTTTTGTGGCCCATGGTTTATATATGTATGATATATAGTGAAATCTTGGTTTGCAAACATAATTCTTTCAAAAAATATGCTTGTAATCCAAAGTACTTGTATATCAAAGCAAATTTCCCCTAAGAAATAATGGAAATTCAGATGATTGATTCCACAATCCAAAAATATTCATATAAAAATGATCACAATACTGTGATATAATACAAAATAATAAAGAAAATGCAAAATATAAGGAAAAATAAATGAACCTACACTTCCTTTGAAAACCTTCATGGCTGGTGTCAGGGAGACAAGAGAGAGGAGGGTTATTGTGTAGGACGACTTTCACTGTCACTAACAGAATCACTGCTATCTATTGGCTCAATGGAATCTTTTTCTTTTCCTGAAATTTTAGTAAGGAACCTATCCAATGACACTTGCTTTTCCCTCATTTTGAGGATTTCCTGGAAATGGGGCATTGTCTTTAAGCAGATTCATCATTTGCACTGCTACAGCCTTATCTGGGTGGTGCTTTTCTACAAAATGCTGCACTTTTTTGCACATTTTACACATCTCCCTAATATCATTTAAAGTGTGGGATTCCTCCGTCTTTTTCTCCTTCTCCTCTGTAGGTAGAATTCCTATAAAATCTTGCAATTTCAGCTACTCGCATACCTCATTTGTACTCCATGATTTCCATCTTAACTTCCACCATAATTATCTCCTTCCTCTTACAGCCTTTCTTTTCAACCTTTTTCTGCATGAGAGCCATCGTATAACATGGATGTTGACTATAGTACAGTATTAATAAACTCTTGTCTTATACTGTATTTAATGTAACTGGGTCTCTATCTGCAGGCAGACTGACCTAGAATGAAGCAAAGTATTCCTAAACTTACTCTTGTATAGGAAAGCAAACGACTGTACATAAATGCTTTGAAAAGACAAAAATACACTAGTGCCAGTTATGGGAACCTTCCAATGTTCTAAAAAATCACTGATTTCTGCCAAACACCATGGTCTGAGACTGAGCATCCAAGCGTGGGAGACAATTACCCACAATCTCACTTAGAGAAAGACAGACAGACAGAGGTAGTCATCAAATGATATGTGATCATGTGACATTTGGTGTCATGTACTAATAGTGTAAGACATTGCTTGTTTATCAAGTTAAAATTTATCAGAAATGTTATCTCATCTTGTGGAACACTTGCAGAACAAGGTTTTATACTCGCAATACAAGGTTTTACTGTATATGTGATACATATATAGTTACATATACATATACATCTAATGTATGTCTAATATCTATATGTACAATAAATGTATGTACATGTATATATGTACATAGTATACCACTTTGTTTCACAAAGAATTTGCCTCTACCCAGTGTATCCAGATATGATATCTTCTAAAAGACACAATACTGAAGTGCTGTTGGTCACATGTCTGATTGGATCATTGCACCACTTCAGCACCATTCTTTAAAATGGGCCCAGAGTTACATGGTGAGAGGATTAAACACATAACAGCAGTGCTAGTCTACCTAGTAATTGGAATTTAATAGAAGTATCATGGGAACATTGAGTGATTTTTTTAATTTTCTGTGCTTATTTATTTAATTTTAAAGAACACATTCTTGAAAAAAGGCTACTTATCACAAAATTGAGATGTCTTTTATAAATGTTCGATTACTTTGGTTTTTTTTCTTTTCAAGATTCTCCAATGGTAGCATTTCTTTTTAAATGATTACTACAATTTTAGGTACTCAGCAAATATACACATACACACACATACATACATATACATATATACACATATGTGTATACACATATGTGTATATATGTATATGTACATAATTTTTAAGTTTGTTTATTTTATTTTGAGAGAGAGACACAGACAGGGCATGAGCAGGGGAGGGGCAGAGGGAGGGAGAGAGAGAGTCCCAAGCAGGCTCCACACTATCAGCACAGAGCCTGATACAGCAAGATCATGACCTGGGCTGAAACCAAGAGTTGGACGTTTAGCCAATGAAACCACCCAGGAGCTCCAGTAGTCAGCATATTTTTAACACTGTCACCAACCATAATTCTGCTGAGCACCTTTCCTTGAGATGCTAGCATCTTTACTCACTCAAATATTGTAAAACTCCATTAAATAAAAATTATGTCCATAGGTCACCATTCCTTTGGCATTTGATCTCTAAACAAGTGCCTTCCAATTGATTTCTAGTAATGGAGGGATGTTCTATAATCTGAGCACCCAGTATGGTAGCTAAGAGCCACACGTGGCTTTTGTACACTTAAAATGTGGCTAGTGAGGCTGAAAAAACTAATGTTTTAAATTTCATTTCATTTTAATTAGTATAAACTCAATATGTAGCTACATGTAGGTACCATATTGGATGGCAGTCTATTCCAAATCTTAAATTATTATTATTATTATTTCAAGACAGATAACAGAAGGTATGGGTTTGTTTAAATCAGGGGTTATGTGTTGATTCAACCTATCATTTAACATCTGTATTTATTGTGTGCTCACTGTTTTGTAGGCATTGGATTAATTTACTAATTAGAGGGTGTTCCAACATGAAAACCTGTCTTACAAGAGAAAGGGTCTAGAGCAGGGAATACTGGTCTTCATTTCCAAACATATCTTCAGAATAAATAAAAATACTCCTGGGGAAAAAAGCAAACAACAAAACCTAGGGCTGTGTGTGTTTAAGAAGTGGGTACATCTGTGTACCTCTGCATGTTTGTATGTTTTTGAGTCATTGATTCAACTTCCTGAAACAAAGACCCCAAGAAGGAGATATGTGTGTGGGAAACTTATCAAGGAATGTTTTGAAACTGGGGAGAGAAAAAACTAATTTGAATTGAAATGTAGTTGTGAAATATACCCCAACTAACCCTCCAGAAATCTCTGGAGCCTAGTTATTAGACCTTGGCTGGGATGGGGCAGCATCCACTAATTATTGGATTGGAGCGCTCCCTAAAGGAGATTCATCAGAAAAGCCTAGTTGCCAACAGCTGGGAAAAGGAGTATGTTTCTTTGAAACAGAGAAGGGCAGAGGGAGAGGGGCAAGGGGAAGGAGGGGGAGGCAAGGGATTGATGGAAGAGCAATGGGAGAAAGAGTTGCAAACTGAGTTTTGTTTTGTTTGTTTTTGTTTTAACACTGTTTTACTACCTTAACCTTGTGTTAGCAACAAATTTGAGGTAGTAGACAATAATTTCTTATTATTTAGTTTTATTGCATTTTAAGTCTTTCATTGAATGATCACTTTAATGATTTTGAGGGCCATTATCCCTTATTTATTTAATTTCTTAAAAATCTTATTATTTTTTGTTGTTGTTTCACTTTCTGACTCTGTTTGTGCCTTTAACATTTTTACAGTGATTTTCTGCTCCTCAATAAGGCAAGCAAGCTTGATCCTGTCGGGAGCACACTTAGTGTACTATAGGCCCTGCTGATGTGTTTTTTTTGTTTTGTCTAAAACAAAACTTCTCATTGACTACTGATCTCCTCTGTGCTCTGCTGGTAAACACATTTGCCAGACTCTCTCGTCACCAAGTTTCTGGATGTGGTCTAGGTCTTTCCAGTGAGATGCACTCAGAAGAGCCTTGGGAATTGGGAGAGAAGCAGAAGCTTTCTTCTTGAAGCTGGGTGGCTCCTGTGTAGTTTAGCTGATCTGAGTTTGCAGTAGCCAGATTATGTCTTTCACCCTTTGGTTGCTTTGAGGCTCTGGGATACCTAAAGGTCAGCAGTTGGCCCTAGACACTGCTTAATCTCTGACGGGCAAGTGCAGTGGCTTGGATTCAAAATCCACAAGCCATTCCCTTGGTTCTACCTTCTCAGCCCTTCTAACAATACTATAATCAACTTATTCCTGTATTGGGCTCTTTTCTGCTTGAAATAACTATAGTGCATCTGTTCTCTCAACTCTACACTGAATAAGGATCAAGAATTAATAGACACATTGAAGTGATAAATATTTTATATATTTAAATAAATCGTTGTGTATTTTATATCTTATATCAATATTATACTTATATGTAAATATATATGAATAAATATAAATGGGAACATATATAGACACAGACAGAAACATATGAAAGTATTCACCCTTAGTGTCATTCTAAATTGTCACCCTAAAATGCTATTATACATTAATTCTTACCTTAGAAAAGATGTATTTTGATAAGGATAAAAAGATGCATATGAACCTTTTACATAAAACATTTTTATATGTAAAAATGATATAATCCTTGATTATTTTGATTATGGCAAAACATAGAATTTACTAAATGGAAGGAATAAGTAACCTGTTGAATGATTGTAAAATTAGACTACAATAGTACATGTAATAAAACATGTAGTAGTTAGTTGCTTGACTATTTTGATGGAAGTTGTGTGTAAAATGGATACTTTTATATAATACTACTATAAGTATTATAAAACTAAAGTATATAATATTATATTAGGCAGTGTTTAATTTCATGAAAATAAATTTATTTTCACAATAATAGCAGTCATAGTTTATATTCTACAGTTTGCTGTTATATTTAAATTAAAACTTGACTGATCAAAATAAAATTTTCACACAACTCCTGGAATACAGCTGAAACACAGAGTACGTGGCACTGGAGTTGTTCTCTTCCTAGAAATAAACAAATAAGATATGATTAACAATGGCAATAAAATACCATTGGTAATAACCAGGTCCAAGGATTTCATGACCTTAAACCTCATCTTTTCAGTTTTTAAAAAACAATGTTTCTATCACTTGCTTGATAAATGCATATGAAACCTCAGATACCCTACAGTTTACTTTAATGAGACTTTTTACCAAGATATCAGTAATCATTATAAGATTTGTGTATCTATTCCAACCTACCATACAGTAGACTGAGTTATTCAGAAACAAACAGCAAGTCATTCCTCTTTGCTTAAATAGAGTATTTCTCATTTTTCAAAATCATACTCCAGTACACGGTAAAGCAATCATCATGCTGAGACTGTCAGTAATAACCCTCACTACTCAAGTGGCTTCTTTGAACAGCTGCTCTGACACAATTTAAAATCCCATATTCCTCTGAAGGATAACAAATAATGACTATGGCTATAGAAACATTTGAAATCTTAATAAGATACTGTATGAAGACATTGACATAGTTTCGGTAGTGTGTCAGCATAGGGCTCATTTCCTTCTATTAGGTCTCTATTGTCTTTGAACCTTTTAGGAACAAGAACATCATGTGTTCTCTACATGCCACATTCAAAAACATCTGAAACTTGAGCATATAGATCGAAAAGTATCCATCACATTTTCCTATTCAATATATCAATTCAATTCTTCATGCCTCAGTGTTTATTTTATTTTTTTAAATTTTAGAGAGCAGGAGTAAGGAAGAAGGGCAGAGATGGGGGGAGAGAGAGAGAGAATGAGTCTTAAGCTCCACGCTAAGTGTGGCTCGATCTTACCACGGTGAGATCACAACCTGAGCCAATCAAGAGTCAGACCCTCAACCAACTGCACCACCCAGGTGCCCCATGCCTCAGTGTTTCTGATATAAAACATTATTATAAAATGTTGCAATCATAAAAATCTAAATGACCAATTGTGAATTTAAGAAATTCTTTTGTAACTAGTTACTATTTCATATGATTATTCAAGTCCCAAACTGTTAGACCAATTCATTTTTGCAAAAAAAGAATAACTCATAGATTGAATAGCCTGATGAAAACAAACAACAAGAAATGAGACAAAATGACAAGGAATATGAATTCATGTACAGAAATCTATATACTAGAAGATAAGTATGATAGAAAACTGTGTTTTCAGCATTCTACTTTAAATTAGTTCTCTATATTGGTTGGACTTAATGTGACCATATCATACTTTAAAAAAGTAATTATAAATCATTGCAAACACACACAATTAAGGAGGAGAGAATAGTTTCAGTGTTGACCAAAGTACCCGGCATCCTCTTCTAACTTAATGTTTTATTGGCAAGATTCATTTTCCATCAACTAAATAAAGTTTGCCTCAGGAAAGAGAGTCTCTGACTTCTGTCTCTTACCCCAAAGACTTCTTTTACAGGCTCATCTGACTTGATCAGGCTCACACAACGTAGACTTCCTTTGGTTAACCTCAATACAACTGATTATAGAGCTTAATTTCATCTGCAAATTCCTTCACTTTTGCCATGTAACTGAATAGAAGCCCAAGTAATATTTCTAAAATGTGCCATATTTTACTGGGTAGAAGCAAGTTTCAGGTCTGTCTACACTCGAGGGGGAGAGTATTAAACATGGGTTTAGAGAAGTGTCTGTTCATATCTTCTGCCCATTTCTTCACTGGGTTGTTTGTTTTTCGGGTATGGAGTTTGGTGAGTTCCTTATAGATTTTGGATATTAATCCTTTATCTGATATGTCATTTGCAACTATCTTTTCCCATTCCATTGGTTGCCTATTAGTTTTGTGGGTTGTTTCCTTTGCTGTGCAGAAGCTTTTAATCTTGAGGAGGTCCCAATAGTTTATTTTTGCTCTTGATTCCCTTGCTTTTGGAGGATATCCAGATGGCCAACAGACACATGAAACGATGCTCAGCATCCCTCCTCATCAGGGAAATACAAATCAAAACCACACTGAGATACCACCTCACGCCAGTCAGAGTGGCTAAAATGAGCCAATCAGAGAACTCTAGATGCTGGCAAGGATGTGGAGAAACGGGCACCCTCCTACACTGTTGGTGGGAATGCAAACTGGTGCAGCCTCTCTGGAAAACAGTGTGGAGGTTCCTCAGGAAAATAACAACAGAACTCCCCTATGACCCAGCAATAGCACTGCTAGGAATTTACCCAAGGGATACAGAAATGCTGAGGCATAGGAGCACATGTACCCCAATGTTCATAGCAGCACTCTCCACAATAGCTAAAACATGGAAAGAGCCTAAGTGTCCACCAATGGACGAATGGATCAAGAAGATGTGGTTTATCTATACCATGGAATACTACATGGCAATGAGAAACAATGAAATCTGGCCATGTGTAGCAACATGGATGGACCTTGAGGGTGTTACGCTGAGCGAAATACGTCAGGCAGAGAAGGACAAATATCATATGTTTGCACATATAGGAGGATTAGGAGGAACCTAACTGAGGACCATGGGCGAAAAGAAGGGAGGAAATGGTGGGGGAGAGGGAGAGAGGCAAACCATGAGAGACTCTTGAATACTGGGAACAAACTGAGGACTGATGGATGTGGGGGGGGGGGGGGAGATGGGCATGGAGGAGGGCACTTGTGGGGATGAGCACTGGGTGTTATATGGAAACCAACTTGACAATAAACTATTTGTAAGAAAAATAAAAATAAAAATAAAAATAAATAAACATGGGTTTAGACATTGAGGAGTTGTTGGTATTCTGCCTATCATAACACCTAACAGTATTTGATACCACTGCAAATATCTCTATAGTCATTTCACTATTTATTATTTACTTTTTTAATTTTTTTAAAGTTTATTTACAGGGCGCCTGGGTGGCTTAGTCGGTTAAGCGTCCGACTTTCGCTTAGGTCATGATCTCGTGGTTCGTGGGTTTGAGCCCCGCATCGGGCTCTGTGCTGACTGCCAGCTCAGAGCCTGGAGCCTGTTTCAGTCTGTGACTCCCTCTCTCTGACCCTCCCCTGCTCATGCTGTCTCTCTCTCTCTGTCTCTCTCTCCTAGAAATAAATAAAACATTTAAAAAAAAAAATAAAGTTTATTTTTATTTATGTTGAGAGAGAGAGACAGAGAGTGAGTGGAAGAGGGTGCAGAGAGAGAGAGGGAGACAGAATTCCAAGCAGCCTTCACCATATTGGGGCAGAGCCTGATGTAAGGCTTAAACTCATGAACCGTGGTCATGGCTTGAGCTAAAATCAAGAGTTGGATGCTTAACAGACTGAGCCACCCAGGTGCACCTGTAGTACATCTTTTAATATTTCTTCAAGGATCATGTGAAAGGCTCGTGAATGCTTTGCAATATTTATTAGTTTCTTTAGTATTTAATAATTTGTATCCCCATAGATTTAATGGTTTATATTTTCTTTTTTTTTTTTTTGAGGAATTTGCAGACATTACTACAGTCTCTTTCAGAATTTACTGTTGATATTGAAAATCTTAGGTCAGACTATTGTTTTGTATTTATAGGTAAAAAGATATTGTACTTTACTGCCAATTGGATCTTTGATAAGCTTTGAAATCAATTAGCTTTGTTAAAATATTTCTAAACTGATCATTGTTTTTTTCTAATATCCAGTATATCCTTTAAATTGGCAATTTTAATACCTTTTCATGAAAGTTTTCTTCAACTTCATTGTTTCACCTCTCAAATTTTTTTTTTTTAATTTTGTGGATTATTTTGACTTCTCTCTTTCATGTCCCGTATTCCATCCTTTGTTCTATCTCAAAGTAACTTTTCTTTATCCTCTAAGATAGTTTATTTCGCTCTTAGGATTCTTTCCAGAGGTCAACCAGTACATGGCTTATTGCTATAGTTTGATATGTTGTTCTTGAAATGTGGTATACTTTAATGTCACAAAAGTAAAATGACATACTGATTTATCACATATTTTTTTTTTAATACACAACATTTTTGGTCAGTGTTTACATTTCTCTGTACAGTAAGCCCTGCTGCAGTCACTATAGTCTGGAAGCAGATCATAACTCCTGATATTTTTATAGTCATTTCACTATTTATTGTTTACTGATGTAACTCCTGCTGTATTGTCAGAGGGTGAGTAGTAGACTAACGCCACATCACAACACCTATGTCACTCACTCACTTTATCTCATCGTCTATGCATTTTATCATCTCACATCACAAGTAGATGAAGGGTGAGTACAGTACAATAAGATATTTTAGAAAAGATCACACTTATACAAATTTTATTACAGTATATTATAATTGTTCTATTATTAGCTATTATTGATTTCTTACTGTGGCTAATTTATAAATTAAGCTTTATCTAAGGTCTGTATGTAAAGTAAAAGTGTATATATAGGGTTTGGTGCTATCAGTGGTTTCAGGCATCCACTGGGGATGCTGAAGTATATCTCCTGTAACTAAAGCAGAGAGGTGGGGCTTCTATGGTAAAAAAAAAAAATCCGATTAATGTAACCATCTATCCGGTCTCTCTCTCCCTCTTTCTTTTCTCCTTATATTTTATAGATCCTATGCTTGATATTTTACATTTTTCTTCCTGAACTAGATTTTTATCTGAAAGACCAGTGTCACATCAGAGAATAGAAAAACATTTCTTGTTTAACAAGAACATCTACTTGAGTATAGCCTCTAAGTCTATATTTCTGCCAAACAATGACTAGCTGCCTGTAGTCAACTCAGTGAAGCATAGAGTGAAGCACAGTTCTCCTTTACCAGCCTATCTCCCTGAAAAGCCTGCTTTCTGCAAAAAGCTTCTCTGTAAAATTGCTCATAACATAGCTACCTTCCAGCTTCTTCTTCATGCCAGATGAGGTTGGGAGGAGGAAATTTCTGACATGGGTCTTAATATACATTCCCCGTTCCAATTTTGTCTTTGAATCTTCAGCTGCATCACTTAATTTAGAAGAATTCCCTCAGTTACAATAGTACAACATTGTCAACCATGAGTATCTTCTCTTGACACCTTTCCATTTGCCTCCATTAAACAGACTTACCTCACATAAGGATACATCAATTTTCCATTATTATTGCAAATACAAATTGCATTTCTTATTATTTATCTTTTTTGATTTTGAGAGATTTCTGAGAGGACAATGAGAAAGACACATGCCTCTTGAAATTTTTAAGTTATACTGCTACTACTGAATTCCATATAAGATTTTTTTTTTAATGTTCAGGATTTCTATTTTCCTTGCCCCTGCTAAAGAAGACCCTACATTTAGTTTTGTATTATATTTAGTGATGGTTGTTAGGTAGCCACCTTGATCATTGCACATATTGCAAAGTCTTAATGTTATCCTGTTTTGAATTACAGTTTAGCTAATATTCTAGGTTGTTAGGTATTTTTCCTCAACATTTCTTCAGATATTCCTTACAGCTTGTTAAAAACAATCTGATATTTTAATTATATTAAAATTTAATTTTATTTCTTTTGCAAATGATGTGATTTTCCTTTTATATCTTAAAAACTAAGCTTGATTCTTTTATATTCCAAACGTTTTCACATGATTGACATAGTTGCAAGTATATTTTACTTACCCTTTTAAGGCCTAAGTGTTAATATTTTTAAAAAAACCTTATTTTTCTTCAATTATCAAAAAATCACATTAATAATATCTTCAAACATTGCCACTCTGATGTTTCTTCCATTTTATTCTTCTGAAACTTATATGTCTATTTCAGAATCTCTACCTGTCATGTCATACCACGGATCATTCTTAACATTACACCCATGTGAACATCTTAAAATTTGGTGCATTAGTGGCAAATTCCTCAGTAGAATCTGACAGGTTGCTAAGATTTTCTTCATCAATGTCTTTTTTTTAAAAATATTTATTTCTGAGAGGGGCGCCTGGGTGGCTTAGTCAGTTAAGCGTCCGACTTTCGCTTAGGTCATGATCTCACGGCTCGTGGGTTCGAGCCCCGCATCGGGGTCCGTGCTGACTGCCAGCTCAGAGCCTGGAGCCTGTTTCAGTCTGTGACTCCCTCTCTCTCTGACCCTCCCCTGCTCATGCTGTCTCTCTCTCTCTCTTTCCTAGAAATAAATAAAAATATTTTTAAAAAATAGGGTTTTAAAAAATAAATAAATAAATAAATAAATAAATAAATAAATATTTATTTCTGAGAGAGAGACAGCATGAGCAGGGGAGGGTCAGGGAGAGAGGGAGACACAGAATCGGAAACAGGCTCCAGGCTCTGAGCTGGCTGTCAGCACAGAGCCCAACGCGGGGCTTGAACCCACAAACTGTGAGATCATGACCTGAGTCAAAGTCAGACACTTAACCGACTGAGCCACCCAGGCGCCCCTCTTCATTAATGTCTTATCAGGTTTGTACTATCTATTATGTTTCCATTTTAAGGACAATATAAATTTTTAGTATTACCAAAAGTTTTAACTTTTCCATAGTAATAAATTCTTATTTTTCATTTACTAATACTATTTACTTTTAATGTTTTTCATATAACTATTTCACATCAGAAACATGCTTAATTTAATGTCTTCATTAAACTACCTTATAAAATTATGCTTATAATCTGCTTTTAACTTAGGTACTAGTTGTTAATCTGTTTTTAATTGTTACCATTATTTTTTTCTTTTATTGGAATTTTATATGTTGTATCCTTTTGGAAAAGGGGTTTTCTTTTTTAATATATTCATTTTTTTGTTTTGTTTTGATTTTCTTTCACTATATCCTAACCAACAGTTTGCTAGTGTCTATTCCCTGGCCCATGAGTCCTTGGGGCTTGAGGCTTATGATGACATTTTGTAGTCTTATAAAATTAATAAAATATCAGGCTTTTGACTATATGATGGTACTGGGGAGACAAATTTAAATGCAAAGTTTCCATTATTTTTACAGAAGCTGCTTCTGTTTGTTTTAGCTATAGCTTCGGGAGTACCATTGCCAGGTGAAATACAGGCTGCCCAATTACATTTGAATTTAAAGTAAACTGGATAATATTTTTGTAGAAGTGTGCCTATCTTATTTAGTATTTGTATTTGCTAAATGTAACAATCCTACTGAAAAGGTGGTCCTTCAGTAGTATTGCTAGCCTCCTTTGCTGAGATACAGAGCTTGACAAATAATGCTGATAATTCTGGTAGGGAGCCTGACTCTTGTTTCCATATCATGTGGTGCACATGCCCTTTAATATGCCAGAGCCAAATCCTTGGGCATCACTTTTTGTTTATGGGCAAGAACCCATGATTTCAACATTGTATGCATTCTGTCCATTTCTATTTTTTTTCCACCTGGTTCTGCCTTTTCAACTATCTTTACATATAATGCTTTATTTTTATTTAAAGCTAAGAAACAATTTTGCAACCTGAACACAGTAGTGTCATCTTTACCAGAAATTCATCCTTCTTTTAACAATAAAAGTATACTGAAAAGAAGTAGAGCATCACAATATTTTTAAAGGGTATCCAGTTATCTACATAAATATATCATATCCCGCAAAATAGATTCTACACAGATGTTTAGAGGAAGATAACCATAATTCTACAATTAAATCTAAAGCCAGTGTAATATATTATTGAAATTCAAGTATTAGCATTTTCTTTGGAATCACAAGCCCAGTAAATATTTGGGAAAACTTGACATTTCTATTCTGCATTGTGTATAACACTGAACTTTTATGAAGTATTTTACTATTAGGGATTAACTATAACATTACCTTTTAATGGAATCATAAATCTTTAATTATAGTTCGATATGTTGCTGACCTAAATTGCTTTTGGACTGAAAATTCTATTACAGTATACAGTATGAAGAAGCAATTACTTTTTCCTAAAATAAATATCCTAATTTCTAAACATAGAGGAGATGCATTTTGCAGTACATATCTTTTATTTTGGTGGTGGTGGGGGGAGGTGGACACTAACACATCGTTCCTAGTAAAGTGATATGACATTATTTACACATTATTTACTAAACAAGAGAAAATCAGAATGGGAGGGGCACTTTAAAGATCATTAGCTTAAACCACAAATGGAATCAGGATTTACTTTTATTGCATCCTTGATAATAATAACACAATAACAAAAACAACAACAACAGTAGAAGCAGCAGGAGCAAAAGCTTGCTTGAATAGAGTCTATTAAAATAGTATCTAAAAATTGTTTTTAAAATCACCTTTATTTTTATGTGTGTATATTCAACTTAGTTTATAGAAAACCTCATATGCATGCACATGCATTTATTTATGTGTTTTAACATATTTAAATAAAAAGTGCATGCCAGTTAATTGCAAATATGACACCAGACTAATCAATGTTGTTAGATAAAACTTTGTTTTAAATATCACACTCACATTAAATTTCATAGTTGAAACATTTTTCAAATAGTAAATTTCTTTCAGTTTTTTTTTTTTTTACAAATAGTTTATTGTCAAATTAGTTTCCACATAACACTCAGTGCTCATCCCCAAAGTGCCCTCCTCCATGCCCA